>NC_139458.1:395663750-396269062 GCF_057233095.1 Heloderma suspectum
AGTAGACCACTATGACTGGCAACAACTATGGGATAAGCCTCCATATAAATCAATATCAGCCCAAACTAGAGGGATGTCACTGAAAATAGTCCACGGGTGGTATCTGACTCCAAGGCATCTCTCACTTATGACACTCAACTTCTCCTCGGTGTTGGAGGGGGTGCCAGGAGTCAGGAACGTACCGGCACATGTGGTGGGATTCTGCAGAAGTCCAACCATTCTGGCGGGCAGTGGCAGCAGAGTTTGGCCATATTACAAACCAAAATATCCCACTTATGCCAAGTCTAGCAGTTTTAAATTTGTTTATAGGGGAGGCCAGTGATTTAAACAGCAAGGAGCTGATTACTCATATACTTGTAGCTGCCAGATCAACAATAGCTAGTTTTTGGAAGGGATTCACCTTCCAGGGATTATTGGTATGCCATGGTCTGGCAAATTGCCTTAATGGGAAAAAATATCTCACAAGTTGAAGGTGGCCAGGGGTCAAAGTAAACACTATTCATTCCATGTGATATGGTTTGACTTTATCACATATACAAACAGAACAGAACATCAACATTTGATTCCCTCACACTACAAAACCCTACGGCTTTCATAAGGAAGAAAATAAATTCAGAATAATCTTGAGTCCGTCCGATAAAATATCTAGTAGCACTGACAAGAATTACCTGTGACCTCTGTACACCCATTAAGATATAACTGTATGGTAAGAAGATGTAAACCTGATGGAAATTGTTTTATTTTGGTTTCTATTTTCGTTTGGTTTGGTTTTATTTTGCTTTGTTAATATTACTGAAATTCAATAAAAATCTGTATAAAAAAATAAACATAAACATAAAAGAGGACACATAGACCTTTTATCTCTAGAATGTCATCAGCCTGTTCTTTGGACCCCATGGAGTATCACTCAACACCTTGTTCTATATATGTGATGCACATAGTGGTACTGAAACTGTATTCTGGGGAACCCTGGAGTTTCGCAGAAACTTATGAGGGTTCCCTCAATGAGAAGAGTAGAGAGACATTTCCCTGAATTAGAACTTTTCCTCCACTACCAGCCTCTGTAACATGCCTCCACAGTGGAGTGTTGAGTGTATGTTTTCCATTGAACTCAGCTCATGAGGAATGATGAGGCCTAAGTAGCCTAGCAAACATGCCACAAACTTTGTGCGACCTAGATTACTCTCCCTAGAATCCTCTGCAGTTATTAGGGCTTCTGTGCCAAACAAGTAGGGATTTTTTGACAGACAAATTCATATGGGAAGGCTTCCCTGAAAGTAGAAAGTGGTTGGTTGGTTGGTTTTTAATATTACATTTATATCCCACCTTTCCTCAAAGGAGCTTAAGGAAACATTCATGGTTCTCCCTCTGTCCCACACCCCTTTTCATCCTTGCAACTTTCCTTTGAGGTCTAACCACTACATCACACTACATCACTCTTGAAAGCTATTGATATTCACAACTAACAAGCGCCTAGGAATCTAGGAAAAAGCAAGTGCCTGGAAAATGTGTAAATAAACAGCTGTTCATTTTTGTTTTGCAGTTAGATTTCATCTGATGACCAATAACAATAATAAATAGCATTATTTAAGTCACACACAGAAAATGTTAAAAGGCTCCAACCATATGTAAGCCAATTTGCCTTACATATATTTACTAACACCTCCTTCAGGATTGCATCACAGGATTCCTTGTTAGGACACTGGCCCCTGTCCAGGAAATCTATTTGATATAACATCTTTTACTTTCTCTTTCCCAAATGTAATATTAAAAGGAACAAACACCTGCTTAATTCTTTGGAGCCCATATCCTAGAAGAACAATAAAAATGTTTATATGCCATGAATAAAAGACTCAATACAGTAATTTAAAAATATTTATCTATTTATTTTGGACATAATTAACTATACTGAATTTAGGTACTTCCTTGAGAAACCCTGTATGCCAGGAGCCCTGAGAGTTTGTGATTGCACACCAGTGAGCAGAGACCTTGTGACAGTCTCTCAGCTGAATTGTTCACCCCATAAATATGCCACTTCAGTGGCAAGTCATTTTTGAGGCACGCTCCACTGACAATTACAAGATGATTATGAAACTATCCTGGAAATACTGAGATACCAGGACATTATCATTCCCTTGACACTGAAATTTTAAAACTCCTGCTCCTAGTGATGGTAAACATCATCCATTTCCTTCTCTCCTCTTTCATACAACTCTAATGAGTTACTATATTTTGTCATGTGGAAAACTTGAGGTCAAGGGCAGAATCTAGCAGGGCGCTTATGCCTCCACCAATTCTCTTACGGCCCCCACCACTTGTGCAACATTGATTTAGCACTTCCAGGGCAACCTAAAACAAACAGAAACACTCATTTTTGGAAGGAGGCAGGTTAGCAGAACTCACATAAGAGAACTCTGCTCACCTGCCTTCTTCCAGAAAGGAGTGCTTTTACTTGTTTTGGGGCTTTCTCTAGGAAGAGCTAAATCTTCCTTGCATAAGTAGTGGTCCCACTTGTGCAACACTGCTTGCAGAAGGGAATTAGTGGGGTGAAAGGGAATTGGGGGGGCATTAGGGATGTCAGAGAAATCCACAATGGTATCAAATGAGTTCAGATTTCTATTAATCTGATCCACAGATTCTGCAGTGGACTGGTTTTTCCTGAGTCACATGGATTCCATGGACTTACGGCCCAGTTTTTTTATTTTCTGGAATTTTATGCAAATTTAATCGTAGAAAAATACATAAAATAAAAAACACCAGCCAAAAATGCACATTTCCCCCATAGGCTAAAGCATGAAAATGTGCATTTTGGGGAGATTTCCACATTTTCTCAAGTGTGGAAATGAAAATTTGCACAAATTCGGGAAACTGGAAAAACATCTAATTCTGTCAATGAGCAGATAGCAGAACGAAAGGCACCTGAGAATCTGCAAAACACAGACGGAACGGATTTTACAAAATCCACACATCCCTAGGGGGCATAAGCGCCCTGTTGGATTCTGCCTTATGTGCTGAACATGGTTTGTAATTCTGTGGGCATTTAAGGCAGTGCATGAGAAGAGAATTATGGAGAAACTATAGAAAGGCTAGAAATGGGATTATCTGCATTTCATTTCATTGTGTTCAGTGAGCTTCCTTATACATCTACGAGCAAGTTTCCTGGCATTAGCTAGTGGAGAAGTAGAAACTCCATACAAAATGGTAGCAGTCCACATGAGGAGCCTCTCCACATGCTATACCTGTGACATGCAGCAGCTGCTGTCTAGGCTGTTTAAAGTAGCCTCTGCTACTTGGCTGACTTCATGTGTAAACTGGCTGGAACTCTTGATTTACTACTTCAGCACATGGAATGCCTTCTGTACACCACTACCATCTATGACTTCATTTAATGTTAGCAAAATTAACAACCTTTAGTTGCATTGTTTTGAATTTCCAGGATGGTGGAAACTGCTTGCCTCCTTCAAAATAAAAAACACCCACCAGCATGTAACATGGATTGAGTGATATAATACACATGAGTAATCCTAGTGACTCCATTTGAATGCACCACACCCAAAAATAAATGGTTTGAGGAATGTGGTGTCACATTTGTGCATTCACGCTGATGGTAGTTCAGGAACCTCGTAGTGAACTGTAGTTCACGATGAACTGGGTGAACTCTACTTAGCTCCATTCAGAATCAGCTCGGCATTCCCACTTCCTCCTGCAGCAATCCATTCTCCCCATACAAAAAACCCCCCTGCTCTGGAGGGTTGGGGGATCCTCTCAGACAGGTTTGAGGGAGGAGGTGAAGGGAAAGTCCCATTGCGCAAGCAGAATTCTGCTCACATAACATTGGATGTAGTCTTATATCTCTTTTTTAACATCGCCAATGTACATACAGTCAGGGCCAGAAATATTGGAACAAGGATAACTGTTTTGGCAGTTGGCCTCTGTACACCACCACATTGAAGTTGAAAGGAAACACACCCAGATGGGAGCGAAGACAGGACTGTCAGCTGTAATTCAAGGGGTTTGACAAAAGTGGAGCACTAACCATTCAGGAAGGACAGCCAGTGGCATACACACACACCCATCGTTGGTGGCTCATAAGTAATGGAATAAACCAACATCATTTCAAACTTAAGGATCACCTTTAATACCTGGATGAAAATCCTTTGCAGTCAATGGCTGCCTGAAGTCTGGAACCCATGGACATGACCCAATGCTGAGTTTCCTCCCTCGAGATGCTTTGCCAGGCCTTTACTGCAGCTGCCTTTAGATGCTGCTTGTTTGTGGGTCTTTCTGCCTTCAGTCTTGTCTTCAGTAAGTGAAAAGCATGCTCTATTGGGTGGAGATCAGGTGACTGACTTGGCCATTGAAAAACATCCCACTTCTTTACCTGGAGAAACTCTTGGGTAGCTTTTGCTGTATGTTTTGGGTCATTATCCATCTGCAATATATGAAGCGGCATCCTATCAGTTTGGCAGCATTCGGCTGAATCTGAGCAGAAAGTATAGCCCTATACACCTCAGAATTCATCCTGCTGCTTTTATCAGCAGTCAGGTCATCAATAAACACCAGTGACCTGGTTCCATTGGCAGCCATACATGCCCATGCCATAATGCTGCCTCCACCATGTTTGACAGATGATATGGTATGCTTTGGAACATGAGCTGTTCTTTTCCTTCTCCATACTTTTCTCTTCCCATCATTCTGGTACAAGTTAATCTTGGTCTCATCAGTCCAAAGAATCTTATTCCAGAACTGGGCAGGCTTTTTTAGGTGTTTTCTGGCAAAGGCTAATCTGGCCTTTTTGTTCTTGAGCGTTACCAGTGGTTTGCACCTTGTTGTGAAACCTCTGTATTTACATTCATAAAGCTGTCTCTTGACTGTAGATGTTGACAAGGACATGCCTACTTCCGCAAGAGCGTTCTTGACCTGGCTAGATGTTGTGAAAGGGTTCCTCTTCACCATGAGCAGAATTCTGTGGTCATCCACTTTAGTTGTCTTCCATGGTCTTCCAGGCCTTTTGCTGTTGCTGAGCTTGCCAGTTAATTCCTTCTTTTTCAGGATGTTCCAAACTGTTGTATTGGTCACTCGCACTGTTTTTGCTATCTCTCTGATGGGTTTATTCTGTTTCCTCAGCCTAACGATGGCCTCCCTCACTGGCATGGACACCTCTTTGGACCTTATGTTGGGAGTAGGGATGTCAGAGAATTTCGCCATGAATCTCAGGGAGGCTGAATGCCAGAGCATTCAGCCCCCCGAAATCGGTGGCGAAACGGTCTGCCCCCCCCGCCCCCCCAGGACGGGACTTACCTTGGGCGAATCTTCCTTGCGGTGGCGGCTCCAGTGGTGGTGCGGTGGCGGTGCGGCAGCGGTGGCGGCGGCGGCCGGTCTTCTGACCGGCTGCCACCGCTGCCATTTCCAGTAAAAAAAAAACCATGATAGGCTATGTAAAGATTTACGTAGCCTATCACGGCTAGATTTTTAAAAAATACCGTGATAGGCTATGTAAATGTTTACGTAGCCTATCATGGCTGATTTAAAAGAAGAAGAAAAAACGCGCGTATGCAAATGGCGGCGCCCATGGGCGCCGCCATTTGCATTCCTTATTTTGACACGTCTTAGTCTACGTAAACATTTCCGTAGACTAAGACGGCGAAAATAAGGGGAACACAAATAGCGTAGCATCTACGCTATTTGCATTCCCCTTATTTTCGCCGTCTTAGTCTACGGAAATGTTTAGGTAGACTAAGACGTGTCAAAATAAGGAACGCAAATGGCAGCGCCTATGGGTGCCGCCATTTGCGTACGCACTTTTTTTTATTATTTTAAATCAGCCGTGATAGGCTATGTAAACATTTACGTAGCCTATCACGGCTGACTGCAGGGACACAAATGGCGGCGGCTACGGCCACCGCCATTTGCGGACCCGGCTGGCCAGGATTCGGGGGGGGGAGGGGCGGAGTGCCTCCCCCCCGCCAGAATTTCGGGGGGGGGAGGGACGGAGCGCCTCCCCCCCGGCCAGAATTTCAGGGGGAGGGACGGAGCACCTCCCCCCCACCTGGAATCAATTTCGTTAAAAGGTAAGTGACTTTCATACATCCCTAGTTGGGAGTTCCACTGAACAGCTACCAAATGCAAATGTCACACTCAGAACCACCTCCAGGCCTTTTATCTGCTTGATTGGTCATGGGGTACCCAGGAAACAGGCTACACCTGGCCATGCAGCTGCTCGTCAGCCATTCATTCCATTACTTATGAGCCACCAACGATGGGGGGGGGTATGCCCCTGGCTGTCCTTCCCGAATGGTTAGTGCCCCACTTTTGTCAAGCCCCTTGAATTACAGCTGAAAGTCCTGACTTCGCTCCCATCTGGGTGTGTTTCCTTTCAACTTCAGTGTGGTGGTGTACAGAGGCCAACTGCCAAAACAGTTATCCTTGGTCCAATATTTCTGGCCCTGACTGTAAAAACTGTAGTTATTGTCAGGAGCCTGGACATCGATACTTTTCAGGGAGAGGGAAAAATAAACCTAAGTCAAGACAGCTTTGAACTAAACAGGCAATGTAGATGAAGAGTTGGCCCTTGTTTTTTTTATCCACCTCCATTGGTATCCATCAGACCTAATTTTGCCAGGCTTCCTGTGGATAACTATTGACCTGTTTCTCCAAAAAAAACCCACTAATCCTTGACTAGTTCTGAATGAAATAGAATATTAAGAGAAACTTTCTCTGGAGCCCAATAAAAGAACTTGACATTCTTCCAGTTCTTCGAGCCTGCAAATCCTTCAATTATATGTGTTTTTTTAATCTGGTCTAAGCTACGTAGCTCTTTCTGCTTCCAGTCATTGACAGATATGCCTTAGTGTTGTTCTTGTTTCCCCTAATTTAATTTCATGAACTGTACTGCGAAGAATGACCTTCTCTGTTTCACTCTTTCAAACTATTCCCGTAGCTGCTCTGAAAAAAGCACAATAGTATAGCGCTTTAAAAAAAAAATAAATCTGAAACTTCAGGCTATGCATCGGGGGAGGGATTTAAATTTGGATTCAGGATATTGAGACTCAGGTCCAGGGTCTCATGTAGAGGAAGCACTTGCCTCATATCCCAGTCCCCATCTCTGCACTGTACTCAACCCATATTTAGATTAGACATTTGGGAAATCATTATTTATTTATTTATTAAATTTATTAATCGCCCATCTGACTGGTCACCCAGCCACTCTGGGCGATGTACAACCCACCATAAAACAATTTAAAACAATAAAATTTTACCATAATTTTTTTTTTTTAAATACCCTAACCCACCCCAAATGCCTGCCTGAACAACCACATTTTTAATGCACGACGGAAGCTCATTAAAGAGGGGGCATGACGGAGTTCCCTAGGGAGGGAGTTCCACAGAGTGGGGGCCACCACAGAGAAGGCCCTCTCCCTCGTCCCCACCAGTCTAGCTGTCCTGGCTGATGGGACAGAGGGAAGGCCATCCGAGGCTGATCTTGTTAAGCGGCCTGTCTGGTGTTGCTGGAGGCGCTCCTTAAGATAGGCTGGGCCGGAACCATATAGGGTTTTAAAGGTCAAAACCAACACCTTGAATTTGGCCCGGAAAACAACTGGTAACCAGTGCAACTCCTTCAGCACTGGAGTGATGTGATCTCGCCAGCGGCTGCCTTTAATCAGGCGAGCTGCCGCGTTCTGTACCAGCTGCAGTTTCCGAACCGTCTTCAAGGGTAACCCCACGTAGAGCGCATTACAGTAGTCTAAACGAGAGGAGACCAGGGCATGTACTACCGATGGGAGCAGATGGTCGGGAAGGAAGGGGCGCAGCCGCCGTATCAGATGGAGTTGATACAGTGCTGTCCAGCTCACAGCTGACACCTGAGCCTCCATGGACAGCTGGGAGTCCAAAATGACCCCCAGGCTACGGACCTGGTCTTTCAAGGGTAGCTGTACCCCATTCAACACCAGGTCAACATCCCCCAGCCTCCTCTTGTCTCCCACCAAAAGTACCTCGGTCTTGTCAGGGTTGAGCTTCAGCTTATTCCTCCCCATCCAGCCACTCACCGTCTCCAGACATTTGGACAGGGATTCTACGGCCAACCTTGGTGAAGATTTGAATGAGAGGTAGAGCTGCGTGTCATCCGCATGTTGATGACACCGCACCCCAAACCTCCTGATGATAGCCCCCAGTGGCTTCACATAGATGTTAAATAGCATCGGGGAGAGGATGGAACCCTGTGGCACCCCACAAGTAAGTGGCCACGGGTCCGAAACCTCCTCTCCCAGTGCTACCCTCTGGTACCTGCCGGAGAGGAAGGACCGGAACCACCGCAATACAGTGTTTCCAATGCCCAACCCCTCCAGGCGGTCCAGGAGGATACCGTGGTCAACGGTATCAAAAGCCGCTGAGAGGTCGAGGAGAACAAGGAAGGAGCATTCACCCCTATCCAGAGCCCTCCTCATATCATCCACCAAGGCGACCAAGGCCGTTTCTGTCCCATGCCCAGGCCTGAAGCCCGACTGAAATGGGTCTAGATAATCAGTTTCTTCCAAGTGTGCCTTCAACTGCACCACCACCACCCGCTCAATCACCTTGCCCAAAAATGGCAGATTTGAGACTGAGCGAAAATTGTTCAGAACTTGAGGATCCAAGGAGGGCTTCTTTAAGAGCAGTCTTATCACTGCCTCCTTGAGGGCTGATGGCATCACTCCCTCCTCAAGGGAGGCGTTCACCACCGCCTTGATCCCCTCATTCTCATCATTATCATTCTAATGTCCAGTTTATATACAGAGTAATCAGAATCAAGATCTTCTAAGACTGTTATCACTTCTGCTGCAGGTAGTGTTGCCTGTCTGAACTGTCCCCTACGGAAATAAAACACTCCTCTAAGAACATAGAAAACAGGCACATCAGTGGAAAGAGTAGGCTGACTCTTTCTCCCTCACTGTTCTGTTTTAATGTTCAGGGAAATTTTTAGATGAGGGAGTATTTGAATGTGCAGTCTCCCAGCTGCAGCCTCAAATGGTACAATCTTGGAAAAATCTTGCCACCTGATTCTGCTGATAGTATAAATTGGTCCTGTGCAAATGAGCAGTGGAACAACATAGTTAGTGACGTTTTAAGAATGAGCTCATTTGTACTTTTCAATCAATGATTGGACCAGACAGACCTCACTGAGTGGATATTCTAAATCTGTGAAGGCTATAAAGGGCTACTTAGGACTGTTGGGTAGATGTATGTTTGGAAATTAATTGGACAGCAGTTCCCAGACATTGGCTCACTCTTATTACCAGTGTGAATAAGTTTAGTCAATCAGTAGATGCCAAGGAGGAAATGAAAACTAGGAGCACTGTTTTCATCCTACTTGGTAGCAGTTCTTGTCCATAGATCATAGAATAGTAGCGTTGGAAGGGGCCTATAAGACCATCAAGTCCAACCCCCTGTTCAAAGCAGGAATGCAAGTCAGAGCATCCCTGACAGATGGCTGTCCAGCCTCATCTCGAATGCCTCCAGTGTGGGAGAGCCCGCCACCTCCCTGGGGAATTGGTTCCATTGTCGTATTGCTCTAACAGTCAGGAAATTTCTCCTGATGTTCAGCCAGAATCTGGCTTCCTGTAACTTGAGCCCATTATTCCATGTCCTGCATTCTGGGATGATCGAGAAGAGATCCTGGCCTTCTTCTCTGGGACAACCTTTCAAGTACTTGAACAGCGCTATCATATCTCCCCTCAGTCTTCTCTTCTCAAGGCTAAACATGCCCAGTTCTTTCAGTCTCTCTTCATAGGGCTTTGTTTCCAGTCCCCTGATCATCTTTGTTGCCCTCCTCTGAACCCTCTCCAGTTTGTCTGCATCCTTCTTCAAGTGTGGTGCCCAGAACTGGACACAGTGCTCCAGATGAGGCCTAACCAGTGCTGAGTAGAGGGGAACTAGTACCTCACATGATTTGGAAGCTATGCTTCTATTAATGCAGCCCAAAACAGCATTGGCCTTTTTTGCAGCCACATCACATTGTTGGCTCAAATTCAGCTTGTGATCGACAACAATTCCAAGATCCTTCTCACTTGTAGTGCTGTTGAGCCAAGTATCCCTCATCTTATAACTGTGTATTTGGTTTCTTTTTCCTAGGAGCAGAACTTGGCATTTATGCCTATTAAATTTCATTCTGTTCTTTTCTGCCCAATGCTCCAAACTATCAAGATCAGTTTGAATTTTGTTTCTGTCTTCCAAAGTCTTAGCTATCCTGCCCAATTTTGTGTCATCTGCAAATCTGATCAGCATTCCCTGCACCTCCTCCTCCAAGTTATTAATAAAAATGTTGAAGAGCACTGGGCCCAGGACTGAGCCCTGAGGTACCCTGCTCATTACTTCTCCCCAGTTTGAGAAGATCCCATTGATAAGCACTCTTTGAGTCCAATTCTGTAGTCAAATGTGGATCCACCTGATAGTTGTTTCATCTAACCCACTTTGAGCGAGTTTGCTCATCAGGATATCATGGGGCACTTTGTCGAAAGCTTTGCTGATGCCGAGATATATTATGTCCACAGCATTCCCACAGTCCACAAGGGAGGTTACCTGATCCAAAAATGAGATCAGATTCATCTGGCAGGATTTGTTCTTGACAAATCCCTGTTGGCTTCGAGTAAGCACTGCATTGTTTTCAAGGTGCTTACATACTGATTGCTTTATAATCTGCTCCAGAAGTTTGCCAGGGATTGATGTCAGACTGACTGGTCTGTAGTTCCCAGGTTCCTCGTTTTTGCCCTTTTTGAAGATAGGGACAACATTAGCCCTCCTCCAGTCATCTGGCACTTCACCTGTCCTCCATGATTTTTCAAAGATAATAGACAGTGGGTTCTGAGAGCTCTTCTGCCAGTTCATAGTCCTGCCCATGGGGCATGTAGCCCGTGACTTCAGTGACCCATCCCTTTCCCTCTGCCTGTTTTCGCGACGTTTCATCGCCGTTTTGGAGCAGGATGCAAGGGACCAACTGTTGAAAAACATCATTGAAAATAAGTGCTAGAACACTAGTGCATATAAGCCTGCTATTGCGGGCAAGCAAGTACTCCCACTACAGGCTGAAAATCAGGTTTATCTCAGGTTGTCTTTCATCAATATGCGTACCCTCTATGTCAGTATCTGCCTATGACTCTATAAGTCTATCACTCGATTGCAAAATAGTACTAACATGCATTTGCACTATCATGCGATAGCGCATTCCGTGGAACGAGCCTCCTTGACCTCAACAAGAGTCAGCAGGCACCCCTGGACTAATGCGCCATCGCGCGATAGCACATATGCATGTTAGTGTTATAGGGACAACATTAGCCCTCCTCCAATCATCTGGCACTTCCCCGTCCTCCATGATTTCTCAAAGAGAATAGACAGTGGTTCTGAGAGTTCTTCTGCCAGTTCCTTTATTACTCTAGGATGCAGTTCATCTTGCCCTGGAGATTTGAACTCATTCAAAGTAATCAGGTGTTCCTTGACCATATGCCTATCAATCTCAAGCTGCAATCCTGCCCCTTCGGCCTGTACTTCACCTTTGCCAGGGGGGTCATAGACCCTCTTTTGGGAGAAGACGGAGCCAAAGTAGGAACTGAGCACTTCTGCCTTTTCTTTGTCATCTATCATTTTGCCATCTTTATTTAATAGCCGAACCACCGTTTCTTTCCTCTTCTTTTACTAGGCATGTATAGGGATGTCAGAGAATTCTGCCATGGATCTCGGTGAGGCCAAATGCCAGTGCATTCGGCCCCCTGAAATCCATGGCAGAATGGCCTGCCACCCCCCCGCCCCCCGCAGATCCCCCCCGGGATGAGACTTACCTGGGGTGGATATTCCGGATGGCGGCAGCTCCGGCGGCGGCGGTGGCAGCTGGTCTTCCGACCGGCTGCTGCTGCCGCCATTTGCAGTCTCATCTATTTTTTTTTTTTTTTACATAGATGTGATAGGCTACGTAAAGACTTATGTAGCCTATCACGGCTGGGTTTTTAAAAAAAACACACGCATACACAAATTTGCATTCCTTATTTTTGTTCTTCTTAGTCTACGTAAATATTTACGTAGACTAAGACAGTGAAAATAAAGGGAAACACAAATAGCGCCCGCTACGCTATTTACATTCCCCTTTCTTTTCTTCGTCTTAGTCTATGTAAATATTGACGTAGACTAAGACGGCGAAAAATAAGGAACGCAATTGGCGGCGGCCATAGCCGCCGCCATTTGCGTACACTTTTTTTGTTTTTTGTTTTTTTTACCCAGAGCCGTCTGCGGCTGGAAATCCGGCTGCGGATGGCCCTGGCCTGGGCCTGGCCGGCTGCTCCACGGAGCCGCCGTGGAGCACAGCCAGCCGTCGAGGATTCTGGGGGGGAGGACCAGATTGCCTCCCCCCCATCAAGGATTCCGGAGAGAGGGACGGAACGCCTCCCCCCCCACCATGAACAGGATCCGCGGAAAGGTAAGTGACTTTCGTACATCCCTAGGCATGTATCTGAAGAAAGCCTTTTTGTTGTTTTTAGCATCTCTTGCTAACCTCAGCTCATTCTCAGCTTTAGCCTTCCTGATGCCATCCCTGCAATTCTGTGCTACCTGCCTGTACTTTTCCTTTGTTGCTTGTCCTTCCTTCCACTTCCTACATGTGTTTTTTTGTTCTCAGGTCATCTCTAAGCTTTTTGTGAAGCCACACTGACTTCTTCTGTTGTCTTCCCCCTTTTTTTCTTGCTGGAACTGTTTGTAATTGTGCCTTGAGAATTTCCTTTTTTAAAAACTCCCACCCATCTTGGATTCCTTTTCTTGTTAGAGTCGCTTGCGATGGGACCTTACTTATCATTGTTCTGAATTTATTAAAATCGGCTTTCCTAAAATCCCGGGTCCGTGTTTGGCTATACTCGGCTTTTGCTTCCTTTAGAACCAAGAACTCAAGTATAACATGGTCGCAATGTAATCCTTTCACAGAACTTTTCACAATAGTCTTGCAATTATTTCCTCTTTATTCTTTTTTTCTTTCGTTTGTAAGAAAGTTTTGTCATTTCTTTTTGTTTACGGAAGTTACCACACGAAGAAGTTATGAAACCTACGGTGGCCTGAGGACACTGAAACCTAGTCAGAGTGATAAGTGTGACAGTTTGACTTTAAAACCTGCTGCATCCTCAGAAAGGTCTTGAAAATTGTTTGGTCAAGGGAGAGGTTTTTTTCTTGCTGGCTGCTGCTACTACTACTACTACTACAAATTAACAACAACAGCAACAACAAATTTACTATGCATTTTATTCATTTTACTGGGGCCTACTTGAGTAAACTGCAATCCTAATCACACTTACCAGGGAGTAAGCACCTTTGAACTCAGTGGGACTTACTTCTGGGCAGACATGTTTAGGACTGCTCTCTTAGTAACATGTCTAGTTCTGTTTTGTTTTTGTTTTTAAACACACTGAAGGCTAAAGCTAATGGGGTTGGATTTAGAGGCAGATGATTGAAGCAATCAGTGCATAGTTATGTTGGATTCATTGCCACAAGACATGGTGATTGCCACCAACTTTGATGACTTTAAAAGAAGATTCTACAAATTCATGGAGGACAAGGCTCTCAATGGCTACTGGTCATGATGGTGATATTTTACCTCCAGTATCAGAGGATGGATATATATATATATATATATATATATATATCAGTTGCTAGGGAACATGAGTGGAAAGTGCTGTGGCACTCATGCCCTACCTGTGGGTTTCCTGCAGGCAGCTGTTTGGCCACAGTGTGAACAGAATGCTAGACTAGATGGACCTTGGTCTGATCCAGCAGGACTCTTTTTGGGTCCTTACCTGCAGTGCCAGGCTTAAGGGATGCCTGAAATGGGCTATTTAGTCAACTGTCCACTCAAAAGCTGAAACAAATAGTATAAACACAGATTTGCAGATACTAGGATGCAAATTTATGATCTCATATGACATGGATACATCATGCATGGAAATCATGCATCAAATTAATGAAACAGGCTACAAGTTAAAAAATTTAAATAGTGTATTCAAAAGTTAAACAAATCAAGGGGTGAGGCCTAGAATGTTTCTTGCCTGGGGGTGCCATTTGATATTGGCCTGGGCCTGATAACTAACTGACAGATGTTTCTGAAATTTCACCTCTCCTCAAAATTTCACCCTGAATTCTGGAGTTTCAGATTATTGGGACTTGATTCAAAAGTGGAATAGATGCATTTGGAATCCTCCACTGTTTGTGTTTTGTTTTTTAATTTCCAAACGTTCTACAGAGTACTGAGCATGTACCATTTGCAAGAGCTTTCAGTTCCTTCAGTGCAGATGTGTTTTTGCTTCCTCTGTGCCACAGACATGCACAGGCACATTAATAAAACAGTACAAAAAATAAATCTGGATTAGGAATGAAAGGATCATTCTATTTCCAGGCTGTGTCACTTTCACATGTGCTCATTCAGAAGTCTGTTTGGTCCTCTTTACAAATTCATCTGCAACAAAAACCAAACAAAACCTGAATATCCACATGAACATTTGTATTTAAAAACCAATTTTTAAGCATATTTTCTCACAAAATGTGCATTTCTAAATGCATTTTATCTTAAAATACACATTTTTAAATGCAATTTAGTAAGTTTTTTTGAGCTCAGAACTACATTGCAAAATTCAGAGAAGTGCAAATCCAAAGAGTATCTACACTCTGGTCTTCTCATTAGCCCAAGTGGTGTGGATTAGGTCAATTTGCATCAAAATGTGCACAAATCAAATTCCTCAAACACCCCTAATCTTGATCTGACTGTATGTATAATTGCATCAAGATTATTTTTGTGCAATGTTTTACTAATGCACAGGAGTGCAACATCTGTATACCACACAGAAAGACTCTTGATGTAATCATACATAAAACCATATCAAAATTGCCTCTTTGTAGTGTTTTATGAATATCCATGTTCACAGTGGTAACACTGAGGGGAAAAAATGTATGCAAATTAACTGAAGGATCTTATAGCTTTGGAAAATTCTAATCCCAGAACTAATGTTACAATTTTCCCCATTAAACTGGAATTCAAGAGATGTGGGACATAAGGCTGAGGAAACAAAGGTATGGGGCAGGGGCAATGAACTCATCCCAATAGCTCAGGAGTGGGGAACCTATGTTATTTATTTATTTATTAAATTTCTACACCACCCGATAGCCAAAGCTTTCTAAGCAGTTCACGACAACTAAAACCATAAAATACAACACAATAAAACATAATATAAAAATGTAAAAGTTTAAATATACAGTATAAAACCAAAATAACAATAAAAACCAAAATAAAACCTAGCAAGAGTGCAGAGATTTAAAATACAGTAACAGATTTAAAAACAACAAAAGATTAAAAGACCTTGGAAAATATGAAGGTCTTTACCTGGCACTGAAAAGACTACAACATAGGCTCCAAGCAAGCCTCTCTAGGGAGCTCATTCCCTAACCGGGGTGCCATGATAGAAAATGGCTAAGGATGGGCCAGCAGTTCGGGCCATTGAGGGGTGGTTGTTGTTTTTTCTGTTACCCAAGTCTCACCTCCCGAGCCTTTCAGCAAGCTGAGATGGACTTGTACTCTGAAATCCACATTTTTGCAAGCTTTCTGATCCAGCTCATTCCTGGGGAAATGTGCACAAAATGTGCATTTTTAGGAGAAAGTGCACACTAAATCCATATATTTGAGGAACATGATTATGAAACAGCATTTCAACAATGTTAGGACTGAGGGAAAATGTGTACATTCAAAAATGTGCACAAAAATGCATACCTTAGTGCATACATTAGGGAAAATTTGCACAAAAAATGTACAAATTTCCATACAGTTTTTTTTGGAGGGGAAGCAAGCTTGTGTGGAAATGGGGTGGAAGGAGGTTGACCTCAAAAAACAGACAATCTTAGCAAGACCAAGACTGATAGGCCTGTCCATCCCTCCAGATGTTGTTGGGCTCCCATCATCCATGACTTGATGGCTGGGGCGAATGGGAGTTGGAATCCAACAAGATCTACAGGATCACAAGCTCCCCATCCCTGCTACAACTTATTGGGAAAATAGTGATGTTTTCACAGTATTTATTTCAATCCACTGTCTGTATAAATCTCACTGTTCTAGCGTTCTTGTTAAGTAAAGACACAGGAGTTGAAAGCAAAGGAAATGGGTTGGCATCTCTTCCAGAGCTCTTATAAAGTGGGAGGGAAGAGAAGTGAAGGAGGAGATAACAATATTGTGTCTTCCTGTTTGCACAAAAGAGGTCGGCTTTATTCCCCAAAGAGCGGCATTACGTTTTGCCAAGATACTTGGCAAGTGTATTTAGTTTAAAAAGAATGGAGATCGTCCTTCAGCATAACGTTTGAACGCTTTTCCAAGACAGGATCCTGAAACAAGTGCATTCATTGCCCTGCCCAGAAGCCTGGCCATGTAAACTCCATATATTGGATTCATGTGCAGCCTGGGCCTATGCATGTTTACTTGGTCATTCATCCCACTGAGTTCAATGGGGCTTACTCCCAGAGGTAAATGTGCCTAAGATTGAAGCCTCAGTGGGAACCATTACCTTCAGGTTGTTAATAACAGAATCATACATCTGAAACACCTAAAACAATCTGTCCAACCACGGGCCCGTGGAGGAAGGGTTCCTCTAATCTAACAGAGTAGCTCTTATCGTATCACACACTTATGTAGGCCGTAGCCTAGTGCTGAGTTACACAGATCAAAGGAAAGCACTTGGAAACACAGCTCAGTTCTTCCTGCGGATATGGCTACATGCACTTAGCCACAATGTATTAAATTCTTGTATCTAGGTACAGGATTTTAGCCATATTGTTCTTCTCTGGTTCCGCTTACTTTTAGGCAGATGACAGTGGCTGCAAATGAAAGATGTCCAGCTGAGAAATTCAAGGTATAAACACAGGTTCACCTGGCAATTCTTTTCAGTTTTGTGCCTTTAATGGACTCTACAATAGTGGTGCGAAATTCTGGAATGATACAGACATACACACATGGGGGAGGGGGGGGGGAGAGATATCTCCAGATGCAGGCATCTTGAATGTCATTCAGCTACCTCAAATTGTGTCCAACCCCCTCTTTATTTGTGTTCTTTTCTCATAGCAGTGGGAAAGACACTATTCTGAGGTCAAAGTGAAGCAGCTGTAAATTTAAAAACCAATTGTATTTCTAAGGAAACTGATTGTTCTCTGCTGATATAGCGGATAGCTAATGTTAGCTCCATCTGGGATCTGCATGAACACAGACTTTTCTTTCTCTTCCCCCACCCCACACTGAAACCTGGTGTATTTAATATAACAGGTGCACAGACTTGGTTTGTTTTTCTTCCTTTACTCCTAAGGAAATCATAAACAAAATATATTGCTAGAGGATGGTTTCTGGGGTGCCCTGTGAGCAAACAGAGAGGGAAAATGGACCAATGAGTGATCAGTAGGGACAATAAATCAACACACTAAAAAAGAGAGCTCAATATACTTGCTGGGCCTCAGATCTCAGTCCAAGGACAAGGCCTCTGTCAGTCAGGACCTAGCATTAATGTCAAAGACAACTGGAGTTGGCAGCTTGTAGCTCTGAGGAAATGACTGAGCTGTCTGTCAGTTGCTTGTGATCCACTAGAGGCCATTGTGGCATAAAGGAAGACTTTGCCTTAGAGAGCTAGCAGGGCTCTTTCTCCTTCACTCACTTTTTTTGGTTTAACTGCAGTGGCAACTGCTGTGATCCACAAGCAAGTAAGGATTAAAAGGATTCAGGTTTCAGCCACTTAAGTCCTGCTGAAGTAAACAGGTTTCTCGTGTCCTAAGTATCACATGAAAGTTAAGTTCTAGTTCTCCCTGGAACTTACTTCCATGTCATATGTCTAGGGTTAAAAATCTGGCACCCCTTCCTGTGGATCTTGTTTAAGGCACAGTGGCAACAGAAGGCAGGTTATTGTTACTTTCTTTAATGGGTAGGCGTTCTATACCTTTAACGTTTCTGTGGGAAGCAGAAATTCTTTAGATGCAGCTTTTTCCATCAAAATACCTTTATGTCAGCAAGATGTTCACTTACTGATTGCTATTTGTTTTTAAATCAGGGCCAACTCCAGGTTTGAGGGGGCTGTTAGCAAAGTATCCCCTGGTGGACCCTTCCTACATTGGAAACTGCCCCCCTCCATGCAAACTTATCAGGGCTAGATCTACACTAGTGCTTTTTGTCGGTATTAAAGTGCACCAATAATTGTTGGGGCATGTTACGCATTCCGTATACCACTTTTCTAGAGTTATTTCCTCCATTTTATTCCATATTATCCAAAATACTGCAACAGATGTAACTGTGTGCAGTACGAGGTATAAATGCACATGAGGGATATGGTGTCACCATGATGGGATCACAAAGTGTAGATCTGGCCCTGGTGGCAGGCAGTGGTGGTGGCAATGCTCCAATCAGAGCTGGGTATCTGCCATTTTGAGTTCCCATTCTGCCTCTGATGTAGCATAACTCCAGGGCATAAAAATAAAAATGGCAGGCATCCAATGCCAATTGAAGTGACAGTTTTAAAACAGATCTTTTGAGCATGAAAAAAGCATGGCAACTCTCCAAAGAGCACCTTGGCACTGCTGCTGATGAAGCCTGATCCTATGGCTAGGAATCCTCCAGAAGTAGAGAGTCAAGAAACCCCATTATCAGCTACAAATGTGGGCACCTGTCCATACATCTCTGTCCCTCATGTGGACCAAAATGGGCCCAGAGGGTGCCATACCATGGAAAAGTGGAGGAATTTCTCTTGTTCCTTCCCACCTTTATCACAGCAATGAAATGAGGCTTATGTAGCACAGCTATGTCGTGAGAATCTGGTTCAGAAATAAGCAACAAGGTGCCCTCCAGATGTTTTGGACCACAGCTCCCATAATCCAGGACTAGTGGCTGTGTTGTCTGGATTTGATGATGATAGGTGTAGTCCAAAATATCTGGAGGGCTCCAGGTTGCCTACCCCTGGTCTAGATCAAAAGAATAACCAGCACAGCAAGCGCCAAGGTCAGGTTCCATCAACAAGAGGAAACTGAGTTGTTCTCAGTGTGACCCTTTTTCCATAGGAAAGGAGCAATTCACAAGATCGTGCTACTTACCACTGTAAGAATTCTATGGCCCATGTGAATATGGATGTGTCTGTTGTCTGTTTTAAATATGGTGAGGGAAAAGGGTAATAAGTTCTCCATCATTTCTCTGTAAGTTGTGAAATTTCCCCAGCATCACAGTGGAAATTGTATTAGGCAAGAAGAAATTTGTAATTTTAGCCTGTGCTGTTACTTATGGTCTAACTGAGTCCTGCAAGGACTTAGGCAAAAATCCCAGCTCTTTATAGTTCCTCCTTTCTGAGCCATTTCATACTATTCACCACCTTATTAGCATCTTATAACATTTAGAACCTTAACACCCTGAGAATAGCAATGACAAATAGCAATGACAATAACTTTAAACATGTAAAACATCTAAAATCAACAAAATAAAATGTTAAAAAAGAGTAACAATTACAAATAGCTAAAATAGATGAGGTTAATTAAATTTGTTGAAAACAAGTTATTATTAAAGATGGTATAGTCATCTACCCCCTTAGTTCTTTGAGGTCCTGACACAAGAGACGATCTGAGGAAAAAGCCCCCAGATTAGTCTTTGATAGCCTCAAATGGCTTCATGCATGCTAAAATTATTGCTGTTGATGTCATTTCCACAGGATATAAGGCAATAAACTAGGGTAGTCAGCTTTGAACTGAATCCTACAACTGTATGGCAACTGTATAGCAAACTGCAGTGAAGCATTATGCCAATAAAAGCTTCACCTGCTGATTTTAA
Organism: Heloderma suspectum; assembly: GCF_057233095.1. Classification (NCBI taxonomy): domain Eukaryota; kingdom Metazoa; phylum Chordata; class Lepidosauria; order Squamata; family Helodermatidae; genus Heloderma; species Heloderma suspectum. Next base: position 395,683,579 of record NC_139458.1, read on the forward strand.
ATGTCAGTAAAAGATACAGGGGAAGACCAGGTCAGCATTTTTTTCTGGCCAGTTATCAGTCCTGTATTATGCAAAGAATTCCTATCTGTATTATATTTAAGAAGTTCACATTGTTTTTTCACAACAGATGTCATCTTAAATATATACTTACTAGGAGCCATGCCCCATTGAACTCAGCAGGACTTTCTTCAAGTTATACAAGTTCAAGATCCATCCTATCCCTCTCCTGTGATGCTTTTCTTTGCAGTCAGCAGTACTGAGAACTTGTTGGGATTAACGGGGCATGACCATAATCTCAATTCAGGCCTTCTCTTTGTACTAGCAATAAATAGATAACAGCAGCCCTATTCAGGAGTTATTGAATTATACCCATGGAAGGAGAGCAGTGCTACGCATCTCAAGCCCGCCCCCAACATCCCCCCATGCTGGCTTGACCAATGATTTTCCCAGGTTGGACAGAAAGGACTGAAGGGGGATTCTCCAGATGCTTAGATTAGGAACTGAATAGGGAATTCTCATGGCACAGTGTTTACGATCGCAGGGAGGATTCTAAGCATGTTCAGCCAAAAGCATGAAGGGTCCTCTTTCAGACCTCCCCACTCAGTGCAGGAATGTCAGGGGTAAAGCTGGTGCATGCAGAGACAGGGACAATGCATGCAGCTCTGCTCCCCCACCATGGGTACAATTTAAAAGAACAAGGCAAATGACTTGAAAAATGGTTTGTGAAGACCACCCAGCAGGAGCGGCAGTTGAAACAAGTCTTATCAAAAGAAGTTGTAAAAAATTATTGAAATGTAAAAATTAACAGGTGTTATTATCTTATTAACCAAGAAGCCCTAAAACATATTAATAATAAAACCACAAAGAGTCTTGTGGCACCTTAAAGGCTAACAGATTTATTATGGTGTAAGGTTTCATGGACTTGGGAATGGATAGGAAGACTTTGGGCTGGCAGGATCTACTTTGTTTTTTACTAGACCCACAAAATCACCAAACAGAGGCAGAGCCCAGTACAAAAGACTTACACTTAGAATTAAAGAACTCTGAGTCCAGGAATTTGTTTTGAGTACCAGAACTGAATGGTGCTCACAGCCCATGCACTCCTGTTTACTCCAAGCTTTCTTCATTTCAGCAGTATAATTTAGAAGGGGTGGGGAGTAATTGGGCTGGTTGACAGGATCGCAGGGCAGTTAAAAAGCCACGGTGGCTAATGAACCATCCTGCACATGTTGGTCATGTGCTGAACAATTTACTTAATTGCCCTCACTGAGAATGCCTTGTTATGACATCTGAATCTGGTGAGGGTGGGTGGCTGGGGTGGTTAACAAACTACCCAGAACCCACACTCAGTTGTACGTTTGCTCAAAACCAGTGAGGGTAATGTGGTAAATTGACTGGCATGCAACTGGCATGCATGGGGTTGGCTAATAAGCCACCAGAGCTTATTAACCACCATTGCGCAGCGGGGACCGGGTCATTTTGTTGCTGCTATTCTTAAACAATCGGGAATCAGAAATCTGTGCCAATCTAATGCAATCCAGAGATCTATCAGGAGATCCTCTCCTATGTTCTACCTACCCCTGGACTTCATCAGACACGTAAAGTCTAGTCCACAAAAGCTTATGCCACAATGAATCTGTAAATTTTTAAGGTTCCGCAAGAATTGTTGCTGCTTTAGTTGCAACAGACTAACAGCTGCCCCCTAGAAGATGTTAATAATAACTAACACTAAATCCTGAGAATAACAGAACTGAACCATTGTGAACAACTGTTCAGTCATTCTCCCCCACACCCAACACACACACACACACACACACACAGAATTACCATCTCTCTTGCATTATCTGAGCCTAATCTTCTCAAGGCCAAATGTCCCTCATTCACTCTTCTTTAGAACCATCTTAAACTGGTAGCTTTTACTTTGAAGAAAAAACAGCTGTAGAGCTCCAATCTGGAATGCCTGTTTCCTGCCTAAACTCCCTCACCCAAAGGTGCTGTTGTTTGCAGCAAACAGCACCTTAGGGGGCAAAGAGCAGCTGGGAGGGATTTGGGGAAGAAAATTGGTGTGAGGCCATGGTCCAGATTGGGAGCACATTTCAGTCCTGACAAGGCCCCAAGCCAGATTGGGAGCCCATTCCAGCCATGGAGGAGTTGATTTAGACTGGGGCTGAAGCATCTGGACAGGTTAACCTTTCTTTCCCCATGCTGATTTCCCAATGCAAATCCCCCCACCCCTCCAGTCCCAAAGCTATTATTAGCCTCAGAGCATAAACATACAGCTTTGGGGGTTTGCACTGGGAAATAGCTGTAGGAGGAAAAGGCTGAACTCACTCCCCACTCATGACTGCTTTTACAGAAAGAAGACAGTCAAGTGCCCTAATCATAATTCTCCTGCAACACATCATATTTGGTCCTAACTTTTAAACCAGCCTTCCCCAACTTGGTGACCTCTAGATGCCTTGGATATCAACTCCCACCAGCTCCAGCCAACATGGCCAATGGTCAGGAATTCTGGTAGTTGTAGTCCAAAACATCTGGAGGACACCAGGTTGGGGAAGGCTGCTCTAAACTATCTTTATCAATCATATGTACCATTTCACCAGTTTTCTAACAGGCCAAGAGCATTACAGTTTCTAAGGCAGGAAATGCATTTCTGCCCTTCCAAAAAGGCAAGAACTGTCTCAGAGATCTTGGACTTGTACAACAGCATGGAAACAACTCACTGGCAAACAGCTTTTTCTAAATATAAAGATTTCTTAAGAATCTTTGATAGATTTACTTCTAGGAATAAGTCCAAAAGAGAAAAGAAAGTACAGATGGAGAAAGAACTCCTGGCTAAAACTATTTGGCCTGGTCTCATGATAACCAACTCTACAAAGAGTTAGGCATGCTCATTGATTTCAAGGGTGTTTAGGATGCTTAAGATCACCAATTTTTGAACTGCCCCCATGTAGCTGTCTCTTTAAGAGACATTTGAGATGCAGTGATAAGCAGGTAATAATGGGAGTAGGGGTTCTATATACATGTAGAGCTCTTCCATGAATGGGGGATTTGGCTGAACCCCCTATTAGGAAGGGAAGTTAGAGTGTTTTTACTATTAAAATCAATAGGACTCCAAAAGACCTAACTTTGGTTATCCATCTGTTGTATAAGGTTTCCTTAAATTCTGACTGTTTCAGTTATTATCTCATGTAAGCTGGCTGGGCTACTTAAGTGGGAAACATACTTTAATTGAAGAAAATATGACTGTCCACTGGCCCAGGTTGTAATGGGAAAAAAAATGCTGAGACTTTAAAGAAAAGCACTAATTGGTCTGGTCTAAAAGACAGGTTTTTCTTTTGTTTTTTGCTTTCTAATAATTACCTCAAAACAAGTAAAGCTAAAAAGGTGTTAGCCAAGTCACAAACAGATTTTATTGAGCAGAATGTAATTGACTGTATTATAGCTGTTAAAAGAAATCTTACTTTACTGTTTGATTTTGGCGTTTAAAGTCTCCATTTACTTATTGATTGTAGATTTTTGGATTGTAATAATTTTTCTTGGGCTGTGTTTCCATCAGCGATTTACTCCAACTTGGCTGCATGGTGAGGTCTCTTGTATTTCCATGATGTCATGGCAATTCAGCACCAGCCCCGCATTTTATCACGGAAAAAATGCTTCTTCTGAGACTGGTTATAGTCCGACTTTTCCAGCTTACTTCAGCTCCATTACTGACCTGTTTCCACAACCAACTGGGTTTAGTATCATAGAACAGTAGGGTTGGAAGGGGCCTATAAGACCATTGAGCCCTGTTCAAAGCAGGAATCCAAGTCAAAGCATCCCTGACAGATGGCTGTCCAGCCTCGTCTTGAATGCCTCCAGTGTGGGAGAGCCCACCACCTCCCTAGGTAATTGGTTCCATTGTCGTATTGCTCTAACAGTCAGGAAGTTTTCCTGATGTTCAGCCGGAACCTGGCTTCCTGTAACTTGAGCCCATTATTCCATGTCCTGCATTCTGGGATGATCAAGAAGAGATCCTGGCCTTCCTCTCTGGGACAACCTTTCAAATACTTGAGCAGCGCTATCATACCTCCCCTCAGTCTTCTCTTCTCAAGGCTAAACATGCCCAGTTCTTTCAGTCTCTCCTCACAGGGCTTTGCTTCCAGTCCCCTGATCATCTTGGTTGCCCTCCTCTGGACCCTCTCCAGTTTGTCTGCATCCTTCTTAAAGTGCGGTGCCCAGAACTGGACACAGTACTCCAGACGAGGCCTACCCAGTGCTGAGTAGAGGGGAACTATTACTTCCCTGGATTTGGAAGCTATGCTTCTATTAATGCAGCCCAAAATAGCATTGGCCTTTTTTGCAGCCACATCACATTGTTGGCTCATATTCAGCTTGTGATCAACAACAATTCCAAGATCCTTCTCACTTGTAGTGTTGTTGAGCCAAGTACCCCTCATCTTCTAACTGTGCATTTGGTTTCTTTTTCCTAGGTGCAGAACTTGGCATTTATGCCTATTAAATTTCATTCTGTTCTTTTCTGCCCAGTGCTCCAAACTATCAAGATCAGTTTGAATTTTGTTTCTGTCTTCCAAGGTATTAGCTATCCTGCCCAATTTTGTGTCATCTGCAAATCTGATCAGCATTCCCTGCACCTCCTGATCCAAGTCATTAATAAAGATGTTGAAGAGCACTGGGCCCAGGACTGAGCCCTGAGGTACCCTGCTCATTACTTCTCCCCAGTTTGAGAAGATCCCATTGATAAGTACTCTTTGAGTCCAGTTCTGTAGCCAACTGTGGATCCACCCGATAGTTGTTTCATCTAGCCCACTTTGAGCTAGTTTGCTAATCGGGATGTCATGGGAAAGCTTTGTTGAAAGCTTTGCTGAAATCAAGATATATTATGTCCACAGCATTCCCACAGTCCACAAGGGAGGTTACCTGATCCAAAAATGAGATCAGATTCGTCTGGCAGGTTTTGTTCTTGACAAATCTCTGTTGGCTTCGAGTAATCACTGCATTGTTTTCAAGGTGCTTACATACTGATTGCTTTATAATCTGCTCCAGAAGTTTGCCAGGGATTGATGTCAGACTGACTGGTCTGTAGTTCCCAGGTTCCTCGTTTTTGCCCTTTTTGAAGATAGGGACAACATTAGCCCTCCTCCAGTCATCTGGCACTTCACCTGTCCTCCATGATTTTTCAAAGATAATAGACAGTGGGTTCTGAGAGCTCTTCTGCCAGTTCATAGTCCTGCCCATGGGGCATGTAGCCCGTGACTTCAGTGACCCATCCCTTTCCCTCTGCCTGTTTTCGCGACGTTTCATCGCCGTTTTGGAGCAGGATGCAAGGGACCAACTGTTGAAAAACATCATTGAAAATAAGTGCTAGAACACTAGTGCATATAAGCCTGCTATTGCGGGCAAGCAAGTACTCCCACTACAGGCTGAAAATCAGGTTTATCTCAGGTTGTCTTTCATCAATATGCGTACCCTCTATGTCAGTATCTGCCTATGACTCTATAAGTCTATCACTCGATTGCAAAATAGTACTAACATGCATTTGCACTATCATGCGATAGCGCATTCCGTGGAACGAGCCTCCTTGACCTCAACAAGAGTCAGCAGGCACCCCTGGACTAATGCGCCATCGCGCGATAGCACATATGCATGTTAGTGTTATTTCGCGATTGATAGAGTGACAGCAAAATACTGACATGGAGGGTATGCATATTAGAGGGAAAAGAAAAAAATGGGTGGAATTGGGCATATGTCCAGGAAGTCTACTCAGAAGTAACTCCCATTGTGGTCAATGAGGCCTGCTGCCAAGATTGCCATTAAGGGGAGTAGAGCTTGGGGGGCAGGGAGCCTCTCTGATTGATTGAGCAGCCCCTGCCAGTCTGATGACATTCACTTCCAATCCCCCCCACCCCAAAGTATGTTTCTGTCAGTGACTTATAATGGTGCAGAGAAGTCTTAACTGGAGTGGCGCATTACAGGAACAATGGGAAGGGTTGCAGTGCCTGTTAACGTGCAACTGTGCCTTTGCTTTTTCACACCTCTTCATTAAAGTGCAATTGTGCTTTAAAACTCACTTTAAAGCAGGGGAAAGGGCTTGGAAGGCAGGGAGGAGACTGGCCAGAGCAGGGAAACTGGTGCAGAGCGGAAGGGGGAGAGGGAGGGGGGACTCAGCAAGAGGAGGAGGGAACACGGGTGAGGTAATCAAACCCAACCCAGACTCCATCCAGCCATCAAGAAAATAATTTGATTATTGCTCACTGGAAACAGCACAGAGTCCCAGATTACAGCAATGATAAACTGGGACTTTAAGCACTGTGGAAACTGGAAAAGGAGCAGATGGGACTGGGGAGACATTGCAACCAAGTTGCAAACTAGGTGAAGCTGATAGCATGGAAACACACCCTTGGAGTCTTCACAATGGCCAGTAGCTGAACAATAAAAACTAACTGAACTAAGAAAGTAAATAAAAGACCAAAAGCAAATGTAACAACAACCCCCCAATCCAGTGTTCTCCAAAGGGGTTGGGCTGCAACTCCCATCATTTCGAGCCAGAATGATAGGAGTTATAGTCCAATGGCCATGCTAGCTCGGAATGATAGGAGTTGCAGTCCAACCCCTTTGGAGGGCACCCAGCTGCGGAAAGCTGGTCTATAATCAGTGTTACAACAACCCAATTCTGAGTGCCCCCACATTTCCCCCTAAACCACCTTGTCTCTGCACAGTTTCTTCCTGCTTCACTACACACTATTTCAGTACAGAAATGCAACTCCCTTAGATTTACACCTAGATGCCGAGGTTTTTTCTACAAGTGTATGAACCTTCCTGTATTGCACACCGATGACTGCTAAGCTGTTTGCTTTAAAGTGATTTAGCTAACACTGTGGCTGCAGAAGAGAAAAAACAACGCAGAAGGATATAATTTTGCAATAAATATTCAAACGGTTCCTGTCAAAAGAATTCTTCTTTAGCTAAACAAGGCAAAAACCACACTGCCACCATTTTGTGCCACTTCAGCAGCTTATATTCAGTACATGCAACTCTGTTTCTCCAAAGTATGTACTTCCTTTTTCTGTATTGCATTTTGGTGAGAACTGTTATCCAATCAGTTGAAGGACGATGCTGATATACTGCAGCCTGTGTCAAAAAGCTGCTCTGCATAGCAATGTCTCAGCCACCCCTAGTTTGAATCACACCATGCAGAGTTCTTTAGTAGGGGCAGGAGGCTGAATGTTTCTAAGATAACTTTGGATTTGCATGGGTTGGTGGAATTTCTCAGAATGACTCAACAAGTGGAAACAAATAAAAAACCACAGCAGTATTTGTATCTTCAATGTGCTTTAAGTAACTGTGTTGTGACCACAGCTTCTCCTTAGATTCCCGTTATTGTGAGTGCACATTGCCATCACTTCCTAAGTAGATATATTTACTTAATTAGCCTGTTGAACAGGTTTTACTGAGTCTTTAGAGTTGTTTTTGCAGAGTAGGGTAGGGGCAGGTGTGGAGAGACATTCTTCTGCCAGAAGTTAGGCCAGGAGCTTCATACCTGCCTGCCAATATATCTGTTATTTATTTTAATTCTAATCTATATACAATGATGAGTCTCCTTTCTATGAGCAATTCAGAGGAATTTATGATTAAAAACACACAAAAATATTCAGAAGAACTTACAATAAAAACACATCCATGATGAGATAGTAGGAATACAGTTGTTCTGCTATGGCTGGACCAGGTTCAGGTTGAACTAAGGGACAATACAAAAGCAAATCAATAAGCAATGGTCAAAAGCAGAGATTTAGCAGGCAAGGGGGAGAGTTCCAAAGGAGAGGCCTGAAAAGCAGCCAAGGTCAAAACATAGATAAACAGACAGATACAATATACAGTCCAAGAAACAGAGTCAAGCAGGGGGCCAAGGTCAGTAGCACAGAGGTTCAGCCACACAGCAAAATCAGACCACAAAGCAGTAGGGGCTGATATGATAAGACACTGTTTCCAACAACAAGTAAGCTGATAGTGCAGGCTTATATTGCCAGAGCTTCCTGAGCCCCACCCAGGGCTCAGCTGCAGTTTGTTACAGGCCTTGGTCCTGAGGAGTCCCTTCCTCTTGAGGAATCCTTCTTTGTATTCGAGCACTTCTCTTTAAAGGAGCCCTACTGGCCTGCCTCTTGAGACAATGATGCTTTCAGGGGCTAGGTGGTCACCCAGCCTCTGCCCTAGATGCAGAATTCTCCTCCTGTGGGGACAGAACCCTGGTCATCTCCCCTGAGGGCCCAGGCTATCCAGGTGAGGCCTTCCATGGGTGGCTCCTTGGTGCTGGCCATTTCTGGGAGCTCTAGCTCCTCCTCAGTGGATTCCTCCAGCAGGGCATAACAACAATAGAATGATATAGCAGGGATGTTGGAGAAATCTGCAACAACAACAACAACAACAACAAATGGATTTCTAAGAATCTGACCTGTGAATCCCACAGCTTTTCCTGATTTGCACAGATTCTTCAGACTTGCAGACCAGTTTTTAAAAACTTGCTGGTGTTTTACACAAATTTAGGGAGCAATCCTATGTCCCCTAGTTAGCATCTGGGGAACATAGGATTTTTCAGCCTCCTGGGACAAACTTGAACACAGGGTTCTGAGCTTGGAGCTAGGAAACTGCATTCCACACACACACACACACACACACACACACACACACACACAGTTGTAGCCAGCACGGTGAGAACTGTGACAGCTGCCTCTCCACACTCAGTAAGTGGAGCACAGAGACAGGGGAAAGGGAGGGTTACTGGGGGCAGGGTGGGGTGGGGCAGGGCGGGGCGGGGAGGAGGCAGGGCTACTGCCTTTTCCTTTCACCACCCCAGCCTCCTTTCCTCCCCCTCCCCAATGCCTCTGCTAGATGGGAGAAGGCACCTTCCACTCTGCATAGGATACTCGTAAGCCTCCAAGTCCAGGGGCTTATGAGTACCCAGGGTGCAACCCATAGGACTGTGCCCTTAGTCATAGAAAAAGACCTGAAATTTAAAAAAACCTGAAAATGTGCATTTTCTCCATAGGCTGAAGCATGCAAATGTGCATTTTGGGGGAATTTGCACATTTGGGGGGGATTTGCACATTTCTGCAAGTGCAAATTTGCACAAGTATGAATTTGAGCAAATTCGGGAAATTGGGGAAAAAACAATTCTGCCAATGAGTGAATGACAGAATGTAAGGCACCTGTCAATCCGCAAAACACAGACAGAACAGATATCCATACAGCCCTATGATGTAGTCAACTGAAGCCATGCCAGGTTCATTTATATATCCCTTTTCTGCAATTACTTTATGGGTTCCCAACAAGATGCAAACACAATGTTCCATAACAAGTGGTGTCAGTCTGCTGACAGAATGCTCTCTGATGCATCACTTCCATTACTGGAATAGGAAAGCTCACTGAGAAAAGAAAATGAATAAGTATTCAAAACTAAGAATATCACAGAAAAAACACTTCAAATAATCAGTTGTGGCCATGGAATGCTGGCTGACTGCTGAAGTAGGAAGGGAAGGGAAGCCGGGGAGGGGGGTGGAATGGTGCATCCTGCAAGAAGGCAGAACTCGTTGGCTGGAACACTGAACAGGAGGCCTCCACACGGCAATGTTTTGTTGCAGGTCCCATTTGTCCATAGGATTTGGAACTAGTCATAGTTTAATGTGGAATCTCCCAAGCTCCAGCTCTTTCTTTGTCTCCCTTTTTTAAAAAACACTAATTAAACTTGGGTTCCATACTGCTCTAGTGAAATATCCTATCACCAACTCATTAAAGCAGTTTCAGGGGACTCAGGAGGAAAAGTAGTGAAGAACATCCTCTTCTCTAACCTGCTATTTCCTGTAATTCATCAAACCAATATTTTTCAAACACTTTGACTGTCGTTTTTTTTTTTCCTGGAGTACCATATATCACAGTCCTATGGCTTTTGACCTTTTTCATATATGTGCTGTATTCGCGTTTTGGACAAATGGCAAAATGCCCCCCAAATGACTTCATGTGTAAGACATGAATGACAGATAAGCATAAAGGCTACTCAGTGCTAGCCTTACCAATGGGCAACTGTACCGTACGTAACATCTTAGGGCAGCAGTTTGAGAGGGAGCATCTGAGGTACTAAACTTTCCCTTCCCGATGCCTGAGTTGCTCAAGAAAAGCAGTGGAACAGAAGGCAAGAAGATGAGAAGTTAGAAAGGAGTTCTGGGGGTTTACAGTCAAAGACAAGGAAGTATATAAGAAAATGTCTTATACTTAGTCAAACCATCGGTCCAGTTAATCCAGTCTACCTGGACCGTCAGCAACTCACGAAGGTCATACTGCTGCTTTTACTGTTACTTCCAGTCTTACTGCTGCTTTAACCAGAATTGTCAGAAACTGAGGCTGGTTCCCATCACTGTGCTATGTCCCTATCCTAAGGAATCAGTGCACCCCGAGATACAGATTTAAAATAATGTCTGTTTTTGCCCTATGTGTGATGATTGCTAGAACCCACCAGGATTAGTACAGAGGTTGCGAACACTGAAGCAGCTTCAGCAGTTGCCTCCCATGCAGGTTACATGGAAGACACACTACTGATTTATAAATGCATGGGGAGAGCAATCCTGTGGCTGCTAGACAGTGTCTAGACGGCCATGAGATTTTTCAGTTTCTGGGAACCGAGCTCAGAGTCAGGGCTCCCATCTCGGATCCCAGAAACCATGCTCCCTGCCCCCTCCCCCGCTGCCTCGTAGGCAGCATGGTCTCTGCACGTGTAACCGCAGCATGGAGAGGGCAAAAGGGGGGCATTCCCAGGGGAGGACACTGCAGAAGCATCATTGCAATGCTTCCTGTGCCCCGTCCAGCCTCCCCCCTCCCACTCTGACATCCCCAGCTAGACAGCCCAAATCGGCTATTTAGCTGCAACTACAGGGTGGTCGGAGCACAGAGGAGAGGATCCCTTCTGTGCTCTGCCTGCCTTGCCTTGGATAGTCGGCCGCCTCCGAGTTCAGAGGCAGCAGACTATCCCGATAGGATTGCGCCCTAAACTAGAAATATAAGAAAATGAATCAATCAGTCAATGCACAGACAAACAAACAAACAAACAAACAAACAAAGGTAACTTGCTCTCCTCCTGCTGACACCCATGTTTTCATATTCATTTTTAATAATTTTAATAGATTTTGTCCCCATTTTTTCTCCCTGAACTCAGAATGGGTTACAACCATTCAATGCCAAGCATAAAAGGAATAAATAGATTAATCATAGAAAATGATGAGACAACACTCATAATAAAATTCAGCTCTGTCTTCTACCATAAGCAAGCATTGTAACACAGCCATGATATTCTATATTACTCTAGCTGAAAATCAACCAACGACTGTACAAACACAAGGGAATAATATGTATTATTTACCTTTCAAATGTGTATCTTCGGGGCATTTCACATATTATGCAGAAGAAAACCCAGGTTTGATACTAAGTGATTTTTTTATAAGTAAACCTGCAACTAACACATATTTGTTGCATTCAGCCTTTACTTTATAGGTATATATTAGATAGCTTAGGTGTACACCTGAAAATGTAATGTATGAAGTTGCATTTGGTCTCAAAACATTGGATCTGTCTGACAGATGCTATAGCAAAAGAGTCTGACAACATATACATCCTAGGACATTCTTGAAAAACAATATTGCTGCATTGTAATGAGCTTACTGATTCGATACTTCTGAAAGAGATACTTTTTTTTTCCATACTCCTAAAACTCTGACCCAAAATGGACTCACTTGCTGTCATTTTTTATCTATCTGATGGCTTTTAAACATATCCAGGACCAAATTGTACTGTTTGTCAATGGAAAAGCTCCCTAATAAATTCCATAGTGCAACAATTTGGCCTGTAAGAGCTCTCATCTAGGGAGCATACACTGAAATGAATGCTGATGGTTGAAGCAGAATGGAATGTAGAAGAGGGAGATGCGTTGCACAGATAGAGGCTCCCTGGGGTATCCAAGTTGTCAAAACTGATCTTTTCTTCACTCGCTGTATAAAAGTATTTGAATGTTATTACACTGAATATGAAATAGTTCATAAGCTCTCCAAATTTCTCTGCAATACTGTGAACGTCCCAGAGCTAATTAAGGCATAGGTTGCCTTTCTTCAGTAACTAATCATGTGTGTGTGGAGAGAGAGAGAGAGAGAGAGTTAACCACCCAGAGACCATCAGCTATGGGGCAGTATAAAATATAATAAATGAATGAATGAATGTTGCAGCCTGACTTGCTTTAGTCAGTTGTTATTTTTTCACCTAGTAAAAGTCAAAATACTGGGAGCGAATAAGCTTTGGTATGTATTGTTAGCAAAAGAAGAAAGATTCATAGAAGTAAATTGACCTTTAAAAAAAAGTGAATCCTGATAGGTTTGTCTTTAACAAAGCAGATATTACAAATAAAAAATAACAGCCAGGAACTATTTCTTCCTCCCTGTAATTTCAATTATCATTTTTGAACTGAAATGAATCACTGGCCATATTTTTTTTTCAGTTGGAAACAGTTTTACTTCTCTTTTCCCCTCTGGACACATAATTTTGATTTATAAACATGGCAACCAGAGCAAAAGGAAGTTTTAAGCACAGTATATTCTTCTACCAGGGCTCTTTCTCCCCTAAATGCTTTGCAGGTGGGGGGGGGATTATGGTCACAATCCACCAGATGCTACTGCTGATTAACCTCCATTCATTTCAAGGGAGGAGTTATAATCTAATGCAAGCCCTATTGAAATCAACAGAGGTTGGGCAGCATTCATGCTGGGTGGATTGTGTCCATTTTTTTATTTTTTGAATAATGGATTGTCTTGCAATTTAATTCACTCAAGCTTTAGGGTTCATCTTTCACCAAAGGTCTCACATTATGCATTTAGTTATGGTTTCCTCCATTTGAAATGCACTTTTTAACTGGGATCAAACTGTCTTCCAGTTCTAATGTCTTCTAAATCTCCAATGTGGTATTATTTATAGTTATAGCTACTGCATGCTTACTTTATTGAGTCTGAATGAATAAATCAGTTTTCCACATCTCCCCATTCTCTCTGCTGATGTTTTGATTTGGTGTCTATCCAAAACTCTCTGATGGTCGGTACATGATTATAAAACCATCTTATGACCAGACACCCATTTTATAAATAAGCAATGGAGCATCTTTTGGATGCCAATTTTACGTTACATATTTGAATGCAGGACTATGCATGTTGAAAAGAGTACATTTTTAATAGAGAATTAAAATTCACTAGGTAATCTGAAACAAAAATGCTAATTCCCCACCCCCACCCCCCACACATCATCTTTTAAAACTGATTCAGGCTTTTAAACTGGAAGATCTCTGCCAAGTTTTAACAAAAAAAAAATCAGCTTTTATTTTTATAAAATATTCTGTAATTAACGGTATTTAATTTTTAAAAACACTAAAGCCACATAGCTCAGTAGTACTGCACATGCTCTGCATATATTCAGTCCTGGCATATCCAGTTAAAGCACTGTTGAGAAAGACTTCTGTGTAAACCCTTGGAAAAGTCAGAGTACCCAGTTCTATGTCAGAAGCACTGGCTTTGTATGTTTTATTTAGGGATGCTGGAGAAATCCGCTGCAAACTCAAATGAGGCCGGAATCCAAAGAATCTGGCCTCCGGAGTCTGCAGCGGACCAGCCGCACTTACCTCCAGGTCCAAAGGAGTTCCCGCAGGACAGCTCTCCAGTTTCCTAAAAAAATGATACAGTAATGGCAGCTGTGATTAGCATATTGCAGGAAAGTTACAGTCATAAATGGCGTAGTGTATGCCATTAAAGCACTTACTTTTACCTAAATACAGCCATAAACAGCTACAATTTAGGTAAAAGTAAGTGCTTTATGGCCACAAATGGTGTAAAATACGGCATTTACGGCTGTAGTTTCTCTGTGACAGGCTACCGGCAGCCACCATTAGTGTATCGTGATTTTTAGAAAGCCGGAGAGCCACTCCACCAACTCTGATGGACACAGCTGGGCTCCGGAGGACTCCACAGGGCCCTAAGAGGCCCAAATTGACCCACAGCAGACCCCCCCGCCCCAGACTGGACAGTGGTGGGTTCATATATCCCTAGTTTATTTTGAAAACTGCCAATAGCACAGAACTGCCATGAACCAGGGTTCCATTAGACACACTAAAATCCCATTCAAATCACTGGCACTGAAGCATTTATGCTGGATTATGTCCAAACTGTTTGGAAAAATTTCATCATCCTATATACTAATAGCAACATCATTTGCCAAGCATGGATCAATATGTAGTCAAAACACTACAAGAGGAGGATATCAGGAGGATTAGGGGAAACCAAATGTTTGCAGTAGGGACGTACAAGAATTTCGGTTCGGTTCGCAAATCATCCGAACTTGCGCTGTTCAAAACCCCACACACAAACATGAATGGGAGTACATTTTTTTGAAAAATGTTCAAACATTGCAGAACTTTCAATCACCTTTAAAAATAAGCATTTTTTTTAAATGCCCCCTTTGAAATGTGCATTTAAAAAACTCATTTTCACGCTTTAGTAAATGGGAGGAAAGTGCTCTGTTTTGAAAAATGTGCAAAAAAAATGCACACTTTTCCCATTCAAAATGAGTACTTTCCCCATTTTAACAAACCAAAAAATGGATCACAAAGGAAAATAGGAGCAAGCTGAACTACACTTCAAAGTGAAGTTCGTGGACTTTCAGTGAGCTTGAATATTCCTGATTCTGCCATCCCTAGTTTTCAGGAGTACAAAACATCTTTAGAATACATAACAGTGCAATGACGATTGAGCCTGGCCAGTTACCATGGTGGCTGACTATTGGTTGGGTGGGGGAATGGAAAATGGGAAGGCAGGATGGAATAGAGTTGCTGTGGTGCTGAACAGGAGTACTCTACACTGCAAAGTGTTGTTACAGGCCACACTTGCCACTCTCTAATTTACACGTCAAGTTTGACAATCCAGAAGCCTCCCCTTTCAAGATACAGCTAGCAAATTACTCTCGCCACAAATATGTTTATCAGTTTATTTAGCATACATCAGCCTTCCCCCAACCTGGTGCACTCCAGATGTGTTGGACTGCAATTCCCAGCCAGTAATTATGGGAGATGTGGTCCAACACATCTGGAGGACACCAGGCTGGGGAAGGCTGGAATGCATTATGCAAAGCTGAGATGAACTCACCTTTGAATCTCACCTTTGAATCTCAGCTCTGATGCTGAACATATGAAGCTGCCTTACTTTAACTCACCTTACTTTAACTCACCTTTGAATCTCACCTTTGAATCTCAGCTCTGATGCTGAACATATGAAGCTGCCTTACTTTAACTCAGACCATTGATCTGTTTCGCTCAGTGCTGTGTGCTCTGACTGGTACCTGATGGAGCACCTCTCCTTGTATGAACCTACCAGATCACTACAATAAATATCTGAGGCTTTCCTCTGATGGCCTCCTCTGAGGGCGTTTGGAGGACGGCAACAAGGGAAAGGGCCATTTCAGTAGTATCCCCCCATAGCTCAGTATGGTAGAGCACCTGCTTTGCATGCAGATGGCCTCAGGTTCGATCCCCAGCCTCTACAGGTAGCACTAGAAAAACTCCTGCCTGAAGCCCTGGAGAGCCATTGCTGCCAGTCAGTGTTGACAACACTGGGCTAGATAGACCAAGAGTCTGACTTGGTATAAGGCAGCTTCCTATGTTCCCTATGTTCCTATGATTGTGAATTGCTCTCCACAGTGAAGGCCGTCTGGCATCAACATTGTTATCTTTTCAGCACCAGGATAAGAGTTTCTTCTACTCCCAGGCATTTGACAGCGTATGATAGGGCTTTTTAATGTCAGTTGTTTGATCAGGTCCTGAGATTTTATTGTTAATTTCTAGCTGTTTCAAATGGTTTAAAATTTTTGTACGATAAAAAGGTTTTATATTATGTTTTATCATGTTGCACTGTAGCATTTTAATAGTTGTGAACAACCCAGAGAGAGAGAGAAACGTAATGAATGGTCTCAGGCAAAGAGCTTTTCTAGGCCTTTTGAACTCCAAATGCCAGGGATTGAGCCTGTCAGGCTAAAGCAAGGGAGAGAATGGAAGACAATCTGAGAATGTAAGAACATAAGAGCTGTGCTGGATCAGACCAAGGTCCATCTAGTCCAGCATTATTTTGACACAGTGGCAAACCAGCTGCCCACGGGAAACCCACCAGCAGAACATGGGTGCAACAG
The DNA here is from genome assembly GCF_057233095.1 of Heloderma suspectum. Taxonomy (NCBI): domain Eukaryota; kingdom Metazoa; phylum Chordata; class Lepidosauria; order Squamata; family Helodermatidae; genus Heloderma; species Heloderma suspectum. The sequence goes on from NC_139458.1 coordinate 395,699,827, forward strand.
CACCCTCCCGCCCAAGTTCCCCAGCAACTGGTATACCTTGGCATACTGCTTCTGATACTGGAGGTAGCATGCATATAGCCATCAGGACTAGTAGCCACTGATAGCCTTCTCCTCCATGAATTTGTCCAATCCATCAAGCTTCTCCCTCCATCAACTGTCACCTGACAGCAGCCATCCCATCAGAGTGCAGTGACAGAGAGAAGGGAAACAGGACCATTCCATCGGCTCTATTGAGAGCAACATTTGGTTCCTTCTGTCCTTGAACCATTTCTATTCCCATTGGTTGTTATGCAAACTTTGTAACTAAGAGTTAGTAGCTGAGTTTGCTTTTTTACCTCCTCCCTTTCAATCCCTTTTCCTTTTGTGTCATGCCTTTAAGGTAGTAAGCCTGAGGGCAGGGGCTGTCTTATACCTGATCTTTGTAACCTGCCCTGGGAAACTTTGGGGCTGAACAGCAGGGGACAATGTTTCAAATAAATAAACAAACCAAGGACCTTTTATGGGCAAGGCATGTGCTCTACCACTGAGCTATATTTCTAGTGCCTAACCACTTCCCATATATTAAAATCTGATGCCATAGGTTTTGTCCTATTGAATGTAAAGATGGATCTCATTTTTCATAGCCATATTGGAACTAAGCCTTTTACACATTAACACAGTGTTACTTCCTGGGGACATGAGTGATCAAATGTTCTAAACATTACAGAAAATGTGCCTTGCAAAATGCAGCCAACATACAAGTGTAGGCCTCAGTGAAATCTCAGGGTTTGTTCCTCTGACATAATAGTTCACAGCACACCAAGACACTAGAGCAGTCTCATACATGAAGGCTTGGCTGTCCCATGGGACTGGAGAGACATCCAGAAGGGTGCTGGAGAGTGGCCAAGAGGGTCCTGAAGCTAGCAGGGGTTGATGTGCTGTGAAGCAACAGAGGCCATGACTCATCATGGTGCAAATAGTAGTTCTGTCTTTATTTTGGCATTTCAGGTAAGGAAGGGTGTTTGGTGAGGACTTGAGTGTGGCTAAAATGCCACTTGCACAGTGTGTGCAATGGCTGAAAATTCATCTGGATTCCCCCACTGCACACAGAGGTTAAAAGGGGTGGGGAGGAATCCCCCATTGATGCCAACGGAGGCTTTTTTCTCTTTTTTTAACCCTGTGCAGTGGGGTTGGGGGGATTTCATGAAACAAATGGCTGGGGGAAAAGATCTGAGTTGCCCATCTTGGTGCACAGTGGTCCAATCTGAATTGAGGCTCCATACATTTATTGCAGAGTATGAAGATGAGAGGGGTCAGCTACATGCTGAGTAATTAACATAATGTAGTTTGTTGCTTAGAGCTAAATAATTCTGAGCCCTGGATTTTGTTCTGAGTACCAGAATGAACATAGCTCACCATCCTTCCACACAAAAATCTGCTCCTGGTTACCCAAAACTTCCTTTATTTCAGGCATATAATTTATGGTATGGGGGAGCAGTGGAGGCTGGTGGCTCCGATTTCAGTGTGTCTGTAAAACCATTCTGGGTTTTAGTCAGAAGAACTAAGACTGAAGGAGTCTACCAGAACTCTAAAGGAGCTATCCAAGGTGCTGAACCCTAGCCCCAAAATAGGTTTTGCACCTTTAGAGTTCTGGCTGGTTCTGACTGAAACTCAGAATGGATTCATAGCCCCACTGAAATCAGAACCACCAGCCTCCACTGTGGGGGAATTATTTTGTTGCTTCTGTTGTTAAACAGTTGGGAGTCAGAAATGCTTCCTGTTTACTGCAGATCACCCAGTGACCTACCAGTAGATATAGATCTACCTAATACCCACCCCTTAAATCTCACTGATTTCAATCATGTCTACTCTAGGCATGATCAAACCCAAAGACACTTGTTTTTATTTGGATGTTGCTGATGTTTTCATTGTTGTTGTTGTTTTATTGGACTTTTAAAAATCTTAAGTCCATTTTAATATGTTTGCATTCACCACTTACATTTACTGCATGTCTAAGATGTAGATGATAGGATGGATGGATGGATGGATGGATGGATAGATAGATAGATAGATAGATAGATAGATAGATAGACAGACTTGTTTTCCTGAATTTCTGGGAAAATGAGTGGACTTTTGAAAAGTTCCAGAAGTAATTCACTGGGAGAGATAACTGTTGTGACACTGGACATCTTGGCTGGAATTTAAACATGAAAAGATCCAGAACTGAGGTACCTGACTTTGGCTTAATTTTAGACTTTCCCAATAGCTGTTTTTCTTAATACCTGAATGGCCTGATTCAAACATCAATGTCACTTTTAAAACCCACTCTCTAGAATCTCCCTGCCAATTTATCACATTGTATTTACCTTGGTTAAAATTTTATTCCCCCCCCCATGCCCAAAAGGATGACCCCCAAGTTCTTTATTAGATAAAATATACTACCAAAACCTCAGCAATCTCTGATATCCTGTTCTCATGTCTGCAAGATATATATTGCATCGTTTATGTGCTGTGTGCCTTTGTTTTTTTCTTCAGTGTGATGCATACATCCAAATTAATTTGGGCTTTTCTTAAAGTAATTGCAACTATAATGATAGAAGAAAATATATTTTACAAGATGCATTGCAGTGTTACCAGTTACTAGAGGTCCAATTCTGTATTAGGCAGACTGGCTGATAGATGTCTCATCCATAGGAGCTAATTGTTCAGAGATGGTTTCCTGATAGGTGGGTATCCGTATATTTGAATGACACATCCATCAGAGCCTGGGGAAGGTGAGACCCTTCCCAGCTGAGGGGAAGTGGCAGATGTAAAGTGAGTGTGAGAGAGGGAGGCAGGGAGGGAAAATGAAGCCGAGCAAGCTTGGGGTGCTCACAAATAAATGGCCTGCTGAACGTTTTCCCTGCACAGCTCTGCCATTGTGACCAACCTATTTATGAACTGTGCCACCCCTTTCAATCTTCCCTATGTTGTTTACTGGGTCAGTGCAGAGTAGGAATGGGAGAGCCATTCTTTCATCTTACCTCATTTCTCACTTTCTAACCATTATGTGAAATGAAGCTCAGTTATCCTTCGAAATTTGCACTTCTTTGAATTTTGCAATGGAGTTCTCCAACCTAAATGCATCTATTAGGGAAAATAATGTTAAAAATACATTATATTAAGAAATTGCCTGGAAACGTGTATACTAGGCAAAAATGCACACAAGAATGCATGTATTTGAGGAAATGTGCACAATAATGCTAATGAATTTTCATGTGAACTTAAAAAAAAAAACCTCAAAGTTTGGAACAAACCAAACTTAGGACTGGAGAAACTCTCAAAGTTTAAGATGAAATGAGCATACTATTGGAAACCTGAGAAACTGAAATTGATAGATTCATCCATCCCTAGTGTACAGTAGGTGAAAAACTGTGTGAACCAGGCACAAATTAAGTTACAAGTTTTAAAAAAATCCCATCTGGCCTAGCAGTGACCATCTTGCGAACACCGAATTCCCATAGGGTGGGTGGACAGACTCTAAGCAGAACAGAAAGAGGGCCAGCGCTGGATAGGATAGATAAATATTAACTCATTTGCTTTTGCAAGGGGGAGTTTCTGGCTTTTGTTTCTCTTTCTTGCTGCTTAGCAATCCTTTCATGCTGATTTTATGCAATCATCCATTAAATAAAAAATGTAGTGTGTTCTGCCAAGTTATTGTAATATTTCTCAGCTGTTGTAAAGATATCTACTGTGATTGGCCAGGCTATACCTTATACGCAAAGCTTAGTTTTCTGATTTATTATCCATGAATTTAATTGAGTTTGTATGTGGTTGGCAGTTAACAATGCACCCTTTGACTGAGATCTAAGAATTATAGGCTACACTGAATGCTCAGAATGCTCCTTAAAAATTCCAGTGTGGAGTGGTGAGTGTGCATGTGTGTTTATCATCTGCTTATAGTATATGATTAAAGGCAGGAATCCTTATGCTGAACCTCATACTGAACTCTCCTCTGACAGCACTTGTATAAATGCATGCAAACTCCAGAGGAAGACATCAATCCATTATGTAAAATGGGTGGACAGATGGTAGGTCTCCAGATGTTTGGACTTCAGCTCCCATAACCCCCTGCCAGCATAGCTAATGGTCAGGAATGCTGGGAGTTGAAGTCTAAAACATCTGGATATCTACATTCTGCCCATCAGACATAAAAAGATTGAACAGTGAAGAAAGCATAGCTCTTCCTGCTGGGCAAACAGCTGGAATGTCTGTTTGTTGATATGGCTCTTGCCCCAGGTCCTCTTAACAACAAAGTGTGTTTTTAGTCAGCTTAGTAACAATTAGGTAGTATCTACTGTCTTCTTAGTACCATTTTATGAAGGGTCTACAGGCAGCTATGTGGGACAAAATTAAAACTTGCTAATGCAGAAATTTAGCCTAGTGGCTGTTCTCACACATTACAACAGCATATCGGCATGTTTTGGTGCAAAATTGACTGTCACATTAACTCGACTCCTCTCCACTTCTACTAGCTTTTACTTCAGCTCTGTGACATTTTGCCCCAAATGGAGAATGTTTGGTCCTTCCAATTGTTAGCCAGAGTAGCTGTTCTGCTTTCCCTCTCACATCCCTATAAGCTAACCACACACACTCATTGTAGCTGTCATTTAACTGCCCTTCAGTAAGAAATCCCCAAACTAATTTTATCACATAGAAAACTGGCAAGCAGAAGTACTGTGTTATGGAACTGAAACAGGTGTGGCTTAACCAATCTCCATATGCGGTCTAGGCAAAAGCCAAAACAAATGAACAGAAGGCTATTCATTAATCATCATGGGTAATATGCTTTTGGAATCTATTATCTAAAATAAACGTTGCTGGACATAGTGTAATGCTGCAGGCTATCCGAACTAGGAACACCCTTGATCTGTAATATGTTATAGCAGGTATATGACTTTTATGAGACAAGTTTGGGTAATGCTTCAGCATCCTTCACTTCAGCAACAACACTGTTAACATACATATAGCATCATAGATCAGTTTTTATTGCCTATGCGCACAACATTTTCATATTCTCGTATTATGAATCTTGTAAATCAAATTGTCACCCAGATACTTTCATTGTCAGCTTGCCATTGGTGTAGACTCAGGAAGGTGCCATATCCATGAAGGTGTTGTATGTGATCAAAGGCCAGAGATCAAAGGCCAGTTGCAAACACACTGGGAGGATACCAATTATCTAGACCCATTTCAATCAGGTTTCAGGCCTGGTTATGATACCGAATTGGTCTCAGTTGACCTGATGGATTACCTTTATTGAGAAAGAGCCAGGAGGTGGGCAGCCCTGTTGATTCTATTCAATCTCTCATTGGCTTTTGATACTATTGACCATGGTATCCTCCCTCCTGCACCGGTTCCACAGGTTGGATGCTGGAGACACTATACTTCAGTGCTTCCACTCCCACCTGCAGGATCAGTTTCAAAAAATAACATCAGGTGTCTGTTCTTTGAGCCCTGATATCTTGAGCTGTGTGGTCCCACAAGGCACTCGTTTGTCCCCAGTATTATTTACCATCTGTATGAAGTCTTTGGGAGTAGTCATTAGGGGTTTGGAGCAAGGAGTCATCAGTATCTCCCCATAACATCTGCATCGGGTTTGGCCATGCAAATCCTTGACCATATAGAGTGGGCTGGATGAGGGGCAATAAACTGAGCTTAAATCTTGGTAAGATGGAGACCCTGTGGATGAGGCATTCTTGTGTCCAGGAAACAGACATTACCTGTTCTAGACAGGGTTGCACTCCCCCCGAAGGAGCACATTTGTAGTCTGGGGATATGCTTAGATCCATCATTGATACTGGAGTCCCAAGTGACCTTGGTGGCTTGGAGTGCCTTTTTCCATAATCAGCCAGTACACCAGCTATGACAGCTCCTGGATGGGATAGCTGAGCCACAGTCATGCAGGCATTAGTAACCTGAAGTCTGGATTACTGCAATGTGCTTTCTGTGGAGCTGTCCTTAAAGCAGGTCCAGGAGCTGCAGCTAGTGTGGAATGCAGCTGCCTGACTGTTGTCAGTTGCTGCCCCATATCATACTGCTGAAGGCACTGCACTGGTTGCTCATATGCTACAGAGCCAGGTTTAAGGTTTTGGTACTAGTGGACAAAACCCTGAATATTTTGGGACCAGGATTCTTGAGGACATGCCTTCTTCCTTATCATCCTACCTGATCACTGAAGTCTTCTGAAGAGGCACTCCTGGTGGTCCCACGTGGTTGGAAATCCACTTAGAAACTACCAGGAGTAGGGCCTTCAGTGTCTTGGCTCCCACCCTGTGCGATGCTCTTCCAAATGAGTTCAGTCATACACCTGTATTACTTTGTTTTTCTCATTTGTTGAAGAGATTTCTTTTTAGACAAGCACTTCCTTGCTGGTGAGTAAATTCCAGGCACTGCTTTATTGATATATTTGTTTCTATTGTTTTATTATTATTATTTGGTATTTCAACTTGTTGTATAGCACTCAGAAATCTTTTGATGTGGAGTGGTTTATAAATCTTTCAATAAATAAATACCCTGACTGTTTCTTGTTCAAAGATCACCTTCTTCCTTGTGAGGGAGGTAGGATATAATGATAATGATAATAATTGTAGACCCCAAACATGGAAAGGGATATATCAACACTGAAAACTGTAGAAAAGAAGAAAGGAAGCATCAAACATGTAGCATCCAAGACTGCCGCAGTCTTAGAAAGGTCCCGAATGTAAGGACTTTGGTAAACCTGTGTTTACTCCACAGCCTCTTTTACTGATCTTGGAACCAAAAACAGGCAGATGCTCCAGCATAGTTTCATCCATCTCCCAATCTGGCTCCAGAATTAAGGGGGTCCTCACTGAAGTTGTTCTGCCCCAAATGGACATTGTGTTATTTGTTATATTGCCTCCTTTGCATAGAACTATTTTACTTTTCCCAACTAATCCTCTATCAGCAACTGATCAGGCTTTACTGTCTGCTACCATGCATTGATTGGTTATTCCTAGGAACAGCTTCTATTCCTATTTATACCAGTTCTTCCTCAGTACAAGCAAGCATCCTGGTTCTCTGCTGCTATCTTGAGTTGCAGCCTGGAAAGCTCGGTCTCGCATTGTCTTTTCACCTCATCCATACCATTTCCTTTATTTCAACCTGCTTCAGTTTCCATTCATCCTCCATCTACAGTTAAGTTTTTGACCCTCTCCATATTAGTTGTTTGCTGTTCAGGTGGTATTATCAATAGGGATGTGTGAACATTTTGTTTCAGTTCATTTTTGATCAAGGGTTTACCCAGTTCACACTTTCTGGACTGAACATGGGCTCAGATGCAATCTGCAGTCCAAGCCCATTTCTGAGATTGTAATGTGATTCACAGATTCCAAGTCCGTATATTTCCAAGCTTGCAATGTGATTCACCCCCAAAATGTGTTCAATAGCATGCTTACTTTTGAAAAATGCACACAAATACTCTTTAATTAATGGGAGAAGAATGCATACATTTCAAGCACAGAACTGATGCATACATTTGGACAAATATGCATGAAAATATGCACGGATTTTCACACAAAAGGGAAAAAAAACAAAACTCGCAATCTGATACAGACTCAAGTCAGGACGAGCTTTGTGATGGAATTCAGAAAACTTTGGCGAGCTCAAATGTTGCTGATTTGCACATCCCTAGTTATCAAGACCATCGAGTCCAACCCCCTGCATTGAGCAGGGGGTTGGACTTGATGGTCTTGTAGGCCCCTTCCAACCCTACTATTCTATGATTCTATGATAAAGTTGAAGACTGATTTCCATGGAAGTGTGGATTGGCTGTGAGTTTAGCTGCTTGGATAGACACACAGCCCAATGTGTGTTGAAGCCAGAACAGAGGTGCCATCTGGTGGGCCAAATTCTACATTCGTGGGCTTCTACCAGTTACAGGCTTACCTAGCAGCAGCAACAGGAAGTTGCCATTAATAATTTTCCAAAGCGCCCTGGAGTATCTGACATAGCATTGCTCTGGAGCATGGAAGACAATTTAAAATTGTGGCTTCCCAAACTCAAAGCCCTGGTGCAAAGGGGTCCCAAGCAGTTGTCAGCACTAACGGGCCCAGCCAGGGCACCTGAGAATGCCGGGTGCTGACACTGGACCAGACCATCTTTGACCCATCAACAACAAAGGGAGTTTTGATTAACCCAACCAAAGAATCAAGTCATAACCATGAATCTAATTTTGAAAGTAGCTTTATAATGGTCTAATATACATACACTGCTTGCTCCATTTACCACCATTTAGCTGTGAGTCTTGCAAGACCTAGTCCCCGTTTGTCTGCCTGGCTCACTTCCACCTGGCTTGGGAGAGCAGGGTGTTGACTGACTCCAGCTATAATGGCTACTCCTGCTGCTGAGAGTGCCTAGAGACCACTATAGGTTGGCCAGATGTCCTGTTTTACAGAGGATCATCCTCTTATTTTGGACAGCTGGCAGAGGACAGTCCTCTATTTGAAGGTGTCTTCTATTTGAGGAGGTGTCCATTCCAAGTCCAGTTTAAAGATAAAGAACCATAAGGGGGGAGTGTAGGGGCCTTGAAGGGTCCCATCAACAATGAAGATTTGGACAGCAGACTGAACAGGCACAGAGGTCACCTACTCAGTCTTTACCTGTGGTATGATGTATTGTATTTCTATTTAAATTATAGTTATATTTCTAAATTTGCACCTATATATATAATTTGCATATGCAAATGCTGTAAGCCACATTGAGCATTGTTTTACCATGGAAACACAGCAATACAAATAAACATGATGATGACGGTGTATCTGCAGGGAGAAGCTCGTGTGCATTGATGTCTGAACAGCATAGGCGCTGTTAAACACTAACAGCTGCTGATGCTGAAAAATGGCCTAGCTGCCTCCTATGACTTTAACATCTATTTGATCTGTGACAATCAGTAGCTGAAACTTTCACAGCACAGAGAAGAGCATTATCACCTCCTAGTACCTGAAGATACAGTTAAAAAGTTGGCAACCTTAATGAAGAGACATTCAGGAAAGATAACGTAGAACCAAGGCCTAGCTCCAAAGCCTAGCACTGTTCCTCACAGCTGCAGAACCCACTAGCATTGCCAGCTGGAGTAGGCAGGATTCAGCCATATCCATGCCAAGCCACGGGCCACACACAGGCTCTGTGGCTTTGCACCCACGCAGACACTTCAATGTGTTGTTTCCCCCCCGCAAAAAAGTGCTGAATCAGATTCTAAGAGACTAACCCCAAAACGTGCACAAGAACGGTATTTTTCTCTCTCTCAGAACTCCATTTGGAAGAGGTCTATTGCACACGTGGTGGCTGGTCAGAGGGGAAAGCATACAATGCTAAACAGCGATCATCATATTTGACCACAATAGTATTCTTGGCTTCTTTCAATTGCTGACTGATTTAAGGGGGTTTTAAGGTTAATAAGCCATGGTTGCATGTTATTATCTCTATTGCTCTTGCACTCAAAGGAGGAATGGCATAGATTTATGACGATCGTACTCGTAATATAAAGGCTTTTTGTTTCTTGGGAACATTTCCTGGTGTGGAAAGTGTGAGCTGATCACCAATGTGGTGCCACTCTTGGACTGGAAATGGCAGGAGAAAATGTGTGGTGGTGGGGTACTGTGGGTTAGTTATTGTTTTGAACCGTGGCAGCTCCTATAGAGTTGGGAGTAGCAGCATGGGTGGAGCTTCTGCTAAGTTCCTCAGTTCTGTGTATGATAAAGAAAGGAGAGTTGTGCTGAGGCCTGCTGTGTCTTACAGTTGTTCCCTCTACCTATACAACAGAGGAGATATGGGCAATGCTGGCTTCAGGTTTTGGAGGGCCCTTGGCCAAGATTCCCTCAGTGCCCCCACCCTCCTGCTTCTGTCCTTTCTGCCTATTGACTTTCCCTCTCCCTCTGGGCCCAATCTGTACAATCCCACAGAGGGAGAGCACAAAGCTAGTGGAGGAAGCTGCCCCATCTCTTTACTCTTTTCACTGCTTGCATGTTCAGAGACGGTAGATGGAGTGGCAGTGACAGCAAGGAGGAGCAGCAGCTGGGCCAGGTGGCTGCAGTGGTTGACAGTGAGCCCCCCTGCAGGGCTGTGGGCCTCGGCAGGTGCCCAACAGTGCCTACCACTGATGCCAGGCCTGGATATGGGGTTGGGGGAGGAAAAGCATTTGTATAAGAGTTTCTTTTCCTTCTTCTGCAAGAACATTTGATCTTATTATCTACATCCATCCATCCATCCATCCATCCATTTATTTATTTATTTATTTATTTATTACATTTCTATACCACCTAATAGCCAAAGCTTGTTGGTCGGCTCACAAAAATTAAAACCATAAGTACAAACAATATAAAATATAAAAGCTTAAAACCACAATATAATAGTACAACCAGAATAAAACCTAGCAGCAATGCAGAGATTTAAAATACAGATTAAAACAGCAGAGCTAAAAGACTAGAATGCTAAAATACTAAAATGCTGGGAAAATAAAAATGTCTCCAGCTGGTGCTGAACAACATAGGCATCAGGCCATTCCACAACCAGGTTGCCACAGCAGAAAAGGCCATCCTCCTGGTAGCTACCTGCCTCACTTCTTTTGGCAGGGACTCCTGGAGAAGGACCCCTGAAGATGATCTTAGGGTCCAGGCAGGTACATATGGGAGGAGATGGTCCTTCAGATAACCTGGCCCCAAGCCGTTTCAGGTTTTAAATGTTAATACCAGCACTTTGAATTGGACCTGGATATGGACTGGCAGCAATTGGAGCTGGAGGAGTACTGGCATACTATGATCTCATTGGCCAGTCCCCGTTAACAATCTCGCTGCTCTCTTTTGCACCGCAAAAGTTTCCAGACCGTTTTCAAAGGCAGCCCCACATTTAATACATTGCACTAGTCCAGACAAGAGGTTATCTGAGCATGGATAGCTGTAGGTAGGCTATCTCTGTCCAGATAAGGGCACAGTTAGTATATCAGCCTAAACTGATCAAAAGTGCTCTGTGCCCCTGAGTTCAAAGTCAAGTGACAGTTCTGGGTCCAAGAGCACCCCCAAACTATGAACCTGATCCTTTAGGGGGAGTGCAAGCCCCTCCATAACATATAGGGTGATATGAGCATACACAGCGTAAACTGACCAGAAGGTCCTTAAAGTTTCTCTCAATTAAATTGGCTCATCTGGTGAATGTTTGTGCTCTTGTTTTTAGATTGTGCTAAAAGAAAAGGAGGAAGCATACCCCTGAATTAGTAGAATGACAGGCCACCCACATAGCTGTCTGACGCCAAAGGAGAATCATCACAAAAATTGGGGCTTCAAAGAACACCTATCTCAAAACCTCACAACTACCACATCTCTACAGAGAGGCCTAGGGATGTACAAATCCCCTACCTGCCAGTCCGGGGGGGGTCCGAGGGGGGGGAGTGATCCGTTCTTCCCCCCGGAATCCTCTTCGGCCAGCTCCACTCCGCGGCAATTCCGCGGAGCCGCCAGCCAGCTCCGAAGCACCAGCGATACGACCGCCATGCCATATCGCAGGCTGAAGGGGACTTGTCTGACTGCAGCCACAAATGGCTGCATTTACCTTAAATTAAGGCCTTCACGGCTGCAAATGGGGTCCTAGACGCCATTTGCATCTGCTGTCAGTCCCCTTCAGCCAGCGATACAGCATGGCAGCCATATCACTGGCAATCCAGAGCCGGAGGATCCAGCCGAAGGGGATTCCGCGGGGAGGCGGAGGTAAGTCTTCCATTCCGCCACGGACTCTGGGGGGGTGGATTCTTTAGAATCCGGTCTCATTAGAGTCTGTGGGGGAATTCTCCGCCATCCCTAGAGAGGCCTACCTCATGCTGTAAACCTATTATTTATTTATTTATTACCATGAGGGACACTGAAGACTCTTTAATCCAGTGGAGGCTTCCATCAGCAAAATGGGGAGGGACATCATTTTCTCAGCCCCCTCTGAGACCAGTCTGCTCCAGAAGATTATGGAACAGTGTTGCATGACAGTGTGGCGACAGTGTTGAAGGTGGTGCAGTGGGCTGCAAGGGGGAATAATTGGAAATCACCTCCCTCACTGTTCCACTGATGGAAGCCTCCATTAGATCAAAGAGTCTTCTGTCAGCAGACAGACACCATTAGAAGCAGCCTCTTTTTTTCCCCTGCACTAAACGCCTTGGAAAAAGGGAGTTGTGTGCAGGTGTTTGGTTCCTTCAGTTTTCTCCCCACAACAAGCCTGCTGTGATATATATATATATGTGTGTGTGTGTGTGTGTGTTTAAATATAAATTTTCCAACTAAAAGACCATTGTGTATATTTTTTGTTTTACACAAAAGCCCAGAAATACATAAAGCCGGTCTCACAATAAAAGGCACAGGATTATAGGAACTGCAGCATTTTGTGAGGAGCAGGTTTCAATCAAACAAGGTAAAACTCCAAAATAACAGTGAAATCTTGCTTGAATGGGCCAAACAGGAAGTGTAGTGTAGTTCTGTGCTGTGTATCAAAGGCTAGCAAAGCTCCTAGGGCCCCTAACTAATATAATTTTATTGTGAGACCAGTACAAGAAATTTAGTTTCCAGGGAATACTAAAACCACCGTATTCGGAAATTGGGAATGCAGTTCACAATCAAGCCACGTTGAGCTTTTGGAATTAAAATATGGGCCTTGTAATGAACATTTGTTTCCTGCCCCAAACCCACAATTTACTATATCGAATACAAAACTGAAGAACATTCACAGCCATCTCTAGACACTAGCGACAAAATCATGGAGGTATTTACCCTCATTTTCTATTATTCTGGGAAGAGAGGAGAAAACGAAAAAGCTGGAGTCGGTTTTTCCAACCCCTCATTCCTCCAAAACATAAACCCTGCACACAACTCTGTATTTGTATCCATCAGTTAATCCAAGTCCTGGAAACTCAAGGAAACCCATGTTTATGGAAATCTGGCATTTCTCTCAAGTTCTGAATGAGAGCTAAATAGAGCAGTTCATCTCATTGAAACGGATGGCTTCTGCCAAGTGGTTTCTGCAATGCTAGGCCTTCTGGCACAAGTCAGCTTTTAGGAATTCATTTATGAGCTTGGGGTTAGCTAGAGACTCTGGAATTCAAATTTATGTCAAAGACTTAGTGGTTTATCCTGATAGACCTCTGAGAAGAAATTGTAATCAATTTCCCAAAGTCATAATATGCAGGAGAGACAGCTAGACTGTTTCATGATTAGTTGGTTCTTTTTTGTTTTCCATTGGACAGTTTAAAAATGGCTATATGTGTAGGCGCTATGTAAGGAAAGGTAGGCTTTAATCACCTTTTCATGCTTATGTCAGGGGAATATATTTGCCTTTGTACTTCCAGAAGCAATTTCCTTAAAACATAATCTATGCTGGATTAAATAAGAGAGATGTTTGAATTGTTTGCTAATATTAATGAAGAGTTAAGATTAGCATTTTAAATGTATTTATTACCAAGGAGCTCAGGGTGGAGTACATGTTTTTATCCCTCCGCTTCCATTTTTATCCTCATAACAGTCAAGGAGGTAGTTAGGCTGGGGGCTAGTGAACCTCAGAGTCAAGTGGAGGTTTGAACCTTTAGCAAGTTGTGCCATACATTAAAATTATGGTGGTAGTCACTAAATCATATTTAATCCATGATTTAGTGACTACTATCAGATTTAATGTTTAATCTGATCTGGCCACAGTCACACATGCCTTAGTTACATCCCATTTGGACTACCATAACATGCTGTCTATGGGGCTGCCTTCGAAAACTGTTCAGAAACTGTTCTGGACCAGCATTCGGCCAGTTTCCAGGCAGTCAGTTTCCAGGCAGAATTCAGAGTGCTGTTTATGACCTATAAAGCCCCATACAGCTGGGGACCAGGCTACCTGTAAGACCACCTTCTCCCGTACGAGCCTGCACAGTTCTCAAGATCTTCTGGAGAGACCCTTCTTTCAAGACCATCACCTTCAGAGGTGTTTTCGGTGGCGACTTAAGAAAGGGCATTTTCGGTGGCTGCTCTCAGGCTAGGCTTGCTAGGTTTGCTCCTTCTGTGCTTTCCTTCCACCAGCATGCAAAGACTGCTTTAATCAAGAAGGCCTTTGGCCTGTAAGTGGGGTTGGGTAGTGTTTTTTGTTTTGTTTTTTATACTGTAATTGTTATGTTTTTATTGTATTTTAATGTATTGTTTTAATTGTGCCTGTAAGACGACTTGAGTGCCATTTGGGGGTAGAAAGGTAGGGGTACAAATCAAATAAATAATAATCCAAAGCCAAATATAATTGTGCTTCCATTTCATTCTGAGGACAGAGATCTGGCTGGAAGTATACCATGGTTTGTAAAAGAGATGAAAGGGATTTGAGGTTTGCCAGCGCCGGACCAAGATATTTGTGCAAATGGTGCCCCCAAGTCAATGAGCATAGTACCCAAAGCCAGCCAATTAACTTGGAACCTGAGGCAGAAAATTCCATAAGCACCTTTTCCCACCCCTGGCAGTTAAAATACAATAACAGTAAATTAAATAAATAACAATTTGATACCTGGGACAAATTGCTTCCCATGGTATATACGCACATTTCTTTTGATTCACTGCTGCTGCTAGTGAAATTGGTTTTGCAGGTTTTTGAAAAAAAAATTCAGAACCTGCAACCAGAACCTTTTTTTTTTTTTTTTACCAGAAGCAAAAATCAAAAAAATAGAATGAGTATATTTCATGAACAGCAATCCCCCTTTCAAACTGAACTCTCTGAAAGAAAAAAACAATTATTTGTCTCCAGCCTCTGTTTCAAAGCTTGCTCGGTCTTTTAATTTATTTATTTTTCCTGGTGTGTGTGGAGATCAGGGCCAAGTGTAGTTTACCATATGAGCTGATTTTATCCAAGAAGTATTCAGTATTTGCATGTGCATGCATAGCCAAGCTCTATTAATTATTCACTTCATTTGCTTGGAAGATTTATCTGTCTAGGAGCTGGCCAGCAGACGACAAACGTTAAAAAGAAAAGCCATATAAGCTAAAGTTGCTTTTATTGAGCAATGAACTAAAATCACTCTACCCTTTCAATGCAACTATAAATTCACTCTCCTCTCCCCCCCCCCCCCGCCACCAAATCCCAATTTTAAAGTGTCTTGAAGAATTCACTGGGTAAATTAACAATTTGGCATATTGCCTGCAGTTTGGGTTGGCTGGGGGTTTGCAGGGAGTGACTCAATAAACAAAAGTCAATGGATTCAAAGAGAAACAAAGTAATTTAAATGATTAATCAAGTGTGAAAACTAGTTTAACCTCTCCTGTTTTACAAACTCTATATCACCCTTGCTAGAGGAACAAGACACCCGTCTGGAAATCTCATCTGAAATATTAGATTGAGATTCAAAAATTCAGCCAAGCGGTGTGGCTTGTAGGGATATCCTGTCGGATAATAAATTGCATTAATCTTACTTAAATTTTCCATCTAAATCATGTCTTGAGACCATATTACACATGGGGAATGTACCTCACTTTTAAAGCATTGTGCTACTGAAATGGTTATTAAAAGAGAGGGAGGGAAACAGATAATGACTTTTCTTGTTTTTCCTCAGACTACTTCCCCCCCCCCCCAATATTAAGGAGCCTATGTTAAATATTTTGGCACTCTATGAAGAAAGTCTGGTTTCTGCAGCCAACACTTATGTTTTGTAATAGGAGATAAGAAACCAGCATACTCTGAACACTTGAGAAATTATTCTTTATATTTATTTATATTTGCATTTTTCTTGGCAAGAAATCAGGTTCATGGACCAAAATAACTTCCATGCTTTCCCAGCTTCACTGTGAAGTATTTCCCTTCTGCTGGTCATTCAAGCTATCCAGAATTATTTCAGCTACACAGAGTGAAAAAATTGAATTGTTCCCCTAGGATTTTGCTAGGAACAACTGCAAACAGAGAAGAAGGCTGTAGGAGCTAAACTGTTCCTGCTATCTTTTCTACCAGCATTTGCTGCTTATTCCATGAACTAATAAGTGCTGAAATAATTCGAAACAGTCTGATTAAGATCCAAAACTCTCAGGAGATTTGAAGTGAAGTAGTCACTAATAACAGCATGATGACCACAATATAACTGCTATACTAGGAACTACACAGAATTAAAACATGATTTCCAGAGCTACAACCCCAGGTCTCCTTCACTCAGACAGCACAGTTGCTGGCTGTGATCTACAAAGCAGTTAAGCCAAAGCACTTGGATTTAAAGCTATTTCACGTAGCCTATTATTATTATCATCATCATCATCATGGTGAAGTTACAGCAAGTTGACTTTTCAATGGATTTTTGGCATGGTGCACCAGTCTTCTGAATGCTCCAACATATGTTGAGATTCATGGTTCACCACATCCTGGAAAACCTTTGAGAAAGTGGGTTGAGCCAAGACCACCATCCTGAATCTGCCCCCACGTAAAGAACCTTTTTTCTTTCTTTTTTTTTACAGTGAAGAATTGTTCCACAGCTATGTATACTTCAACATCAAACATTGCCCATTGACTTGATCCATCAAGAACTGGGTGGGATACAAAATCCGTAGGAACAACCACATTATCTTCTCATGTACCTGATTCATTTCTGTGCGTTGCGATAAAAGTGTACTTTTTTGTATGTGAGGATGTTGCTGTGGAGGTTCAAGCCAAAGTTCTAGAAACTGAGGAGGCAAGTGTCAAGGCAGTATTGGAAGTGATCATGATTTCTTCTTGAAGGTCTAGTCAATAAACATCTAAGTCTGTTTCAAGTAGAGTATTCCTCAGGGACTAGTATGAAAGATCGATATGTGCATGAATAAGCATTAACATTACAAAAGATTACTACGGATATGACAAAAGCATGTGCATTGACAGAGTATTGGTTAATGTGATTACACTTTGTATAACTGGGGGTGAGCAGACAGTAAACCTATTTGTTTAAAATATATCTAAACCACCCTTCATCCATATGGATTCCAGGGCAGTGTACAATTTAATTCCAATGTACGCCAATATAAATACAATACAATAAAACATCGATGGTTAGTACAGTGAGGCAGATATTCGAAGTTGTGAAGCTTCACAACTTCGAAGCCTCAAAGATCATGCCTCAATTAGAAGAAAAAAACATTGCGGAGAAGCCCCGATTCTGCGAGGATAACGCCTTAATTTTTTTTAAAAAAATCATCCAGAACGGGGGATAGGAGGGGGTAAAACTTAATCTCATTTGAAGGGATAGAACAACCCCCTGCTCAGTGCAGGAAGCCTGATTCCCAGGCGGCCTCCCATCCAAGCACTGACCAGGACCGACCCTGCTTAGCTTCCAAGATCAGACAAGCACGTGCACATCCAGCCCTTTGCTTGTTGCTGAGGAAACAGGGGCTGCTGAGGAAGCTATGCGATCAGTAGCTGGAAGAAGACATGGGGCCGTTGAGAGAGGGGACTACGACCGGATGTGGTAGCGAAGGCGGAATATCAGAGCACATTAAGGGGAAATACCGGGATATTAGGGTATTGAAAGTGGGAGCACAGAAGCGGGAAATTCCAGTTCCAATTCGAGGCAACTACTGCATAGTGTGAAAGCCCAGCAGTGAAACCTCATTGGAAGCGAAAAAAGGCAGTAAGCGTAGATCCAGCCTACATCTGCCTTTCTGAGCCACTATTTTGCATAGGGATGTCAGAGAATTCCGCCAAGGATCTCGGTGAGGCCGAATGCCAGTGCATTCAGCCCCCCGAAATCTGTGGCGGAATGGCCTGCCACTCCCCCCACCCCCCCACGGATCCCCCCCGGGACGAGACTTACCTGGGGCGGATGTTCCGGGCGGCAGCAGCTCCAGCAGTGGTGGCAGCGGCGGCAGCGGCTGTGGCAGCTGGTCTTCCGACCGGCTGCCACCGCCGCCATTTGCAGTCTTGTCGGGGTTTGTTGTTGTTGTTTTTTTACAAGATGTGATAGGCTACATAAAGATTTATGTAGCCTATCATGGCTGGGTAAAAAAAAAAAATGCGTACGCAAATGGCAGCGGCTACGGCCGCCACCATTTGCGTTCCTTATTTTTGGCCGTCTTAGTCTACGTAAATATTTACGTAGACTATGACGGTGAAAATAAAGGGGAATGCAAATAGTGTAGCGGGCGCTATTTGCATCCCTTTTTGATTCGCCGTTTTAGCCTACGTAAATATTTACGTATTTTGTTTTTTACCCAGAGCCCTCCGTGGCCGGAAATCCAGATGCAGATGGCTCTGGCCTGGGTCTGACCGGCTGCTCCGCGGAGCTGCCGTGGAGCACAGCTGGCCGTGAAGGATTCCGGGGGGGAGGAACAGATCGCCTCCCCCCTGTCGAGGATTCCAGGGGGAGGAACGGAACGCCTCCCCCCCATCAACATAATCTGCGGAAAGCTAAGTGACTTTCGTACATCCCTAATTTTGCACCTGGCTCCAGTTGGTGGATCTCAGGGTTCTAGTAAAAACAAAGTAGATCCTGCAAGTATAAAGTCCACTCAGCTCTGGTATAACTGATCTGAGACACACGATGGTATGCCAGAATCTTAAGGGATGAAAAAAAAAAATTCTTAACATATACTACCAAAAAGCATGTTTTGAACAAAGGACATTTCCAATTGTATAGCCTTTATGTAGACTGCAAGATGGGATTGTAGAAAAAAATACAAATAAAAGGACATTCTCCCTTCCCCAGATCTGGTCCAGAGATTTATTCTGTCACTAATCATTAGGCAGAGAGAATTAGAGCCAAATTAATAATTATCGCAGGTTCTACCCTACCTTTGGATTATTCTATAATGAAAAGTGGGCAATAAATTTCATAACTAACTAAGGGCGCAATCCTATCAGGATAGGCAGCTGCCTCCAAACTCAGAGGCAACTGCCTATCCAATGCAGGGCAGGCGCAGTACGGAGGGGATCTTCCCCTCCGCACTTCAGCTGCCCTACATTCATGGCTAGACGGCCGATTTTGGCTGTCTAGCCACGGGAAGTTAGAGCAGGAGGGCAGCCGCCAGACGACGCATAGGAAATGTTGGAAAGGCACTTCCACCCTCCCCGGCCCGCCCCCAGGAACGGCCCGTTTTTGCTGCTCCGCACTGCTCTTACAAGCACGGGGCCAATCCGCACTGTCTATGAGGCAGCACAGGAGGGGGTGGAGGTCAGTTCTCAGGGAGCCAACCTATGCCATGGCTGTCTAGCCACTGACTAGCAGCCATAGGATTGCACCCTAAACAAAATTAAAATAATAATCGGTTTGGAAGTCTAAAAATGTACTGGGATTGTTTGTAATGTTTGAAAATGTCAAAATACACACTTAAAAATAATTCTAATAGTGGTACATATTTGGTCTGAACTCAGAAGGCACATGTTAAGTAGAACTCAGTTCAGTAGGGGTCCTTTCATTTCTTTTTCTTTCACTTTCCCCTTCTTCCTATTGCTCCCAATTTACCAAGAGAAGCATAAAGAGCATGGCCTACCATGAATTAGTAGTACATCATGGTTTGAATTTGCACTGCTAGCAGCTCAAAGCATAGCCATCACTGCTAGCTGGGGAAATTGAGAGAGAAAATAAACATAGCACCTTGTGATATCATTTTACAGAGTTATTTTCTGAGCATAGCAACCACATATTAAAAATAAATTGCAAATAAAAAGCCATTTGCTTTTTATTGCAAAAGCTGACACATTTTTGATGGTGCACCATTCCTTTCCTTCATTAATTTTAATAGATTGAGATTTGAAAGTGTGTCTTGGTGTGGGGTGCCTAATTTTGGGGATGACATCTCATCACTGCTGGGAGATTTCCCTTACCTCGGAGGGTCACCATAGAGTTCCATTCTTTGGGCAACCCAAATTGAGAAAAAGGAAGCTGTACTGTCAGTCCACCCCTCAAACTCTTCCAGTACAAATATAGAGGAATTGATCAATTATTCCTCCTCCTCCTCCTGTCAGGGTGGATCTAAGTGTTTGGCAGCAAACAGGAGATTCCTGATGGGATTATTTAGTAATAATGCCTCCTGTTAGAAGGCAATTAGCAGAGAAAAACAAAAGGCAAAACAGAATTAGCATTTACCAGTCCCACGTGTACACAAAAGGAGACCACGCCCTTCTTCAATGAAGGAAGCAAAACAGTCTTACTCAGAAATATTGCTGCATATATTATGCAGGTACGGAGTAGGGTTTCAAAAAGGAGTTTGTTCAATCAATTTTGTGTTCAATTACACAGGCAGGAGCGAGAGAGCAAACATGTTCCCAGCAATGGTGGAAGTCAGGAGGGGGGAGAAGGAAGGGGAGGAGCAAAAGGAAGAAATCATAAGAAACTACACCATGGGCTATAGAGATCCTAAGGCTAGGTGTGGTCAAAATTCCCATGAACTAACTAACTGCAACACTGCCCTCTTCCAGATGAGGTTGCGCTATTCCCAACAATTTCCAATCTCATGTTTGCCACACAAAATAGGAAGTGGGGCTGGGAGAGCATTTGCAGAGAAGTTATAGCAAAGGGACCATAATTCAGTGAAAGGGCACCCGTGACACATCACAGGCAGAAGGTCCTAAGTTCATACTCTGTCACAATTCATTATTTATATATATTTGATTTATATCCCACTCTACCCCATGGGCTCAGAGAAGCTTACAGCCATTTCTTTGACTGCAGGCACTTGTAGGATTTTCTGCCTCTCGTGCAAAATAACTTGGCCAGCCTTGGGCACTATACATCTTGATTTGGTGGGGAGGGAGGCACCATTTGCTGTTCCACCATGGGCTCGCCCTGCTAGATGGACAAATTGTCAGAGCGGGTACTAGGCCATTTCCTACTATTCTTACGCCACTTTTCAAGGTTATGCCCTCACAAAGCAGTGTACATATGAGTCCATGGTCAGACACATGACAAAACAGCCACAGCCCAAGGTGCTGGCAGGTTTGAGGTGGGCCTTGCACAAGGTGCTTTCCGCCCCTGGCCACTCCCCCTGTTACCCTGTCTGCTTGTCTTTTTATTTACCTGGTCAGGTGATGGCAGCAGCACTCTCCTCCTCCTCCTTGTTGGCTGGCTGGACTGTTGCCTGCCAGTGCACAAGTGATTTGATAGTGGCCAGCCAGGTGAGGCTGCAGCCATGCATCATTTTACATTACAGTAATTTGAGTAGCTGAGGCAGTCAGATACTGCCAAGGGGGTGATGTGGCCAATGAGAGCACCATGTTGCTTGGAGGGGAACGGGGCCAGTCTTCTCACCACTCTGCTGCCCTCATTGGCTGCTCCTTCCCAAAGGCAGCATCTGATTGGTTCAGCTGGCTGCTACTCAGATCTGAGTAATTATTTTAATTGAAAATGGTATGCAGCTGCAGCTTCAGCTGACTGGCTGGCTGCTGGCAAAGCATGTTTCTTTACAGGAAGCACATCATGGCCTTCTTCTATTGGCCTGCTGTCATCACTGAGGGTCAGGGGATTATTTGGTGGGACCCTGGATCTGTGCCCCATGGTCAGGCCCTAGCGGATCACATTAGTAAGCTTACTTTGTGAAGCTGCTTTGAACACACAAGTCAACTATAAATTCACTTGAAAGCCCATGACACAGGAAAGTGTTTACTGCCTGCCTAAACTGTACAGAAGGGGCTAGGCACATGTCAATAGAGAGGGAGATCCATAGTGTTGGGGCCACCAAAGAGAAGGCCATATCTCTTGTGCATGCCAACCTGGCAGGCAGGCTATCGAGAAGGAGCCCTGACGTAGATCTTAGTGTACAGGCAGGATTATATGGGTGAAGGTAGTCCTTCATGTAGCCTGGCCCCAAGCCATTTGGAACTTTAAAAGTTAAGATCAGCACTTTGAATTGGGACCAGAAGCTTACTGGCACTATATATTTACAGAAGGCTCCAGGTTCACTCCCTGGCATCTCCCATTTATAAGGAACAGGTAGCAGGTAAGACTTGCTAAGACCTGAGAGAGCCGTTGCTACTCAGGATAGACAATATGGGGCTAGATGAACAAATAGTTTGGTCAGGCAAAAAGCAGCGTCCTATGTTTTATCCCTTCCTCCATGTTTTGCTTTTCTCCCCCATCACTTCTGCCCTGGCTTCAAGATCAGGTTTGCCAGTGGAGTGGGGAAAACAGTTGGCTGGGGAGGTGTGGAGGCTTATAGAAGAAAAGTAGCAGATTAGTTTAACCCTTAGGAATGTCCTGAACTTCAGAGGTCCTTAGGCCTGCTGCTATCTATTCAGCTGCATCAGCACTGGCATGCTTTGTGAAAGGACAGGGAAATGCCCGCCTTAAAAATTGCCTGTATACACCTGTTTGCTTAGCCTGGCTGAATTAGAAATACAGAATGGGAAATGCAGTCATCCATTCAAGAAAATTATAATATGTGAGACAAAGTCCACTCTCCCCTCAATATATGCCTTTTCTTTGTTCACCCTATTGTTCACCCTTTGTTCACCCTTTGCTATAACTGCCTCCAAGCATTATACTTAAGAGTAAAAGTTAATCTGGCTCTTCTTCCCAGTTTTAATCCACCATGGAAATTCAAGAATATGCAGCCCAGTCCTATGCACATTTACTCAGAGTTAAGGCCTGCTTAGTTCAGAGGGAATAACTCCCTAGTAAGGGTGCACAGGGATGCAGCCTCAAGAGGGCAACCAGTTCTATAACAGCATGTCCTGCCCCTTCTGGATCTAGGCCGACATCATAAACATCAATAAATGGTACCACTTGCTGATGGGGTAAGAAACTCTTGCCAAAATTCCAGAGCTAGAAAGTGAACCAGTGTGTCTCTAGATTGGTTCTTCAACCATCGGACACTCCTGCTATTCCTGGATCTGACTCAAGCAGCGTAATGGGAGGATCAGGCTACATCCCACTGCCTTAATTAAGTCTGAGTCAGATTCAAATACTCTCAATAATAATGGAATTTATGTACTATTTTATGGCACTTTATATCTGCTAAGCACAAAAGGCTGATGTGTTACTTTATTTGGTGGACGGTTTGTTCCATGCTGGATGGATGGAGATATATATATATATATATATATATATATATCATTTTAGTGATATTAACTCTGACATTTGCTGAGGAATTTGACTAATAAATAAGAATGTAGTCTCCTCTGGTATGAGCTGATAACACTTCTTGTATGCATGCACTTCAAGCCCTCATCAATCTGCTTGGAAAAGAGGAATGCCTAATGGGCATCCAGTCCTAAAGATATGAATAGCTGTTGTGGCATACCAAGTGACTTGAACAAGCATTTCCTGGGAAGCCAGTTCTGCTGAGAATTGCCTGCTGGATCAGACCATGGGCCTCTCTAGCCCAGTTTTCTGTCTCCATCCATGGCCCTTGGGAAGCTTACAAGAAGAATATGATAGAGAGATAACTTTCCTCTATTGTGTGTTCCCCTGCATTTGGTGAGTTAAGATATACTGTCTCTGGATGTGGAAGTACCACACTTAGGCCTCCTTCATACAAACAAAGGGATATAGAGATTGCTTGAAACTGCAGCAACAGGATGCACCAAGCACTTTGTGTGGGTAGTTAGCAGATAGATTTTAATTGTATTGAACTTGTATTTAATTAATTTAAATGTATGTGTAGTTAGATGTGTTGTTTGATGCATAATTCCTCCCTTTCTGCTGCCTTAGGCCCCACTACCATTGCAATGTTTTTGCCAAGGGACGTGGTCAAATCATCCGTTGGAATCTTTTGTTTACATTCCGCACCAAAGCCTCCACAAAAGCAGCAGAATTACCTTTTTCACTCCCAAGCAATGATTTCTGGATCTGGCTAAAAGACAGGGCCAGCCCAACACATTTTGCTGCCTGAGGAGAAGGACCGGATGGCACCCCTCTCAGTCCTTGTACAAAAGGCAAATGGGCTGGCCATTGCATCTTTCTTCAACTTTGGCATTGGAGCAGCATCCTCCACTGCAGCTGAAGGCCAGCTAACTTAGGGGGCACAGGGCAGGCTACATGGCACACACAGCTCCGTCCTCAAACACCTCGCGCTGCCTCACAGCATCTGCGGCCTGAAGTGCCCACCGCACTTTTCCTAATTGTAGGGATGGCCCTTCTAAGAGAACTAGAAAAATCACTGGAATGGATGAACTGTCATGCAAACCTATTTTCAGATTTGCTTTCAACAGTCTATAGTGAAACTGTGGAAGAATTGTTCTGTGTGCATCTGTGTGCTCCCTTAAAATCCTATCTACTAAAATGATCCAGGGACCGGAGCATCTCGCCTGCAAGGGAAGGTTACAACAGCGGGGCTTGTTTAGCTTGGAAAAAAGGAGGGTAAGGGGAGACATGATAGAGGTGTACAAAATTATGCATGGTGTGAAGAATGTGGATAGGGGGCATTTTTCTCCCTCTCTCAAAATACTAGAACCCGGGGTCATCCCATGACGCTGATTGGTGGGACATTCAGGACAGATAAAAGGAAGGACTTCTTCACACATTGCGTAGTTAAACTATGGAATTCGCTACCACAGGAAGTAGTGATGGCCACCAATTTGGATGGCTTTAAAAGGGGGTTAGATAAATACCTGGAGGAGAAAGCTCTCAATGGCTGCTAGTCCTGATGGCTATGTGCTGCCTCCAGTACCAGAGGCAGTGAGCCTATCTACACCAGTTGCTGGGGAGCATGGGCAAGAGGCTACTGTTGTGCTTATGTCCTGCTTGTGGGTCCCTGGTCGACAGCTCGTTGGCCACTGTGTGAACAGAATGCTGGACTAGATGGACCCTTATGTTCTTATCTTCATATGTGGTCTTCATTTCCTTACAAGTTTGGCTGAATAAAGAATACTTGCTTATAGGCTTAGATCACAAATTCAGCTTAATAAACCATGAAATCCCAGCAGTAAGGGCAAGTCACAAGGAAATTTACCTCACTAGAAAACATACCTTGATAACTTTTAATGGTCTGCCCTCTCTCCAGTTGGCACTTGATATGTTGGCTTTTTTCAAATGTCTGACCAGCTCCATGTGCTTTGGAAACTTCCTTGCCAAGCTCAACAAGACTTTGAGAGGATCGTAGATGAGTTCACATAGTTTGGCTGCTCTAACTTATTAAACAGTCTCCTTATAGGATGTTTTTGTTTTTCAATCTATATTCCTCAAAAATCTGATTTTCTTGGACAGGGAAATTAAGTATGGGTGGGCTTGGTAGTTCTTCAACTCTGGAAGTCTTTTTCCTACCTGAGCTGTGTTCTTCAGTAAGAACTTCAGAGCTGCTCAAACTACTTCACTCCTGAGCTGTAATTGCCACAGCTTTCATTGGAGAAGCACCCATGGTTTCAGTGGGACCTTGCTATAAAGTTTGGGTTTTATCAAATTTTCTTTCCTTACCCTCTCACAGGAAGGCCAAGATGTGATGTGCTATAGAGGAAAGAGGGCATAACTCAGTGCTAGAACATGTGCTTTGCATACAGGTTCCATCTTTGGCATCTCCAATTTAAATACTGGATACGACTTCCATATCATTCGTTGTCAACTCAGCACAGTACTTTTCAAGGGAGAACAGTCCACACATGTGAATTCTTGACTCAGATTGGGGAAGACCCCTTCTTTTCCTCTTGACCTGTAATTTGTTGAAATCTTCTAAAGCAGCTTTCCCCAACCTGGTTCCCTCCAGATATTGGACTACAGTTCCCAGCTGGCACAGCCAATTATCAGTGGCATTATCCAACAACACCTGGGGACCAAGGTTGGAACCTCTGAGCTAAAATAGCCTCTGATGCTATTTAACATCTATGTGAAGCCACTGGGGGCTATCATCAGGACGTTTGGGGTGCAGTGTCATCAATATGCGGATGACACGCAGCTCTACCTCTCCTTTAAATCTTCACCAAGGTTGGCTGTAGAATCCCTGTCCAAAGGTCTGGAGACGGTGAGTGGCTGGATGGAGAGGAATAGGCTGAAGCTGAACCCTGAAAAGACCGAGGTACTTTTGGTGGGAGACAAGAGGAGGCTGGGGGATGTTGACCTGGTGTTGAATGGGGTACGGCTACCCTTGAAAGACCAGGCCCTCAGCCTGGGGGTCATTTTGGACTCCCAGCTGTCCATGGAGGCTCAGGTGTCAGCTGTGAGCCGGACAGCGCTGTATCAACTCCATCTGATACGGCGGCTGCGCCCCTTCCTTCCCGACCATCTGCTCCCATCGGTAGTACATGCCCTGGTCTCCTCTCATTTAGACTACTGTAATGCACTCTACATGGGGTTACCCTTGAAGACGGTTTGGAAACTGCAGCTGGTACAGAACGCGGCGGCTCGCCTGATTAAAGGCAGCCGCCGGCGAGATCATATCACTCCAGTGCTGAAGGAGTTGCACTGGTTACCAGTTGTTTTCTGGGCCAAATTCAAGGTGTTGGTTTTGACCTTTAAAACCCTATATAGTTCCGGCCTAGCCTATCTTAAGGAGCGCCTCCAGCAGCACCAGACAGGCCGCTTAACAAGATCAGCCTCGGATGGCCTTCTGTCTGTCCCATCAGCCAGGACAGCTAGACTGGTGGGGACGAGGGAGAGGGCCTTTTCTGTGGTGGCCCCCACTCTGTGGAACTCCCTCCCTAGGGAACTCCGTCATGCCCCCTCTTTAAATAGGGTATTTTAGAAAATGTTTTTTATTGTAGAATTTTATTGTTTTAAACTGTTTTTATTGTATGTTGTACATTGCCCAGAGTGGCTGGGTGACCAGCCAGATGGGCGATTAATAAATTTAATAATAATAAATAAATAAATAAATGGATCTCAGATGAAAGGACTGGGAAATGCCTTTTGCAACCTGGTGCCCTTCATGTGTTTTAGACTACAACTCCTAGACAGCATGGCCAATATTCAGAGATGGTGGGAGTTGTCATCCATGGAAAGCAAAAAAATAACGTGTTCTCAGAGATGCCAGTGTGAAACTTGACTGAAGCTCCTTCATCAGGGGCAATCTTATAAAATGCAAACACTGCAAACAAACTAAGCCAGCTTGTTAAGCTGGTAGCTATCCATCAGGGTCACAGAATGAAGAATCATAGAATAGTAGGGTTGGAAGGGGCCTACAAGACCATCGAGTCCAACCCCCTGCTCAATGCAGGTCATTCATGTGGACCAAAATGGGCCCAGAGGATGCATGCCATGCAAAAGTAGAGGAGTTTGTCTTGTTCCTTGCCACCTTTACCATAGCAATGAAACAACACTTGTGTAGCACAGGTGTGTTGTGAGAGTCTGGGTCAGGGGTAAGCAACCAGGTTCCCTCCAGATGTTTTGGACCACAATTGCCATAATCCCAGACCAGTGGCCATGCTGGCTGCAGATGATGGTAGTTGTCATCCAAAACAACTAGAAGGCACCAGGTTGCTACCCCTGGCTTAAG
This sequence comes from Heloderma suspectum, assembly GCF_057233095.1. NCBI lineage: Eukaryota > Metazoa > Chordata > Lepidosauria > Squamata > Helodermatidae > Heloderma > Heloderma suspectum. Next base: position 395,727,162 of record NC_139458.1, read on the forward strand.
GTTTTGAAGAGTCACTGCCAGACCACACTGTACTGGGCTGGCTGGATCAACAGTAGAAGGCATTTCCCTATGGTCATGTCATAACTTCCTCATAGCTATCCAACTGCTGAGCTTAATAGCTTGGGAATGATTTGAACCCAGATCCCAGTATTTTGTTCATTGTGCCACATTGGCTTTGACCTCAAGCTGCTGGTGGTGAAGATGTATTCATTACGCCAGCCTTCCCCAACTTGGTGCCCCTCAGATGAGTTGAATTCCCATCATCCCAGCCATCATGCATTAGGCCATTCACTATGTTAAATTAACAGAGACAAGTCACCTGATGGTGATGTTTCTGCATTAAAAATAGCTGTGTGAAACAAATCAACAAGTCCAGATGTGATCCCAGGAGTCACATACTACAGGATAAGCATAGCAGAGAAAATAACGCAGCATCTCTGGTTACCTACAGCTCTTAGCTACAATTCTCCAATGCATCGTCAAGATTCTATAGCCCATCCTGGGAAATGACCCTTCTGTCTCACTGGCCTTCAATGGACAATAGAAACCCATTCCCCATATCTACCCAAACAGTATTATCATAAGACTAATCAACATCAACCATACCATCAATGGTTGTACATCTTGTAACGTGCCACCATCTGCCTCCAATGCTCTCCTGCCATTTGTATTCAGCCAAACATGGCCAAGAATTAATAGACACAAATTAGACATTAAAAATTATAATTGTCATAAACCAGTGGCAAACATTTCAGTCTCCCAGGACATTCTGTAGCAGACCAAAAAGTTACAGTACATCAACAAAATCATTTCAAAGGGAGACTCCAGCATGAAGCTGCTGCAAAATTGGAATTCATCAGTACATTTGACATCATGAAACTCAGACTCAGTAGCCACTAGGTGCAGCTAGCTCACTACATAAAGTAATTGCCCCTCTTTAGTATTGTTTATTATTTTTAATATTATTATTATTATTATTATTATTATTGGTGTTTATTATGAATTTGCTATGCCTGTTCATCACTAGCTGCCACCAGTTGGTAGAAGGACACACTCGCATCAACTGGATCTTGTGTTCATTTGAACCAGTCTTGTATTAATTTCTGCTTAGTTATGAGCTTGGCTACTGCTATCTCTTGCATTGTTTGGGCTTTTGGCCTCACTTTGTAAATATGTATGTATGTATGTATGTATATTCTTGCTTTCTTCTTTCTGTACATAGTGTTAACTACTTCATGCATCTTATGATTTGGGCACTCTGGCCCACAAATGCTTGTTGTTCAGTCGTTCAGTCATGTCCGACTCTTCGTGACCCCATGGACCATAGCACGCCAGGCCTTCCTGTCCTGCGCTCTCTCCCGGAGTGTGCTCAAGTTCATATTCATTGCATCGGTGATGCTATCTAGCCATCTCATCCTCTGCCATCCCCTTCTCCTTTTGCCTTCAGTCTTTCCCAGCATCAAGGTCTTTTCCAGAGAGTTTTCTCTTCGCATTAGGTGGCCAAAATATTTGAGCTTCAGCTTCAGTATCTGTCCTTCCAATGAGCACTCAGGGGTGATTTCCTTTAGGATTGACTGATTGGACCTCCTTGCAGTCCAGGGGACTTGTAAGAGTCTTCTCCAGCACCACAGTTCGAAAGCATCCATTCTTCGGCGCTCAGCCTTCCTTATAGTCCAGCTCTCACAGCCATACATTACTACTGGGAAAACCATAGCTTTGATTAGATGAACCTTTGTCGGCAAGGTGATGTCTCTGCTTCTTACTATGCTGTCTAGGTTTGCCATAGCTTTCCTCTCAAGGAGCAAGCGTCTTTTAATTTCATGGCTACAGTCACTGTCTGCGGTGATCTTGGAGCCCAAGAAAGTAAAATCTGTCACTGCTTCCATTTCTTCCCCTTCTATATGCCAGGAAGTGATGGGGCCAGATGCCATGATCTTCATTTTTTTAATGTTGAGTTTCAAACCAGCTTTTGCACTCTCCTCTTTCACCCTCAACAAGAGGCTCTTAGATCCTCTTCGCTTTCTGCCATTAGGGTGGTATCGTCTGCATATTGGAGGTTGTTGATAATTCTCCCAGCAATCTTAATTCCGACCTGTGATTCATCCAACCCGGCGTTTCTCATGATGTACTCTGCATATAAGTTAAATAAGCAGGGCGACAATATGCAGCCTTGTCGTACTCCTTTCCCAATTTTGAACCACTTGGTTGTTCCATGTCTGGTTCTTACTGTTGCTTCTTGACCCATGCATGCACTGCAATGGAGAGAACAGCGCTGATAGCGCCCAATAATAGTCTTCAGACACATGTAGGAAGAAAGCCAGACTATGAAGCACATGGTCTTCGATGTCTATATACTAATGCCCAGAGTATGGGAAACAAACAGAATGAACTTGAACTCTTAATACAGGAGGGAAATTATGACTTGATAGGTATAACTGAGACTTGGTGGGATGACTCTCATGACTGGAATACAGCAGTTGAAGGATATAACTTGTTCAAAAAGAACAGGAGGAACAGAAAGGGAGGCGGGGTTGCACTGTATGTGAAAAATACATATCTCTGCACAGAAATACAGGAGGAGGAGCTTGGTAGCCCCATCGAGAGCATCTGGGTTGAAATAAATGGAGCAAAGAATAAAAGGAACCTGGTGGTCGGAGTCTACTACCGGCCACCCAATCAAGGAGAAGCCAAGGATGAAACTTTTGAAAAGCAAATAGCCAATGTTTTAAGGAAGCATGATGTAGTAGTAATGGGGGACTTCAATTTCCCCGATATTTGTTGGGAGACAAATTCTGCAAAACATGGCCCCTCCAGGAAATTCCTGACTTGTGTGGCGGATAACTTCCTCCTACAGAAAGTAGAGGAAGGAACTAGAGGATCGGCTATCCTTGACTTGATCCTAACCAACAGAGATGACTTAGTGGATAAAGTAGCAGTTACAGGAACTCTGGGGGAAAGCGACCATGTTGTACTTGAGTTCTTGGTTCTAAGGGAAGCAAAAGCCGAGTGTACTCAAACGCGTACCCTGGATTTTAGGAAAGCTGATTTTAATAAACTCAGAACAATGATCAGTAAGGTCCCATGGCAAACAATGCTAGCGAGAAAAGGAGTCCAAGATGGGTGGGAACTTTTAAAAAAGGAAATTCTCAAGGCACAATCACAAACAATTCCAACAAGAAGAAAAGGTGGAAGACAACAGAAGAAGCCAATGTGGCTTCACAAAAAGCTTAGGGATGACCTGAAAACAAAAAAGGACACATATAAGAAGTGGAAAGAAGGCCAAGTAACAAAGGAAGAGTACAGGCAGGTAGCACAGAATTGCAGGGATGGCGTCAGGAAGGCTAAAGCGGAGAACGAGGTGAGGTTAGCGAGGGATGCTAAAAACAACAAAAAGGCTTTCTTCAGCTACGTGCATAGTAAAAGGCAGAGGAAAGAAATGGTTGTTCAGCTATTAAATAAGGATGGCAAAATGATAACAGATGACAAAGAAAAGGCAGAGGTGCTCAATTCCTACTTTGGCTCAGTCTTCTCCCAAAAGAGGGTCTATGACCCCCCTGGCAAAGGCGAAGTACAGGCTGAAGGGGCAGGATTGCAGCTTGAGATCGACAGGCATATGGTCAAGGAACACCTCATTACTTTGAATGAGTTCAAATCTCCAGGGCCAGATGAACTGCATCCTAGAGTAATAAAGGAACTGGCAGAAGAACTCTCCGAACCGCTGTCTATTCTCTTTGAGAAATCATGGAGGACCGGGGAAGTGCCAGATGACTGGAGGAGGGCTAACGTTGTCCCTATCTTCAAAAAGGGTAAAAAGGAGGAACCTGGGAACTACAGACCAGTCAGTCTGACATCAATCCCTGGGAAAATTCTGGAGCAGATCATAAAGCAATCCATCTGGAAGCACCTTGACTACAATGCCGTGATTACTCGAAGCCAACATGGATTTGTCAAAAACAAGTCCTGCCAGACAAATCTGATCTCATTTTTTGATCAAGTCACCTCCCTTGTAGACCGTGGGAATGCTGTAGACATCATATACCTCGACTTCAGCAAAGCTTTCGACAAAGTGCCCCATGATATCCTGATGAGCAAACTTGCTCGAAGTGGGCTAGATGAAACAACGATCCGGTGGATCCACAGTTGGCTACAGAATCGGACTCAAAGAGTGCTTATCAATGGGACCTTCTCAAGCTGGGGAGAGGTAACGAGCGGGGTACCGCAAGGCTCAGTCCTGGGCCCAGTGCTCTTCAACATTTTTATTAATGACTTGGAGGAGGAGGTGCAGGGAATGCTGATCAAATTTGCAGATGACACAAAATTGGGAGGGATAGCTAATACTTTGGAAGACAGAAACAAAATTCAAAGTGATCTGGATAGACTGGAGTGCTGGGCAGAAAACAACAGAATGGCATTTAATAGGGACAAATGCCAAGTTCTGCACCTAGGAAAAAGAAACCAAATGCACAGTTACAAGATGGGGGATACGTGGCTCAACCACACTACGAGCGAGAAGGATCTTGGAATTGTCGTCGATCACAAGCTGAATATGAGCCAACAATGTGATGTGGCTGCAAAAAAGGCAAATGCTATTTTGGGCTGCATTAATAGAAGCATCGCTTCCAAATCCCGGGAAGTACTAGTTCCCCTCTACTCAGCACTGGTTAGGCCTCATCTGGAGTACTGTGTCCAGTTCTGGGCACCACACTTTAAGAAGGATGCAGACAAGCTGGAGAGGGTTCAAAGGAGGGCAACAAAGATGATCAGGGGACTGGAAACAAAGTCCTATGAAGAGAGACTGAAAGAACTGGGCATGTTTAGCCTTGAGAAGAGAAGACTGAGGGGAGATATGATAGCACTCTTCAAGTACTTGAAAGGTTGTCACAGAGAAGAAGGCCAGGATCTCTTCTTGATCATCCCAGAGTGCAGGACACGGAATAATGGGCTCAAGTTACAGGAAGCCAGATTCCGGCTGAACATCAGGAAAAACTTCCTGAGTGTCAGAGCAATACGGCAATGGAACCAATTACCTGGGGAGGTGGTGGGCTCTCCCACACTGGAGGCCTTTAAGACGAGGCTGGACAGCCATTTGTCAGGGATGCTCTGACTTGGATTCCTGCATTGAGCAGGGGGTTGGACTCGATGGCCTTGTAGGCCCCTTCCAACCCTACTATTCTATGATTCTATGATTCTATGACCCTCGTACAGGTTTCTCAGGAGACAGGTAAGGTGGTCTGGTACTCCCATCACTTTAAGAATTTGCCACAGTTTGTTGTGATCCACACAATCAAAGGCTTTAGCGTAGTCAATGAAGCAGAAATAGACGTTTTTCTGGAATTCTCTTGCTTTCTCCATGATCCAGTGAATGTTGGCGATTTGATCTCTAGTTCCTCTGCCTCTTCGAAACCCAGCTTGTACATCCGGTAGTTCTCGGTTCGCATACTGCTGAAGCCTAGCTTGTAGGATTTTGAGCATAACCTTGCTGGCATGTGAAATGAGCACAATTTTGCGGTAGTTTGAACACTCTTTGGCGTTGCCCTTCTTTGGAATTGGAATGTAAACTGACCTTTTCCAGTCTTGCGGCCATTGTTGAGTGTTCCAAATTTGTTGGCATATTGAATGCAGCACTTTAACAGCATCATCTTTTAGGATTTTAAATAGCTCAGCTGGAATACTTTCATCTCCACTAGCTTTGTTGTTACTAATGCTTCCTAAGGCCCACTTGACTTCACTCTCTAGGATGTCTGGCTCAAGTTCAATGACCGCACTATCATGGCTATCAGGGACATTCAGATATTTCCTGTATAGTTCTTCTGTGTATTCTTTCCACCTCTTCTTAATCTCATCTGCTTCTGTTAGGTCCCTGCCTTCTTTGTCCTTTATCATGCCCGTCTTTGCACAAAACGTTCCCTTGAGATCTCCAATTTTCTTGAAGAGATCTCTAGTCTTTCCCATTCTGTTGTTTTCCTCGATTTCTTTGTACAAATGCTTACTCCACAATAAATGTATTAGTTCTTTAGGTGCCACAAGTCTGTTTGCTGTTTATGTGAACTCGGTATAAATACACAAGTTCATATAGGATTGTCAAATATATGGAGATGATAGATGATAGATAGATAGATAGACAGGCAGACTTCCTGGATACCCCTGGACACCATCCCAGAGGGTTAAACTCTAAATAATGAACATAATGATTACATTTATAGAAAAATACATTTATGATTATGTTTTCCTGCTAAATATATATTGAGTATCCTAAAAATGGAATATTGAAATCATATATAGGATATAACTATCACTCATTATAGGGGCCGCAGTGGCTTAGTGGTTAAGACGCTGAACTGCAGACTGGAAGGTCGGCAGGTCAGCAGTTCGAGACCCGAGTGCTGCGTGACGGAGTGAGCTCCCGTCTTCAGTCCCAGCTCCTGCCAACCTAGCAGTTCGAAAGCAAGAAATTGCAAGTAGATAAATAGGTACCGCTTCAGCGGGAAAGGTAACAGCGTTCCGTGCACCTCGGTGTTCAGTCATGCTGGCCACATGACCACGGAAGCGTCTTTGGACAGCGCTGGCTCTTCGGCTTAGAAATGGGGATGAGCACCGCACCCTAGAGTCGGACACGATTGGTTGGGGACACCTTTACCTTTTTATCACTCATTATGTACATAAAGATTCTTGGGCCTTGCGAATTGTTGAGCTTACTGATGGGCATACTGGAATTATTAGGGTACTCACACATTACTTAGGAAGCTGACATTTGATACAAGCTTAGTCCAAGGCACTCTGAAATCTGGAAATAGGAAATCTGGGAAATCTGGAAATAGGATATTTGTACACGCTCAAAACATTTCTCAAAGTGTACACCAAAATTAAGGTACTTCCACAACACAGAAGGCAGGAACTGAGTTCACAAGTAGCCCAAGGAATCCTGATTCCTAGACAGAATGTGACATTTGTATGTTTCTCCCCCTAAAGGGGGCATAATGTTTATCCCAAACTAGTTCAGGTACTTACACATTACCTAGGATTGTATCCAAAGTTAGTCCTACTTAGAGTAGAACCATTAACATGAATGGATACATTGGATACAACCATTGATAGCTGAAATTTAGAATACAGTAGTCCAAGACACCGTGAAGACTAAAATATCTAGAAAATGAGAGCATTTATATATAAGTTTTTGAGATGGGGAACATAAATATCCTCCAGAAATGGTCAAGGTATTCTCACCACTAGCTTGAAAGCTGACATTTGGTCTAGCCCAAGATACTCTAATTACTAAGAACATTTTGAAAGGGAGCTGTTTTTAAAACTGTCAAACCACAGGACATAGTTTACTAATATAGGGCAATACTCTTACACAAAACAAGCAAAGTCACGCACTTGTTGAAATGTTGAACTTTGGGAGTTCTGTTGCCTTTTCACATCCTTAAATCAGCCATTGGGGGTAGGGGTTCCAGGAGCAGCTCCCCCAAAATGTATTTCATGCTTGTGGGCCACAAGCTTCATTTTCTAATATCATATATGGAATACTAATATACATAGCTATTCCAAAGGCCATGGCAAGTTGCAAGAGAACTCTTTTGTAATCACTTATTTCCCTGCAAGGGCCACAATCAAAGACTGTGGACATCTGTGTCCCATCCAGCTCTGAATGCTACAAAACAAGGAAGTCTATTTGGATTTTTAATTTATTTGCAGAAGTCAAGAAAACAGTGGTCTTCATCATGAATATCATCTGGGGAACCACTTTCAACTTCCCTTGACCCATCCTTCTCCAGTGCTGTACAAGATATAAAATCTCTCCACTCAGCCTAGAGAATTTGCAGGTGTTGCATGCACATCACCTGGACTGAAAGACGTTGTGCCACCTCTGCTACTACTGCTACTCCCACTTAGGCAGGGGTCACTGTGATGCACTCTTTCAGATGGACACCTGATGCTCCGCACAATAGCCAGTTTCTCCTTCTAGTGAAAGTGCCACTAAATAACAATCAAGAACATACACCCTCTGTTCATAAAATGCTCTCATCACCTAATAAACCAGTGGGAAAAGGCCATATTTTTATTTTTCAAGGATCAGAAAAACCTGAATGGACTACAGGTGCTTCCTGGGAGACATACAGCATGCCTTTGTGCTTATCAGATTTCAGGTGAAGGGGAAACTGCTATAAAATATTGACACGTATTTAATGAATTTGCACAATCCTTGGCAAAAATAGTCAAGCCTTCCAAAGGAGGGTTTCGTTTCTATTGTGAGGGGAAACAAATCCTTGTAATTTTTTTTTCCTTTTTGCAAAATTCTCCACTAACTTTTTCCATTTCATTACAGACTTTGAGGGAGGCAAAAGCCACGAGATTTCCCTCTGTTCTAATTGTAGCCTCAGAATGTTCCCTTTTTCTTTTTACACTGAATTCTTTTCAGAATCTTTCCATTCCACAGATCCAGTGAGGAGAAGACTCCACCCCACCTCTCAATGTAGACTCATTTAGATCTTTGTACTGCAGCGGTTCCAGGAATGTAGCCGTGGGAGAGCAAGAGAAACCCCAGAAGAAGTCTGAAGTTCAATTTTAAACTAAAATTATGATTTATGAGGAACAGCTGAACAGACTACATGAGGTTTCATTTATGTCAATCCAGAGGTCACCGTGTACCAAGGGTATATCTGCACTGCAACATATGGGTAGAATTCAGCACAGCTGTCTGCTCTAATCCCATTGATTTCAATGGGACATCAGCATGCATAAGTCTGGGCTGAATGGTACCCTTAAACTTCTCTGGCTATCACAGCTTCTGGGAATTTTACAGCATGATCCTAAATATGTTTGCTAAGAAGTAACTCATACCAAAGTCCAATGCAAATTGTACAGAGGCTTAGAACATAAGAAGAGCCATGCTGGATCAGACCAAGGGTCCATCTAGTCCAGCATTCTGTTCACACAGTTGCCAACCAACTGTCAACTAGGAACCCACAAGCAGGGCATGAGTGCAACAGCTCCCTCTCACTCATGTTCCCCAGCAACTGGTGTACATAGGCTTACTGCTTCTGGTACTGGAGGTAGCACATAGCCATCAGGACTAGTAGCCATCAATAGCCTTCTCCTCCATGAATTTGTCCAACCCCCTTTTAAAGTCATCCAAATTTGTGGCCAGTAAGAAAGGATTGTGCTCTTAGCTTAAGAAATGTGGTGAGAATTCTGTTGAAGATTCTCAGGTGCCTCACCAGACTTCATTTCCCAGAGTTCCTTATGAGAAAGCCATGACAGTTAAACCTATTGATTACTGTTAATCCAGTGTATGTTTGCAGAACAGATTAAATTTTGGGCCACAATCCAAAAAGGAATCAAGTATGCTCAAGCTAATGAATCTATTTCCATATTTATTTATTTATTTAAGGATTTCTGTGCCACATTTCAGAACTAAAACATTCTGAAGGCAGCTTACAGACCACTAAAAAAACCTATTATAATAAAACACGACATTAAACCCAATTAAAATTCCATAAAGTCTAAGTAGAAGAGCAACATAACACAACAAAACAATAACGTGTCATCCTAAACGAATCACAGAAAAAAATGTAACCAAGAGCAATAACTAAACCCCACCCAAACCAAAGGTGGAATGAAACAAAAATGTCTAAAAGAAAACAAAGAATGGGCTCAATCTATCTCTCTAGGGAAGGAGTTCTATAGAACCACCACCAAAAGTCTTACATATGCTCAACATTTCATTATTATTATTTTTTGCTTGTCAGTGCCTTGGGCTGTGGTTTGCGTCTCACATATGTATTGGCCAATGACAGGCACCCATGCATTCAAGATAATGTGTCATTTGGTCTTAAGCATTTTTGAGTCCTTAAGCATGTGCTTAAGTTGTGCCCATTGAAATCAATATGAAACTGCTTCATTTAGACCTGACCATCGTCTTGGTGGTGTACAGCATGTCACACAAGAGCAGTGCCAAACTAGAGAGGAAGTCTCAACCCGAAGAATCCCAGGCAAGGACCAAACTACACTTATTTATTTATGTATTTATGTATTATTTTATTTCTATACTGCCCGATAGCCAAAGCACTCTGGGCAGTTCACAGAAATTAAAACCACAGAGGGCAGCATAAAACAATATAAAACATAAAAGCTTAAAACCACAAAATAATATTCCAGCCAGAATAAAATCTAGCAGCAATGCAGAGATTTAAAATACAGATTTAAAACACCAGAGCTAAAAGACTAGGAAGCTAAAATGCTAAAATACTTGGAGAATAAAAAGGTCTTCACCTGGTGCTGGAAGGAGTACAATCAATGTAGGTGCCAGGTGAACCTCTCTAGGGAGCTCATTCCACAGCCAGGCTGCCACAGCAGAAAAGGCCCTCTTCCATACAGTGTGCAGTTTGTCCTTGACTTCATTTATTTCTTAAAATATAGTCATGGAGGCGGCGAATTAAAGCAGAAGCCCAGTTTGCTCCCCACATGCTATTTTTGACTAAAAATCATCCCCAAACTGCTGCTGCTGCTGCTATTATTATTGCTATTATTATTATTATTAGGCAGTAGCAGCCCCACAAAGGACGAGATACAGGTACTGTCTTAATACTTACGAGGCAAAAAGTAGTCGGGGTGATTTTTAGAAAGATGCCATGAGAGAAAGAAACCCCTCTGTCCCCTGTCCCCTTCTCTCCTGTTCTTCATGTTCTGGTTTCATTTGCAGCCTCACTGGCTGCATTTTGTAAAATGAAAGCACACACACAAAAGTCAGGAACAAGCTACATTTGACAAGAGTGTCGTGAGTCGTTTGGCCTTATTCTAACTGTCCTAAGATGTAAGAACCGAATTATTAATGTTTCCTAATAAAGGGGCAAAACAAAGTGTCTGCATAAATGGAGAGTTCTAGAGCTCTGCAAAAGATCAGTCTTGTTATAATTTAGAAGTTCACTCTCAGGAGAGACAGCTTGGCTTTGCATTGTAATAATTTAAACTGAGCTTGTCTTGAGGATTTTCCTTCCTCCTTATCTGTAATAATAGAATTTAAAAAAGAAGAAGAAGCAGTGGCAGCAATGCTGGAAAACTTCTTTCTCAGAAATAAGCAGACGGGTCACAACATTTTTAAACAATGATAGCAATATTTATTATATCAAAGCCATTTTATGTTTTATTTGGAACTCTGGCGCCTTTTAAAAAGGGGTTTCATAACATGACAGCAATTATAGTCATCAAGATGTTCTATAAAAGATACTAAGCCAGGCTCTGGATGCTGCTTCCCACTCTCTTCTTTTATAAAGAACATGCATTACATCACAGTGGAGTTTATTTTGAAAAGGACCTCAGGAATGTAATGATAGTCACTGAAGACAAGGGGAAATTAATAGAGCGAAAGAGAGAAGCATCACTGCACCGCAAATTCCAATTATAAAATACTCCCCTTTGCATAGCAAAGGAGCCTCTTGCTAGCAAGGGCTTGAAAATACCATTTGTCTGGTGCATTAAATAAACTTTGAGTTAAAATTATCTTCACTTTTTTAAAAGAAATAAGAGGCATAATCTTCAACTCAGCACTGTGCATAGATATTCTGCCTCTTTTTCAGCTACCAAATACTGTTAAATACCAAAATACCACGGTATCATTTCTGCTAACAAATACACCAAAAACTCTGTATAACCGTATCAGTTTATTTGAAACATATCCTAAAACAGCTGTAGATAACACCTTTATAAGGATCAACTAAAATTCAAATGATCCTCACCCACCTGTTGAAATAATGTGTGTGTATTGGGGGGGGGGGGGCTAGCACTTCCCCTGCCAGTGATGCATATGGCAGCCATGTCTCCTGGCATCCATGGGTTCACCTGGCATATGAAGGAACTCTGGCCTGATCAAGGCCCTAGAGATGGTTAAGAATTTCAGCTCAGCTTGGTTTGGTAAGAAGTTCCCAAAATTTACAAAGTTCTCCATATTTGGGACAAAAAGAACTTGAGATTTAAAAAATTCTAGTGTGGAAGAAACCAAAATTGACAGATTCATCCATCCAGGCAAAGGGTTTTGCTCTTAAAAGTCTGGGTTTGAATCCCTGTGTATTAAAATAAACCGCTGTGGTGAAAAAAATTAATTACTGTGATTAATTAATTTAAAATTAATTAATATTAAAATTAATTAATGTAGAATTAATTTAATTTTGAAAAAATAAACTTAATTTTAATTTAATTCACATTAAAAGATTCATTAAAATTAATCCATGTGATTAAACAAATTCAAATGTGGAAGAAAGCAGAACTGATAGATTCATCCATGCAGGCCCAGGGCTTTGCTCTTAAGTCTGGGTTTGTATCCCTGAGTATTCCACCACATTAGCAGTGGATTGTCATTTCTTTTTTTCTGAGTGGCTCCTCATCTTTAACAGCTGTATCAGGCAGATACATTGTGGTCCTCTCCATACTGGGAATAGCTGTACCTATTGAATTTGGCTGGTGCAGATGGGTGAGGATTTTGTTTCATCTTGTTTTTTAAAAGAATTTACCAAAATTCACAAAGTTCTTTATCTTCAAGAGAGAAGGAACTTGAGACTTTAAGAAAATGAGTGCAGGAGAAAGCAAAATAAACAGATTCGCCCATCCCTAGGTCCCTCCTCTTGTGGAGGTGTTATACACATGTGCATCAGTATGTGTACCAAGCTTCTTCACACACCAGCCAAACACATGGATGACAGGCAGCATAGTCACTGTGCATGCTGGTAGTGGCAGGCCAAACATCACCAGTGTTTCAAACTGTGACCAATTTGCTGGACATCTTGCAGATAAAGTCACTTGCACCCATGCCAACCTGGATGGCATAGTTTTGACAGAGTCAGAGATGGACAGAGCTTGTGCCCCAGCTAGTCATGTTATTATGGATACTTTTCAATTTGTGCAACCTGAGGACATGGACAACCTGCTTAGAGGACTGAGATTGATCACTTGATCCTTGGATTCTTGCCTGTCCTGGCTTATAAAATTAGCTGCATAGGTATTTAGACCTTGGAGGTGGTTAATGTCTCATTAAGGGATGGTGGGATCTCCATAGTCTTGAAAGGAAGCAGTGGTGAGGCCATTGTTGAATATGGTTTCTGATAATTATCACACAGTGTCAAATCTGTGACTCATAGGCAAGATATTGGAGTATGTGGTGGCTTCTCAACTCCAGTCAGTTTGGGAGACTGATTTTTTAGATCCGTTTCAATCTGCTTTCAGACTTGGTTTTGGGATAGAAACAACCTTAATGGCCATGGTGGATTAGGTAACAGATGTGGGGAGTGGAATCCTACTGGTTCTCCTGGACCTCTCAGTGGCTTTTGATACCATCAGCCATTGTATCCTTCTGAACTGTTTATCTGTGTTGGACTTAGGAGGTATAGTATATGGTAGATATGGCAGAATGTGGTGCTGGGGGACATCTGTTCCACCATATGGCCGTTGGCCTGTAGTATGCCCTGTGGTTGTCTCCCATACTTTTAACATCTACATGAAACCACAGGAGGAAATCATCCAGGGTTTTGAGCTAAAGGCCATTGGTATTCAGATGAAAGCTGGCTCTACCTCTTGTCTCCACGTGCTTCACATAGGGAATCTGTGGAAACTTTGAACCAGTGTCTGGAGATAGATTTGGAGTGGATGAGGCTGAACACAAGTTGAAACTTAATCCAGACATGTCAGAGATGCTATGAATAGGGTAATCATCTTCTCTGGATGGAAGTTTACAACTGGTCTTAGATGGGATTGCATTACCCCTGAAGGACCAGGCTTGCAGTTTAGGGGTTCTCTTAGACTCTCCACTAACTGTTGAAGCTCAGGTGGTGGCCAGAAGTGCTTTGGGATTATTGCTACCAAATACTATTAGATATCAAATACCACTGCATTTCAGTTGTCAAATACTAAATATCTTTGCAATGCAGCTACTATATACTGCCTAATACTATTAATGCTGCATATCAATTCTCAAATATAGTCAAATACAAAATATCATTGCATATTTGAACCAAACTAGATGTGACATTTGTCATGTGGTCTGACCTTGAATTGATTTTCTTTTAACAATTGGTGGGGGAAGGGGGCAAGCAGGATCAAGAGTGTGGTATGGACAAAAGGGGGCCTTAACCTTTTGCCCTCACCATGGTCCCAATCAGAATCAAGCTCCGCTGTCCGCCTCCTATTAACAATGAGTGCTTGCAACCCTGCAACCTTCTCACACATGCTTTTAACACATCGCAGGGAATCATCTGAGCCCTCCTCGGACAGGGGAACTTTCAGGTCCAATTGCTATTTCACAGATAGCAGCGGTTGAGGTATATTTCAAACTGTTGATAACATATTGTAGGACAAATTAGCTTTGTGTAGTATATATTTAACTTAAAGGACCAACAACTTTCTGGGTTTAAATCAGTGGAGGATGGGGCATTGCACAGTAAATGAATGTGACATATGGCTGATGGAATGAAGCTTTCAGCGATGTACAGCAATGGCAGCAGGAGGCCTTAGCCAGGGAACCTCGATATGGGAATGAGCATATTACATGTCCGTATTTTCAGTTGTGAAATACTGAACACTATGGAAGTCTATATCAGGATGGGCAGAAAGTAGATCAGGATCTACTGGTAGATCTCTGGGTGATTTATAATAGATCAGCAAGGGTTTCTGGCTCCCAATGGTTTAAAAATAGCATGTAAAATTGAACATTTTATTTTTACATAAAATGGTTGTAAGTATAAATTTGAACTTAAATGGCTGACCTTGTGCTTATCACTTATCTCGTAGCTTCAGTATTCCTCACCTGTAAAATATGAGTATTAGTTGATTTTTTTTAACCAAGCCTTTGTGCATCTCTACTGGCCAGTTTGAGATTTTTCTGTTAGAAGCTCTGATCTATGGATATTGATTTGTCTGCACATGTTTGTATGTGTACACATTCATGGGGTGCAGTAGGTCATTGACTCCAGTGTTCCCCATTCCAATGAATTAACACTTGCCTCTGATTAGTAGATAGGGTGGCCACTTATGAATTCCCAAAAAAGCAGACATGCGTCACCAAAGAAGAAGACAAAAGAGGACACTGATTTGCTTAAAGTGTGCATATGCTATTTTGTGTGTGTATGAAAATTCAGAAATAATTATAATTTAAATGGAAATACAGTACATTCTCACCATAGTGTGGAAGACTGTGACCAGGTGACTTTTGTGCCTTGCTCAGTCTGCTGTCCAGGTGCTGTTGATGGGCAACTTTAAGGCCCAGCTCTTCCTTCTGATAGTTCTTTATTTTGGACATGGACAGGACAGCCCTTCAAATATGAAGCCCTTCTATGTCTTCAAAATAGAGAGCAGACGTCTAACAGCTCTTCAAATATAGGACTGTTCTCTGTAAAGGAGGACACATGGCTGCTCTAAAGCTCAGAGTTTCTAGTAAAAAGCAAAGTAGATCGCATAAGCCCACCCTGGCCCATATCATCATGCAGTCTCTTTTCCACCACACCAATAATTATCTGAACCAATCCTTACTTGGATACAGAACAATTTAGCTCTCCTATCGATTTGGCCATGCAGTTAACTTTAGTTCCCCCCGCCACTGCCCACTACCAAATTTCTTATTTTACAGCCATTTCCCCAATTCTGTTGTGAAAATCCAGCCGCTCCTCTTAATAAAAGTACAGAAAAAAGGTAAAATGCAGAGGAAGCAAAAAGTTTAAAGTATTAATTTAGGCTACAATCCAGCGGGAAGCTCTTGCGTAGTTTTTATTCATTTCAGTGGGGCTTGTAGAGGAGTATTTTCTGCTGGATTGTGGCCTTATTAAATAAAGATCATACATAATTTATAATTAGTAATAATCATTTCATATTTTTTCAAGTGCCTAAACTGGATAGGCACTGTGCAGCTGCATAATTTACACTTAAAGCAGTGATGTCTCCCTCATTCCTCACCCAGCCAACAAACCCATTTCTGTGTACTTAATCAGACTACACTTTAAATCACACTGCATAGTATACTTTGTGGCAATATGCGATGGCCAAAGCATATAAAATATGGTGAGATTTAAGAAGTAGCAGCTGAACCAACAATATATTCTTCTGGAAAGGAGACATTAAATAAATTGTGGATGTTTTTTGATAGCCAATTAAAGTCCCTTTAAGAACCCTGTTGCTTTTGTCTACATACTTCAGTCCAAGCTCTTGGAACAAGCATTCTCATCATAAATATTTCCTAAATTACCAAAGACTTAGCAATGAAACATGTGTCTTGCTAGAAATATTAACCAGGGCATTCAGAAATAAGTCTAAGCCATTTCTTGTAAGGAAGTAGTATTTTTAAAATGGCATTGAATATCCACAGCAATCTTAATTTCCATGGTATTCATGTAAAATGTAAAGAATACATTTATAGAAATTTTCCATGTTTGATTCCAGCCAGAAGAGGATTTTTTTTCTCACCAAGAATGAAAGATTGGGTTGGACTCGATGGCCTTGTAGGCCCCTTCCAACCCTACTATTCTATGATTCTCTGATTCTATGATTCTCATATTCAAAGCATGCCATATTTTTCTTGTAGATGCCAAATTAGTGGTGTTAAATAATTCAGTTTTTCAGGAATGTTTACCAGTGATATTGAGAAAAAATCAAGATGAGAACAAAATCTTCTTTTTACCCCAATGGCAGCAGCAACATCTTTACATTATCATGCTAACACCAACAACAACATCAACAACAACAACAACAACAACAACAACAGCAACAACAGGGTTGGTCCAGACTTTGACTTCCATGAACAGAAGGGCTCCTTCCATCATTGGAAGTAGTTTATTTCAATGGAGGGATCCTGCTGGTAGAAGGGGTGAAGGGAGTGGAGGTGGTGGCTCCAATGTCAGTGAATCCACTCTGCGTTTCAGTCAGAACCAGTCAGAATTCTAAAGGAACTGTCCATAGCTCCTTTAGAGTGCTGACTGGTTCTGACTGAAACCCGGAGCGGATTCACCACCGCACTGAAATTGGAGCCACCAGCCTCCACTGGGTGGAGGCAAGATTTACTGATTGCCCCATCCCGCTCCAGCCCCAGTGCCACCTCCTACAGTGTTCCATAGAGTTCCCCCACCCTCCAGCTGGGCCAGTGTCAAGAGTAGGCATGGTCGGGCTCCTGCCGATGGCCTATATCCCAGCAGGGACCCACTGTCAAGAAGCCCCTGGAGTTTCTCTGGAGTTTCACCATTGTAACCTGTTTGTTCACCTGCCTTTCACTGCTGGCCCAAACAACAGTGCTGATGAGGAAGAGGAGGGACAGATGTGCAAGAGGTAGCAGTGATGAGAAAGAGGATGAGGAGGAAAAGCAGGTGGTGAAAATGGCAGTGAGGAGGTAGGCTCTCTGAAGGAAGGGGCCCACTGAAGGAGGGGGCCATCTTGTCCAAGGGCCCTCAAAAACCTAGTGACAGGGCTGCCCTCCACAGATTGTCGGAGGCTGCAAGGGGTTGCAAGGAAAAGCAGGAATTGATGAAGTCACCTGCCTGCCTTCCACCAGGAGGAGTGTCCCCTGAGCAGAACTCCCTTCAGGGGGTGCTCCTGCTGGCAGGAGCAAAGTCTGGATCCAAGTCAATAACTGTGCATGCTAATTACACCTCAAATGCAAATGGCATCCATCATAGAGGTGCTGCTAGGAAAGTAACCTGCACATTTCAGAACGATAGTTTCAGAGGTTAAGGCGTTTTGATGACAGGTTGAGGCTTTGTTTTTGTTTTCTGCTCAATTGACCTCAGCTGATAAGTTCCTTCTATATCCCTCCCCAAAACCCTGCGACTGGAAGCGAAAAGCAGAGCCCTGGTAACACTATTTCCATTTGGAAGCCACAGTCATCATCACAGAACTGCAGCCCACCCCCCTCACCTTCTCACCGCCTTCCATTTTCCTTCTATGGACAACTTGGAGGGGAAATGTAACCCTTTTTTAAAAAACAGTCTGAGATTATCTGACTGTCTGCATCCTCTGAAACTCTGAGGAACAGCCCATTTTGCTTTGAGACACTTCAGAGAAGCTTTGCATTGGACGAATCCCAAATCACTCGGAAGCAGCCCATTTCAGTTCTGGATTCAGGCTTTGTCCAAAGTGGGTGCACACCTATGGCTTATAACTGGCAGAGGACACCTAATGTACAGCCCAGCTCCATTAAAATCAGTAGGCATTTGCCACTGACTTGACTGGAATGTGGGTTGCAAGCAGCTGACACAGAATAAGGCTGCATTCCTAAGGTGACCAAATCTCCTCCATCCAAAACTTTCAAGCTTTTGCCATTTGTATTGGCAAAAAATACCATTGGGCCAAAGAAGCAGCCTTGCTACTCTTTTGCCAACTCCTAAGTGAAAAGGGATGTGTGTGTTTTTTCACACAGTAGATGGAGCAGACTTGTTCTCTGTTATTCCAGAGGTCAAGACTAGACCAATGGATGGAAATTGCAGGGAAGTAGATTTTGGCTAAATATAAGGAGAAGCTTCCCAATGGTAAGAGCTTTTCAACAGTGGAACAGACTGCCTTGGGAGGTTGTGGGTTCTCCTTCACTGAAATATTTAAGCAGAGGCTGACTGGCCATGTGTCAGGGCGGCTATAGTTGCATTCTGCATTGCAGATCCTGCATTGAACAGAGGGATGGACTAGTTCAAGGGTGGTCAGACTTCAGGCTTGCAGGCTTACTTTGTTTTTCACTAGAACCCGGAGGTCCACTAATCAGAACCAAGTGCAAAATAGTGACAGAGAAGGGCAGAGTCAGACACAAAATGGTGGCTCAGGGGATGGGACTAATTACCTACTACACACACACAAACACATGCACACACACAGAGAGAGTAATGTGTAATTAGTAATTGCTCTGTGAATGCATATGTTGTGTAGTCAGGTAAATAGATATTTGAACCTAGATTGAAAAGACCATCTATTCCCACATGAACCTGTCCAGACATTAAGTTCCTCCTTGGGGGGGGGGGGGGCTGCTCTCTGCCTTATCCCTCCATGGGGAAAGGAGAGCAGCATGAGAGATAGGGCCTTTTTGGTAGTGGCATCACCACTTTAACCAATGGAGATTTCCCATGCAGCCTCGTTTTTAGACAATGATTGAAGGCAATTTTGTTCCAGTCAGCTTTTAAACTATCATTTGTTTTTTCCCAAAGCTTTTATTACACCATCACCCTGCCTCTTTCACAGAATTTTATGGGGGAGGCATCCAGTTGTCTACCACTCATAACCCTCCCATGTTTTCCCACAGTTCTTCCAGCTTTTTTTTTACCACAGAAAATCTGTGAAGGAAAAGAAAGACTGAGGAGGTGCACAATCCCTTCTCATTAGTAGTACTAGGAGCCCTCCACCTGGAAGCACCCCTGATTTCTGAGTGCATTGCTGTCTGTTTTTATTGCCTTGAAGTTTGATTGTGCATTTTGTGTCATCTATTGGTATTTATTGATGTGTCTTTAATTTTTCCTGTCTAATTTTAATTTATTTATTTTTATTTTGCAGCTTTGAATACCTCCTGGTAGAAAAGTGGGGTACAGATAATAAACTGACTGACAGGCCTGAGATACAAACCCCTGCTCAGCTGTGGAACTCACTGGATGGCAATGGGCCAGTTACTTTCATAGCCTAATTTACCTCACAGGACTGTATTATGATAAAACAGAATATCCCCATGTATTCTCTTGGAGAAATGGTGTAGGCAGGGGGAGGAGTTTGAATTCCAGAATATAGATTTCAGCCCATTTTTAATGTATTATATTGACATTTTAATATTACCTAGAGCAGTATTTTTCCCTTTCCTATTCCATTCTTGTCATCATCTGCTACAATAATAAATCTGTAAGGCTACAAATTTAGACAAATTGAAGCATCAGAAAAAGTGAACATTTGTGGATTTCTTGTGTGAACAGAATATGTCATGGCCTTTAGAGTCAGGAAGTAGCTGTAGAGTCCACAGCACTGTAAAACAGTGACCAGTATAAAACTGAAAGGGGGAGGGGTGAATACTTAACTAGTATTTTCTAGTAATTACAATTCCCTGTCAAAGAGGCAAGCATCTAGCATATGTTTAGCATTAGTTTAGAGAAGGTCGTGCTAACTTCTTCAGGAAGGGAGTTCCGGAGAGTGTACAGTAAGTGCACATTTGTTTAAACTGAGTGGTCTCGGTGCAGGCATATCATAGTCTTCAGGGATGCACAAACAATTCTGCCTCAGTGGAGCTCAAACAATGCCTTGTATTCACAAAGATTATAGGCATTTCAATATTGGAAGAAGGGGGGCAAAGGAGGGGAGCCTTGAAACCCAGATAAATAGGTCTTTGCCCTGTGCCATTCCTTAATTTACAGCGGTCTTTAACATCGGAGTCCAATTGCCCAGGCACTCATAAAAAGAGAAATGATGAATATTCAGGATGTCTTTTGAATCCATTAGGCAACTGAGGATGAAGTCTCCATATGTACAGCTTCAGTTGCTTTCACATGCTGGCCGATAGCGTGCCAAGATGGCGTCAGAAAGAGAAATGATGCCTTGGGTTGTCAATGGGGAGAGAGTAAACATGACTCAAGCACATGGAAATTAGCGTTAGCGCAAAATGCTGTGGTTAAGAACTTAAATTAGCATTGCGCAGTATTGAATTTGTCTGCCTTTCAAGGCTCTATGCCATGGCAGCTTTTGTGCCCTTACTGCAACATTAGTCCGAGCATTTCCAACCACTAATTCCCAGTCTCGCTCAGGGTCACAGTACACAGAGCAACAGGGCCAGTTTAGATGCAGTGGTTGCCATATTTAATCTCCGCCTCCAGTGTTGAGCTCTGGAAAAAGATGGTTCTGCACATCTGCTGCAGCAGAAGCCATCTGCGAATAGCACTGATTGTCCAGAACTGATGTCACAAAACCTTTCTTCCACACTGCCAACTCCTGGAGCAGTTCTGCAAGTTGTTTGTTTGTTTGTTTCCTTTTTTTGTAATAAACCAAAGGAGGGCCAAATAAACGATACACGTGATGTCAAAAGCATAGTGGATAAGGTGGGAAAGGGGCTGAGAGCTGAACTCATGGAGGTATAAAAAAATACAGAGGTAACATACAGCCCTCACTTCTAGTTCCTTCCTATTTGAAGGTTGACAGATATGGAGCAGGAGTATTATGAAGAATGAGGCAGCTCCACATATTGCCATGGCTCAATTAGGGAGGAGTTGCTATGGCTTCACTGAGTCTATGGCCCCTTGGCTGAGCCAGTGTTTGATTCACTGGTATGTATGTTGTCTGTTACATAAATTGAGAAGCTTGGAAAAAATCCAGAATCACACTGGGGTAGGGTTGCCAGCCAAACTGGGGGGAAATTGGTCTGTCCGAAACTATTTATTTTGTTTGAGTTTGTTAAAAACAACACAACTGAACAATTTGTTTCTTTCTTTCTTTTTGCAATTGTTTGGTATCCAGCTCATCTGAGGACTTCCAGAGCAGCTTGCAACATTTGGAGTTTTTTAGCTTAGAAAAAAAGGTACAACATTTGGGACGAGTTGGGGGGGGGGACATCATAGAGGTGCATCAAATTATGCATGGTGTGGAAAAAGTTTGATGAGACATTTTTGTCCCTCATAATAATAGAATGCATGGTCATCCAATGAAGCTGAATGATGGGAATTTCAGGACAGATAAAAGGAAGTACCTCTTCACACAACACATAGTTAAACGATGGAATTTGCATCACAAGGTGTAGTGATGACCATCAACTTGAATGGCTTTAAAAGGCAAATTCAAGGAGGATAAAGCTATCAACGGCTACTGGTCAAGATAGCTATATATTGCCTCCTAGGCAATACTCCAAGGCAGTGTAGCGCTCAATACCAGTTCCTGGGGAACACAAGCAAGAGGGTGCTATAATTGTGCTCATGCCCAGCTTCTGGGCTTCCCATCAGCATCAGATTGGCCACTGGGTGAAAAGCATGCTGGACTAGATAGGCCTTTGATCTGGCCTGGCAGGGACATACTTATAGGTGTAGAACATCTAGATAGTTTTTTAATCAATGTTTCATTATGAGTCCAACAAATAAAAATATAAAATATTCTAAAATCCTCAGTTTCAAATATTACAGTATTCTAGGCAGAAAAAAAGAAAAATAATAGATTACAAATAAACTTCAGTAAAAGCAGACCAGGACCTTGCCTCCATGACAATGGAAGGAGAAGCAAATGGAGGAGTACCAGATTTTTTAAAAGGAATCAGCTTTGCTGCGCTTTGGTCCATGCAGGGCTCCATGAGGGAGTGCTCTGCACCAGTAAAAATTGCTTCACATAACATAATTCCGAGTGGGGGTCGGAGTGAACATCATCTGACTAGCAGGGGCTGCTCAACCAATAGGAGAAGCTTTCCCCCCCCCTTCCCCCTTTCTCCTTTCCCCTGAAACTCCAGATGCACCTGCATTTCAGGAGCAGGCCTGAAATGCACAATGGGTGTTACTTCCAAGTAGATACACATATACTTATGCTGGGAAAGAGGTGGGGATGGAAAACCAGCCCCCTTTCTAACTGCAGGATCTCTATAACAAAGGTGTGAAGTAGATACTCCCTAAGGCAATAAACCAAGCAGGAGAATCACAGGTTCAGTAAAGAGCTTTACAGGCTTCAGGGAATGTGCTTTAAACTCTGTATTCAATTTGGGGGATCTCTGTAAATTCTGACGTGCCCAAGCCTCATGGAGCACAACAGGAGTTACTTCTGAGTAAACACTAATTGGTTTGTGCTGGGAAACACGGGACAGGAAACACCCCTTGACCAGGGTCAAGGCACACTCCTGGGCAGGGCTAGTATACCCGAGGTAAATGCGGGGGTTGGGGCACACAGCAACCATACTGAGGATAACCTGACTTAAGGGGAAAAAACGGACTTTAAGCAGTCTCAGGAAATCCAGTTTTTCCGCGATAAGCTCCAAGGTGGCTGCTGGATGGCCACAACGTCATGTAACCCTACCAATCTCAACATGCAGGCAGCTGGTGGAGACACCCCCCAGATATCCCAATATAAGTCCATTTGCAAGTTACACCTATATACCACTCTTTCAAATGTTGCTAGTGTTGTTAAGTCTTCAGTCCATTGCATTATAGGTGGTGAGCTTTCATCCTTCCAGTATCATAGTGGAAAGGGTGCAAAAGATCCATTTACCCTGACCATGTATTACATTCCAAAAAAAATCTCGATATAACAATAATCAAAATGAATGAAAATTATTATACACAAGCCCGTGGAGGCTGGTGGCTCCAATTCCCGTGGGGCTATGAATCCATTCTGGGTTTCATTCAGAACCAGCCAGAAACTAAAGGAGCTATCCAAGGTGCTGAACCCCATCCACAAAATAGTTCAGCACCTTGGACAGCTCCTTTAGTGCTCTGGCTGGCTGTGACTAAAACTCAGAATGGATTCACAGCCCCAACAAAATTGGAGCCTCCAGCCTCCACTGCAGCAGGGTCTACAGTCTCCGTATAAAAACAAAGCGATAGGACAGCCCTCGGCAAGTCTACTCAGAAGTAAGCCCCACTGAGTCCAATGGTGGTAAATGCACATTTACTCTGAGGTAAATGCACATTGGATTGCAGCTTTATACATATCTGCTCAGAAGTAGGTCCCACTGAGTTCAGTGGGACTTACTCCCAGGTAAGCATAGATATATAGGAGTGCAGTATAAAAGATGTGAAAGGTTCTGGCAAATAATTTTAGAAAAGAGTCCACAAAGGATATTTATTTACTTTTTATTATTTTATGTTTATTATTGACATTTATATGCCACCTTATTTGCAAAAAGCCATCAAGGCAGTGCACAACAATTTCAAACAATAAAACTATAAAATAAAAATAAGAATATTAAAAACAATAAAACACTAAAACATTACAACTAGATTACTTAAAAGGCTAGATTTAAAAGATATGTCTTCACAGCCTTTCTAAAAGCCAAGAGAGTGGGAAGCATTCATGGTTCTTGAGGGACAGCATCCCATAATTTGGGGGCAACACAGAATATCTTAATTCCCCTGCAGATCTTAATTTCCAGGTAGTTTCATAATGAGACAGGCAGTCCCTTAGATGGTCAGGTCCTAAGCTGTTTAAAGCTTTAAAGTTTAAAACCACCACCTTGAATGGAGCCCAGAAAGCAATTGGCAACCAGTGTAGGTCTTTCAAAAAATACCCCCAGCAGCCAGCATACTTTGCTTCCAATTTTTTCAGTTACATACCATGTCCCAAATTATTCTGCTTCTTTTGTCTTTTAGGGCAAAATTAGATGTGAGATCTTTGAACAGGATCTTCTACAGGTTTTCAAAAATAAAATAAGTTTTCCCAAAATTTGGATTGATCAGTACGATAAGGCTACTGATATTATTTAACCCAGTTTGGAAGCGTTAAATCAGGCATTCCTCAGACTACAAAGCCCACCCAACGGAGTAAGAAAACAGATTGGCAAGGCCACATTGGTACCCAGGAACAAGAGGAAACAACAGAACACCATAAGAACATAAGAGCCCTGCTGCATTAGACCAATGGTCCAGCTAGCCCAACATTCTGTTCACATGGTGGCCAACCAGCTGTCACCTTCAGTTCCCAGCTAAAACCACTTAGACACATAATCAATTATCTACAACCCATCCTGGACAATGACACTTCCCTCTCACAGGCCTTGGGTGGAAGGCCTGTACTTTCTTATAGTCACCCCCAACCTAAAACAGCTACTCACTAGCAACAACAGACCGCATACATGAAT
The DNA here is from genome assembly GCF_057233095.1 of Heloderma suspectum. NCBI lineage: Eukaryota > Metazoa > Chordata > Lepidosauria > Squamata > Helodermatidae > Heloderma > Heloderma suspectum. The sequence continues at coordinate 395,751,904 of NC_139458.1, forward strand.
ATAATCACAGGGACCAGACCCTGCAACAGGCCCAAATGCCAGCTCTGTCCCCAAATCTACGCTGGAAAACTATTACAGGACTTAATATTGTCATGCACAACATTAGGGGTTATTTCACTTGCTCATCTTCCAACGTGATATATGCCATCTTCTGACCGCAATGCCCTTCTGCATTCTATATAGGGCAAACAGGCCAGTCTCTACAGAAAAGAAGAAATGCACATAAATTGGGACCCAGAAATAGCAATATTCCTAATCCATTAGCAGAACACTCCAGCCCCCCAGGACACTCTGTCACTGACCTGTGGAGCAGAGACACTTCAAGTAGAGATCAGAGTGAGAGACTGCTGAGTTAGAATTCATCAACAGGTTAATTCTGTCACCAGGGACTTAAATCAGGATAAAGGATTAATACTACATGTGTTAATTTGTTTACCTGGTGTCGGGATGTTTGTGTTAGCAGCCGCAACTGCACTGCGAATTACCACTGTTATTAATGTGGTTCTCACTTTCTACATTTAATTTCCTTCTGACCTTGCTGTTTACAATTCTTCCCCCCACTACCATATGTACTATATACAACTGAAACTCTTCATAATACTCCATGCATCTGATGAAGTGGGCTATAGTCTATCAAAGCTTAGGCCAGAATAAATTTGTTTTTCTATAAAGTGCCACAAGACTCTTTCCAGTTTGTAAAGTATGTTGGAATGGTGACTGTTGAACAAAGTTCTCCAAGGTGTATACTATACGGTTTTGTTTTCATCTAGCATTCTGCTTTTGGTAAGTTGTAGAGATAAGATTTGCTTATCACGTTTGCAATGGCTCAAGGATGGCATGTGATGGGGCCTGAACTGTGCTACCCATTACAGGAGACCTGTACAACTTGCAGGTCTCAGGATGCAAAGACCTTGCAGGTCCTAGGTTGATCAAGACCTTGGTAATAGGCCACATAATACATAGCCATATAACACATGGCCTATACATAACCAATAGCCCATGGCCCATACATAGCCCAGATAATACATTGTAATAGCCTATATAATACATATCCCATATCATACATATACTATGGTAATAGGACATATAATACATAGCCTTGGTAATAGGCCATATAATACATATCTAGATGTGCCTGGACTATCACACCCAACACAGTGAATTGCATATTGTGCAGACCTATGTTACGCTGTGCAGTGATTATGACAGTATGCAGGGATAGCCCACAAAGGGCCATTTCAGAGTGCACAGAATCAGCCAGAAGCTCTTTCTCTGGGCTTAGGTATCACTGGGAAAATGTACAGGGCTGTATTTACCATTGTTATTGTACATACTAGGTGGTCATGTACCATGCTGGGAAATGGAGCCCATAAGGGCTGGTTAACAAATGCACAGACCTCACTTGCTTTCTCATCAGTTGACTACTCATCACTTAATGAAGGGCTGCTGAATGTGCAAACTGACTCCATTGAAAGGGGTTATATTTCAGATGACATCAGGTGCTATGAAAGTTCTCTCTGCTGTGTTAGGTCTGTGACAGCGCCAAGCAAATCATCATGATGCTACATCAAGTAATGAATATACATCATGTGTGAATAAGCCGTAGCCTAAGACATCCCTGACCAGCCCCAACCTCAGGCATCATGTACACTGATGGTGCAGTATATATTGTTATGCACAACCCAATTCTCTGAGTGGTGAGGTTTGAGGGGGTCCAGCACTTACTTTAGGTTTGGTTTCCTTTGAATGAGGTCACTGGAGATGTATGGCATTTTGTAATATTTGCATTCATTTACAAATGTACAGATTGACCATAGGTGGAGGTGTACAACATTAGCAACCCCCCCAAAATGACTGAAAATCTTCCATATCTCCCTGATGGCAGCATCTTTCACAATCTCATCGAAGTATGGCTTCAAAACTACAAGTTTAGTTTTCCCCCCCCTCCCCCTGACCAGGTAGAGAACAAAAGAATGAAACATCTTCCTGCCTTCTTGGTCCATTCACAAAAGTAGCAGTTAAGAACCATTCTGTTAGTGCTCAGAGGCATCCCAGCAAAACCTGCCCAAGCCAGTTTTTCCCTCAAGCAATTCCTTGAGCTTTTGCAATCAGAGTCAGGAATTAGAGCAATAGTGGGCAACTTCAGGAGGTCTATGGTGTATTCCCCCACCCCACCCCAGATCTCCCCAGGTGCCATGCTGCTACGCCATGGAATCCCGCAGCAGCAGCAGCAGCAACAAAAATTGTCTGTTTGCCACTAATTTTCAGTGGCAAACTGCTACAGGACACTTCACTGGCCAAATTTAGCTTGAAAACAAGCTAAATTTTGCCATTGTAGCCTTCTTTTGCTGCTACAAATATTAGTGGTGTGGCAGAGGCAACAACAGTGGTGGAGGGCTGCAGGGGCCATGTGCAGACTGCAGGCCATGAATTGCCCACCCCTGAATTACAGGGACCTTGAAATTTCATTCAGGCTAATCCCAAAACTCATAAGAGTATGTATGTATGCATGGATGCAGGTAAAATTAGGGTTGAGGATGCATTCATCAGAATATAGGAATTTAAGTTGTATAAATTAGAAAAGAAGGTTGGTTTGAATTGTGGACTTCTTTCTGTTTTTCTACCAAATGGGAAGCAGAGTGTATTTCTGGATCACAATTTTATTGCTCATCTGAAATAGCCTCCAAAAATGTTATGGCTGTGATAAAACATTTATGATGGGGTGAAAAAATGTGTGTATATGAATAATACAGGAAATGAGTGAACATGCCTTCAAGATGCTTCAAATTTTCTTTGTTCAGGGAAGAGTAGGATGGGGAACTGGAGATAACTTGTTTATTGGCAATGATGCTCCTCCAGTATCTAGTTCTACCCTGTATTAAAAATTTAAGTCTGAAGCCAAAAAATGCTAGGAGGGGAATGAAAGAGAAGAACACACTTGAACTAATGGCAGGGAGATTTAAATAGCACGCATCAGCAGAAAAGAATGGGGAAACCTACAGTACACTGACTTCATTGATACCCCATTTATCAGCAATTACTGACTCCATTAAAGGCAGAGTTTACAGCAGACGGAGTAGCAGAGCCTAAAATATGTCCCAACAGATGGACGGAGAGTGTCAGTGATGCCGTATTTCAAAGGCATCTGCAACTTTGTTATCGTTGTACGTGGAGTCAGAAAGACAGAGGGGGGAAAGAACGGGCTAAGGGCCAGCAAATGATTTACTTGACCTGCACAGGCAGAACTGAGAGGGAAAACCTCATTAGTTCCCTGGGTCATTCTGGAAGACATTAATTTGGTTTAAACTCAGGACATTGGGAAATTTACCAGACATAGACGAGGAATTATGAAATCTCTATAGCTGGAGGAAAGTATGTCCAAATCACTTTCAGCATAAATCATGCTGACTTTGTGAAGAAGGATAATAGCGTAATCAGGGGAGTTATGGAACTTCTTGTACTTATTAGACAGAAAATATGGCAATATTTTATGCAATTATCAGGCTGGGATTGCTCCTCACCCCGACATTTTAGTGCAATCCTCCTCTGCCATCTTGCCAGTGATGAGCTAGAAAAATATGTGAATAACTCCTGAGCTCCATATTTTTACCATAGCTATGCACTGCAGATACACACACACACACACACACACACACACACTGGCTCTTTCCCCTGAAGTAGTACAACCTGCCACAAGACGTAGTGATGGCCACCAACTTGGATGGCTTTAAAAGGGGGTTAAACAAATTCTAAGGAGGAGGAGGAGGCCATCAATGGCTACTGGTCCTGATGGCTCTATGCTACCTCCAGTAACAGAGGCAGTATGCCTATGTATACCAGTTGGGCAACAGGGTACTCATGTCCTGCTTGTGGGTTTCCCCTGGGCAGCTAGTTGGCCACTCTGTGAACAGAATGCTTGACTAAATGGTCCCTTGGTCTGATCCAGCATGGCTGTTCTTACGTTCTTAGGTCTTTATCTACCTTCTTTTAGGGTCACTTTTCAATTCTCTATGCTCTAGAATAGACTTCCCCAACCAGGCACCCTCCAGATGTTTTGGACTACAACTCCCATCATCCCTGGCCACTGGTCATCCTGGCTCGGCATGATGGGAGTTGTAGTTCAAAGTATATGGAGGGCACCAAATTGAGGAAGGTTGCTTTAGATTATTTCAATAAATTACAAGTCAAGAGGAAGAGAAGGGGTCCCCCCCACCCCCCACCATCTGAGCAGAAGTCCCATGTGTGAACTATCTCCATTGGGAGGTATTTTGTTGAGTTGACAATGAATGATATGGAAGTTGTATCCATGGTGAATAATCTGCAATGGCTCTTTCACACATGTGAATGATCACCAAGTGACAGACATGCATGCATGAACCAGTCAAGGGAAATTGTTATTCTTTAAGTGCAAAGTCATCAGCTGGCCTTCAGGACCCATGGGTCTTTGGTCACCTTGTTTTTGATGAAACAAAGAGTGAATAATTTGATTTCCATTTTTCAGAGATTTAAAATTAGAGGTTGGAAATATCTGCAACGTGTTCTGTGTTTAAAGTTTATATAACTCCCCCGAGACCATGTAAGAGAGCCATAACCACAGATTTCAGCTGTTAATTATTTTCAGTATTACTAGCTTGTGGTTTCACTATGTACGTAGAAACATCGGAGCATGGCACTTGTGCTGAGTCAGACTATGGGTCCATCTAGCTCGGTATTGACAAGACTGACTGGCAGCGGTTCTGCAGGGTTTCAACCAGGAGTCTTCCTGCTCTACCCGGAGATGTCAGAGACTGAACCTGGGACCTTCTGCATGCAAAACAGGAGCTCTGTCATTAAGCTATGGCCCTACAAATATGCATTTGCAGAGGTGCATGTATATAATGATCAAACATAAAAGAATTATAGACATATATATATATATATATATACACTCTGTAGTTAGAAATCTCTGTAAAAACGCTTATGTAGATCCACTCCAAATCCAGTGTTTTTGTGCATGTTACCCTTATTTTATTGTTACTTTTTTACCCACATTCCTCCAAGGGCTCAGAGTGGAACATACAGCCCCCCTTCCATTTTATCATAACAACCCTGTCACGGATGTTAGGCTCAGAAATGGAAGCTGGTCCAACATCACCCAGTGACTTTTAAGGCTCAGGTGGAATTGAACCTGGCTCACTGTGGTCTAAATCCAACTCTTTATCCAGTACAACACACTCGCAAAAATAATCAGTTGACCAGCAGTGCCCGCTCTACACAAACAACGGAGATTTGGAACTCTAATTTCACGTCATTGCCTATAACAATTTTTTTTCAAAATTTTTCATTGTCTTTATATACTGACCAAAAAAAAAAGCTGCTAACATAAAAATCCTCAGTCATCTGCATGTACCTTGAAACCACATTTCAGCAGAGAATATCATTCTTTGTTTTTTAAAAAAAATGCATCCCATCATGTTTACAGAAGGGTTATCTCTTCTCCCAAAAGAACATGCATTAGTACTTTTTACTCGTTCAGCACTGGACACTCCCTATCAACAACAGCCTTCCTAGAGGGGAGAAAGAGGCAAATTAATCTTCAAAAGAGACAATTTAAGGGAGTTGGACTACAAGTTGAGGTTCATTAGGAGGCCATAAAGCATTGCCGTCTAACAAGCTATGTTCCCCAGACACCACTCCAGTAAGCAATATTGTCTCCTTAAATGGATCATCACCTATGCCATAGGAAAGCAACAGTTTCTTGGATATTTTTATACCATGAACATTTTACTTTTATAAAGTTTAAGGTGCCAGATCTAGGGTGGCCTCTGGCAGTCCTCTGTTTGAAGAACTGCCAGAGGACTATCCTTCTGTTTGGAAGGCATCCCCTGCTTGAAGGACTGTCCAGTCCAAGTCTGGTTTAAAGGTAAAGAACCCTAAGAAAGGAGAGACCAGGGGCCTTGAAGATGCACATCCACAGTTAACAGCTGGACACCAGAGGTGCACAGATCACTTGCTCACAGTCTTCCCTACCATGGTGAGATGAAACTCCAGCTTGTGCAGAATGTGGCCACCCGAGTATTGGTGGGGGTGAGGTAATTCAATCACATAACGCCTATACTGCGCCAGCTGCACTGGTTACCAGTACACTTCCAAGCCCAATTCAAAGTGCTGATTTTGACCTTTAAAGCCTTAAACGGTTTGGGACCAAGTTACTTGGAGGACCGCCTACACCCATATCAGCCTGCCTGCACCTTCAGATCAGAAAGAGAGGCTCTTCTCATTTGCCCACCTGTGACAGCAGTCAGGTGGGTGAACACAAGTGAGAGGGCCTTCTCTGCAGTGGCCCCACATCTTTGGAACAAGCTGCCATAAGAGGTCCGCCATGCTCCATCATTGCAGACTTTTAAGAAGGACTTGAAAGCATATTATTTTACCTTGGCCTTCTATTGATATGACTGCTACTGGTGCTGTTGCTACTGTTAACATAATAATTTTTGGTTTTATTGTTGCTTTAATTGTTTTTATTGTTGGCTTTTATTGTTTTTATGTTTTTATCACTTTTAATATTGTAACTGTTTTTATGTATTTTATTGTTGTAAGCCGCTTTGGTAGGGCTTCTGCCCTGAAAGGCAGCCAAGAAATATTTTAAATAAATAAATAAATAAAATACTGTGCTTCTTTTTACATTATAATAATTATTTCTAAATTTGCATCTATGAATATAAAGTAGTATAAATATAACTGATTCTCAGTGATGGACGTAAATGATTAACTAAACATTCTCTCAGGGCTGACCCCAGACATTTTTCTGGCTGAGATGAAGAACAAGATGGCGCCCCTTCCCACTCCATGTAAAAACACCTGACTGGATTAGCAGTTAAATCTTTCTTCAGCACAGATGATGGAACAGGCTGCTTGGCACATCTTCTAACGACGTGTGTGTTGTAGAAATATGTCCCCTACAGGAGACTACAGGAGTAATTCTAGTTTGGAACAAGGAACTTTGGGTTGTATCCAATGGCTTCTACCACTTGCAGGAACCCTGTTTTTATCCTTGGACACGTTTCAAATCCAATACATTAATTCTACTGATGCAAATTATTGTACAAGCTTTTGCAGAAGGTGTTGGACAAGTTGCTCTGTGAATAGTTGCTCAAGGCATTGCACAACTCGTTACAATTCCATCAGACTAGGTTAGCCGTTCCCAATCTGGTGCCCTCCTGATATTTTGAACTTCAATCAGCTCCTGCCAGCATGATCAATGATCAGGACTCCTGGGAGTTGTAGTCCAAAACATCTGGAGGATGCCAGTTTGGGGGAGGCTGGACCAGATGTTGCTTGTGCTAGCAGTGCACGATGATGGTGGTGGTGCAACCGCTAGAGGAACCATTCCTGTGATTTTCCTGCTCGCATAATATTGGATATAACCCTTTGTGTGTGTGTCAGTGTCCCAAAGCAGATGTTGGGGAATAAGGAACGGGTTGGGGTGACTTCCATATTAGAAGATGAAATTGACATCTGGGTACTAAATAGAGGCAAAAATGTAATAAACCCTTTTAAGTAACACAACTAACTACAGGCAACCACTGAGCATGAAACCAGATGTGATTCAAATACCCCATCTCAGTGTAGGTAAGCAGCTTATCAGTTCAGCTTCTGGGATGTACTTTGAAAGAGGATTTACCCCCAAAGAATATCACCAATAAGCAGGGAAGAGAGAAACTCTAAAACTGTATCCTGGCCATTCTGAATATGTAATAGTTTGTTATTAACCATTGTAAACTGTTTCCCTGGAAGATATCCAGGTGGATATAATTCTCCTTGTGGAACACATCTGGATTAAGCAAAGAACATGTGATTACCCCATAAATGAAAGGTTAAGGAATTTAAATGCATCATACCCCCTTAAAAACAGGATAAATATGTGCTCACAAAAGCTGGGGGATATTGGCCATAAAAATGTTTCAGGCTATGACAACTATAGTAATGTTGAATGTTTCTGTCCTGTGTATGAATGTTTCTTTAGATTGTGAAACATTCGTATATAAAGGGATGTGAATTATGGTACACCGACTCTGGGATGGAAAAACAGAAATAGACCATAAAAGGGGGTGGTATTTTGTACAGAGACAGCACTTGAACACAAACTGCACAAGTTATCTGGCTGCTGCTTTGACTCCTCAACCATCAATCTTTATTTTGCTCAGCAAGCCAATTGCTTCTAGGACAAATTCCTTTCTCAACCATACCAGCAAAAATAAACAGTGCCCAAATTATGCTGAATGGAAGGAACTGATGTTCATTTGTTACTAAAACCAATTAAAACCCTACCCGAATGACTTCATGTTTGGTGTTTTGCTGGGTTAAGGATCTTGCCCAGTTAAAGAAAACTATGTACACTTACCTGGAAGTAAGTGCCAAGGCATTCAATGGCACTTACTTCTGAGTAGACACATATTAGGATTGCACTGTGAGTTGATTAATTGCATGAGTATTAATCGAGTGAGTAATCAACCAATTAAACCAACATACATTTGCACACGAATCAGCAAAAAAAGCATACCTTGTGTTGAATGCATGTTTCATAGCAGGTGCCATCTTAGAAAGAAGAGGCTTTCCTTCCTATGTGAGAGAAAAGGGGGATGCCTCTTCTAGGTTAAACATAGGATGCTCAAAGCTACCTCAACAATCCAGGGTCCACCTAGCTCGGTACTGACTGCATTCACTGGCAGTGGCTCTCCAGGTGGAGGTGCCAGGGATGGGATCTGGTACCTTCTGTATGCAATGCATGTGTGCTGCCAGTGCCACGATGCCCCCTGCCCTGCCATCGAAAGTTTTTATAAGTATTTTTGTTTTAAATGTGTTTAATAAACAAAAAGATCTGCTGCCTGATTAATCAGGGGTACCTTTCTAGTCAATCAAAAGGTTATTCTTTTTCTCCCTTCATGTGTGTGCATTATTGATCCTTTTATTTGGTTTTTTTTTATAAGAAGGAGAGCTAGGGATGTATGGATTGTGTACAATCCATTCCATCTGTGTTTTGTGGATTGTGAGGCACCTTTCGTTCCATCATCCGCCCATCAACAGAATCAGATTTTTGTTGTTGTTTCCAAATTTGTGCAAATGTGCACATGTGAAAATGAGCAAATTCTCCCCAAATGCACATTTTCGTGCTTTAGTCCATGAGGAACTGTACATTTTTGGCCTTTTTTATTTTGTGTATTTTTCTACACCAACATTTGTGCAAAAATTGAGAAAGTTAGGAAACCGATCCATAAGTCCATGGAATCTGACCAACAGGGGGAAAGCTGGTCTGCTGTGAAATCTGTGGGTCAGATTCATGAAAATCCGAACTCATTTGGTTCTGTTGTGGACATCCCTAAGGAGAGCTACAGCAGTGTCCCATTCTGGTATTTTAGATGCTCATCTCATTCCACAAACCCCATGTATCTGGTAACATAAAATGAAACCCAAGTGTCTTCAATGTCATCTTTTGATTAATCAGGAAGAAGTTGCAGCCTGGGTGGGAATAAATTGAGTTCTTCTTGAGCAAGGGCTTCTTCCCACAGCGCATAGTTATACTACAGACTTTTCCATCAGAAGACATAGTGATGGCCAGCATTTCGATGGATTTAAAAGGGAATTGAACAAATTCCTGGAGGATAAGGCTATTGATGGCTACTATTCCTGATGGTGTATGCTACCTCCAGTATCAGAGGCAGCATGCCTACATATACCAGTTGCTGGGGAACATGGGCAGGAGGATGCTGCTGCACTCATGTCCTGCTTGTGAGTTTCCCATGGGCAGCTGGTTGGCCACAACAGCATGTGAACAGCATGCTGGACTAGATGATGGACCCTTGGTCTGATCCAGCAGGGCTCTTCTTGTTATTAAGTTCTCCCCAGGTGGGAGAATGCATTTAGAGAGGTACCTCATCCCAAGATACCTTTCACTGATAGCAGGATAGCAGGAGCAAATAGCACAGCCTATAGTAACTACTCCTACAGTTCTCCTTGTTGTCCATCATTTGGCGAAGGAGGGGAAACAGTGCAGGCTGCTTGGATCAGTTGCGGACCCTTGCAATAAACATCATGCATATATGTACTTGGAAAGCTGCTTTGTATGCACATCAGTGGTGAAAACCCCTGTGGGGTATCCCTCAGTTTATTTTTTTAGCCCTAGCCAGCATAGCCAATGCTGAGGGATCATGGGAATTGTAAGCCAAAACAGCTGAGGCCCACAAGTTGCCCAGCCCTGGCCTGATCTAGATCTAGTCTATTCTGGCTTTTGACTGGGGTTTTGGACATAAACCACCTTGGTTGCTTTGGTGGATGATTTACTCTGGGGAATGGATGAGGGGGAGTGTGACTGTTGATATTCCTGAGTCTTTCTGAAACTTTGGATACTATCAACCATATCCAGGTGCTATTGGTGGGCAACCTCAAGGCCCAGCTCTTCCTTCGAATGGTTCTTTATCTTGGCCTGGACAGCCCTTCAAATAAAGGACAATTCTTTGTAAAAGAGGACATGTGGCCACCCTTGGGAATGGAAGAAGGCAAACAAGCTGAAACCTAATTCAGACAAGTCAGAAAAGTTGTGGATAGGAAACCTGCTGATCAGGGTGGGGTAAAACTGGTTCTCAAAGGCCACGTACACTATTTGGGAGTACTCCTAAACTTGGTGCCCTCTATGGAGGTTCAGGTGTCATCGGTGGCTAGGAGCGCTTTCACCAGCTGAGACCTAATCTACAAAAGGCATATCTCATCTCGGTCACACAAACGTTGTTTCCACCCAGGCCAGATTGTTGTAATGTGCTCTACCTAGGGCTGCTCTTAAAGACAGTTCAGAAACTTCAGCTGGTGCATAATGTGCCCAAGAGAATGCCTGTAGGGGCTAGGCATTCTGACAACATTACACATATTCTGTGCCAGTTACATTGGCTGCCTATTTGTTTCCAAGAAGCTCCACCACTTCCAACCCCCTGCTGGTGCACTGCAGCCAGGATGGGAGGTGGGGTAGCTATATTTCTTCTTTCCCTAGCAGATCCCTCAACACACCCCTGGAATGTCCTTAGAAAGACTGGTTTAGGCCCTTTCTACCTAGGCATGTGTGAATCAGCAAAACCTGAATTCATCAAGGTTCTCCAAATTCCACTTCAAGCTCATTCCAACTGTCAAGGGCTCCTTGGAGGCCTCTCTCAGTCTAATCCAGTAGCCAAGTCCAGACACAGACAAAGGGATTCCTTTTAAAGCTTTGTTCTTCTTTTACAACTTAATAATTCTACCATTTGCAACTAGATTTGAGCAGCACAGTACCTATGCCCTAAGTTGGAACAGTTGGTCCCCGTTTGAAAGGGAATTACTGGCAGACCCCTGAACTTAAGGACTAGGGAGAGTCCTTCCCCTTTTCTCTTGGATCCTCTGGGCGCAGCCGTTGTTTGCGCGCCAACTGGGCACTACGCCTTCTTTCTGCGCCCTCCATTTGGCGCCGCTCTCTGCGTCGGCGTCGCGCGTCCACCAAGTCTGCTATCTGTGCTGGGTCACTCCCTGGACTGCTATCTAAGCTAGGAATGCTGGTGGGAGGAATCTCCGTCAGCTGTTGGCCCTGGGAAAGAGGAGCGCGCTCCTCTCCCAGGAGCGACTGCTCTTCCTCAGAATCAGAACTACTCTGGGACCCTATGGGCTCAGTGTCCACCCTGACACCAACTCACGGCCATATCAGATTGTGAGTTGTTGTTGTTTTTCTCTTCACACAAAAATTCATGCATGTTTTCATGCACAGTTTTCCAGATGTCCGCATCAGTTGTGTGCATTTTTGAAATGTACATATTTAAAGTGTGTACACATTGTTCAAAAGTGCACATTTGTAATGCATATTTTTCATATGTGCACATTTTTCAGACACTTGTTGTTGAATTCCATTGCAAGTTCAAAAATGGATGGACTTCGACTGCAGATTGCATTGGGGTCCATGTTCACTTCTGGGAGGTGCAAACTGGGTACATTCTGGTCAAAAGCAAACAGTTGAATTTCTCATACATTCATCCTTTCAGTGGCAGGAACACCCCCAGTCATAGATCTACACCTACAGAACTTTCCACAGATGTACCAGGGGCCTCCATCCTGGCCCCTCTCAGCTGGCCTCTGGTAGCCTTTAGGACTTATCTGCCCTAGTTGCTGTCATTGATATTGCTGCTGTTTTGTGACCTTATTGTATTGTTTTACTGACTACTGTAAACCACCTGAAAGGCAATTTTAAAATTGATGTAGTAGTTGTGGAAGGATGATGATGAAGAAGAAGAAGAGGAGGAGGAGGAGGAGGAGGTGGTGGTGGTGCTGGTGTTACCTGCATTTCAACCATTATTTGGAATCAGTGTGAAATACCTACTAGAATCTAAATAGACCTATTTAACCCCAAGTCTTTTATGTTTAAAGCTACTTCACACAAGGCCATTTCCCCATAGATAAGGAAGGAATTGTGAAAGAAAAAAACATGTGCACAGTAAGGTATGACTAGGGACTAGAGATCCGCAATGGAGCCAAATGATTTTGGATTTTCATGAATCTGACCTGTGAACTCTGCAGCAGACTGGCTTTCCCCATCAGGCAGATACTGTGGACTTGCAGACCATTTTTCTAACTTTCCCAAATTTTGCACAAATTTTGTGGTAGAAAATACACAAAATTTTAAAAAACAGCCAAGAATGTACATTTCCACCGTAGGAAAAAGCATGAAAATGTGCATTTGGGGGGAATGTGTAAATTTTTGCACATGTGAATTTGCACAAATGCACATTTGTGCAAATTTGGAAACAAATAAAAAATCTGATTCTGTGGATGGGTGGACGATGGAGCAAAAGGCGCCTGACCGTCTGGAAAACACAGAACAGATTCTACACAATCCGTACGTCCCTAGATGTTCCATTTCAAAAATGGAAACAAATGTTCATTTTGAGACACCGATGTGTGGTAGGAACTACATTTTCACATGATAAAGAAAAGGAAAAAGAAGAGAAATTAGTAGGACACGCGTGGGACTCATCCCCATAGCTGTAGACCAGAATCAGTCCTCAGAATAAGGCCCAAGGCAGGTCCAAGACAAAATAAAGTCCAGGCAGCCAAGCCAAGACCAGGTCTCTAGGACACAGCCAGATAAGCCCCAGATCTCTGTGTTCAGACCTCCATGTCAACAGACCAGGGAATAGTAGGTCAGTTGGTTCAGACAAACAAGCAGACAGATGGGAATCATGGCAAGACAGGGAGCTAGACAAACAAGTACAACCTGGGGGCCTGAGCCCCAGCACTGATACAAAACCTGGCAGGACAATTCATGTAGGCTTGCTATCCTAAGCCAGCAGACCAGGCCCAATGGAAGCTCTCTTACCACCTGAAGCAGAAGCAGAAATCAGACCACTGCTGTGCAATACTCTCTCCCTTCCTCCCTGCCACTGCTGCACAACCCTTCCTCCCTGCTTCCACTGCTGCTGCTGCCATCACCCCAAGCCCAGCCCCAGCCCAGAGAGCCCACTGCCTTTCCTATGGGGGCTCTCACGAGATCTCAGTGGCTCTGGGTTCTCACAAGATCTCAGCACATGGCTGAGATATCACAAGGTGTTGCCCTTGTGCTGAGATCTCATGCACGCGCCAGAGCCCCGCAGCAACAAAGGGCTGGCAGCTGCTCTGAACAGCCCCGTCAGCTGTATTCTCACTGTGGGAAACGTCACAGTGGGAAAGCGGCTGATGAGGCTCTCTAGATCACCCACTGGAGGGGCAGTGGGCTCTCCAGGCTGGGGCTGGGGCTGGGCTAGGGGAAAATCTTCCAGCTCTGCCACCACATGCAGGTGCCTCACCCTGCTTCATGGGTGGGCTGGCCCTGCAGCAGACTATCAGGCTGCACTGGATTAGCACTAACAAGTGTGTCTTGAAGAATTGACAGTAACTAGGCCAGATAAGCCCATCCTAAGTTCTCAAACCCTGGTAAGAGGAAGCAGAAGCCTTAGAGCAGGGGTGGGGAACCTCTTCCAGCCTGAGGGCCAAATTCAATATCTGAGATGCTCTTGGGGGCCACATTTCAATGGTGGGTCGGGCCAACACTCAAAAATTACCAGCATATCGTAGCTTAAAGCTCTTATTGCCAGGAGCTGAGCCTTTTAGAATGGGGGGAAAAGTGCACAAAAGCTAGAAAACCACCAAATGATCAGGGGAAAGGGGGTGGGGCCAGGGAAAGGGTGTGGGGCATCTGGTGAACCCCGGAGGGCTGTATTGGGACACCAGTAGGACCAGTTTTGTTTGCAGGCCTGAGGTTCCCCACTCCTGCCTTAGGGTCTAATCCAGAAAATGGCCAGTTGGCTTATTCTGTTAGAGGGTATACAGGTGAGCCACCCCTTGCATTTAAAGCATGTGTAGTCATGGCCCCCACTGCTTGCACATTTGGCAAACTTATGACTTGGTTCAGCACACATACCAACATAGTGTCTCCACACAAGGGAGATCCTGGGCCAATTGGTATCCCCCCTCACATGGAGGAGTTGTGGCCAGCTGGAGCAGCAGTAGCAGCCCCCACCCCGCCCCACAACCCCTGCATGAGGGCATTCTTCCCCCGTAGTCTGTGGGTCATATAAATGTTGGATGTATTCTACCTACATCTCTAGCCTTCAGAAAGGAATGGAATAAAATCCAGATAAATGAATAATTGAAGCAGGTTTCAAAATATTTGGCGACCATCGATTCCTATATATCACAATGTATGTCTGCCATAGTCCTTCAGTTTATTGGATGTAAACATAATTCCAGCAGCCTCTATGACTGTAGAAATAATTTTAGCCACTTTTTCCCCAGTTGTCATTCTGGAAGGATGATAATGCTGCAATTTATGCCTTTTTTTCTTTTTCTTTTTTTTGGTCTGATGGGATAATCTGATGGAGTCAAGGCATCTATTGCTTATTGGCAAGGAGATGGTCATAATTCATCTCAGGTCAGTTGGCTTTGTGTAACAGCTTTACGGTAGTGAGGTTTCAGGTGGAAAAATAACTCTATATTGTTTTCTGAGGGCACTGTCTAGAACTGGGATGCATCTGGATTCATTGTCATATGACTGTATACCTGATATATCGACAAGGAGTTCACAGACACTCACAATATGATGGATGGTCTCAACACATTTATTGCACAGGTGACATACAATACTCCTCACTGATTGTCTGAGGTTGTTTTGGCATGGTGTTTAGTTTTTACTGCCTGGCCCTGAATAGTAAAAAAAGGGGGGACTTTTCTTTTATCTGTTTGTTTGAATGTTTCCATCAGAAGAATCACATTCTAAAATAATTCCCCTAAGACAAGGGTCCCCTTCATGGATCACTGCCTTGTGGCGAAGGGGCTTGCGTAACTCAGTGAAGCCATAAGCTATGCTGTGCAGGGCCACCCAAGACGGACAGGTCATGGCAGAGAGTTCTGACAAAATGTGGTCCACTGGAGAAGGAAATGGCAACCCACTCCAGTATTCTTGCCAAGGAAACCCCATGGAACGTATCACAAGGCTAAAAGATATGACGTCAGAAGATGAGCCCCTCAGGTCGGAAGGTGTCCAATATACTACTGGGGAAGAGCAGAGGGAATTTCCAAGTAGCACCAGAAAGAGTGAAGCGGCTGGGCCAAAGCCGAAAGGACTCAGCTGTGGATGTGTCTGGTGGTGAAAAGAAAATCCGATGCTGTAAAGAACAATATTGTTTAGGAACCTGGAATGTAAGATCAATGAATCAAGGTAAGCTGGAGGTGGTCAAACATGAGATGGCAAGACTGAACATCGATCAAATTTGCAGATGACACAAAATTGGGCAGGATAGCTAATACTTTGGAAGACAGAAACAAAATTCAAAGTGATCTGGATAGACTGGAGCGCTGGGCAGAAAACAACAGAATGACATTTAATAGGGATAAATGCCAAGTTCTGCACCTAGGAAAAAGAAACCAAATGCACAGTTACAAGATGGGGGATACGTGGCTCAACCACACTACAAGCGAGAAGGATCTTGGAATTGTTGTCGATCACAAGCTGAATATGAGCCAACAATGTGATGTGGCTGCAAAAAAGGCCAACGCTCTTTTGGGCTGCATTAATAGAAGCATAGCTTCCAAATCCCGGGAAGAACTAGTTCCCCTCTACTCAGCACTGGCTAGGCCTCATCTGGAGTACTGTGTCCAGTTCTGGGCACCACACTTTAAGAAGGATGCAGACAAACTGGAGAGGGTTCAGAGGAGGGCAACAAAGATGATCAGGGCACTGGAAACAAAGCCCTATGAAGAGAGACTGAAAGAATTAGGCATGTTTAGCCTTGAGAAGAGAAGACTGAGGGGAGATATAATAGTACTTCAAACTATTCAAACAGTAAACTTCAAGTACTTCAAAGGTTGTCACAGAGAAGAAGGCCAGGATCTCTTCTTGATCATCCCAGAGTGCAGGACACGGAATAATGGGCTCAAGTTACAGGAAGCCAGATTCTGGCTGAACATCAAGAAAAACTTCCTGACTGTAAGAGCAATACGACAATGGAACCAATTACCTGGGGAGGTGGTGGGCTCTCCCACACTGGAGGCCTTCAAGACAAGGCTGGACAGCCATTTGTCAGGGATGCTCTGACTTGGATTCCTGCATTGAGCAGGGGGTTGGACTCGATGGCCCTGTAGGCCCCTTCCAACCCTACTATTCTATGATTCTATGATCAACATCTTGGGAATCAGCGAACTAAAATGGACAAGCATGAGCAAATTTAATTCAGGTGACCATTATATCTACTACTGTGGGCAAGAATCCCTTAGAAGAAATTGAGTAGCACTCATAGTCAACAAAAGGGTGGGAAAAGCAGTACTGGGGTACAATCTTAAAAACGATAGAATGATTTCAGTGCGAATCCAAGGCAAACCATTCAACATCACAGTAATTCAAGTCTATGCCCCAACCACTGAGGCCAAAGAAGCTGAGGTTGATCAGTTCTGTGAAGACCTACAACACCTTCTAGAACTAACACCAAAAAAAGATGTCCTCTTCATCATAGGGGATTGGAATGCTAAAGTAGGAAGTCAAGAAATCACCGGGATAGCAGGCAAGCATGGCCTTGGTGTACAAAATGAAGCAGGACAAAGGCTAATAGAGTTTTGCCAAGAGAACACACTGATCATAGCAAACACTCTTTTCCAACAGCACAAGAGGCAACTCTACAGATGGACATCACCAGATGGTCAATATCGAAATCAGATTGATTATGTACTTTGCAGCCAAAGATGGAGAAGCTCCATACAGTCAGTAAAAACAAGACCTGGAGCTGACTGTGGCTCAGATCATGAGCTGCTTCTTGCAAAATTTTGCCTGAAATTGAAGAACGTAGGGAAAACCACTAAACCATTCAGGTATGACCTAAATCATATCCCTTATGAATATACAGTGGAGGTGAGGAATAGATTTCAGGGATTAGACCTGCCTGAGGAACTATGGATGGAGGTCCGTAACATTGTTCAGGAGGCAGCAACTCAATCGATCCCAAAGAAAAAGAAATGCAAGAAAGCAAAGTGGCTGTCTGATGAGGCTTTACAAGTAGCTGAGGAAAGAAGGGAAGTGAAAAGCAAGGGAGAAAGGGGAAGATATATCCAACTGAATGCAGAGTTCAAGAGAACAGCAAGGAGAGACAAGAAGGCCTTCTTAAATGAACAATGCAAAGAAATCGAGGAAAACAACAGAATGGGAAAGACTAGAGATCTTTTCAAGAAAATCGGAGATATCAAGGGAACGTTTTGTGCAAAGACGGGCATGATAAAGGACAAAGAAGGCAGGGACCTAACAGAAGCAGATGAGATTAAGAAGAGGTGGAAAGAATACACAGAAGAACTATACAGGAAAGATCTGAATGTCCCTGATAGCCATGATAGTGCGGTCACTGAACTTGAGCCGGACATCCTCAAGAGTGAAGTCAAGTGGGCCTTAGGAAGCATTACTAACAACAAAGCTAGCGGAGATGACAGTATTCCAGCTGAGCTATTTAAAATCCTAAAAGATGATGCTGTTAAAGTGCTGCACTCAATATGCCAACAAATTTGGAACACTCAACAGTGGCCACAAGACTGGAAAAGGTCAGTTTACATTCTAATTCCAAAGAAGGACAATGCCAAAGAGTGTTCAAACTACCGCACAATTGCGCTCATTTCACATGCCAGCAAGGTGATGCTCAAAATCCGACAAGCTAGGCTTCAGCAGCATCTGAACCGAGAACTACCAGAAGTACAAGCTGGGTTTCGAAGAGGCAGAGGAACTAGAGATCAAATCGCCAACATTTGCTGGATCATGGAGAAAGCAAAAGAATTCCAGAAAAACGTCTATTTCTGCTTCATTGACTATGCTAAAGCCTTTGATTGTGTGGATCACAACAAACTCTGGCAAATTCTTAAAGAGTTGGGAGTACCAGACCACCTTACCTGTCTCCTGAGAAACCTGTACGAGGGTCAAGAAGCAACAGTAAGAACCGGACATGGAACAACCGATTAGTTCAAAATTCGGAAAGGAGTACGACAAGGCTGCATATTGTCGCCCTGCTTATTTAACTTATATGCAGAGTACATCATGAGAAACCCCGGGTTGGATGAATCACAGGTCGGAATTAAGATTGCTGGGAGAATTATCAACAACCTCAGATACGCAGACAATACCACCCTAATGGCAGAAAGCGAAGAGGATCTCAAGAGCCTCTTGTTGAGGGTGAAAGTGGAGAGTGCAAAAGCTGCTTTGAAACGCAGCATTAAAAAAACTAAGATCATGGCATCTGGCCCCATCACTTCCTGGCATATAGAAGGGGAAGAAATGCAAGCAGTGACAGATTTTACTTTCCTGGGCTCCAAGATCACCGCAGACAGTGACTGTAGCCATAAAATTAAAAGACGCTTGCTCCTTGGGAGGAAAGCTATGGCAAACCTAGACAGCATAGTAAGAAGCAGAGACATCACCTTGCCGACAAAGGTCCGTCTAATCAAAGCTATGGTTTTCCCAGTAGTAATGTATGGCTGTGAGAGCTGGACTATAAGGAAGGCTGAGCGCCGAAGAATGGATGCTTTCGAACTGTGGTGCTGGAGAAGACTCTTACGAGTGCCCTGGACTGCAAGGAGGTCAAATCAGTCAATCCTAAAGGAAATCAACCCTGAGTGCTCATTGGAAGGACAGATCCTGAAGCTGAAGCTCAAATATTTTGGCCACCTAATGTGAAGAGAAAACTCCCTGGAAAAGACCCTGATGCTGGGAAAGATTGAAGGCAAAAGGAGAAGGGGACAGCAGATGATGAGATGGCTAGATAGCATCACCGATGCAATGAATATGAATTTGAGCACACTCTGGGAGAGAGCAGAGGACAGGAAGGCCTGGCGTGCTATGGTCCATGGGGTCACGAAGAGTTGGACACAACTTAACGACTGAACAACAACAACAAGACAAGGGTGCACAACTTGAGGTCTGGGGTTGACTGAGGTACCCCAAGGTGTCCTGACCTGCACCATCACAGCCACCAAAATACCCCCTCTGATTTCCCACTGATTGTACCACTGCTGGAAAGAGTGATGTAGATTGCTCTTTCCAGCAAAAAAAGAGTGTTCTGTACAAAGTAGTGCTGTGCCGAAAATTTCTCCCACATTTTTTTTGACCATTCTCATTCCATTTGATA
This sequence comes from Heloderma suspectum, assembly GCF_057233095.1. NCBI lineage: Eukaryota > Metazoa > Chordata > Lepidosauria > Squamata > Helodermatidae > Heloderma > Heloderma suspectum. Next base: position 395,771,577 of record NC_139458.1, read on the forward strand.
GAAGAGAAATTGTTTTCAAAAAGAAATTCACCAGTGAAGACATTTCAGAGAAATTCTCCTGGGTTGGGTTTGGGTTTCTTGGGCTTACCTTACGTAGGAGGTGGCCGAGGAGTGAGCACAAGTGTTCTGTCTTTCATCGTACAATCATCTCTCTGGCCACCTGTAGCTAGGGATGTCAGAGAATTCCGCCACGGACTCCAGTGAGGCCAGATTCTAAAGAATCTAAAGAATCCGGCCCCCCGGAATCCATGGCGGAATGCCACCCCCCACCACCCCGCGGAATCCCCTCGGGACGAAACTTACCTGGTGGCGGATGCAGTGCTGGCAGTGGCTCCAGCGGCGGCAGCGGTAGCTCCGGTGGTGGATGCGGTGGCGGCAGCTCCAGCTGGTCTCCCGGCTGGCTGCAGCTGGGCTGCTGCAGCCGCAAATGGTGGCCGTCGTAGCGGCCACCATTTGCGTCCTTGCAGTCAGCCGTGATAGGCTATGTAAGTATTTACGTAGCCTATCACGGCAAAGAGCAGGGACACAAATGGCGGCCGCTACGCCATTTGCGCCCCCACTCTTTGCCGTGATAGGCTACGTAAGTATTTACATAGCCTACCACAGTAAAGGCAGCCACGCAAATGGCGTAGCGGCCGCCATTTGCGTCCCTGCTCTTTGGCATGATAGGCTACGTAAATACTTCCATAGCCTATCACAGCTGATGGTAAGGCCACAAATGGCAGCCGCTACGACGGCCGCCATTTGCGGCCACAGCAGCCCAGTCGTGGTCGGAACTCCGGCTGTGGCTGGTCCCGGCCAGTGGCTCCGTGGAGCCAATGCGGAGTGGAGCCGGCCGGGGAGGATTCCGGGGGGAGGGACGGAGCGCCTCCCCCCCACTGCGGATTGCCCAGCACGGAGCAAGGTAAGTGTTTTGTACATCCCTACCTGTAGCCTCCTCAGCTTCCTATGCTTCAGTTAAAGCCCAGTTTAAGCAGGGATGTCGCAGATGCCAGACAGGGTCCGGGAGTCCATCACGCCTAGGGATGTACAAAAGTCACTTACCTTTAACGAAATTTGATTCGTGGGGGGGGGAGGCGCTCCGTCCCTCCCCCTGAAATTCTGGCCGGGGGGGAGGCCTCCATCCCTCCACCCCCAAGTCCTGGTCAGCCGGACCCGCAAATGGCGGCAGCTGTAGCCGCCGCCGTTTACGTCCCTGCAGTCAGCCGTGATAGGCTACATAAATGTTTACGTAGCCTATCCCGGCTGAGTAAAATTTTTTTTTTAAAAAAGCATGTATGCAAATGGCAGCGCCCATGGGCACCGCCATTTGCATTCCTTATTTTGGCACGTCTTAGTCTACGTAAACATTTACGTAGACTACAGCGAAAATAAGGGGAATGCAAATAGTGTAGCATCTACGCTATTTGCGTTCCCCTTATTTTCACCGTAGTCTACGTAAATGTTTACGTAGACTAAGACATGCCAAAATAAGGAACGCAAATGGCGGCACCCATGGGCGCCATTTGCGTACGCGCTTTTTTTTTACTCAGCCGTGATAGGCTACGTAAACATTTACGTAGCCTATCACGGTGATTTTTAAAATTTAGCCGTGATAGGCTACGTAAATCTTTACGTAGCCTATCACGTTTTTTTGTTTGTTTGTTTTAAAAAAAAACTTGGAAATGGCGGCGGCGGCAGCCAGTCGGAAGACCAGCCGTCGCAGCCACCGCCGCCGAACCACTGCTGGAGCCGCTGCCGGAGCCGCCGCCGCCAGGAAGATTTGCCGAAGGTAAGTCCCGTCCCGGGGCGGGGCAGGGTGGTGGCAGACTGTTTCGCCACCGATTTCAGGGGGCTGAATGCGCTGGCATTCGGCCTCCCCGAGATTTGTGGCGAAATTCTCTGACATCCCTAATTGCGCCCCCAGACCTGCAACCCCCAGACCATGCCCACCGAGCACCTGCCCTCACTCGCCCATTTGTGCCCTCCCAGACTCACCTCAGGCCTGTCTGATGAGTTCTGCCATTTTGCCGCCTTTTTAATTTAACGGAAGAAACGGAGCTTAAATAATTCACATATTTAAATATGCATAGTTTGGGGCCAGGAAACCTTAATATGCACAATTCCAAAGGCATTATGCCTATAATATTATGCATTATGCTTTAATATTGTGCATATTAAGGTTTCTGGGCCCCAAACTGCGCATATTTAAATATGTGCACTTTTAAGCTCCCTTCCTTTTCATTAAAAAAAAAACAGAGATGGCAAAATGGCAGGCGCTCACCGGACTGGCCCAGGGTGAGTGCGGGCAACTCACCGAGCTCATGGGGGCTCGAGTGTGGGTCCGGGGGGGGCAAGTGGGGGCAACGCTTCAGCAGGTGCCCAGAGAACCTGAGCAGGGGTGGGTTCGCACATCTCTAAGTTTAAGGCACCATGAGGGAATTCCTCCCATAGGGCTTCTTCAGATCAGGACATGTAGGCAGACTGGGAGGCCAGCTGTGATTAGGTAAGCTCAAAAATGCCACAAAAATACATTACAATACATCCTGAAGGAGGCAGAACAATGGAAGCCTCTTTTACGGAGGGAGAAAACTTTCAGGAAATTGGAGGACAGATTTTGGCAGAGCACTAACTCCACCTCATCGCTGGAGCTGAACACAACACTGCCCCCAACTCCACTGTGGTGGATGCCAACTGGGGGCCAGCCTGCCAAGACAGTTGATGCTGTTCTGGCATGAAAACTCCTAAAAACCTTACCAAAAAAGAAAGAAGCTGTGCTACAAACCCTGCCAATCGGGAGCCCTAGACGAGAGAAACTGTTGAGAAGCCCCCGCCCCGAGAAATTCTGTGAAATTGTCCCCCAAATTTCCCCACAAGTAAGGTGGCAAATTTCAAGAGGAACTCATTTGCGCACAGGAAAGGAAAGGTTCCTCCTGTGCAAGCACCGAGTCATTGCTGACTCCTAGAGTGACGCCGCTTGCGCTGGCATTTTCATGGCAGACTATAGCGGGGTGGTTTACCATTGCCTTCCCCAGTCGTGACTACCTTTTCCCCAGCAAGCTGGGTACTCATTTGACCAACCTCGGAAGGATGGAGGGCTGAGTCGACCTGAGCCAGCTACCCGAGAGACCCGGCTTCCGCTGGGATCGAACTCAGGTCGTGGGGAGAGTTTCGCACAGCTCTGGTATAAAGATCTCTGGTGGAGGGAGTAGAGAGAAGGCAGTGAGAAAAACAGAGAACCTCCAGAGGAAAGAGCAAGGAAAGAGCCATCTGTATCAAGATCACTGGAGTGTGTGTGTGTGTGTGTGTGTGTGCACCCCAGCCCTAAGACAAAAATGGGGGCAAGATATCTCACAATTTAGGAAAGAAATTGTCTGTGGAGGAGAAATCTGACTCTTCTGAAGAGGCCTATTGAACTCTGGACAGTTTTCCCCTTCATAAAGATATTTTGTAGAGAAGAGTATGCAGACATGAAGGGATGAGCTAAGCGGATGTATGTCCATGGCCCTGCTTTGCAATGATTTTTATACTCAATTCACATCTGGCTCCACTCAAGTCAGGAGACAGGGCAAGGTTGATGCAGCAAGACACTGACGGTTTGTAGGCAAGCACCGTGCATGCAAGTTGCTCAGACCAGCAAATAGTGAAGTCAACAAAGTGTTCTGGTTCAGAATGCAAAACTCAGTAGCTTGTCATTCTTGCCTCCAATCTGAGGATGGCGTGACAACCCTCAGAGTTCTTCTCTGTCTTCGACTGTAGTTTGAACAACAGAAAAATTCCTCCCTCTCACCTCTCTACCCCACCCGCCCATGAACTTCTCTCCTTCTTTCCCTTACAACTGCAGTACTTGTGGGTCGGTGGTCCTCATGTCCAGGAATTAGCTGTACAGCCATTTCTAGATGGGATCATATTACACCAATTCTTATCAAGCTATATTAGTAGCCTATTCACCTCATGGTCCAATTAAAAGTGCTGGTACTAACTTTTAAATCCTTAAACTGCTTGTGACCCAAATGCCTGAAGGAGCACCTCCCCCTATAACAACCTGCCTGTGTCTTAAGATCTTCAGAGGAGGCTCTTTTCTGGGTTCCTCTACCAGGAGAAGTTCATTGCATAGCAACAAAGGTGAGGGATTTCTCCTTGGCGGCGCCCCATCTTTGGAATGTCCTCCCCATAGAGATCGACATTACTAGCATTCTGGGCCAGATTAAAACTCATTTGTTTGCCCAGGCATTTAAAGTTTTTAAAGATGATTTATGTGTGGTCTCCTCTGCTGTTTTTATGCCTTTGATTTGTTTTTATTGCCAAGTTTTGCTGTTTTATTGAATTGTATTTGTGGTATGTCCTAGTCTTTTCAGGCCTCTTGTATACCTCAGTGTTAGAATGAAAGGTGGTTCAAAAACACTTTTAATAAGTAAATAAATAAATCTGGAGGAAGCACCATGTACTGGGCAATCTGAGGACCAAAACAGACCTTGCTTTGAATGTGTGTCTAGCAACTACTGCTTTTTGATTATTTTTACTCTAGAATAGGTACAGGACCCCCGATCAGTATCAGGACTCCAGCATGGGGGGGCGGAGGTAGTGGGGCTTTTAAGATCCAAATTACCCTAGAATAAACATGAAAAGAAGGTAAATGCTAGACACACATTAATGTCTGTTTTGGCCCTGTGGATATTCTTATTGTGAGACACAAAGTAGAAAGTACTGCCTTATGAGTTTCAGGTGAGTGGCACAGACTTGTAAAAAACAGCCTGGCATTTGTTGTTTTTTCTTAAGTTTTTCTCTTCTGCTTGTTATTTGTATTATACTGCTCTCATTCCCCAAGCCCCCACGTTTCTAACTGTGATTGATGCCATTTGCTTTTATAAATGTAAGACTTCACAGCCCTCTTCAGTGCCAGGAGGCGCAGATAGACAGACAGACAGACAGACAATAAAGTAGAAAACTGTTTAAAACAATGATGCAAGAAAAGCAAAAAGTGTTTTAGTGTGCGTGTGTGAAAAGTTCAAAGCACATTAAGTCCTCCATCAAAAATAATGGCTGAGTTCTGCTTTCAAGCCCTCTTTACCACATTTTTAAACTAGTCTTTCTTCATGAATTTATCCATTGCAATTGTCACTCCAGGTCTTTTTTATCTACAGACTTTGGTGTGTTTTACACTGTTAAGAGATAAGCACCCTCGCACATTTTGATAGAGGACAAAAACAGTCCCTGTGTAGGACTCCAACATTATTAGGTTGCTTGTGTTGACAAGAGCAAGGTTCACACTGTTAAAATGTAGGCCTGGAATGTTCACAACTTTTCCTGTCAAGGGGGATTGCCTTCGCCTGTTCCTGTTTTCCTATCTAGGCCTCACACAGTGAGAGAGATAGACAGTTGTGTGCCCTTCATTTACAGGCTTTGGCATGAAGGATAGTGGTAGGCCAGTTGCTCTTGGTGAATAAGATAAATGGACTTGTCCAGATTGGTAAAACCATCTGGCTGGCCTGTCATTTACCACTTGATTAGTTACAACAAACTCATGGATGAGCTGTGAGTAGGAGTTCTACCACTTAATTTGTCGGTTCAGTCAGGCTTGAAGACCACAGTGGGTGCTGCAGTGGAATGGGCCCTTTTTACAGACAACCCCGTTCATGGTGATAGCTGCAGTTCATTAACGTCATCTGCTTATTTTGGAAGGAGAGCAATGCAAATGACTTGCTCAGTTCCAGACTGATGGGATCGCATCGTTACTCTGCTTTCTAAATAGCATACCCAATTGCTTCCCTCCATCCCTCTCCTAACAAATGAAGAAGGTTCCACTTTGCATATTTATTCTTGTTCCCTCACATGTTTGAAGAGTAAAACTAGAAATGTCCTACCCACGATGGCTTCTTATTTTTAACAGGGTGGTATATGATGATGTGTTCATTAGACTACCATTTATTTTTAACTGTTTGTTTATGGTGACTTTTGCTTTGGCATGATAGGCGATGCTATTTAAATACCAGTAGCGATATTTAACCCTTCAGGTTGGTCCAACAACAACATACGGTACACGAGGAGGCTTTTGAAGAAGAACTGAGACAGTTTGAAGGAGTATTATACTTTAGTCAGACAACCATTTGATTCAACATGGTGAAATCACAGTAAACATAATAGGTGAATAAAGCGTAAGTAACTGGGACTTGCCTTGGGACTGAAGAGCAGAAAGGAAGCGCGCTCAGGCCTCTGGCATTGGCCGGGGGACCAAAAGCCATGGGGGATGGTGTATGTGAACATCATGGCAAGGGGGGACCAGCCTGGCCTATCCATCAGCTAAAGGAGAAGCAACTGCAGGGAGCTTGGATGCAACCTCCCTGCCAAAAAGAACATTTGGCTCTAACTGCTGGTTCTCCTAGGACTGCAGGGCTGAAGGGGAGCTCTGGTCTCTGCTACCTCACTTCTTAGTTGTGTGGGTTTGTGTGTGTGGGTGGGGGGGTATTGTAATTTATTGTAAGACATCTTCAGCTTGAGGAACATTCAGTTGAAAGGTTGGCTACAATCTTCTTAATAAATAAATAAATCATCTCAATGATCCTCTTTGAAGTTCTGAAAAGAAAGGCCAGGTTCAGTGGAAGCACATAGAGTCATAGAATAGTAGGGTTGGAAGGGGCCGACAAGGCCATCGAGTCCAACCGCCTGCTCAATGCAGGAATCCAAGTCAGAGCATCCCTGACAGATGGCTGTCCAGCCTCGTCTTGAAGGCCTCCAGTGTGGGAGAGCCCACCACCTCCCTAGGGGATTGGTTCCATTGTCGTATTGCTCCAACAGTCAGGAAGTTTTTCCTGAGGTTCAGCTGGAATCTGGCTTCCTGTAACTTGAGCCCATTATTCCGTGTCCTGCACTCTGGGATGATGGAGAAGAGATCCTGGCCTTCCTCTCTGGGACAACCTTTCAAGTACTTGAAGAGTGCTATCATATCTCCCCTCAGTCTTTTCTTCTCAAGGCTAAACATGCCCAGTTCCTTCAGTCTCTCTTCATAGGGCTTTGTTTCCAGTCCTCTGATCATCTTTGTTGCCCTCCTCTGAATCCTCTCCAGTTTGTCTGCATCCTTCTTAAAGTGAGGTGCCCAGAACTGGACACAGTACTCCAGATGAGGCCTAGCCAGTGCTGAGTAGAGGGGAACTAGTACTTCCTGGGATTTGGAAGCTATGCTTCTATTAATGCAGCCCAAAAGAGCATTGGCCTTTTTTGCAGCCACATCACATTGTTAGCTCATATTCAGCTTGTGATCGACAACAGTTCCAAGATCCTTCTTGCTTGTAGTGTGGTTGAGCCACGTATCCCCCATCTTATAACTGTACATTTGGTTTCTTTTTCCTAGGTGCAGAACTTAGGCATTTATCCCTATTAAATGTCATTCTGTTGTTTTCTGCCCAGCACTCCAGTCTATCAAGATCACTTTGAATTTTGTTTCTGTCTTCCAAAGTATTAGCTATCCTGCCCAATTTTGTGTCATCTGCAAATCTGATCAGCATTCCCTGCACCTCCTCCTCCAAGTCATTAATAAAAATGTTGAAGAGCACTGGGCCCAGGACTGAGCCCTGCAGTACCCCACTCGTTACCTCTCCACAGTTTGAGAAGGTCCCATTGATAAGCACTCTTTGAGTCCGATTCTGTAGCCAACTGTGGATCCACCGGATCATTGTTTCATCTAGCCCACTTTGAGCTAGTTAGCTCATCAGGATATCATGGGGCACTTTGTCAAAAGCTTTGCTGAAGTCAAGGTATATTATGTCCACAGCATTCCCACAGTCCACAAGGGAGATTACTTGATCAAAAATTGAGATCAGATTCGTCTGACAGAATTTATTCTTGACAAATCCATGTTGGCTTTGAGTAATCACTGCGTTGTTTTCAAGGTGCTTACAGATGGATTGCTTTATCATCTGCTCCAGAATTTTCCCAGGGATTGATGTCAGACTGACTGGTCTGTAGTTCCCAGGTTCTTCCTTTTTACCCTTTTTGAAGATAGGGACAACATTAGCCCTCCTCCAGTCATCTGGCACTTCACCCGTCCTCCATGATTTCTCAAAGAGAATAGACAGTGGTTCTGAGCGTTCTTCTGCCAGTTCCTTTATTACTCTAGGATGCAGTTCATCTGGCCCTGGAGATTTGAACTCATTCAAAGTAATTAGGTGTTCCTTGACCATATACCTATTGATCTCAAGCTGCAATCCTGCCCCTTCAGCCTGTACTTCGCCTTTGCCAAGGGTGTCATAGACCCTCTTTTGGGAGAAAACTGAGCCAAAGTAGGAATTGAGCACCTCTACCTTTTCTTTGTCATCTGTTATCATTTTGCCATCTTTAGCTGAACCACCATTTCTTTCCTCTGTCTTTTACTATGCACGTAGCTGAAGAAAGCCTTTTTGTTGCTTTTAGCATCCTTTGCTAACCTCAGCTCGTTCTCAACTTTAGCCTTCCTGACGCCATCCCTGCAATTCTGTGCTACCTGCCTGTACTCTTCCTTTGTTACTTGGCCTTCTTTCCACTTCCTATATGTGTCCTTTTTTGTTTTCAGGTCAACTCTAAGCTTTTTGTGAAGCCACATTGGCTTCTTCTGTTGTCTACCACCTTTTCTTATTGGGATTGTTTGTAATTGTGCCTTGAGAATTTTCTTTTTTAAAAGCTCCCACCCATCTTGAACTCCTTTTCTCGTTAGAGTCGCTTGCCATGGGACCTTACTTACCATTGTTCTGAGTTTATTAAAATTGGCTTTCCTAAAATCCAGGGTACGTGTTTGACTACACTCAGCTTTTGCTTCCCTTAGAACCATGAACTCAAGTACAACATTGTCACTTTCCCCCAGAGTTCCTGTAACTGCTACATTATCCACTAAGTCATCTCTGTTGGTTAGGATCAAGTCAAGAATAGCCGATCCTCTAGTTCCTTCCTCTACTTTCTGTAGGAGGAAGTTATCCGCCACACAAGTCAGGAATTTCCTGGAGGGGCCATGTTTTGCAGAATTTGTCTCCCAACAAATATCGGGAAAATTGAAGTCCCCCATTACTACTACATCATGCTTCCTTGAAACATTGGCTATTTGCTTTTCAAAAGTTTCGTCTTCTCCTTGATTGGGTGGCCGGTAGTAGACTCCGACCACCAGGTTCCTTTTATTCTTTGCTCCATTTATTTTGATCCAGATGCTCTCAATGGGGCTACCAAGCTCATCCTCCTGTATTTCTGTGCAGAGATATGTAGTTTTCACATACAGTGCAACCCCACCTCCCTTTCTGTTCCTCCTGTTCTTTTTGAACAAGTTATATCCTTCAATTGCTGTATTCCAGTCATGAGAGTCATCCCACCAAGTCTCAGTTATACCTATCAAGGCATAATTTCCCTCTTGTATTAAGAGTTCAAGTTCATTCTGTTTGTTTCCCATACTCTGGGCATTAGTATATAGACATCAAAGACCATGTGCTTCATAGTCTGGCTTTCTTCCTACATGTGTCTGAAGACTATTAATGGGTGCTATTAGAGCTGTTTTCTCCTTCTGGTGCATGAGCCTTTGTCCATTGTTACCCCCAACTTTACATCTCCTTTCCCCTTAGGATTCAGTTTAAAGCCCTCCTGATGAAGTTCTTCATGCTGTGGCCAAACACATTCCTCCCATTCTTTGTGAGGTGCAACCCGTCCCTTGCCAACAGCCCATCTTCCAGGAAGTATAGCCCATGGTCCCAGAATCCAAATCTCTCGCGTTGGCACCACCATTGTAGCCAGTCATTCACCCGGAGTATTTTTCTTTCCCTTTCTATTCCTCTTCTAACTACTGGAAAGATGGATCAGAAAACTATCTGGACCCCAAAGTTCTTGAGTTTCCTTCCCAAAGAAGGCCAAACATGTGGCCTACCAATGCATTGTTCAATGGTAGCACACATATAGAAGGTCCAAGGTTTAATCATGAGCATCTCTCAGTTTGAAAGGCCATATCAGCTGAATAGCCAGTAAATATCCAAGATAAAGATATCAGTTGCTGGGGAACATGGGCAGGAGGGCGCTCATGTCCTGCTTGTGGGTTTCCCATGGGCAGCTGGTTGGCCACTGTGTGAACAGAATGCTAGGCTCTGTGGACCCTTGCTCTGATCTAGCAGGGCTCTTCTTATGTTCTTATGTTAAAGATCTCATAGTCGGCCTGGGCAATTTGTAAAGAAGAAAGGGATATATATATATATAAATTAATATAAATAATTAGCTAGCTAGCTAGCTAGCTAGTCAGAATATAGGGTTGAGAAAGACCGCTCTGAATCCTGGAGTGTCACTGCAAGACATAGGATGGATGGATGATAATAATTTACAAACCACCGATACAATAAGTATGACTGTAAACACAAAATACAATAAAAACAATAAAATACAATCATCACATCAATTGAGAGGCAGCCAGTACAATAAGTCAAACAACCCAACTTTAAATGCTCAGGGAAACAGAACAGTTTTAACCTAGTCCCAGAAGGACTGCACTGTCAGGGCCAGCCGTACCTCAACAATTAGGGCACCACTGCAGAGAATGTTCCCTTTCTTGTTGTCACAGAATATATTACAGTGCTTAATCTCCTCTGCATATATTAAGACATGGGAAGACTGATGGGGAGAGAGATGCTCCTTCAGATTTTGGGGCCCCAAGCCATTTAGGGCCTTAAAAATCAGCACCTTGAATTGGGCTCAGAAGCAGATAGGTAGGCAATAGACAATACTGCACAAGATGATCCAATGGCCTGATACAATTGAAAATAGATCACAATAGTGTTATACATTGTGTTTTTTCCTCCAGTTATCAGGATTTTTTTAAAATCAAGGCTACAATGTATATTAACCCAGCTAAATGATGTCTGGGCATAAAGGTGGGGAATAGATTGTATAAACTGCTTTCTAAAATAGATTGCATAAACTGCTTCATGACAACCATTCAGTCATCAACAAGAACATTTGTAAGTAAATGAATGGCCAGTAAATATACAAGATAAAGTTCTCATTGGCAAAATGTACTCCCCAATCTGATGGGAAGTCAGTGACATTACAGTAGGGAAGATTTTCATTCCTCAGTAATATAGAGTAAACAGTGAAGCCATTTTCAGCAGACAGATAACTAACTACCCAAGAGTTAAAAAATGAAAACAGCAAGTTGTGCCATTTCCTCACAGCCTCCTAAAAACAGCAAATTACACATCTAATAAATGTATCAACAGCCCATGAAATTGACAGTCTGCAATGGAAGAATGGGATTGTTTTGTTTGGAGAAACTGGGTTTAAAGAGCCTGGTGGTGAATAAGAAAAATAGCAGCTAATATTAAAGATGAAAGATGAATTTTAGGATTAAATGAGGCAATGTCAGGTGGGAAGCTAAGGTGGGAAGATGATCCCAATTCTACATCACACAATTTTTCTTCAGCATAGAATTACCACTGAATTTCACCTTGACAAACATGTCAGGCAAATGTAGAAAGTGGTTCAGCCAGGACCAGCTCTTGGGGCTGAAATCCATTCCCTCCCCCCCAAAAAAATTGACCACCCAGAGAGCGGCAGATGATAATGGCATCAGGATAGCAGAAGCAAAGTCCATTTTATTCCCGTAATCACGATGGTGCTATGATTTGAGCTTAAAATGCAAAACTGCCCACACTTTTGTTCTTCATCTAACGTATCAAGAATGTAGAACCCGTTGGAAAGTATGGAATGCATAAAATGCATAGTTGGGGGAGTGGAAGGGAAATGTTAACAATGGGCTTCACAACTGAAGCAATACACATGGTCATCTAAAGCCCCCCCCCCGACCATTAAGTCCATTGTTGTTGTTGTTGTTCAGTCGTTCAGTCGTGTCCGACTCTTCGTGACCCCATGGACCATAGCATGCCAGGCCTTCCTGTCCTGCGCTCTCTCCCGGAGCGTGCTCAAGTTCATATTCATTGCATCTGTGATGCTATCTAGCCATCTCATCCTCTGCCGTCCCCTTCTCCTTTTGCCTTCAGTCTTTCCCAGCATCAGGGTCTTTTCCAGGGAGTTTTCTCTTCGCATTAGGTGGCCAAAATATTGGAGCTTCAGCTTCATTATCTGTCCTTCCAATGAGCACTCAGGGTTGATTTCCTTTAGGATGGACTGATTTGACCTCCTTGCAGTCCAGGGGACTCGTAAGAGTCTTCTCCAGCACCACAGTTCGAAAGCATCCATTCTTCGGCGCTCAGCCTTCCTTATAGTCCAGCTCTCACAGCCATACATTACTACTGGGAAAACCATAGCTTTGATTAGACGGACCTTTGTCGGCAAGGTGATGTCTCTGCTTCTTACTATGCTGTCTAGGTTTGCCATAGCTTTCCTCCCAAGGAGCAAGCGTCTTTTAATTTCATGGCTACAGTCACTGTCTGCGGTGATCTTGGAGCCCAAGAAAGTAAAATCTGTCACTGCTTCCATTTCTTCCCCTTCTATATGCCAGGAAGTGATGGGGCCAGATGCCATGATCTTCGTTTTTTTAATGTTGAGTTTCAAACCAGCTTTTGCACTCTCCTCTTTCACCCTCAACAAGAGGCTCTTGAGATCCTCTTCGCTTTCTGCCATTAGGGTGGTATCGTCTGCATATCGGAGGTTGTTGATAATTCTCCCAGCAATCTTAATTCCGACCTCTGATTCATCCAACCCGGCATTTCTCATGATGTACTCTGCATATAAGTTAAATAAGCAGGGTGACATTATGCAGCCTTGTCATACTCCTTTCCCAATTTTGAACCACTCGGTTGTTCCATGTCTGGTTCTTACTGTTGCTTCTTGACCCTCGTACAGGTTTCTCAGGAGACAGGTAAGGTGGTCTGGTACTCCCATCTCTTTCAGAATTTGCCACAGTTTGTTGTGATCCACACAATCAAAGGCTTTAGCGTCGTCAATGAAGCAGAAATAGACGTTTTTCTGGAATTCTCTTGCTTTCTCCATGATGCAGCGAATGTTGGCGATTTGATCTCTAGTTCCTCTGCCTCTTCTAAACCCAGCTTGTACTTCCGGTAGTTCTCGGTTCGCATACTGCTGAAGCCTAGCTTGTAGGATTTTCAGCATCACCTTGCTGGCATGTGAAATGAGCACAATTGTGCGGTAGTTTGAACACTCTTTGGCGTTGCCCTTCTTTGGAATTGGAATGTAAACTGACCTTTTCCAGTCTTGTGGCCACTGTTGAGTGTTCCAGATTTGTTGGCATATTGAATGCAGCACTTTAACAGCATCATCTTTTAGGATTTTAAATAGCTCGGCTGGAATACTGTCATCTCCGCTAGCTTTGTTGTTACTAATGCTTCCTAAGGCCCACTTGACTTCACTCTCTAGGATGTCCGGCTCAAGTTCAGTGACCGCACTATCATGGCTATCAGGGACATTCAGATCTTTCCTGTAGAGTTCTTCTGTGTATTCTTGCCACCTCTTCTTAATCTCATCTGCTTCTGTTAGGTCCCTGCCTTCTTTGTCCTTTATCATGCCCGTCTTTGCACAAAACGTTCCCTTGAGATCTCCAATTTTCTTGAAGAGATCTCTAGTCTTTCCCATTCTGTTGTTTTCCTCGATTTCTTTGCATTGTTCATTTAAGAAGGCCTTCTTGTCTCTCCTTGCTATTCTCTGGAACTCTGCATTCAGTTGGGTATATCTTCCCCTTTCTCCCTTGCTTTTCGCTTCCCTTCTTTCCTCAGCGACTTGTAAAGCCTCATCAGACAGCCACTTTGCTTTCTTGCATTTCTTTTTCTTTGGGATGGATTTCGTTGCTGCCTCCTGAACAATGTTACGGACCTCCATCCATAGTTCCTCAGGCACTCTGTCTATCAGGTCTAATCCCTGAAATCTATTCCTCACCTCCACTGTATATTCATCAGGGATATGATTTAGGTCATACCTGAACGGTTTAGTGGTTTTCCCGACGTTCTTCAATTTAAGCCGAAATTTTGCAAGAAGCAGCTCATGATCTGAGCCGCAGTCAGCTCCAGGTCTTGTTTTTACTGACTGTATGGAGCTTCTCCATCTTTGGCTGCTAAGGACATAATCAATCTGATTTCGATATTGACCATCTGGTGACGTCCATGTGTAGAGTCGCCTCTTGTGATGTTGGAAAAGAGTGTTTGCTAAGATCAGCATGTTCTCTTGGCAAAACTCTATTAGCTTTTGTCCTGCTTCATTTTGTACACCAAGGCCATGCCTGCCTGTTATCCCGGTGATTTCTTGACTTCCTACTTTAGCATTCCAATCCCCTATGATGAAGAGGACATCTTTTTTTGGTGTTAGTTCTAGAAGGTGTTGTAGGTCTTCATAGAACCGATCAACCTCAGCTTCTTCGGCCTCAGTGGTTGGGGCATAGACTTGAATTACTGTGATGTTGAATGGTTTGCCTTGGATTCGTACTGAGATCATTCTATCATTTTTCAGATTGTACCCCAGTACTGCTTTTCCCACCCTTTTGTTGACTATGAGTGCTACTCCATTTCTTCTAAGGGATTCTTGCCCACAATAGTAGATATGATGGTCACCTGAATTAAATTCGCCCATGCCTGTCCATTTGAGTTCGCTGATTCCCAAGATGTCGATGTTCAATCTTGCCATCTCATGTTTGACCACCTCCAGCTTACCTTGATTCATTGATCTGACATTCCAGGTTCCTAAACAATATTGTTCTTTACAGCATCGGATTTTCTTTTCACCGCCAGACACATCCACAGCTGAGTGTCCTTTCGGCTTTGGCCCAGCCGCTTCACTCTTTCTGGCGCTACTTGGAAATACCCTCTGCTCTTCCCCAGTAGCATATTGGACACCTTCCGACCTGAGGGGCTCATCTTCCGGCGTCATATCTTTTAGCCTTGTGATACGTTCCATGGGGTTTTCTTGGCAAGAATACTGGAGTGGGTTGCCATTTCCTTCTCCAGTGGACCACATTTTGTCAGAACTCTCTGCCATGACCTGTCCGTCTTGGGTGGCCCTGCACGGCATAGCTTATGGCTTCACTGAGTTACGCAAGCCCCTTCGCCACAACAAGGCAGTGATCCATGAAGGGGATTAAGTCCATGCCATGGTCTAAAATTACCTAGGTGCACTACTGAAGTTGGAGGTCGCTGGTCAGGCAAAACATCCAAGGCATTTCATGGGATGCAAAAAGAGCTTCTGTGAGACTCACAACATTTTGCAGGGAGAGTTCTGCACAACCATGCTTGACACCCACAGAAAGCATCCCAGTGAAAGAGATTGACTCAAGGAGGTGTCATTGTCAGCCATGTTAGCCATTCTAAGATGATTCACCAACAATTTGTATGAGTTGTAGGAAGATGCAAGGGAGTGAGAAAGAGCTGTTGAGGAAAGGCTTCCAGGTTTTGATATTCCGTTTTATTATGTTTTTGTATTTTTATGTTCTTACGTTTTGTGAATTGCCCAGAGATCTTTGGTTATTGGGCAGTATAGAAATGTAATAAATAAAATAAAAATAAATAAACATCAATTGAGGATGTTAGTTGAGCTCTGCCTTTCACCAGCACTGGATGTCCTCTTGGAAGGCTGGGGCTGGAGAATAAATTTTCCCCAGAGTGGGCAAAGCTGATAAGAGCTTGAATTAGAGTTGATACAGAATTTCCACCAGAACCAAATTTTCAAGGCAAAGTTGGCCATTCCCACCACATCCAAGGAATTTTGAGGGATGGGAAGGGGAAGATAATTTCTTAAAAACCAGTAAAATTTCTCAATGCGATGGAAGAAGAAGTTGCAAGTGTAAGGCTGAAGACAGAAGTATCTGTTTCAAGTCTAGAGTCCTTGACAATGAAATCCTTTTGTGTTTATGGTGTGTTGATTTGGCCTATTAGGGAATCTTTCTTTTTTCCAAGAGAAGAACTGATAACGGCAGCTTTGGGCAGCTTTTAGCCATATCCTCTCACTTCAGCTATGGCTCATGGAGAATCACACACCTTCCCATACCAACTGACTGTGCTTTTCTAGGGAATCTTAGCCCTTTTTATGCATTATACCAGGGGTGGGTGGCCATCCAGATGTTTTGGCCTACAACTCCCATGATCCCTCACCATTGGCTGTGCTGGCTAGGGCTAATGTGTGTTGCAAGTCAACACATCTAGAGGGCCACAAGTTGCTCACCCCTGCATTATATGCATGAAGGAACATTCACACGATGAGTGGAGGAGGCTCTGCTCCAGCACTGGGCACTCTCCTGGCCCCACCCCTGGATGTCCATGTGTTGGCACAGATACCTGAAGGTAGGAAGTCCATGCATGAACAATGGCCCAAGCATAGGCTTCCATGTGATTGGAACTCCCAGTCATGCAGGGGACCCAACTGGGTGGAAGCCTATGCCTGAACATCCATTTATATGTAGGCTTCCTCCCTGTGTAGTTATACAGGGGCAGGAGCCAGTGACATGCCCAATGTTGTGGACAGGACCAGCAGTTTGGCCTCACTCCACGGTCATTGCGTGAACATCCATTCATGCTTATAACATGTGAAGGGGGCTCCTAAGAAGCAGAAAATTAGTTCAGATATTCAAGTGCATTTCTTGATTACGCTGCACTTGATGGGTGGTCGCTGAGTGGAAGAGCTGAGCCCCCTGGAAAGTGACCCTTTTGAATGGCATTGGGTGGTCAGGAAGTCCTAGCTGTGCAGATGGACAGCTCATTTCCAGATATAGGTCATCGCTTGAGGTCGCAGTCATCAACTGAGAGGACCTTCTCAGTGGTGACCCTGCACCTCTGGAATCAGCTTCCATTGGAGGTTCATCACCCTAAACATAATTTTAAACAAAATAACATAAACTGAAGAATGTGTATGTAAAAACCAGCCCATCATCCTAAGCTCATGCCTTCCTGGATTTGAGCATGCCACCAAGGGTTTGCAGACAGGCCAAGGGCAAAATGTATCATTTACATTCTAGAGCAGCTTCCCCAACCTGGTGCCCTCCAGATGTGCTGAACTGCAATTCCCCTCATTCCCAGCCAGCATGGCCATGCTGGCTGGGAATGATGGGAGTTGCAGTCAATACATCTGGAGGACACTAGGTTGAGGAAGGGTCCATTAGAGCACATCCGACGACAGCAGTTGTCCTGAAACCATGTAACTTGCAAAAGCATTAGGCAGGCCATCCCTACTGGGAGCCTTACTCAAGTTTCCTAACTTAAATAAGAAAAGTTCTTCTCATAAGCAAAAGAAAGACTAAAGCTCTTCTCCCGGCCATATTTCAAAAAGCCCAGCTACTGCTGAGTAAATAAATGTGTGCAGCAGATACAATAAACATTTTTTTTTTCTGTTCTGAAATCAGATCTGCAGATCCCTTTTGTGCTCTGCAGTCTGTAATTACAGGATATGTTAAATTTTCTTTATAGCTAGCCGTGATGGCTGTTAAGTGACCGCACCGCCCAGTACAGCATCCCCTCTTTGGTCTGCTACCATTCATAATGAAAACCAGATGTTTCCTTCGAGCTAATAATCAATACAGCACTCGTCCCGAGTCAAGTAGGGCTAAACATTTGCTTAGAGAAGCCATGTAAAAAGCTGCGATAAGCAGAGGCTCTTCACGGAGTGTTTCTTTGGACACTGCTGGAGCTTGAGATAAACCATTCAAATTCCACAGAGCAAATGGGAAAGCTGTGGGGGGGGGGGTGGAGGGTTGATTTAAGTACTGAAATGAAACTGACACAACCAAAATAAATGTCATTCCTACCACCACCCCAAACCACCTCCTACCCTCTTTGTCTCTTATGAGCCCTACTGCTCGGGATGTACGAATCAACAAAACTCGAGTTAATTGTGGTTATCCAATTTCTACCACAATGCTCACTCTGACTCATGTCCACATCGGGTTACGAGCTTTTTTTCTGTTCTCTTCCCGCATGAAAATTCATACGCATTTTTGTGTGCATTTTTCATTTCATTTATTACATTTCTATATCGCCCAGGTGCCAAAGCTATTTTCCAAATATATGCCTCAGTGGTGCACATTTTTGAAATATATGCATTTTCTCCCATTGGATAAAGAGCAGTGGTACACATTTTTAAAACGTATGCATTTTTCTCTTGCACATTTTTCAAATGTATACATTTTTCAAGTGCATTTTTGGTGGTGCAAATTTCATTGCATGCTCAGAAATGTATGGACTTCTTCTGCAGATTGAATTTAGGTCTGCATTCAGATCCAGGAGGTGTGAATTGGGTAAATTCTGGTCAAAAATGAACTGAAATTAATTTCTCATACATTCCTACCTAGAGCTCTGATTACAACGTGGTGGGCACTGGGGAGAAAGAAGGTTGCTGTACCTTTTTTGTGATGAATCAGCTCCCAAATGCAACAACGTACAGGTGCTGTGTTGGAGTCATGAAATGATTCAATTCCATCTTCAAAATGACCAGCTAAGGCCTGTGATGTCTTTGCAGCCCATGGTTCCTATGAATGGTTTGACTGCTCTTCAGATATGAAATGGAGGCTGTATTTGTTTTCCATTCCCCCAGTTGATGAAGCCTTCCCCAGCCTGGTGCCCTCCAGATGTTTTGGATCACAATGCCCAGAATTCCTGGTCATTGTCTATGCTAGCTTGGGCTGATGGGCATTGAAGTTAATGTGACACGTTTACGTTGTGAAGTGTGGAAATGAATGATCAACTCACTAGCATGCAAACACCAGGAATGTCATTGTAGCTGGACTCTGAATGGCAGAGTTCAACTCATTTTCTTTTTATTCATTTAAATACCTGGTCTCAGGATGAGTTACAATATTTTAAGTAATCCAAATATCTGAACTTTTAAACTATGCTTTAAAAAAAAAAGTTCCTCAGCTGTCTACCAAAATAAAACGTCCATCAGCCAAATAGGGATATCCTTTAGATAACGTAAGAATAAAATTGAGCCTGTGAGTAGTTCAGCCTTCCTGGATACCCCATTAGAGACCTCAAGAGTCGCTGTTCTCAAGAAAATGAATCCTGGTAAGCACAGAGAATGTGAGATGGAAGAATAAAAATTCATGCCAAAATGTGATTGTTGCAAGTGAGGCTTAAATAGATTCAGTTTTTCTATCATTAAATGCTATTTTGTTTTATTTATATCCCACCTTTCCTTCAAAGAGCTCAAGTGGCATATATAGTTCTCCTCCTCCCATTTTATCCTCAAAACAAAACGCTGTGAGTTAAGTTAGCCTGAGAGAGATACTGACTGGCCCATGGTTGCCCTGGGAATGTCATGGCTGAGTGAACCTGGAACTCAGGCCAACACATGAATCACTACACTATCCTGGCTCACAAAGTCTCCTCTTAGAGCATCTCTACACCAGCCTAAAATCCCGCATTTAAAACGAGGCTTTCTGCTTCCGTTTTAAATGCAGGATCACAACGGACTCCCTTTACACGCGCTTCTTTTCCCACCTCCTGGTCCCCCCTCCTTCTCCCCCTTATCTGAATCTTTCATACGTTTCATTGATCTAGCTCCTCTTCTTGCGGGTTTTCCTTTTTCACAGAGGGAACTCAAGTGGAACACAAGCAGGGTAACTTGATAGCTCATTATCTCCGATCGATTTAAAAATGGAATAAGGGTAATTTAGTGCAGGACATGCCCTGGAGGTTGACAACGTCATCTAAAGGGTCCAGAAATGAGTGAGCAACCTCAATAGCAGGATAAAAGCTCCTTGTGAAAAAGCCCTTGCTTTCCCTTGTTATTTCCCATACAGTTTATTGTCCTTTAAAAAGAAAAGAAAAGATGAATTGTTGTAAGCATTGAAAGGCCTGCCTTGTACTACATTAGGGGTGTTAAACCTCGGGCTCAGTGGCAAAATCCAGCTCTCCTGGAGTCTCAATCTGGGGTCCCCTCCCCCACATCTCAAGTATTTCTCGCTCCACCACCATCACCACCACCACCCTGATTATTTGGTAGTTTCCTGGCTTTTCCACGGCATTTTCCCCATTCTAAAGGGTTGAAATACCTCTCCTGAGGATTAGTTACTGGCAAGCAAAAGTTTCAACCTAAAATATGCTGATGTGTTGTTGTTGTTGTTTTTAATTTGGCCCACCTATTTTACCTTTGGCCTGCTCACCACTAGAATGCCCTGCCCTGCCCTGCCCTGCCCTCCCCCCACCCCCACCCCAATAAGAGTTTCTTTGAAATTGAATTTGGCCCTGAAACACCCCTGAGTTAGATAGAAATACAATGCATTTTACCATAGTGGGGAAAACTGTGGCCTGCATGTCTGCTCACTCACTCTGCTAAATACTGATGAGCAATTTCAAGGCCCCTGCTCTCCTTTCCTATGGATCTTTATATTTAAACCAGACTTGAACTGAACATCTCTTCAAACAGATTATTGTCCTCTGTAAAATAGAACACATGGACTGGGTTCTGACAACACGCTAACCCACCATGCAGTGTGGCATATTTTTCTCGAACAAGCCACCATGAGAAACCATGGTTTGTTGTTGGGTTGTTAAGGGTAATGTCCTGGGTCCAAACAACCTGGTAACCCACAATTCAACAAACAAACAACAGTTAAACAACAACTCACATTCAACCACTAGTTAGCATGTTGTGTAAACAGACCCGTAGTCACCATAGCAATAGTAAGGAGGACGAAGAGGAGGAGGAAAAGCTGCCACTGGCATAGGAGTGGAGTGAGCCCCATTCTGCCCTTTGCACAGCCAGCTAAGTGTGTGTATGTGCACAGGGCCCACCAAAAACCCAGAGGTCATGCGCTAAAAATATTTCCCACAAAACATATTATGCAAATATCCATCTTCTTTCCACACTATTTGATGTCATGATTTACTCTGGTAGCGGTTGCTACAGCACCATCCATCCCATTCCAGGGACTGTTTCATTTTTCTTCCTGGATTAGGCTCCTGGGTGATTCCAGGCCAGTCAGGAACCAAATGCAGTGATCGGGATTACTTCACAACACTCTACAGCAAATAAGTAAATATTGTCCCCCTTTGACCTCAACTCCTTTTGTTTGGAGTATCTCATTTCCTTTTGAGGATGTGCATATACGTGCATATACATCTCTGTCTTTCTGCTTTCTTCTTCGTCCCTTCTATCTCCAATGTTCAGGTGTGCAAGTGCTATAGGTTATGTAACCAAAATGGTACTACCCACGCACAAGAGGGAGTATCAGCAGGTTTGGGGCAGGCTGGAATGGAGTATCTGCTCTCCAAACTATGAGACACATTTAACACAGTTTACACAGTTTACAAAACTGTGAAACAATCAAAATATAATCTATCCTACAATTTACAGCCCATAAAATGCAGCCAAGGGAAAAGCTAATCAGGATGGAGGGCAGTAAGACAATGCCTTTGTACTGGGATGCTTGAAAACATTATTTTACCTTGGCCTTCTCTTGATATGACTGCTGTTGTTGCCGTTACTGCTAACATTGTTGCTGGTTTTATTGTTGGCTTTTATTGTTGTTTTATTGTTTTTTATCACTTTTAGTATTTTAACACTTTTTATGTATTTTATTGCTGCCTTAGGAGGGCTTCTGCCCTGAAAGGCGGCCAAGAAATATTATAAATAAATAAATAAATAAATGCTAATTGTTTCCGGGTTTAGTAGCACGCCAAAGGATGAAGCGCATAAATAATCTTTATTAGAATGCTCTTCAGCCATTTCATTACAACCATTCTTGCTACATTCTTGGAGAGAGTCTTACTCTGTCATGAGAGAAATGTACTTGTAACAGTACAGAAATGCTAGCTCAGGTACTGCAGGTCGTGTTGTCGCCTAGCCAGTCAAGTCATTGCTTCCAAATGGGCTGTGACTGACCTGTGTTGTGTTTCTCCTGGGATCATACTGCTTCCTATAGACATATGCAATCCAGATCACCTAGAGGAATTTGAAGCACCTGACCCACTGAGGGAAGGAACTCTTCTGTTTAAAATGTCAGAATACTGCCCATATTCTAGGTTGTAAAAGCATTCAGAGGTGGATGTCGTCTTGACTGGTTCTTCTTCAAAAGTGGGTATAGGACTATAACTTAAAAGTCCAAATGGTCTTCACTGGCCAAATTGTGGTCACTTTTGAATCTAAGAATTTACTTCTGAATTTACTTCTGCTAAAGTAATCTAACCCATTCCTGCAAGTGAGGAATGTAAGGAAATTTAAAACAGGAAATGGATTCTGGTTTCTAACCTCTTATGAATTTGGAACTTGCTAACTAGAGATAACGGTTCTTGGACAAAGTTGACAGGAAGTAACAGTAACTATGGTGTGATATTGGCATAGTTATTATTGCAGTAAACTTCCCAGTCCATCAATGGGAAAGAAATCAAATTCTGCAGCCAGGATAAATAAGTCAAATGTACACAGTTTCCATTTTGATTCATTATGGCGGGGCTGAAGCATTGGTGAGGTACTATGAAAGGGCAGGCAAAGTGGGAAGGATCCATGGAAACCACATTTTCACACATGACTGTCTCTAGTAAGAGACTGTAAGCAAAGATTTTATTTAATTATTTCAAAGACATGGTGCCACCACTGAGAAGGCCCTATTAAAGGTTGAAGATATCCAAGATGGAGGACAAAGAATTGACTTCAATAGCCCTCCTTCCTTCATAGAAAGGTTATTGAAAGAGCTGATGAGTTGGAGCCCTCAGAAGCTGCATAAAGAGATGAGAGATGGGTGTAAGCAATGTGGAATAAATGGGAGAGAAGAAATCATGCACAGAACTATGACCTTCTCCAGAACTCCACATTTTGGACAAAGGTCTGCCTGGATGTTCTCCAAAACTGGGGTCTGAGAATTTGGCAGGGGTAATGGCTAGACAGCCAATAAAGCCCTGTTGAGGCTGTTTGTTTGTTTGTTTGTTTAGTTCTGTTGTTACATACCTATTTTACTTTTTTTTAATTATAAATGGTATTAAATGGTGAGTTGCCTAGAGTGCTATTTTGAGGACAGAAAGGTGGCACAGAAATACTCCCAGTGGCACAGGGATAAAGAGTGAACTCAGTGGTCCTTTCTCCAACTGATGCATTTTACACACAGTACAAGCTTTCATAAATTTACAACCTACTTCTTCAGATGCCAAGGTGGAATAGTTGCTTGCATGGATCACATCGTTTTTGTGCTATAAGTGCTGTTGCACACCACCTTGGGAGGGCTCCTGCCCTGAAGGAGGCCAAGAAATATTTTAAATAAATAAATGTAGTACACGGGTGCAGAACCTCTTGCAGCCTGAGGACCAAATTCAATTTCAGAGAAGCTCTCAGGGGCCACATTCCAGGGGTGGATGGGGACAAAGGCAAAAGGTGCAAATGCCCCAAATACCAGCATATTGTAGGTTAAAGCTCTTATGCCAGTAACTAAGGGTGTCTCTACATTAGCAAAAAACCCACATCTTTATGGGGGCTTTCTGCTTTCGGTTTCTTTGCGGGATTAGGATGGGTTCCTTTACACGGCAGATATGTGGCTTGAATTGAGGGTGCATCTCTCTCCCTCCCTCCCTCCCTGGCATGCGTGCAAAGGAGCGGTGGGCCGGAGTCTTGTTTTCATTGCTTAACTTGTGCTGTACTGTTTCCTTGCAGCCCTCAGGAAAGCTACGACTTACTTCTGAGTAGACATAATATCGCGCTGTAAGTCTGCAACCCTTGGCACACTTACTTAGGAGTTAGTCCCATTGAAGTCAATGGGACTTACTTCTGAGTAGACATAATATCGCGCTGTAAGTCTGCAACCCTTGGCTGGCACACTTACCTAGGAGTAAGCCCCATTGAAGTCAATGGGACTTACTTCTGAGTAGACATAAGATTGCATTGTAAGTCTGCAACCCTCGGCACACTTACTTGGGAGTAAGCGCCGTTGAACTTAATGGCGTGTTCTGAATCAACAGTGGATGTTGATTCTGAGCTTGGTAGGGTGGGGGATCAGATCTGTCTCCCTTCATTGCAGGGAGGCATTTTACCCTCTTGTCCCTCTGATCGAGGAACGTGCTCAAGCATTTACGTGGCAGACACATGGTTTGAACTGGGCGGGCATTTCACACTGCCGATATCCCGCAGGTTTTTTTTTTACGTTCCAGCTTATCTCTGATCTTTTTGAA
Source organism: Heloderma suspectum (assembly GCF_057233095.1). Taxonomy (NCBI): domain Eukaryota; kingdom Metazoa; phylum Chordata; class Lepidosauria; order Squamata; family Helodermatidae; genus Heloderma; species Heloderma suspectum. The sequence continues at coordinate 395,795,594 of NC_139458.1, forward strand.
AGCAGGATAAATGGGGAAAGGTGCAGGAGGCATCCCGGAGGTTGACAACATTGTGTAAAGAACCCACAAAGTTCCATGAGTGGCCAGTCACGAGCGTGGGATAAATTGCTCATGTAGAGACACCCTAAGCCTTAGGAGAAGCATTTCCGCCTTTTAGAAGCGGGGTGCACAAAAGCTGGGAAGCCACCAAAGGGTCTGTGGTTGGGGGGAAGGGAGTAGGGCCTTCTGAGGAACCAGGGGGGCAGATTGGGACCCTAAGGTGAGCTGGGTTTGGCCCACGGGCCTGGGATTCAAATTTATTTAAATTATGGTCATTCTTTTTCACTTAGGGGGGGAATTCTAGCTACTGCTCATCCACTTGCATGTTCTCTCTTCCTGGGCATGTGGGATGCCATCATGCTAGCAGTGAAAGAGAGCCAGGAAATCAGTTGCTGTGCATGGCCTCCCAGAGGTGGGGAGGGGTCAGGTAGGTAGGCCCAAGGACTGCTCTTTCTCCTCCTTGCCACTACCACTCCTTCAGTCTCCCCTCCGGGCCCAATGGAATGGAGGCAGCAACTAGTAGCAGTCCTGCATCACCATCCCATTTGTATGTATGTATGTATTTTACAGTATTTATAAACCGCTCCATATCTAGAACAGATATCAGAGAGGTGAGCACAAGAGATAAAACAGTAAAAGGATAAAAAGATTAAAACACCAGCTTTAAAGTATGCTATTTTAAAAACAGAATATCAGTAGAAACCAGGAATGGTCAATTAAGGAATGCTTCCTGGAACAGTGCTGTTTTTTGGAAACAACACAGTGTTGGTGCCTGCCTGACCTCCAGGGGCAGGAATTCCAAAGAAAGGGGGCCACCACACTGAAGGCTCTTCTCCTGGTGGACTCCAAACGGGTTATAGGTCCATGTGGAACCACCAGAAGCAAGCCCTCCGATGACCTCAGTGACTGGGCAGGTTGGTAAGGGGAAGGCGTTCTCACAGGTATCCTGGTCAGTCCAGCGTCCATTGGATCCAGAGGCAGGGAGAGAGCAGGTAGTTAGTCAGGTGAGCATATGGCAGCTACTGCTCTTCCTCACCAATTCCAGATGGGCCCAGAGGGAGAGGGCAGGAGAGGAAGCTGGCTGTAGTGGCAGGCAAGCAGAGCAGCAGCGGCCACTATCTAGCAGCAAGTTGCAGGGTTCTGATAGTTAGTGGATTCTCTGGACTCTGAATTCTCGTTCAGCCTTGTGCACATGTTTGAGCATCGTCACAAGGCTAGCTAAAGATGGCAAGGGATTGAGGTGTTAAGGCATTTCTGTGTGTCTCAGGATGGCTCTGGGCCCCTTCATAGTCCATGGAAGCCAGCAGAGGCCCAGCCATGCTAACCATCTATTCTAGGATCATCATGGCTTAAATTTTCTTTCAAATATTCAATTGGCCAGTTATGAATACTGTTGGGTTTGGAGATCTTTGAGGAGAAAAACCAAAACGTATTAAGTTGGTTCTTGCTTTGGAATTCATCAACAAGAATTAACAACATAGAAGTTGGTTAGAAGTATACTTTGAAGTCAGATTTCAAAAGCAAAACCTGAAAATGTGCATGATTCAGAAAGTCAAATCTGAATTCTGCAATTTTTGCCGGAATTAGATTTTGAAATATGATTTCAGTTCTAGTCTATTGAAAGTCAGTGCTTGTGTCCAGAGCCCGAGATCTCTTATTTCATAAATATCTCCTAAAAAACTCTTATTTTGAAATGTTCTGACCATATGCATGGTGATTCCACTTCTAAACTCTATATAGAACTCTGTGTGTGTGTGTGTGTGTGTGTGTGTGTGTGAGAGAGAGAGAGAGAGAGAGAGAGAGAGAAATTTTAGGGAACATATTGTACAGCCATCTATTCTTAGATCAGCATAACTTTCTAGAGAATTTTAAAAAAAAATCTGGTTTTATGATTACTGCACAGAACAGACTTTCACAGCAAATGTATCATTCTTTAATACATTTTTTTTATTTGCATTGACTTAATGCAGTTGTTTTCAATACCCACTGGGCCATAAATAAGAACAGGCTTTCACTTCAAGCACTTGTTAAATGTTATTTCTTCCCTTGAAGTTCTCTGAAAGTTCCTAAGAAATTCTGCTTAGAGAATGCAAATAACCAAAACAAGGTCTGAATTTATTTTGGATATGTCCATGTGATTAGTCAGACTGCTGGTAAATACCCAATGAAATGGTATTTCCAAGTTGCTGCACCTTACACTTTCACAATGACATTATTATAAATCAGCTAAAATAGACAACCCGAAGAAGCCTCTGATGCAACAGTCTACAAGCTTTCTGAGACCTAAGCTGATCTAAGGTCAACATAGCTTCCCAAAGTACTAGAAAAGCAAAAAGGGAAGTGGACCAGGTGACTTATGCAACCTATACATATAAATTAGCATTTGCAAATGTTATGCATATTGGTGTCCTCTCTTTTTGGTCATGCATATCCTGCTTGGGGGGAGTATGCATAAGGGGCCACCCTACAGCCTAGCTGCAAGTAGAAAGGCCCACCTTTCATCTTTGCTGGTCTCTCAGGGACAGCAGCAGGACAGGCAGGACCCAAACTCAAGGAGAAGGGCTGGAATAGATGCGTGCCTAAAACTCTGGAATAGCTGCTCAGTGCTAGTCAGAATCCAACGGCACTTGGGCCACTCTGCAGCAGCCTCTTATGGACCGGCTTTTCTCTAAATTGTTAATTTAAATGTTTCATGCTGCTGTTTTAGTAAATTGTTTTTTATATTTTATTGTTTTAAAATTTTGCCTTGTAAACTGCCTTGAGGAGGCTTTGTCTTGAAAGGCGGTATAAAATATTTTAAATAAATAAATGAGGGTACTTCAAAATAAATAGGAGTTGACACTATATTTACGCATTCCACATCTAGCTTGGAATGTAACAGCCTTTGACATCAGAGTTCATAAGAATATTTTTGGAACAACTCTTTGGAGCACCTGATGGAGTTCTGGAAATGGTAATGTTATTCAATGGGAAGAATCTTGTTTCATTTTGAACTTTATCTGTTGATTAAAGCAATTAGAGATCTGTGGCATGTAACAGGAAAGAATACAGTAGGGGGAACTGGGAGAGGGACGCAAAATAATGCCGTAGATATGCAACAGATTGCTGTCGTTTGGGGTTGGGGGGACGAACCATCTCCCAGTGAATATAACCAGCTGGATGTCTAAATGCTTCGTAAAATTTTATTGTGAAATGCACAGATGATGATTCCATCTGCAAAACATCAGGAGTGTTTATCATGATCTCCCAGAGAGTTCTGGGTGTGTTCCCCTTTGACACTATTTATGCAGGTTTAGCTTAATATGAGTTCAAAGGAGATGCTAGAATTGTTTCAAGGTGCTCTGTGTGTGTGTGTGTGTGTGTGTGTGAGAGAGAGAGAGAGAGAGAGAGAGTGCACACTAACATACATGTGTACAGTTTTAAGATTGCTTTCTCTGGCTTGTAAGACCAGAGCTGAAATTAAGTTCCACACACATTAAAAAAAAAGAAAAAAGTGACATTTCAAAAATTGAGCTTGACTTTCTGATTTTCAAACATTTTCAAATTACACTAAAGCATACTTTTTATTTTTTTAAAGCTAGATCTTAGCACTGGTGTTAAGTATCAGGTTCCCTGCCTCACCTGATTTTTATTTTATTTTTTAATTAAAAAAAAACATTTTTAACTGGGACGCTGACATATTGCAAAGTGAAGTGCTGTCCTCCACCACCATCTTTTTTTGAGATCAAAAGAGGGGGTTTGTGTTTTGGAGCTCTGCCTTGTATTTAGGTTCTTGAGCAAGTTACTTAACCATCCGTGTACCCGGTTGCTTACAGAGTTACAGAAGGCAGACAAGAAAATGGTAGGGAGGGAAGGATATTGGCAAATGCGGACTACTTATGTAGTGTATTGACCCTCTTGGCTTGCCATACCAAGAAGTGCCAGAGTCCGCTCTCAGGCACTGTGTTTTCAGTTTCCGTTCTGTATTCCAAGCTACAGTCTGCTGCTAAGGTGTCCACTTAGGCGTTGCCAAAAGAGAGGTCATTTGCATATGCTAATTTATATGTATGCATGCAAATTTAGAAAAAATTACTATAATTTAAATAGAAACACAATACATCTGACCATAGTAAGGAAGACTGACCAGGTGACCTGTGTGCTCTGCTGTTGTCCAGGTGCCAACTGGTGGTGGGCAACTTCAAGGCTCCTGCGCTCCCTCCCTTCTTATGGTTCTTTATCTTTAATCAGCCCCTTCATGGATCACTGCCTTGTTGTGGCGAAGGGGCTTGCGTAACTCAGTGAAGCCATAAGCTATGCCGTGCAGGGCCACCCAAGACGGACAGGTCATGGTGGAGAGTTCTGACAAAATGTGGTCCACTGGAGAAGGAGAAGGGGACGGCAGAGGATGAGATGGCTAGATAGCATCACGGATGCAATGAATATGAACCTGAGCACGCTCCGGGAGAGAGCGCAGGACAGGAAGGCCTGGCGTGCTATGGTCCATGGGGTCACGAAGAGTCGGACACGACTGAACGACTGAACAACAACAACAACAATCTTTAATCAGGCTTTGGACTGCACAGCCCTTCACATAAAAGTCATACTCAGATAAAGGACTGACCTCTGATAGCTATGGTGACTAGGTGTCCAACTTCACAGAGAACAGTCCTCTGTAAAGAGCCAGTATGGTGTATTGGCTAGGATGTTGGACTGGGAGCCTGGAGATCCAGGTTCTAGTCCCCACTCGGCCATGGAAACTCACTGGGTGACTTTGGGCCAGTCACAGGCCCTTAGCCCAACCTACCTCACAGGGCTGTTGTTATGAGGATAAAATGGAGAGGAGGAAGATTACCACCTTGGGTTTCTTAGGAGGAAAAAAGATGGGATATAAATGTGAAGAAGAAGAAGAAGAAGAAGAAGAAGTCTGTCCTCTTTAAAGTAGGACAGCTGGCCATCCTATCTGCTGCACAGCTTTTTGTCCATAAACCTGTTGTGAATAAACTTCTTGTTGGTTATGCATCTTCTGTGTGGCCTTCCCTTCATGATGCATTTTAAGTTTTAACTATCTAAAGTTCGGTTCTTCTTAGGAAAGAGGTTCAATGGGATAAACCAAAGGCCACAAGACTGGATTGGAGGAGACTGGTCTGAAGGAAGGGAGAGAGAAAGTAGTACATGCCAGCTCAGTGGCAGATCACCTGCTTTGCATATAGGAGGTCCCAGGCACAGGTTCAGTCCCTGGCATCTCCAGTTTAAAAGTTGTGGTGACAGCAGATGGGAAACAGACCTGCCTGACACCCTGAAGAGCCACTGCCAGTCTGAGTAGACCACGGGTGGGATGCTGTTTTGCTCCTGGGAGCCAGATTGCATTCCAGCTCAGCATCTGAGCAGGGGGTCAGTGGATGTCAGGGGCAGTGGATGTCAGGGGGTGCCCTCCCCTCCCTCCAGAAGACCCACTCCTTGAATTCCCCCCCCCCCGACACAACTTCATCTGTTTCTCCAAGCAGTGTGAGTTGGGAGTGATCACTCCTGTCTCAATAAGCAGGAGCTTCACCTGCCCCACACCTTCCTCCATCAGGGAGAATGCAGGATGGCAAAGTGGTGCACTAGCTAAGGGATCCCCCTGTTATCTCCAATATGTTATCAGAGATAACAGTCAAGATTCCTCTCCCCACCTTCTTCCCAAGGCCCAGGAGCCTCCAGGGGAAGGGGCCTGGGGAGGCAGAGGGCCTTGTCTGCGGCCTCATGGACCAGATGGGCTGGCTTGGAGGGCCAAATTGGCCCATGGACTGGAGGTTCTCCATTGCTGGAGTAGACAATACTGGGCAAGATGGTAAAAAGCAGCATCCTGTGTTTCACATATATTTAGATATAGAGTTTCACACATAAGGGGCAGCAAGGCAGAATGGGCAGAGTTGTTTTTAGGGAGGAGGAAACAAGACCTTCAGTACAGCTGGTGGGGCAGAGGTCACAGGCGGAGACACAAAGAGAAGGGCTGAAAGCTAGGGTGTGGCAAGATAATGGAGCAGCTTCCATTTTCTAAATGCAGAACTACAATTTTATTAGGGATTTTATACTTGGTTGTTATTATTAACTATGATTTCTGAATTTATTTTTATGGAATAAAACTTGACAAAAGTTGTGAGGACAAGAAGTGCAAGTGCAGCAGGACCAGCGCAAGACATTTTGCTGGCTGAGGTGGAGCAGCAAATCCCCCTCCTCAAGTTAAGATGCAGAGAACCCAAGGCCAACCAAGTTATTTTAGCATCACTGACAGAAAATCCCAGAACCACCTCCTACCCCACCCCCAGCAGTAAAAATTAAAATAATAATAATGCATTACATAACTAGCAGGTGCCTCACTCTACCTAATGGTAGGGCTGGCCCGGTAGCAGTATTTGGGAATGAAGCCTCATCTGCTGTCTCTCCAAGCTTCTCAAATCCACAGGCTAAGTTGCCTCCTAAGCTAAACAAATAATCACCCTTTGAGGTTTTCCCACCACTTCCTAGAGATTTACAAGAGAGGAGGCTAAAGAGGAAGTTTCAGTGATTTTTTCAAATACATTTGACCATCAATGTTATTTTAATGAAGCTGTTTAAACAATGACTTTTTGTGAGTAACTAGTCCAGGGTGAATAATGGGTGTAGGATGTTGCACTTAATATCTCAGGACCTCAGTCAAAGTCCAAGGAATTAAACTGGAGTTTTTTCCTAGGGAATATTTTAACCAACTTTAATCCAGACTTCAAGGCTTTCTGCTCTTCATGTGTAATTTTCATTCTCAATTGGTATTGTTTCCAATGGCAATAGATTCTTAAATCATCAAAAACAATCAGTTAAAAAAATAGACATTTCTCACATTCCTAGCACAGGATCTTCCTTGATTGGCCCCAGAGAGGGTTGGTGGTTGCTTGGGGATCCATGAATTCTTTAAGGACTCCCAACCTGAGGCCCAGACCCAGCACAATATCTAATCCTTCCCCACACTGCTAAGGTGGCCATGTGTCCTACTTTACACAGGACAGTGTTCTATTTGAAGTTTCCTCTATGTGAAGGGCTGTCTGTCCAATTCCAATTTCAAGATAAAGGACAATAAGGAGAGTCCTTGAAGTTGCCCATCAACAGTGAGCACTTGGACAGCAGACTGAGCAGGCACCCAGGTCACCAGGTGTCAGAGTTCCCCTTATGACCTGGACCCCCTGAGCAACTCCTTAAGGATCTCTTGCCTCCTTAAGAGTCCCACCTTCCTTCTTTTAAACTTACCCATCCCAATAACGTGGTGTTTAGGCTGTAGACGTGGGGTGATTGACACACCAGACACTTGGGATTTAACCACAATAGTTTACTGGTAAAGTAAAGCTAGCAAAATCACAACTAAAGATATTTACACAATAGAGCTGAGTGATACAAAAGGCATTAAGAGAAAATAAAAGTTGCAAAACGGAAGTTCTTTATCCTAGCTGTACTTAGACTCCTCTAAGCTGCTCCTTCCTGCTCTGATCTTCTAACTTTGCTCTCACAGCTCTGATCATTCTGACTCTCTTTTTATACGCTCCTCCCCCAAAACCAAAAGTACTGCTTCAAATCTGAAGAAATGAAACTTAACTGGGGAAATGAAACTACTCCTCTCAGGGATACCCCCTCCCAAGAAAAAGCCCAGACCTCTGAGCCTGACCGTTTTTCCCCCTTTGCCTCTGTAGGCCTCAAACCTTCACACTTGGTCACAGTCTTCATCACTCTGGTGAGATGGATTATATTTTTGTTTAAATTATAGTAATTATTTCTAAATTTTCATCTATACATACAAAGTTAGCATATGCAAATCTTATGCAAACAGGCCTCCTCTTTTGCCCTCTTTCTGGGGTGATGTGTTTCCTCTATTTTGCCAGTGCTTAAGAGGATGCTCCATCAGTTGCTCTCCCGGGGTTAAGGAAACCAAGGGGAAGGGTCAGTGAAAGTTTGCAGAGAGAGAACAGAATGTGAGTTAAGAAGGCACAGAGATAGAGGGGCGTCGTTTACCTGCCTCCAATACAAGTTCCACATACACGGTGAGGGACAGATCTCTTGCTTCCAGGAATCCACTCCAGATCTCTTTCTTAGGAGAGGGGAAATAAAAATCAGCAGCAGCAACCTGCTTCTTTTGCTTTCCTCTCTATGTACCTGTACATGCCAGCCTTACCATTAGTCAGAGAGAGGTGACTGCCCCAGGTAGTGGATGATGGGGGAAGTTGGCTACTCCCCTTGAGTTACGCTGCCCAACCATTCCCATCCTCCGGAGCAACCAGTCCAGCAGCACAGTCCAGCACTGTGTGCTTGTTGCCATCCTGGCTGGCTTAGTCTCCTCCCAATGCATCACAGACAGTGATCATAGGCTCCTGTCTGAGCAAACAGGCAGAGAAGCAGCCAAGCCAGGCACACACACCAGCTGGCATCATGCATGTGCATGCTTTGCTCTTCTTGCATGGCGCATGCACATCTCTCTTCCTTTCAGTCCCTCCTCAAAAGCCACTTTTTCTGTGACACCTTCAGCTCAACCCTCTAGTTCCCATACCCTACTGTAACTCAGCCTAAGCACGTGCGACTGGACCAATCATATATTGCCCGGGTTCTCACAATCATGGCAGGGGAAATAAGCCATGGTGGCTTATTTCCCCTGCAACGTGTGCCAGTCTCATACCACCGAAATTTGTGTAATTACCCTCTCCAGTGCAGCTTGCCATGTTGTGTGAACCCAGCAAGGGAGGCTTGCTGCCATGGTTAACAATCCACCCCAGAATACTACAACAGCCCATGGGTTCTGGGATGGCTTATTAACCATGGCAACAAACCACCCTCTCTGGGTTCGCATGACACAGCAAGCTGTGCTTGCAAGGATAATTATGCCAATGCAACCAGCACACGTAGCGGGGGAAATAAGCCACTTTCATGAGCATGGAAACTTAGTCCTTGTGTCCCTGTTTACCTCCATTTACCTCCCTTTCTTCTGTTGTTTCCACATGTCAAATTTTAGACTGTAAGCTCCTTGAAGCAGGTACCTGTCCTCTTGTGCTCTGTAAAGTGCTATGCAAAGACTGGTGCATAATAATGATGTAACAGTGACAGTATTTATCACTCTGACAGCATAAAGTCACTGTAATGTGAACAAACGTTACAATGTCACTCAGTCTGCCAGTCCATATCCTTAGAATAAAATTAAAAATAGGTCTGAAAAAGATTTCATAGAACTGAATCTTACTGATAGTGTGACATTTTAACATGGTTCTAAGTGGTTACAGCGTGTACAGTGGTTATCAGATTTAGGAACCCTCGTTTAAATGGCCAGTGTCTATACTTTAGTTCTAGGAATGGGTGAGAAATTCATTCATTTCACATGTCATTGCAAACATACCAGTTCTTCACTTTGCAAACTTAAACATGAAACAGAACATAGTCCGCCATCAAAATCCATATATTTCTGAAGTTTGCAATGCAGTTCACGTAAAAAGGGGGGAATACATTTCCAAAAATGTACAGAGAAATGCATATATTTCAGGGAAATGCACACAAAACCCACTTTATTCATTGACAAATTGCTTGGAAAATGTGCAAATGTGTACAAAAATGTATATTTTTTATTTAAAATGTGCTTGAAAATACATACAAATCTCTGTGTGACTTTGTAATCCAATGCAGAAATGGGATTGAACTTCAAAGTGAAAAAAATGGGAACCTGAGCAAAATTGAGCTTCAGACATCCACCCAGCCCTATTTTGAACCAAGAAGTACAATGACTTAGGTCTGGAACAATTAAAATGCTATCTTTTCTTGATCAAACACTCCACCGTTTAAAAGTCCTTTCCAACGACATCCACCAGCCATATTCACAGCCTCTCTTCCCTTGACTTTGCTGCTCTTTAGACATGTAGACTGAACATAAAGTGAAACTGACAATTAAATTAACAAAGCATACAAGAAATCCATGTGCTCTCTGACAAGCTAACAACTAATAAGCAAATTTGTGTTGCCTATCAGCCATTAACATGGTTGTGTGCCAAAACATTTAAGGGCTGTTCAAGATATTGCTTTTTAATAAGGTATTACCCTTGTCAACGTTACTTGCAAATAGTCATATCCGCTTCACATCCGTTTCACTCCCCAAAGTTAACAGACGGGGGTCCTCCTGGACTTTATGCACACAGCAGTCACAGCATGAAAATTGTAATTCGGCATGCTTCTTCTCATACAAAAGTAACGTTGAAATGGATCTCAAGGCGTGTTCTTCATATTTGCATCAATAAAAAGGCAAGCAGCCCTAAAAGCAACCCAGAAAAGTGGGGAGGACAGGGGAGCTAACATTCACAGATGGGAGGACATGCCTCTCATTGCTTAAGGAGCAGAGAGCAGCTGCACAATTAATAAAAGCATTCTATACTCAGAGTAAAAAGAATACAGTAATCTGTTTCTTTTTCTTAATGCCACTTCATAACTTCATGCAATCAAAAAAGTATGTCTGGGGAGGGAGAAAACAAGCCTTTAGCCACTTCATAAGAATGAGAATGTGAATCATTCCCTTTGTTACTGATGTTCAGGTGTGAGGGCTTTTGCAAAAGTAGCCAAAATAGCACCACCCATGCACAAGGCAAGGTGGTGCTATCAGCAGGGTAAAGAGTATCCCAACAAGGTGTGCAGATGTATTTTTTAAAACGTTACTTAAAAAAAAACCTCAAGGAGACCCAAAAATGTCCCAATGAGGATGGAACATGCTCAATGGCCAAGGAGTGCTGACTGAGCAGGGTGGGGTGGATGAAAAACTGGTGTGCAGGACAGAGGGAGAATGGAATACTAATTTATGCACACACACAAATAGAAAAAGTAAAGGGATTTCTTCTCTGCTTCCTTCCTCAAATGTTTGGCTTCAATCCTTACATCTAGTAATAACACAGAAGAGTATCCCATTCCACTCACGAAACTATGTGGAAGGTTTGCACCTTTTATATTTTTGGCTAGAACCTTTGTTCGAGTTGTGTGTTGGGTTGCAAACCAGTGAGGGGGGAACACACACATTATACTTATCAAACTTCTAAAACTTATAAAAATGTAGTAGAAAGGATAGCAGGTTTTTAAAAAACACGATAAAATCCAGTTACTAATCATGACAATATTTCCAGAGCAAGCCCCTCCAGAGCATTAAACTGGGCTTTAAAAATTTTCTTCCATCTGCAGCTGTGAAAAGGGGTTAGCCGATCAGCCTTATTTATAAAATGGCTCCATATGGAAACATGAGCTTAATCGGCTAATTTATGAACTCCTAGAAAGGCAAGCATTGGTACAGCAAAAGGAAAGGGTATTGCAATTTGCAACACATATTTAGGTATATTAAATCATTATAGACTAAAGCTCATACCGACATTGACCGGCAAGTTTCTTGGGGTTATTACTTTTGCAAGTGTGAGTACGTGTTTGGGGGGTTAAAAAAAAAAAAATTCCTTACTCAAGGGATCTTCACTGTTGAGGTATGAAATGTGAATTGTGAGACTTGAGGCCTTCTGAGATCATGGGTTTTCTGTCCAATGAATGCACAGTTGATTATTGTTGCTGCTGACAATCCCAACAGCTTCTCTCTCCCTCTCATCCCTCCGTCTCTCTCTCTCTCTCTCTCTCTCTCTCTCTCTCTCTCACACACACACACACACACACACACAGCATCCAATATGGTTTTTGGTTTTTGTCATTGCCGTTGCTGCAGTGGTGATGGTGGCCAGTGGGCCTACCAATAGCAAAAACACTGGTTTAGCTGGCAGGCGCTCCCACCATTTTAATTCCCCCACAATGCCTCATGGGCCCTGAAGTAACATTGCACTACAGCCACTTACAGCCAAGCTGGAGCCAATGAATAAGGCTGAGAAACCCCCACCCCTCCTCAGGCTATTATAGGCAACCTTGAGAATGCAAGGCCCTATTAGAGCACAGCATCTGAATCACATGGCTGGTGTACGCAGCCAGAGCTAGGGTTCAGAAGACACGCTTTCAGGGAGAAAGAATCTGGAGCCAACCTCGGGTTCTTCTGGAGGTAGACACAGCAGGCAACTGAGCAGAGTATGTGTGTGTATATTTAATTTTTGTTACTGAATTCTGTGTGTGAGAGAGGCGGGCAGCCTGCAAGCCTGAGAGCCAACTTGAATCCTTCCAGGCCCTCAGCAGCAGCATACAGAATGAAGCTTTTCAATATTTTTTCTTACAACTTGGATGCAGCTGTAGGCTCTGTCAATTAATTTTTAAGGCTTGGGTGCAGCTCTATACCTTGTAAATTAATTGTAGGGTTTTAGGCTCCGTAAATGAATTTTTAAGACCTTGGTACAGCTCTAGGCTCTGCAAATTAACTCTCTTAATCAGAAGGACAGTTGTTCATTCAGATAATTTTCCTTCATTCTGCCCTCTTTATTGTTCTGTGTAAAATATAAACATATCCGCAAAAGTAACTTTTAAAAACTCAAATAAAAAATCAGACGCACTTTTGAGCATTCCGTGCAGCAATTTTGGGGTATGAAAATAGGCTTGATTTCCTCTTATCTATTTTGCTTCAAAATTTCCCCAACCACCCTTTATCCCAGTGGTATTCCATAATCCCCAGGTTAGTGTTTCTGGGTTCTGTCAATATATTTCAAGCCCAAAAGTGTTCCGTGGCCAAATTAGTTTGGGAAGCGTACTAGAAATTCGGGAAGCATATAGCTTTCCCCTTTAGGATATGGCTTGAGTCATCTGGCACCATTTATTCTGGACAGTACCTTTTTGCAATGCACTTGTGCTCTCCTTATGCTGGACTGCATTGCCTGATAGAGTGAGGTGGGACTAGTGGGTGGACTGCTAAATAGAACTTTCATCACAGAGGCAGGATACCTCTGAATACAATGCTGGGAACAAACAGCAAGAGTTGGCTATGACCTTCATGGCCACCTTGTGAACACCTATAGCAGGGCTGGAGGGCCACAGGTTTTCCACCCATATTCAGAAGCATGTGAATAACCACTTTTGGGAACCAGATACTGGACTACATAGAACCTGGCTTGTTTCAGCATTCCAGTTCTTTCACTGACATTATGGTCTTGCCTTTGGGGAAGGGAATTGGACTAGATCACCTAGACTAGATCACCTTCTTGATAACTTCCAATTTGTATGCTTCTTCCATTTCACAATTCAGTATTAAGGTTCTAGGGAAATGCTCCCCATTATGATGGGTGGGGTATGCATGGAGACAGACTCCCTTGGGAGGGGGTGCTGTATGTGTCGGAGTAGTGCATCTATGCCCAGAGACACTGCACCCTTACAGGATCCCAGTCAGTGGCTGCCAAACCACCCATTGTCAGAAGAGGGAGGGAAGAAATGTTGCCCTCCCTGCAGAAGTCTTCCCAAATACAGCTCTGTAGTTTCCCCCATGAATGGAACCTCTTTAAATAATGTGGAAGAAAAGAAAGAGATGGATTTCAGTGACTCCACTGGAGAAGAGATTCGGGGTTAAATCCACTTGCTTCCCCTGATAACCCAGCATCTGGGGTGAGGAACAGATTTAGTCCCCTAGCAACTGTTCCCGCGGACTGAGTTTCTTGGTCACACTAGAGTGTGACATAATATTGGGACCAGGTTCTTCTGTGTAAAGGTGCTGATGGAGAGCATATTATGGTGTTCATCCAACTCTGTTCCCCTCCATAACTAGGGATGGGAATTTTGTTTCATTCATTTTTTGAAAAGAACTTACCAAAATTTGTAAATTTCTCCATAAACAGGATGGAAAGAAGTTAAGTTTTTTGTGTTTTTTTTAATGCACATGGGTGAAAGCAAAACTGAGAGATTCACCCATCCAGGCAGAGGGCTTTGAATACTTCGACGTGTGGGTTTTAAATCAGAATCCCTGCCTGTTCAAACATGTTTGTGGTGCTAAATTAGGGTTGCCCCCTCTCTTTTTTTCTAACAGGCTCCTCATATTTAACACCTACATGGTAGGCAGGTACAACGTGGTCTTCTCCAGGCTATTGTAGCATTGGAAAAGGTGCAGGGAAGGTCAATTAAAATGATCGAGGGGCTGGAGCAACACCCCTATGAGGAATGGTTATAACCTCTGGGATCATTTAGCCTGAAAAAAAGGCGAGTAAGGGGACACGTGATAGAGGTGTACAAAACTAAGCGTGGTGTGGAGAATGTGGATAGGGAGACTTTTTTCTCCCCCTCTCATAATACTAGAACCCAGGGCCATCCCATGAAGCTGTTTGGCGGGAGATTCAGGACAGATAAAAGGAAAGAATTCTTCACACGCTGCATAGTTAAACTGTTGAATTCGCTACCACAAGATGTAGTGATGGCCACCAATTTGGATGGCTTTAAAGGGGAATTGGACACATTCCCGGAGGAGACAGCTATCAATGGCTACTAGTCCTGGTGGCTATATGCTACTTCCAGTATCAGTATGCCTAGGCTACATATCCCAGTTGCTGGGGAACATGGGCAGGAGGCGCTATTGCACTCACATCCTACTTGTGGGTTTCCCACAGGCTGTGGGTTGGCCACTGTGAATGCTGGGCTACATGGACCTTTGGTCTGATCCAGAATGGCTTGTCTTACCTTCCTTTACTAGGAATAGCTATACCTATTGAATCTGGCTGGTGCAGATAGGAGATAAGTTCATCTGGTTTGTTGTTTGATAAAAACTCCCAACATTCACAAATTTCACCATAAACTGGAGGGAAATAAATTGATTTATTTTAATTTATTTTTTAAATCAAATGAGGGAGAAAGCAAAGCTGACAGATTTGTCCATCCTTATCCATAACCATTATGACCCATCAAACTCTCACTGCTCTGTGAAAGATTTGCCTCGTCTGGGCTATTGTTGGATGTCCCAATGATAAGCTCTAATCCAGTGTTGTTTGTACTTCTCCGTCACCTGTATTTGCTTAAGAGGCCCAACAAGGCAAACACCCCTGATGCCTTGTTTATGCTGCGGCTTTCACTGGAGCTTATTAAACTCATAGTTACTTCATATAAGCTGTCGATCGGCCTTTCTCCGACAGCAAGTGTTGACAGTAAGTAACAGACACTTTGCCCCCAAGGTACCATGTTTATACACTGGTGCAAAAGCCTGGTGGATTTGAGCTCTGTAAAACCATCACAGATAACAGAACTGTTATCAGATAAGTGACTATAATAAATGGCTACAATTAGTGCTCTGCTGATGAGACTACTTGGTGGTCTTTCCACTCTGTTTTGGACAAATCCCAGGCCTAGAAGAAAAAGAAACAAAAAATGGGATGGGAAAGGGGGGTTGAAGCAAAACCGTCTGAGTTTTAAAGAGAATATTTTACAGTAAACTGCAATGAAATGTTGCAGTGTGGAGCAGGATTCCAGTTCCTCCATTCCACTCCCCCTTCCCACCCTGAGTTTTCCACTTTCTCCTCCAAGTCAGTCAACATTATGTGGCCACTGGGCAAGCCCAATCTTCATTAAGAGGTTTTTTTTCCTAACGATGCTTCTGTCCTTCTGCAAACCTTGGCATTTTCCCAAGCCTGCTGGTGCCTCCCTCTTGTGTGTGGGTGGTGCTGTTTTGGCTGCATAAGCAATAGCACTCACAGCCTGAACATCAAAAATAGAAGGAATGACAGTGGAGGCTGGTGGCTCTGTTTTTGGTGGGGCTGTAAATCCATTCTCGGTTTCAGTAAGAGCCAGCCAGAAGTCTAACAGAGCTATCCAAGGTATTGACCCTATTTGGGGGATATGGTTCAACACCTTGGATATCTCCTTTAGAGTTCTGACTGGTTCTGGCTGAAGCCCAGAATGGATGCACAGCCCCACCAAAATCAGAGCCACCAGCCTCCACTGAGGAATGATATGGATGTCTATGAAATGGACATGAAGTCAGACTTGCTTTTTTAAATGAATGCAATAGATCATCCAGCTAGTGACAATCTTAGGAACTACAGGTGCTGATCTAGAACGGGTGGACAGACTTCAGGCTTGCGAGATCTACTTTGTTTTTTACTAGAACCCCAAGATCCACCAGCCTGGTGCTATCCTAAGCTTAAGAATCTGTTTTGAGTACCAAAACTGAACAGAGTTCACAGTGCTTCCACACACAAGAAACCACTCTTGGTTACCCAAAGCTTTCTTCATTTCAGTATTATAATTTAGAAGCGGAGGGAGTCAATTTGCTGCTGCTATTGTTAAATAACTGGGAAGTCCTTGCCAAATTACTGCACCCGGAAATCACCCAGAAATCTGCTAGTAGATTCAGATTCACCTTCTATCTACCCCTGGTCTAGAGCATAAGAAGATTCTTTGTAGAACAATCTGGGGTCCCCAACTTTATGGTCAGTTGGAAGGAGCCAAGGCTACTGGAGATCCAGAATTGGTGAGATGACCATGGATTGAGGAATGCCAATGTGAACAGGCTATGAACCGTGATGAAAACCTTGTATAAATTGCTGACCACATGTTAATACCAATGTAACAGAACATAAGAACATAAGAAGAGCCATGCTAGATCAGACCAAGGGACCATCTAGTCCAGCATTTTGTTCACATAGTGGCCAACCAACTGTCGACCAGGAACCCACAAGCAGGACATGAATGCAACAGCACCCTCCCACCCATGTTCCCCAGCAACTGGTGTATATAGGCTCACTGCCTGTGGTTCTGGAGGTAGCACATTACCATCAAGACTAGTAGCTACTGATAGCCTTTTCCTCCAGGAATTTGTCCAACCCCCTTTTAAAGCCATCTAAATTTGTGGCTGTCACTACATCCTGTGGTAGCGAATTCCATAGTTTAAGTACCTACTCTGTGAAGAAGTACTTCCTTTTAGCTATCCTGAATCTCCTGCCAATCAGCTTCATGGGATGACCCCAGGTTCTAGTATTATGAGAGAGGGAGAAAAATGTCTCCCTATCCACATTCTCCACACCATGCATAATTGTGTAGACCTCTATCATGTCTCCCCTCACCCTCCTTTTTTCCAAACTTAACAAGCCCAGCTGTTGTAACCTTCTCTCACAGGGGAGATGCTCCAGCCCTTGATCGTTTTAGTTGCCCTTTTCTGCACTTTTTCCAGCTCTAATATATTTATTGCATCTACTAGTATGATTCAAGTGTATTCAGTATTGTACAAAACAGCAATGTGACATAGTATCTGCAGAATCACAGGCCTGGAGGCCAAATCTGTCCCTCCTGGGGTCCCAATCTGGCCTTCCGGGGTTCCCCAGATGGCCACGCCTCTTCCCCTGGCCTTACCCCTAGCCACCAATCATTGGCTGGTTTCCTTGCTTTTGTGCAGTTTTTCCCCGTCTGAAAGTGTGTTGGTGGCAGTAAGAGGTCTAAGCTACAATATGCTTATCTTATGGTATTTGTGGTTTTTGGCCCCATCCCTTTTGTCATTTTCCCCGCCCACCATTGGAACATGGCCCCTAAAGCTTCTCTGAAATGGAATTTGGCCCCTGGGCTGAAAGAGGCTCTGCACCCTTGCCGTAAATCATTGGCTAACCTGGTTAGGGGTGATGGGAGTTGTTGGCCAAAACATTTGGAGGGCCACAAATTGCCCGCCTTGATTTTTTTAAAAAAACATCCAAACTACAATTCCAGATTAAGGATTGGTTGATTATATGCATATACAAAAAACCTATGGAGAGAATTTTGTTTCAGTTCCATTTCCCCATCTCCATACTCCCAATTTCCATGAAAAAAAATTGAACAGTTCTTTTTGCATTGCCAGTCTTTTTGACGTTGCCCATCACTTGCTTCAGTTAAAAGTTCTGGATGTTTTCATGCATGTGCATTTGACCACGGTTAGAGATGCTGGAAAAATCCTCTGTGGACTCAAATGAGGCCAGATTCCAAAGAATCTGACCTCCACAGTGCGTGGCAGAGCAGACTGGCCACACTCACCTCCAGGTCTGGAGAGGTTCCTACAGGGCAGCTCTCCAGCTTCCTATAAAACACAATACGCTAATGGCAGCCGCCATTAGCTTATTGCAGGAAAGTTACAGCCGTAAATGGCGTAATGGATGCCATTTGTGGCCATAAAGCACTTAATTTTACCTAAATACAGCCATAAACAGCTGCAATTTAGGTAAAAGTAACTGCTGTATGGCTGCAAATGGCATAAAATACGCCGTTTACGGCTGTAATTTTCCCGCAATAGGCTAATGGCAGCCACCATTAGCATATCGCATTTTTTAGAAAGCTGGAGAGCGGCTCCACCAATTCCAGTGGATGCAGCAGGGCTCCAGAGGACTCCACGGGGCCCCAAGCAGCCTGACTTGCCCCACAGCAGACCCCCCTCCCCAGACCGGACAGTGTGGGGTTCGTATATCCCTAGCCATGGTTGCACTGCTACACAGGCTTTCAGGCTTTGTAGTCTTCTCTTTTTTTAAAAATCGTATCCCACTTTTCCGACTTTAAAAATCCCCCCAAGGTGGCTACCAAATCCCAGCAAAAGATTAGATTTATGGTAGTGTTTAAAATGAAACATTCTAGCTTGTGTGTGTTTTGTTCACAACAGCAATGCAGAGAACTAGGCAGTTCTGGTGTCCTTATATTTTTTACATTCTTAGCTGGAACAGAGCTGAAAATCTCTTAACATTAGGGCCTTCTAGAAATGCCCTTAGACCAAGGTCAGTTCCCACTTGGGACGTCTGAAAAATTCAGATCACTTCCAGCCAAGCATGCAGCCTTGTGGCTGTTCATCCTAGCTGGAGCTGAACCTCAAGTTGCTTTGGAGGGGTGCCCAGCAGTAAAAATCATTAACTCTGCCTGAAAGGTCCCACAGAGAGGACTGAAATATATAGGTGAGAAAGGGCACACTTAGGATAGTGTTGCACCAGCAAAAATACAGATGCATTCCTTTTTGTTAAAAGTTCTTGTTTGCAAAGCTATTTCTATGTAATGCCATGAAGTTGAACTGTAATCACTGTTTTAGAGGCGTCTCTGTTTACACCCAGCAGGCTCTCATTATGGCATGGATGTGGGAATAATAGCCTATAATTTAAGTACTTTGCTGAAAAGCTCTTTAAAAGACATTTATATCCCTGCATGGTTTAGTCATTTATAGGATGACATATGTTTACAATGGGTTTTATATTTGTGTGTATGTGTGTGCGCGCACGCACGTGCTCATCTATATCTAGTGTATGTGAATGTAACATAACACACACAGACACTAGATATACAGATACATACACATACATACACACACACACACACCACAATACACACTGTAAGAATGCACTGAAAGTGGAGTTCCAGTTCCCTTTAAGCAACTTTTGAAGCAGTGATCATTCTGAACTTGAAAACGACAGGCAGTAAAACAGTGTAGGCTAGAACTTTATGTAGTTAATTCTTCATATACATAAACTATGTTTATGAAGTTTCTAGCTGGTACTACATAGCATTGCAGATGTCTCCCTCCCTCCCCACTAAACATGGTAATGTTTTCCTAGCAGGAAATAGACTCTTGTAAAAGTATGTTACCTACAGGGGTTTACACTTTGACTTGATTTAATATTTCCTAATAATACTTCCAGGGGAAATTGCCCTGAATGGGAGTGCAGATCCCAAAGGACTTTGATGCTTGGTGCGGAAGTAGGATTTATGGGTGTGCTTTGTACTCTGAGCGCCAGAATCTCTCATAAACTCCAAAAAGTTACACATAGGCATCAGTTTGTTTACCTTTTCATGAGCTTAAAGGTGATTCATTTGACCTCTGAAAAATATGATAAAGCCTCTTGCTGAAACCACTGCACTCCCTAGATTAATGGAAAGCTGTCAAACAGTGTAATCCTAACATTTGAGCTGTTTTTAAGTGTTCCATGTTGGACTTTCCAGCCTGAGTGGAGCAAACACTTGCACATGGACTTTTATTTGGGCATTGCGTAATACACCAGAAAAATGTGCAATGAAATATTTTTGATGATTAAGGGGATCCCTTAATCCTGCTGGGGGGATCCCCTTAATCGTCAAAAATATTTCATCGCACACTTTGACATTTGTATATTTAGAACTGACCATTGTTAAAGGAATAAGGGTTCACTTTGTTTCAGAAGAGGGGAGAAATCAATTTTTCTGTGCTTGGGTTTTCTACTAATTCCCCCTCCCAGAACAAAATAATGATAGCAGTTACTGTTAATCTCTAATCAATATACTGTATTCCATTCCTGGTCTAGAGACTGACTCGCACTTGCCTGTTAGCCACTTGATCTATGTAACTCCTGAGGTGCCATAGCTGAAGGAGTGAAGGCCCTCTACAGATAGGTATTATTCTGAAGAGATGTCAGATGATAGGAAATCTCTCTTAGCCTTTGGCACCCATTTCAAACATGCCAATCATCAGTCTGCATTGAAGTCACAAATATGCAAGTGTGAACTCCTCCTAAGAAGCACCTATGAAAAGAAGATGAGAATTTTACAGCCTGATCTTCAAGGAGCCTCCACCCAGTCTAAGCCTTGAGGAGCTTCTAGTGGTATAGGGCATTACCCCAGTTCTTACCTCAGAATGGCCCCATTGATAGAAGTGGGGCTTGAAGTCTGAAGATACAGCCATACATTTAGTAAATATTGTTGGGAATATTACAACCTCATCTGTAAGTTACTGGAAGGGGGCAGGCTTGCACTTGGTTAATGCTTGGGCGCAGCTAACCTTAGGATCGCTATCGCCTACAGTGGTTTCCTGTTCCTCTCCTTTCTTCCTCTCTCTCTCTCTCTCTCACTCACTGCCTTCCTCCATTGCTAAGGGCACATGGCTTGCTAGCTCTCGCCTGCCAGCGTTGTAGAACACAAAGAAATGGCCTGAACAGACCCTTTTGAAACCCTATGCTGTGCCTGCATTTGTATGTACAAGAATACTTGTGACTAAAGCTGTTTTCTTTCCTTCACTAAAGGAAGAGTGTGGGCTCCTTTTATACTAAGATAGTTTTGTGTGTGTATGTGGGGCTGGTAAATGCTCATTCTGTTCTGCCTTTTGCTAACTGCCTTTTTAACAGGAGGAAGCAGTACCAATAATTCTCATCAAATATGAACTTAGGTTGCTTCTTAGTTTCATGACAATATAGCAATCCAGCTGTGGTGTGATCTCTGCATGTACACATGTTTTGTGATGTAGCTCCCGGTTTTTCTCTCCAGTACTGACACCATTTGTTCACTCTTTATTCATGAGAATCCAAAGTTACTCTCAAATGGTTTCATTCCCATTCAGTCACACACACACCTCTGGTGTTCTTGCATTTATTAAGTTGCTTACTTTAAACTATTTTTAAAGCTTCCAGTGCAATTGAGGTGCAATCTTTTCAGATGTGAACTGATATATGGTCTCACTTGACTTGAAAATGTGGTTTGAGAAATGGTTGGGTAGGCATGTAACCCTTCCTCTCTCTCCATTATATGGATGGTGATGATATATAAATAGAGCTTTTCTCCGTTCCCTGTCTACATCTGTGCCATTATCTATCCTAAAATCAATTACTTAACAGAGAGGTTCTCAAACTAGAATCCATGGACCACTGGTGATCTGCAAGCCCCATTCAGGTGGCCAGCAAAGAATGCGCAGAACGGTCAAGAATATCTGTACTTTGCCCTCCACTGGATCTTCTGACAGAGATTAAGGCTGTTTAGAGCAGGTCTAGATTAGCAAACATGCTAGCAAGGCCCTGACCTATGGCCCATGATTGTCATAATGTGCTGTTGGTGCAGTCTACTTCCACAAAATGTGCCATGGAATTCATTTCCACATGATGTGGTGATGGCCATCAACTTAGATGGCTTTAAAGGGGGATTAGACAAATCTGTAGACATTAAAGCTGTCAATGGCTACTAGTCATGATGGCTACATCCTACTTCTAGGATCAGAGGTCCTGCTTGTGGGCTTCCGTTAGGTACCTGGCTGGCCATTGTGGGAAACAAGATGCTGGATTACATAGGCCTTTGGTCTGATCCAGCAGGGCTCTTCATATATTCTTACTAATTTTTCCCTAAACATTTACCAGTTAAAGGGGCCCTTCTCAGAAGCCTGGCACTAGTTTTGATGATGATCCCAGCATTAAAAGAAAAATATATTTTATTTTACATCCTGTTTAATTCAGAAGCACATCCATTGCATTAGAAAGGTAAGACTGCAGTTATTAAAATATGAGTTGCGTGTTTTGTAGGGCTGTGCATCACTTTGGTGCCAAATCTGATTACTGTGAATCGGGCTGCTTTGGGGGTGCCTTGTTGAGATCCAAAGTGGATCAGACCAGCACTGAGGTGGTCCGAAGTGAAGCGGGTCACCGCCAAAGCACCTCAATCTGCCTCAGAGATTCTGAGCTATTCTGATTCTGAAGCCTTCTGAAGCCCAGACATCCTGTTTCTAAATGTATCAACTTGAGAAAGATCAGGGAGGGGATGAGGAGGAGGACAGAGGGGGGAAGGGGAGAGGAGAGGAGGAGGAGGGATGGGGAAAACCGTGAGCTTTGGCAAATGGCAATTCTAGTTGCCAAACTAGGGCTGCTGAACTTAACCTAGCAGTCTCCAACCAGTGACAGTGATGGAGGATGGGGGAATGGAATACTGTATATATTGGAGATCAGCCTGCATTTGTTTTATTGTGAGAGAGAGGTGGTTAAGTTGGTAAGTTGGCTAGATCTGTGTGGTGTGTGTCGAACTGCAGCTTTGTCATTCTTCTTTCCCACTCAGCCCTTCTTGATTCAACTAATCCCTTTCTTTCTTTTCTAGATTCTTTATTTAAAAAACCAAAAACATTTCAAAGTACTTTAGTCTCCTCCTTCCCTTGCCTTGTGCTTTGTCCCCGCCGCCCTACTCAATTCAACCATCCTTATTAGTTTTCCCTTTCTTTCTTTCTAGATTCTTTATTTAAAAAACCAAAGTTTTTTTTAAGTACTTTAGTTTCCTTGCATTGCCTTGTTCTTTGGCTCCCATCAACCCACCCTTCTCAATTCAACTATTTCTTAGTAGTTTTCCCTTTCTTTCTTTCTCTTTCTTTCTTTCTAGATCCTTTATAAAATAAAAAAATATATAAAAAATAACTAAGTTCCTTTCTTTGTTCCTGGCTGCACCCCACCCCTCAATTCCTGTATTCCTTCCCTTCCCATTTTTGAACTCTATCTTTTCCCTAAAAAAAACAAAAACCTTTTATTTGATTGTAGGTAGTTCTGTATTCACTTTTCTTTTGCTCTTGTGTGTCTGTGTGTGCGCTTGTGTTGTGGTCAAGCAAACAGTATGTGGCAAAGCACTCAAGTCCAGTGGGCAAAGCACTACACACATTAACATCTATTATTTAAATTTAATACTACACTGTGTGGCAAAGCAACCCCAATATGAGGCATCTTCAGGGTCTTGGCAGGGGCAGAGGTGGGCGAGGTGCTGCTGGGACCCTACTGTACAACCAGGGAAAAGTTATAGCTCTTTGCTTTGAGAGTTTTTGTTGAAAAAAGCACATAGCACAAAAACTGCTCTGCCAGACTGTGGGCCAGCCTGTTTTCCCAGGTAATGTGTATTCTATTCAGCCAAAGAGAGCCTGAGGTCAGCCATTGTGAAGCTGAAAAGGAAAATAGCACTAGGGGAGAGGGGTTATCTGCACGTCAAAGAAACCTACAGCAGAGATTAGGGATAGTGACCTCCTCCTAATCACTGCTTCAACACCTAACTTCTCTGATTATCTCTTTATGACCTTTGGTTTGAGCTTCTGAGACACTACATTTTACCTGTAGCTAGCGCAAAGGCTACTAGGCCAAACTGTCTGAAATTTGGCAAGTGGAATCACCTCCATGGGGGCTGACAGGTCCCCAATTTCACATATTTATCATGAAAACTAAAAAGGTTATGGCCATTTCTGTTTTCCAATGCAAGTCAATGGGAAAATGTCAAGTCTGAATAATTCGGATACCCGAATTTCACTTCGGATCCAAATCCAAAGTGAAGTGGATTGGGTCCAAAGCAAAGCGGGGCTGCTTCAGGTCCAAATCGGTATCCTAAGCGAAGCGCAGGGTCCATGCACAGCCCTAGTATTTTGTATTATTATTATTGTAAGTTTCGGAAGTGGTCTGCCAGAAATGGGACCCCTAGTGATTTTCAAGTGGTCCACAGGAAAAAAAAAAGTTTGACAACTGCTGCTGTCTGTCCATACCATCCAACTTACTTCGGAGGGGGGGTGTCCTTGTTTAAAAAAAAAAAAAAACCCTTTAAAATGTATTTTTAAAATCATTCAGAAAACTGTCAGGACTGCCTCATACATTTGAAGATAGGTGAGCTCTCTGAAGGTGAACTACTATTTCTGTATTTAAATTATAATACTCATTTCTAAATTTGCATCTATACATATAAATTAGCATATGCAAAATTTATGTAAAATTTATGCAAAAAAATTCACTATTCATAAGTAGCCACCTTAACTGTTGTGTGCTGCCTTGCGCCATCACTTCTGCACATGCAGTGCTTTGGCTTCCATGGAACAATAGCATCAATGGCGACAAGAGCTTTTACAGACAAAGAGGTGGATGGATGAGTTTCACCTGAAGCCCCAGCTGGCAGCAGAAACAAGATCTTTCGTACAAAAAGGGTGATGTTTCTTCAGCAGCTGTGGCTCACAGGAATTCAAGTTAAAGGAAGTGGGACTTTTCCAGATATATATATTAACTTTTCTATTGTGAAATTTCAACAAAACAAAACAAAAATGAGGAAAAGAAAAAAAATGTGGCTACATAAGTTTGAATATATCAATTTTTATGTATGGATATAATAATGTGTGTGTATGAATGAAAATATGGTTTTCTAAGAATTATACATAAACCTCAACAAAAGTAGACCAAATATCCATATAAGTATCCATTTGCAAGTGTCATCTGTATACCACCCATTCAAATGTTGAAAGTGTCATTAGGTCCTCAATCCATTGCACTGGAGATTTTAAGAATATATATCCTGTGTGTTCCCCACAAGCTGGCCAGCTGCCCTGTGGTGTGTTGGAGAGTGCTGTCCCATCAACTAGAGTGGAAGTAAAATTCAACTACCCATCCACTTGGCTTCTATAGGTAGAATGGGGGCACCATCTTGTTCTTCAGCTCAGGTGGCAAAATGTTGTGGGCCAGCCCTGGGGGAAGGGCTGTCTCATGATGATGCTGGTGTGCATGGTGTTCACTCACTCCCCCACCCCGCCCCCCAAAAATGTAAGTCAGACACTAAAAGGAAGTGCAGGGAGTGCTGTTCAGGGATCAATTCTGGAATGAAACACCCCCACCATTTCTTTTCTTTTTGTGCATGGTGCTGGTTAGTATTTTTGAACCAAGACTGGGAGAGGGAAGGGACTCCAGGAGAGGAGCTGAAGCCCACATTGAAGAGTGCTGCTAAACTTTATGGGCTCCTTCGCACAGAGGGGTGTTTTAGTGCAATTGTCATTCTTTGGTCATGGTTTCTCCTGCGCTCTTTAAACGATGTCATTGCCCCGCAGCTGTTGTCCCACCTCCCCCCACCAAAAAATTTCCCCATGTTATTTCTTAATGGGAAAAATGCAGTATTTTCTCAGGCAGCACCATCAAACCACACCTCCTGCCCATGTATTTCTGCCATAGCACAATGAGATGCTTTTGTGCGGGCGGTTGTTGGGGGCGCAGTTATCATGACGCCTGTGACGACAGTGGGGTGGGAGTGTCACCACGCCGCGCCTGCGCCCTTTCACCTCTTTGCCGTTCCGCTATCGGTTGCCGGCAGAGCACAACATGGTGCGAGTCTGTAAGCTTGGCAAAGCAGCTTTGCTGCCTCTCCTCCATTTCCCTTTCTTGCCTGCTCCCACCACCACCCCAGCAGCTCTTCACAATGGGATCAGGGGATCGCTCTGCTCTGCAAGTGCTGCCCAGAAAACTGTTAACCCTGTCTATTCAATCTCGACGTACACACAAATGAGAGAAATGTGACTGCTTGCTTGGGGGGGAGGAGCAGACTTCCTAGGTAGCGAATGTACTGTGGAATACAATGGCCAAGGCAGGGGAAGTGAAAAGGGCAGGCAAGGAAGTTGAAATGAAAAGGTTCGTGCCGAGAGGGGGAAGAGGCTACGCCAGAGGGAGTGGATAGCAGGGCATACAATGCTGCTGACATCCGAAGACATCCCAGCAGGATCCACCCACCAGTGTAAATGGCAGGTAGCGTTATGCAGTTAAAGAAAAACCAGCTGTGTAAAGAGCCCATTTAAATCCCCAAAACAATCCGGAAGAATTGTGGTAAATTGCGGGATAAAACTGCGGTAAATCGCTGGATAAAAGCTTCTGTAGGGATGTCAGAGAATTCTGCCACGGACTCCAGTGAGGCCGGATTCTTTAGGACAGAGCTTACCTGGGGCGGATGCGGCGGCTCTGGCAGCAGCTCCGGCTCCGGCTGGCCGGCCACTGCCGTGCTGCTGCGGCCGCCATTTGCATGCTTGCAGGCAGCCATGATAGGCTACGTAAGTATTTGTGTGGCTGCCTTTACCGTGATAGCCTACGTAAATACTTATGTAGCCTATCACGGCAAAGAGCAGGGGCGCAAATGGCGTAGCGGACGCCATTTGCGTCCCTGAGATACTTTCGTGGTATCTCAGAACTGATGCACTGGATTGTTTGTTGAGATGGAACTATCACCACCTTACAGTTTTACTCAAGATGATGGGGCTGTTTGGGGGCTACTCCAAGGAAAAGCCTATGTGACTGAGGAAACTCAGCTCCCCCGTGCCCCGCAAAAAGCTGGCATAACTTGCTCTCAAACACCACATAAAAATGCATAAAATGCACTCTGTGGATGGATTTCCTGCCAGTTATTCACTTTGTTCTAATAAAACATGTCACGAAGCAACTATGCGTTGTGGTTAAACCCTGCTTTATCACTTCTGTCATTGGCTTCATTTTTAAAAAAAAAAAATTGCAAGCCTTACGTGCGTTCCCTGCTCAAATGCTCTCTAGACTGATGTGAAGAGTGGAAAGTGAAAACTATAAAGGCAATACATAAACTGAGGTTCGCCAGGGCTTCCCTGCCCATCTGCCTTAGCCCCTACACCAGGAATGTGTTACCCTTAACTTTGGCTGTGTGCAGGTCCCAGCTTGATGGCAGTTAAAAAGGCTGTGTGAAGGATCTGGACCAACTTTTACCCAAGTCGTGGTCCAATCCCTTTTATTTTGCTTGCAATTCATAGATATCACCACTACCTCCAGAAGAAGAAGAAGACGACGACGACGACGACTTAAAGCAAGGAATTGTGCTGGTGATATATAAATCCTCCACAGTCATTGCCACCCAGCCCAATCCACAAGAATTTCTCCAAAATTTTCTTCTTCTGCAAATTTCTTTTTGAAAGAAGTTTCTTTTCTATCAAATTGAATGAGAATGGTAAACAAAAAATATGTGGGAGAAATTTCAGCACAGCACTAATAATTTCCTGTCTCTCTAGAGGAAACACCTACTTCTGCTAGACATGATAGCTTTCTAAGCAGTATTCCTGGGACCAGGCATTAGCACAGAATCTATGCTAATGCCATAGATACTTTTGATGTGAAAAGCAGGCATGCTTCAGAAATCAACATTGCATTGGGGGGAGGGGTTAAAGGAATGGAATTGTATAGCTAAACATAAGACTTTTCTCCACAGGCTCATATTACTTACATTATTTTTTTTTAGTTTAACCTTCCCTCCAAGAAACTCAGACAGAGTACAAGGTTCTTTCCCTTGCCATTTTATCCTCACAATAACCCTGTGAAGGAGATTAGGCTGAGAGAGAATTACTTATGTATTTATTATTTGTATTCATAAGACAACCAATATCACAACTACATTGTTTAGGCCCACTGAAATTACACAGGGCCTTCTCTTTGGTGGCCCCCATCTATGTCGGTTTTTCGATCCCTAAATGTTTTTATTCCATCCTGCTTTAAGTTGATTGTGCGCTTTTCTACACAAGGTTATTAATCCACTGTTAATCTGCTGTATCTACTTTCAGTTTTGTCACAGAACCAAGATCCCAACACTACATGAGGAACATTTCCTTCCCTGCTTTTCTGCTACATAACCTCTAGGTGGCACTGTGGTATAGTGAAATAACAAAAATACACAAAGGAAATCACACTTTCTTTAGCATTCACATTTAAATGTGGCATTTTCCCTGCTCTAAAAGAACTTCCCGAAAGGACACAGAAGCAAAACTGGAAGGTCACAACATCACCTAAAGAACCCATAAACAACTGTGAGTAAGGAATGACAAGTGCACAATTAATGCCTCATGTAGAAAAGCCCTATGGCACTGGTTGTTGTTTTTTAATGCTTTTATGTGCTGCTGTTATTTTAATGTTATTTAGACTGCAGTCTTATACCTTGGAATAAGTAACACCGAATATAGTGGGACTTACTAAATAAATAAATAAAACAAAGTCAGAGATATGTTGCAATATACAGTGAATACTAGAGTGAGCACAGATACTCCATTTTGACTGCAATTCTGTACCCACTTACTTGGAAGTAAGATCCATTGAACTGAATGGGACTTACTTCTGAGTAGGCATATCTAGGAGTGTGCTGTTACTATATTAAATATGACTAGAATGCTGGAATCTGGATGTTATTGGCAAATTCTCTATTGTTGATTATGATGACAGTGATTATCTTTCCTTATCAGAGAGTAAAGAATGAGATAGACTGACAAAGACTGACAGAGGTGTGGGGTACAGAATTCAATTCCAAGAAGATTAGTTCTGCTATAAAAGAGACATCTTTATGAGAAAGACCTGCTCTGTACCCCAGGCACAGGCCTCTGGGTGATTTGTCACTTGCCTGAATTTTCCATTCATTTGGTTATATTTGTCACTTGGCTGGATTTTCCACTGGTTTAACTTCCCAGATTGGCGGCAGGGGGGTGCTTTAATTTTAGCTTGCTCAATGGGCAATATTAAATTTGCATTGCATTTTAACTGATGAATATACAAATGAACAATGGCTGGAGGTGTCAGACCCTTGCATCTGGTAAACCCATTTTGTCGAGGGATCTGAAACAAAGGTCCAACGCTTGTGGCCCGACACTAAAATTGTACACCGAGCCGAGACAGCAGGGCTCAATCCCCCAGTTCAGAACAATCTGTCTCCTTAAGGTGAGTGACTCCCCATATGGTAAATTCACATCAGCAGAGGCAAATGTAAATTAATTTGTCGGCTCCAAAATTGATCTAAGTGTTTTGTGTTAAAAGGAACAGCGAGTGAGCGTGAGGACCAGGAAAAACATTTGGGCGTCATTGTGGGAGGAAAAAATATGGAAACCATCAAGTCAGAGCACAGTGGTAGTGCAAGCAGAGGCAAAGGTAAGGAGGAGGGACGCAGAAAGAATATTGAGCAGGGGGGCAGTGTGAGGTGGTGATATTCCCTGTGCAAAGACCTGGATCCTATCTAGGGATGTATGGAATGTATAAAATCCATTCCATCTCTGTTTCGTGGATTGTCAGGTGCCTTTTGTTCCATTGTCCACCTGTTAACAGAAGGGGGGGGGTCTGAATTTGCACAGATGCAAATTAGCGCAAATGTGCAGTTGCACAAATTCACACATGCACAAATTCCCCCTAAATCCACATTTTCACACTTTAGCCTATGAGGGAAATGCACATTTTTGGCTAAGTTTTGTTTTAATTTTGTGTATTTTTCTAAGACGAGATTTGCACAAAATTCAGATAAGTTAGAAAGTTCAGATAAGTTATAGGTCCGCGGAATCTGCCCAACAGGGAAAAAGCCAATCCGCTGCGGAATCTGCAGTTCGGATTCATGAAAATCCAAACTCATTTGGCTCCATTGCTGACTTCTGCAACATCCCTAATCCAATACAAAGCTGGATCTATTGTCATAGAGAGCAAGGGCCAAAGAGAAATGATGAGTCCCACCACAGGCATGTGTGCTGCTGATAAAAAGAGATAATCTGCTCTAGACTCTAACATTTCTCCCATCGCTCCCACCTCTCTGTGCATGGAGAAGCAGAGGACATCTAGGGTGGAGCTTCAGGAAGATGATGGAGCTTCTAGATGGAGGGCCCACCCCTGATGTCATCCATACACACACCCAAGGGCTGAGACAAAATGCAATCTGGACCCTGGGGGCTCAACAGTTCCTCTCCCCTGTTCTAGAGGAGCCAAGGTCTAACTGAGCACCATCTCTAAAAAGCAACATTGCCAGGGTTCAGCCCTGTCCAGAGCTAGAACCTAGGGTCTCCTAGGATGAGTAGCAGAGGGAGCAAGATCCCCCAGCACAGCCCACACCATTAGCAAATCTGAGAAGCCATCAGAGCCAGAATCTTCTAGTCCAGGACCAGAGGCCTCCACACCAGTTGCCTGGGTTCATAGCAGGCTGCCATCATCTCAAGGTATGCAGGAGACAGCAAGCTAGGCAGGGGCTTCAGGCCTACCAGAGAGGTGCCTGGCTAGCATGTAAGTCTGCTCTGGAGGACTGAAAGCATGTGTAAATATGTCTAGATCAGGGCCTGGCTGAGAGCCAGGAAGAGGAGAAATCTCCAGCTCCTATAAAAGCTCTCAGATTGAGGTCAACCAATCTGAGATCAGCTCTGAGCTTTACTGAAAAGGGGTAGGGTGGAGGGAATAGACAAATGTGCAGTGTAATCCTATGCATGTATATTCTATATTAAGACATTTTGTGTTCAATGAATCTTACTCCCAGGTGAGTGTCTATAGCAGGGGTGGACAACCATGGGAAGTCTGGGGGCCATTTTCACCCCCCAGCTCCCGCCCTGCAGCCACCAAAAAGTAAAAATAAAACAAATTAAAATGGCAGCCGTGGGAGCTCCAGAGTCCAGATGCCTTTTAAAAAAAACAGAACCCAAATTTGGGGGGCAGCTGAGGGTGGCAGCAATCCTATACATTCTACTCAGAAGTATCACTGAGTTCCTTAGGGTTTACTCCCAGGTAAGTGGGAATAAGATTGCAGCAGTAGATCAGTTTTTTAAAAAGTCTGGAGGTAGGAGGAAGGAGGCTGGAAAGGCCTCGAGTAGCTCTTTTCCTGGCCTCTGCAGTCCCCTCCCCGCCCACTGGAACACCCCCTCTGCCCCCTCTTCACACTTGAGTTCCTGATCTTGGAGAGGCAGCCAGCATGGTGCTTTCCATGCCAGCTGTGAGGTGCAGGGGGGCAGAGGGCGGATTCCCAAATCCGAAGTCAGAGCGCTGTCTCCCACCTTGGATCTAGGAATTTGAAATGTCCTATGGCCCCCCAGATGCTGTCTATGGGCCATGGGATTGGTCCCTTACTATGTTATTGTATTTTAGGGTTTTAAGTTTTGTCTCGTGAAACCCCAGAGAGCTTCAGCTATTGAAATATAATATATAAATGTAATAAACTCAAATAAATAAATTGCTAATAGTATTAAAGGCCCATTTGTTCCTAGTAGACAAAAATGGATTTTATCCTTTCCATAAATCCCCTGGCCTCGGGAGGCTGTTCACTTAAAGCCTTTTTCCCGTCCCAGCCAGTTGTGTTGGAGTTCTAACCAGCAGTATTCGCTTCAGCGTCTGGAGGGTACCAAGTTAGGGAAGGAAGGCTGCAGTATCTGATTTGATTTCTGCCTCTTCAAAACAGGCCAGGAGCATCCCTGAAACTGAAGAACAGCTTCCAAAAAGGGAGATGGGGCAAAATTAATGGACTGCAGGCTCCATCAACAAAAACTCCATCAGTTCTTCCAGCTTTACTAGCCTTTTGCCTGAACGCTAGCTGCTATATGACTATGGGAATATTTGGGACAAAGGAAAAAGAGGCTTATCCTCTTTGCCTTGTTTATATCTTTATCTGTAAAGCTGGCTATGTTTTGATTTCAACAGGTGGCCCCTCACTGGTGTATTATGACTGAAGCTTTGCTGAAGCTCTGTAACCTTTGGCTCTCCAAAGAGAGACAGATGAGCAAGGCTCATGCGCCAACTTGTAAAGTGTGGTCCAGCAGTCATTCAAGAGCAGCTGGAGTGCTGAAGTCTTTTTACGGATTCTTTGGCGTGATTAGCTGGTTAAAGCTTTAATCACAGGGTTTTAACTGCATGCATGCCAACTCATTAGGAAAGAAAATCACCAGCCATGCACAACAGACTTCCTTGCTGTCAGAGAAGTAGCTTTGCCTTTGACCAATGGGCTGTAGAACTCAGGGCCAAACTTTCATCTAACCTGCAGGGTTGTGGTTGTTGTTTTTAAAAATGCAAATTGCATGGGGGGGATGATAATTAACAGGATGAGATCAGGTATGTAGATGGAATGTATTCCTTATGGGGATTTCCACCCTATGCAAACCCCAGCCACAGAGGAGGGATTTTCTTCAGGAACACAGCAGGGCAAGAAATGGTTAAATTCCCTCCCCATGCCTGCTCTGATCCTGTTAGTTGATTTAGTTTGTCCCTGAGGCAAAGGATCTTGCTGATGTCATCCCAATTACTATAACAACATAAGAGTGGGACACTTCCTGCTCCTGCCTGGTCTCTAAGATCATCTGAGCACCTTCGGGGCATGCCAATGTCTCCTGAAGCATGACTGGTTTGTTTTGTTCAATATGCCCTATTATTCGCACATGCGGAAAGGACATTCAGCAATCCGTGATAGGATGACTTTCTGGCCAATTATTCTAAAGGTGGGTTATTAGTGCTATTGTGCATAACCACCGTGAGATACTGAATCACCTATAATGGGCAATGGGTTGGCCCTGAGGCAAGGCCAGACAACTGGGCGATGCCCTCTGGCCTCCAGTTTCCAACCCCAGAGGCAAAAAGTAGAGTGCAAATGGGCAGCAGCTATAGCAATGGCATTTGGGTGTTTCCAGATGGAGCGCTCCGAGCGCTTCCAATCAAATGATATTCCAGAGCTATTCTGCCTTTCCCTCCTTGGGGCACAATCCTATGCATGTTTAGAAAGGGGGGGAAAAAAGCCCTACAACTCCCAGCATGCCCCAGCCAGCCATGCTGACTTGGGCATGCTGGGAGTTATAGGATCTTTTTTCTTTCTAAGCATGCACAGGATTGTGCCCTTAATGGATTTTCTGTCATAAGAAAAAAAGATGATGGGTTACAACAGTGGCAGACATCATCATCTGGCCCTCATGTAAAATTCCCTGAGTGAGGCAGGGTGATTGCACAACAAAAGCCTTGTCTCTGGAAGCACCCTTAGTATTTGGAGGGATGAGAGCAGTGGAGGCTGGTGGCTCCAATTTCAGTGGGGCTGTGAATTCACTCTGGGTTTCAGTCAGAACCAGCCAGAACTTTGAAGCTGCTATTCAAGGTGCTGAACCTATTTGGTGGGTGGGGTTCAGCACCTTGGGTAGCTCCTTTACAGATCTGTCTGGTTCTGACTGATAACCCAGAATGGATCCACAGCCCCACCAAAATCGGAGCCACCATCCTCCAGTAGATGGGAGTACAACAGGGCTGCAAAACCCGAGCCCTGGGGGCCAAGCCCACCAGGGTCCCAGTCTGGCCCTCTGGGTTTCCCCACATAGTGACACCCACTTCGCCTAACCCACCTTTTCCCCAACCACCTGTTGTTTGCGTTTTCCAAGCTTTTGTGCAGCTTTTCCCCCATTCTGAAAGGTTGAAACGCCTCTTTTAAGGCTGAGTTATGGACAGGAGGATCTTTACACTTAAATAGGCTGGTCTTTTGGCCATGCCCCTTTTGCCTTTGGCCACGCCCACCACTGAAGTGCAGCCCCCACGAGCTTCCCTGAAATGAAATCCAGTCTTCTGGTTGAAAGAGGTTCAACACCCCTGCACTAGGATCTTAGCCCAACAACCCCGCATCCCCTTTCCAAGTGGCCCTCTGGCAAAAGAAGGTGCTGACTTTGGTCCTCTAAGGTCCCCCCGTCCACAGGACCACAAACACAGCAGCAGGCTGTGTGCCCACTGGAACATTTCTGAAACTCCCTTCCTCCGATACCACCCTCCCCATTCAAGTTGTACAGGCCTACTTTAAAGAGACAGGAGCTGCAACAAGCAAGATGGCATGCAATGTGCTGATGGGAACCGATCTATCAAAAAGTATTTCTAGGCCATTTTAAGGGTGGAATCAGCCGAGGCTGGTGGCTCCGATGTCAGTGGGCCAGTGAATGCACTCCGGGTTTCATTCAGAACTCTAAAGGAGCTCTCCAAGGTGCTTTGCACTGCACCTTGGACAGCTTCCTTAAAGTTCTTGAGTGAAACCTAGAGCAGATTCACTGCTCCACTGACATCAGACCCACCAACCTCCACTGGGTGGAACCATCTCAAGCTGCCATACAAGATAAACACCACACAAACTGGATACCCTTTTTTAATATGTTAAAATATATTTCAATAAAATAACAGAGATTACCAATTAAAAGCAATGAAAACAAAACTTACCAGTAAAAACCAACAGCCCAGCCTTAAGGGACAGCCAGTGCTCCTAACCGATGTGCTTGCTTCCTATCTAGCTTGCAGAGAAACCAGCCAAGAACTAAATCATATAGACTCACCACCAGGAAGATTGTATTATACATTTTTAGTGGTTATGGCAATCAAAGTAACTCTGTACTCTTGGTTTCAAATGCTGAATATATAGGCAAAAAAAGTCTCAACCACCACTGAGGGGAGTATGCTATATAGGTTCATTGCGTGGGGAGGGGAGGGGGAACACCGCAGTCCAGCAACAAAAGCAGCCATTTAAAATCAATCTTCAAGAAAATGAACACAGAGCACACTATTAAAATTGCCAAGTGAATATTTCAGGAAAGTTCTAAAAAGAAAAATAGTCGTTTAACATTTCTTTCCTGCAACTATGAGACAGACTACACTCTGTGGGTTGATTTGCTTTGCTTTTCTGATTACTATACCACACTGGTTACTTTTAAGAAATGAATCAGGGAAGGAATCTTTCCCTACTGTGCACTCTGTTAGATTACCTGGTACATAATTCAGCACAGTGATAGGGAGAAGCATTAAACAAAAAAAATTATGTTACAAAATCAATTGAGCAAACGAAACTCTACTTTCCGGGACTCCCTCCTTTGTCCATTAGTCTCTCACCTCCTGCCCTCCCTCTTCCTCTTCCATTCTGAATTACTCTCTGTTGCATGCAGACGGCATCAAACCATCGATGGAAATTGTAAAATAATATTTGTTTTAAAAGATCCGTGGGTTCGAGACATGGAATTTTGGTGCTGCAGTCTTTAGGTCTCAGACATGCAAAGGATGATGCATCGACACCTCCAGTTAGTCACCAACATCCCTAGACTACTTCCAAGCTCACCAGCTTGGCTAATCTAAGGACTATGGCATTTTTCTTGACATTTTTCTGCTCCCTGTCCTGCAAGGGCCTGGTGTGTTCCAGTTAATGCTGGCAACAGATCTGAATAACTGATGGCTTTCATGTTTTAAGAGAGAGAAGCCATTGCTCCTTCATCCCAACATGCCTTGCAATTATAACCAGAGATCTATTTGCTCCAGGGAAAATCTAACTGAACAGTGCAGTCCTATGCATGTTTACTCAGAAATAAGTCCCACTATCTTCAGTGGGCCTCACTCCCATCTAAGTGTGCCTAGGAGCACAGCCTCAGCCTGCAAAGCCCTCTTCTGTGCCACCTTAAGACTATTAGAGTGCAATCCTATGGTCTGAGCCCTTGAAAGACAGAAGCCTCCTCCTGAAACCAACAGGATGGAAGGACCGGCAGAGGTGGCACTAAATGGGAGCTTTCCATCTGATGCAAGTAGAAGGTGTGGACAGAGTGATACAGATCGTGACCATTGTGGGGTCAAAGAATTAACACCCCTTCTGTACTGCTGTGGTCCAGACTGCCCACCCATCCTCTGTGTCTGCTATTTACCTCTTTAAAAACTATGAATTATAAATTTAATCTTGTGAGGTAAGTCAAGCAGCATTCAGACATAATATTAACCCATGATTAGCATTCCCCCCCTCACCCAGGCTCAAGTGGTCTCTCCCCCTTGCCCTCCTCTGGTGTAGCTGCAAGGAGATCAAAAGCTTCCTCCTATTCTGATTAACCAACATTTAGGGTTAAGATGATATGCTAAACTATGGTTGATCTTAATTATGGTTAGTCAAAACAAGCCAGCTTCATAAGCTATGATTTGAAGTTGGCTTATTTCCACTGACCATTGCATCCATGCTATAAGCAGCCCTGGGCATCAAACACTGGGCTAACACAGAACCTGCACCTAGGTTCTTGTTTGGTTATTATTTTTATTTTTATACTGTACTTTTAAACTTCTAAAGTTTTATTTTGTATTTTATCAACTTGTATTTTATGGTTGTAATTGTTGTGAACTGCCCAGAGAGCTTTGGCTATTGGGCGCTATAGAAATGTAATAAATAAATAATATTCACACAATTGCTAATTGTGTGAATAAAGCCACATCTAGTTTAGCCCTCAAGACTAACCAGGGATTAGCATCATCTGTATAAGAAGTCCATCAGTTGTAAGGACCCAACTGTTTAAAGACTATGTGAGAGTCAGACAGATCCCCAAAATACCTTTAGTTTCTATGAGCTGGCTAGTGTTGTGTTCAAGAACATAAGAAGAGCCATGCTAGATCAAACCAAGGGTCCATCTCTGTGAGCATTCTGTTCACACATTGGCCAGCCAGCTACCTACAGGAAACTCACAAGCATGACATGAGAGCAGCAGCACCCTCCCTCCCTCCCATTTTCCCAAGCAACTGGTGTACATAAGCATACTGCCTCTGATCCTGGAGGTAGCATATAGCATCAGAACTAGTAGCCATTGATAGCCTTCTCCTCCATGAATTTGTCTAGTCACACTTAAACCCATTGAAATCAATGGGACTTAGGTTAGTCATGACTACCTTGTCCCATTGATTTCAGTAGGTCTATTCAGTGCTGCCATCAGGGCAGAACTTTGGGGCAAAAGTCCAGGACACAATTCAACTGAATGGGCCCCAAAACACAGCAGAGTTGGCTTACCATCTAGAGGGGGTTTGAATCTCTGGCCATTTAGTCCAGAGATTCAAATTATCTAACTGCACCTGTGGGGGGGTCTGTCTTCATGGATGATTTGCTGCAGATTGGGACTGTTTGGAGGTCCTTTGCAGCACATGATGTCATGGCCAGTCCACAGCCACTCCAGAGTTTACCTTTGGGGAAGCCGCATTTTTGCAGAGTTCTTTAAGTCCGCTGTTTTTCTTTAATTCTGCTCCCTTGTGGTTCAGCAGTTGTGTGCCCATCCCTCTGCTTTAAATTTGGTATGCTCAGGCATTCCTAGGGGTGTGTCTTTCACCTGGCCATGACTTCAGTAACCTAGGTAACTAGAGTAACTAGCCTGCCTTTCCAACTCATCAAAATGCTAGAGCGCTCTTCCGTGCCTTCAGAATTGCGCTGTACTTTTTGCCAGTGGGAGCAACTAGCCTCCATTTCCTAGCCCTTCCCTGTTGAAAGCTGGTGCTTCTGGTACTTTGCTGCTTCTCTGCAGGGAGGGAAAGGGCTGGCTGGAGTTGCCTTCCTCTACTAACGCTGCTGCTGCTGCCTCTGCTGCTGCCTCCTCGCTTCCCTCTCCTGCACTCCTTAGTTTTCATTGTATAGCGGTATCGGTACAGCGGGGCTGCAGGCTCCCATTCCTGGCTGCCTCCTCTCGCTAGATAGCTAGTATTTGAAACAGTGCAGCTCCAATTTGCTCAATGGGAAAATGACACTACAGATTCTCAATGGGGGAGAAAGTAGGCAACAGAGGCTGCTGAATGAGAATGGGGGAAGCAGCTATATCGCTGTATTTACTCCCTGGAAGTGCACAACCAGGGTTTTATGATTGGGC
Organism: Heloderma suspectum; assembly: GCF_057233095.1. NCBI lineage: Eukaryota > Metazoa > Chordata > Lepidosauria > Squamata > Helodermatidae > Heloderma > Heloderma suspectum. Next base: position 395,833,380 of record NC_139458.1, read on the forward strand.
AACAAAGGCTGCAGACTATCAATGGCTGAAGCAGCTAGATTTCCTTTCTCTGGAAAAGGAGAAACGAGGCGGGAGCTCTAACTCTCTGACTGTTGGCTGGAATGGGGTGATATTGTGCTGGTGGGGTGCTCTCATGGGGAGCCTTCAGATGCTGTTGGGGATAATAACATGGTAGCTGGGCAGAGCCTGGACAGGGATGGGAAACAAGCCTCTCTCACTGGTTGAGAAGCACCTGCTGGGTGGTTGACATTCAGTTCTACTCACCCCACCCAACCCAGAAGTATGTTGCTTTCAAGTGCTGTGTGACCCATGAAAAGCAGATTTTCAAGGTACGGTACACTTGGCTTTTCTTGCTTTGTGTGTCCCTGATGGACCAAAGCTGACTCCATGAAAATCTGGATAATACTCCACCGCACTTCTTATTCCGTTGTTGTGAAGATCTCCTCTGGGTATCCTCTAAATATAACCTTGTCTGGATGCGACCCATAAGACTGAGAACAAATGGGCATCTGTGCCCACAAGGATAAAGCATCCACGTGTTAGCACCACAGTAATCCACCACAAACCAAAACCACAATGCGCTACTGGTGGAGCTCAAGCACAAGTACGGTGTAGGAAGGCTGGAATATTGGGGGCTGTTTAATTAGAAGAAAGGCAAATACAGGGGTGGGGGACATTATAGAGCTTTTAAAATGATGCACAGTGTGAAGAAAGCGATAGACAAAAGATATTTGCTTTCTTCCATAATATTAGAGATCACCCAAACTGCCAGACAAAAGGACATCCTTCTTCCCTCAATGGCCTGGTTCTCATATAACGACAAGCCACCATGGGTGGTTCTCCCTGTGGGGCTTTTTGTCGTGGCAGTGGCTGCCATTTTGAATATTTGGGATGCAGCAGGGGCATGCCATAGCTTCTCATTATGTGCGAACCCAGTGAGGGTGGGTTGTTTGGGGTGGTTGACAAGCTAGAACCAATGGGCTGTTTTAAGGTTGCGGGTGGCAGAAATTGTGGCAAAACTGCTCCTCCCCCGGTGAAATTTGGTGAAATTGTTCCCCACAAATGCAGAGTTTTGTATACAGCTTATCCTACGGACTGTAGTTCTGTGCGAAGTGGGACTAGGATACAGAAGAGTTCTTAGCACCCTTACCAAATGACAATTTCTAGGGTTCTTTGAAGAAAGCCATGCTGGCTGTGGAATGCTGGGAGTTGCAGGACTTCTTTCTGCCTAAAAAGTCCTACAACTCCCATCAATGCATAGGATTGCTCCCTAAGCCTATCTCTCTTTTTGACTGATGTGAAATGCTTAGGGAGACAAGAATTTTCTGGAAAGTGGGATACAAATACAGTAAATACAGATATACATACATTAAAACTCAGCCAATTTTCAAAAAATGCACTTCCAATAAAAACACAGATAAAAACATACTAATAAGAAAGAAAACAAGTATCAGTCCCTGGTGTAGATATCCCTTGAATGTCCCACCATATTAACCTAACTTCTGATTACCCAGGTCTGGAGCACCTCCAGCCACGAACCTCAAATGAAATCATACTGTGTCTGTCTGAAATACGCTCATCACCATGCTGTGATTATGACCCATCGACCTATCTGAAATATATACAGGGATCAGGGAAAGTCATCAACCATGTTGTCCTTTCATTCCTCTCATTCTTCAAAGCCAGTTTCTTTCCATGCAACACATTCATTTTTCTTCCCATCTTCCTTTCAAAAATATAATATTGGCTACCTGTTTAATAATAATAATAATAATAATAATAATAATAATAATGTAGCCTGGTAGAACATAGCCTCACAGAAACAATCCTGGATTTCTTTTCCTGATGAATTTTTAAAGGATTACCAAGGAAAAGATACAAAGTGAGATTCAAGATGGAAAATGCATTTCTCCAGAGGTCTCCTTCTGCCCCCATCCCAGTCCGGAAGACAGCACAGACCAGACGTTCATAACAAGAAGGAGAGAAACCTTCCCTGGGTCTTCAGGGGAAAATCAATCAAATAAATTATTTTCCCACAGACCAGGGCATAGCAAGCCTTAATAGCAGTTCCTCCCCACTACCCCAGAATAAAGCTCAGATTAATTTATAGCCTGGAGTGACTATATAATAGTCCCCAAAGTGTTTTCCAAATATTCTAACTAGACTGGGCACCAGTAAGAAACTTTTTTTTTTTTTTAAGACAAAGTTGGCTCTCCTCAAGGTGATGAGGGAGATGCTTGCAGAAGTTCTTCTTGCAATGTTTGAGTCTAGAAGAGTAAAGGAAAACCCAAATCATGTCAGTCAAGCTTCAGTCCCATTGAAATTAATGGAGCTTAAGTAAATCACAGACGGACGTGTCCCATTAATTCACTGGAACTTAAGTGTGACATGAGCCGCTGCGATCATAAATTCATTTACTAGGAATCAAATCCAATAGAACTCACTGGGGTTTACTTCTGGGTAAACGTGCTTAACTCTTGCTATGCCTGTACGTGGGCTGACCCCAAAGCAATAGCTTCCCTATTACCTCATTCAGCCTTCCCGGACCTGGTGCCTTCCAGATTTCTTGGACGACAGCCCCCATCCAGATATGCTGGGGGTGATAGGAGATGTGGTGCCCCAACACATCTGGAGAGGACCAGCCTGGCCTGAAGGTCACGGATGACAGCAAGCAAAATCTTGTTTTCTCCCTCCCAAGGAGTACTCCAGTCATCCCATACACGCTTACCGGGGAGTAAGTCCCATTAAACTCAATGTGACTGACTGCTGAGTAGAAGAGGATAGGGTCGCGCTGGAAATGCGTTTGCTTTAGCATTGTCCCTGCGTAACAAACCCGTCTTCAACACAGGTAAAAGAGATGTGCTTAATTTGAGTTTAAGAAACGGTGTGTGTTGCTGGCAGGATTCTTCCAACCCTCGCTGACATAGATGACCGGAGGTGAACGAAGACGGCACTCCCGCGCCCTGTTGTATAGACGCGACAATTTCAGCTGGTGTTGTTACTACATTTCCATACCGCCCCATAGCCGAAGCTCTCTGGGCGGTTTAAGTTATCGCTTGTCATACTGAAATCCCCAAGTACAAAACGCAGGAGTCCCGTCCTATTTTGTATCTGGCCACCCCAACCTCGGAATACGAGGTTTGCGATGAAGATTTCAATGCCTATCCGGGGGGGTTATCGTATTTATTTATCATTGTTGTTAGTCGCCTTGAGCACCATTTCCTGGTAGAAAGGCGGGGTATAAAATAAATGTATGTTTATTTGTATCCCGCCCTTGCTCCAAAGAGCTCAGGGCAATAAACCTTGGGGTTTTCCCCTTTTCATCCTCAGGACAACCCTACGAGGTAGATCAGGCTTGGGGGAGAGACCGGCTCTAGCGGGTCACTCACTGTGAAAGGATTTGAACCAAGTCTGCGTCCAAGGCTGTAGTCCCACTAGCCCACGCTGGCTGCTAATGGAGTTCCTCCCTGGTAAAACTACTCCTTGTTGTAGTAGAACCTCCTGCTCCCCCGTAGTGTAACAGGTGGTACAAGCCAGCCAAAGGGAAACACTTCGAAGTCTCTTTCATTTCAGTGGCAGAGAAGGGTCGATGCGTTTTCGAAGTCGTTCACCTTTGGCTGGATCGTGTCCAGCGTGTCTAGGATCCGGGGGTAAGGAAATAAACTCAAGTTAAGGCTGCAATCCTATACCCGCCACGCAATCCTATGCATCTCTAAACTTAGTTTTAAAATACGTTTTAATTGTGTGGGGCTTTTAAACAGTTTAAAAAGTTTTTTGTCTATATTTTTTTAATGTTACCTTCGTTTTGTGAGCCTCTGAGAGAACTTGTATTATGGGATGGCTATATAAATTTAGTTTAAAAAAGACCCAACAACACTTTTAAAAAAAAAATAACATTTTTTGTTCTTCATTCTCCTTCCAACACATTGCCTTTAGAGACAAAGTTCCATGGAAATGAATTGGACTTCCTTCCAAGAAATTGTTTGTTTGTTTTTGGCTTGTTACATTTATATCCTGCCTTTCCTCCAAGGACCCCAAGGCGGCTTACATGATCCTCCTCCCCTCCAATTTATCCTCAGAACAACCCTGTGAAGTAGGTTAGGCTGAGATTCCGTGACTGGCCCAAAGTCACCCAGTGAGCTTCGTGCCAAGTGGAGACTAGACAGTGGGTTTCCCCAGTCCAACACTCTAGCCACTACACCACACTGGCTCTTACACTTAGCTATCAAGTTGGATGCCGGAAGCGTATGACAACCTGATCCTATACATGTCTACTCAGAAGTAAGTCCGGACTCATAGTAAACCCTGAACACAAGAAAGGTCGGAAATGTATAGGCAGGTTTGGAAAGAATCCAAATTCCAAAAAAAAGTTTTGAGTTTTTATTACCTACACTTGCGATGTTTGAAGCAGACTTTCTAAATAAGCCGACAAGATCACCATTTCCCTCGGCTAAAATAAACTAAGGAGTTAGAGGAGAGGTTTCTCTAGGTCGAAAAGCTAAAGGAGGGGGTTAATGTGGAAAGGGGACAACGGACGAAACCTGGTTTATAAATAAAATGATGAACGTTATAGAGAGATAATACTAGAAGAATTCGGGATAATACTTGATCACACGGATCATCCGACGAAGTGGATCGTCAGTAGGTTCAGACAAAGGCAACGATTATTTTACACACGATATCTTAATTTGTGGAACGCGCTGCCGCAGGATGTGTGCTGTGGTCACTAAAATAGATGGGCTTCTCAAAGGAATTAAATTAATCTATGGAGGACAGGTGTTTAGAGCGCCAGTATTAGGTAAGAAATCTAAACGAAACCACCACGTTCATAATCAGTTAAGCCTATTACCTTCATCCCCCGCTTGCGGGTTTCCCGGAGGATTCTGGCTGTCCGCTAAAGGGACCCTCGGTATGGTCCGGGAAGACTCCGCAGTGCTGCAGAAAACCATGTAGAGAGAGCACCAATCAAGCATTTCCGTTGTGGTCCTATATGCTCATCAAAACAAAAAGGGAAACATTTCACGAAATTAGCCAGTTTTATTGATTCAGGCAAATGCAAGGCACCTCAGACCCAGAATGACTTTTCCGGAGTGGGGCATAAAGCTGGAGCTCAAGCTGGTAAAACAGAGGAAGAGGCAGCAGCACCAGCACGCAAACGAGACCAACAGCATTTCTTCACGCCACAATGAGATCCGTTGCCAGCCGATGGCCACCACAAAATGCAGCCGCGGTAACTTTGACAGGAGGGCCTTAATCACGTTTACTCGGAAATGAATTCTAATCCGTCCAATGGTGGTCATTTTCAAATAAAGAGCCCGATCCTCTGCCTACTTACTCGTAAGTAAGTCCCGCTGAGTTCAAGGAGGCTTTGCTCCCAAGTAGGTCTGCTTCGGATTGCAACCTTAAAGGGGACTAGAAACATGCATGGGGGAATAGACCTACCCAGGGCTTTTAGCAGCGATCATGAAGAACTGCAGCCTCCGTCGCCAGATGCAATGTATTTCTGAGAACAAGAGGGCGGCAGGCGAGGAGGGTTGACTCTTGCGGCCTGCTGCTCAGGTTCACCACGGAGGCATCGCACTCCCCACGTGGAGACAAAATGCTGGACTTGAGCATTTTGCTCTGATTCAGCAAGACTCTTCTTCGGGTGTCTTGAGTCCCCGGGACTTTCCGACTGCTCTAGCCTAGAGTGCTGGGATTCATATGGACTAGCAGCTGAACTCAATACATTGGACGCGCCTAAATCTCACAGAAATCAATGGCAACTAAGCAATGAAAAATATGCCTTTAATGTCCCTCCCTCCCTTTCTCCCTTTATTACTTAAAAAAAAAAAAAAAACCTGCACGGCGCCTGCTCCATCGCCTTTCCCAAAGTTAGAGACCTGCCCTTGGCCTCAGGAGAGGTGCGCAGTCTCCCCCCACCTGGCGCCCTCCAGATGTGTTGTACTACAACTCCCATCAGCCCCAGCTAGTCGATGTGGGGGTGTCTGTTTGTTTACTCTTGGGTTCATCCTTGGTTCCGTTAACATCCAACGGATTATCACAATTCAGTCAAATTGTCGGGACTTTTCAGGCTTGGCGACAAAAAGGAAACGAACCACTTAAAGAGAAAAACGCATTTCTTTTCCTCGAAAAGAGGCTTCTCTTTTAAATTCAGATTTTGACGAGTCACGAGAATGTTTTAAAAGCTCCATATAAGTTGGATTCTTTCTTGCTTGGTTATATCACACTCTCTAGTAGCTTGTGGTATGAATTTGGAATGCTTTGGTTCAACTTATCGATTAAACTTCATGTCGATTGTAAAGGGACTTACTCCCCATAAGATAAAGACACTTTTTGACTGCATACATTCTCTGTGTAGCCAGAAGAGTAAGGACTCATCAGTCACAACAAGCCTGAAGGTGTTGACTCTCCTCCACCATTCTGCTAGTCCTCAAGTTCTTCCTCGGAGTTCTGCCCAGTTTTGCCGGTAGTGGGGACGTTTTGCCATCGATTCATAAGCGTCTCATCCTTCAAACTTTTTATAATTATATTATTATTATTAAGAACTACTTGTTGTAGATTGGTTTCCTTTTTTCTTTGATTTGTACTTTTTGAGGGCAAATAACAGGCTGGGAAGGAAAGAAATTATTTTCAGTAAATATGCATATCAATCAGACTTACTTCTAACTGATAATACTTAGATTGGGACATGAACTTTCTACCTAGTAGTTGAAATGCCCTGTGAAAATTCATAATCAAAGCACTTTTTAAAAAAAAATCCGAAGTGAGATGTAAATGTAAGCTGTTTGGGGAGCCTTTTTCATTAATTAAAATATTTAAAATAAATAAATAGGGGTTATGTGTAATTCATTATAAAATAGTTCTCTTTTCAAATGTGTAGTTTTGATTTGAAAACGAGAGCAATCTGATCAGCTTCAGGGAACGAAAGACTGTAATCCTAGATACGCTTACTCGACAGTAAGCCCCAGCTGGGCTTAATAGTAAACAGGGGCATCTTAAGATTTGCGCCTCCCAGACGCTGCTTATGGAATTAGGGATCCCTGGATTCCGCAGTTTATTGTACCCAAATGTACCTAAACTCCGAGGACTGCTTAAACCACTTCCCGGCAGGAACTATCCGAGTCCACGAGTTAGCGGGACAACAGCATTTGCCTATCCTAAATACATTTCACGGCGCGATTCCCAACCAATTAAAAGGAAAATACTCCGCTCCTTGGGTAGAGGAATGACTACAATCAGTGGGATTTGCATGCGAAAAACACGATGGGGGGGGGGGGACGTGTGTGTGTGTACATAAAACTCTCCATAATGCCTCTGAAGTGGGCTACAGTCCATGAAAGCTTATGGGACGCAAGCCTATGTATGTTTGGACAGAAGAATGTTCTACAGTTGTTGTAGGACTTTTTTTTCTGGGCAAATATCCATAGGACTGCACCCTACATTCGTTAATATTTTGGCTGCAACAAGACGCGTTGATGGTTTTGCTGCAGTAGACTAACACGGCTACCCTCCGGAAATCCTTAAAAATCGATCTACAGAAGCTGCCTGTAGGACGACTCTAATCGCGTCTCCTGGAGGTAAGGCTGCAACCTTATGCACGCTTGCAGGGAGGAAGCACCGTTGAATTCTGCGCAAACATGCACAGGTCCCCACTGCGTCAGCTTCCCTTGCTATGTATGGCAAATGGTGCGACAGAACCCTCCTGGGATGAAGCTGGCTGAACATGGCTAGCATGGCAGCCAATCCTCGCATGTCTACTCAAAAGTAAGTACCACCCAGTTCAAGGGGGCTTACTCCCCCATGAGTGGGTATAGGACTGCGCTGCTCGAACTGAGGGTGTGGAGCCCGATCTTATCTACGTTGACTCGGGAGTAAGTCCCTCGGAGTTCAAAAAGGTTGCTGTCCCTATCAAATAAGAAATGTGATTTTTTTTTCCTGGGAAGGAACGAAGGAAGGAAACAGGAGACGAAAAGAAAGGAAGAGCTGGGCATTTAGTGGCTAGAGTGCTGGACTGAGAGTCAGGAGATCCGGGTTCTAGTCCCCACTCAGCCATGGAAGGAAGCTCACTGGGTGACTTTGGGCCAGTCACAGACTCTCAGCCCAACCTACCTCACAGGGTTGTTGTGGTGAGGATAAAATGGAGAGGAGGGGGATTATGTATGCCGCCTTGGGTTCCTTGCAAGAGGGGGAAAGGCGGGATATAAATGTAATAAATAAATGAAAAATTTCAAACTCACTATATTGTTATACCTTTATTAGGCCAATTCAAACATCACCCCTAAATGTGCAAGTTTCCGAGACTTTGGGTTTGCCTAGTAAAGGTATTACATATTGGGAGTTCGGAATTTTTCTAATAGCACGAAATACTTCTTGACAAGATCTTTCTTTCCTCTTTCCGTCTTCTATTAACCTTCCTTCGTTTCATTCCAAACATCCTACGGAGAAAGCGTCTTTCTCCTCCTTTTCTTTCCCTCCCTTTCCTACCATCACACTGCCTTAAAAAAAAAAAAAAAACACACCTCCTTTTCACCCACTCCAGCTTTTATGGCCAAACAAGTTCACAGTTTATACACAGTAAAATGTCAATATTGCCTTAATGGCTGCTGCTGGAGGAGGGGCGGGGGGAACAAAACCCTGATCGCGGGGAGGGCCCTCATAAAACGACTGGGTTCAGGCCTCCCCCTCTCGCCCTCCATAAAAGCGGCCCTGTTATCACGCGGCGGCGCACTGGAGCGGGGGAGTTTATGGCTTGCCGGGCGGATTAAGGCCGAGACAGAAGCGCAGCACCATACATGGAAGCCTGGCCGGGGAAGATCTCCGGCTCGCCTTCGTCCAAGAGACCCATCCATTACAGCGCCGATATCTGGAGCCAGCAAAGATATACAGACTATAAATTTTCCCCCCGCGCTGCTCGGAGGCCCGACGGCTCGGCCGCCCGCCCGCCCGCATTCTTCGCCTTCGAGGGGTGGGGGGAGAGCGGGGCCCCCAGAAGAGAGAGCGGGGCAGCCAGAAGAAGCTCGCCGGACCATCCATCAAGGCCCTGATGACTCCGCGCTGCAGCCAATGGCTTGTGTAAAAGCGGCCGGCTCCGCCCAGGTGGCATCGTTATCTTGTCCAAATGATGCATAATATTGGGATTAGGGCTTAGATCATCTCATGCTTTTAAAATCATCACCAGCCCTAACCAGAGGTGGGGGGGGGGGTCCTGGTTCCTCTTTGGAGAGGAGGGGGCCAAAGTTTCCCTCCGAGCCTGGATCTACCCGGCAACAGGGTAAGGCGGCTCCCGTGTCAGGAGGGGAATCTGCTCCAGGTTTCACTCAGAACTCCTTTAGGGTTCTGAATCCCGGAGCGGATGCACTGCCCCACCGGCATTGGGGCCACCAGCCTCCACTGGCTAGAGTCCTCCTGTGTTGGTGGCCGTGAGGACTGCACCCGCTTCAGGTCAGAGTGCAAGGGGAGAGAGGCAGAAAACTTGCTCATCATCTCAGCGTATGAGTCACCCTATAGCCGAAGCTCTCAGGCGACATACATAGTGCAAACGAATACGATAAAACCAATGATAAGGACACATTCAAAGAATTTAAAAGCAGCAACCATGATTTAGAATCGTTTTTAAAAGAGAGATCGGTGTCAAAGCAGGTAACGCATGGGAGAGGAGGGTTTTAAAATAAAAAAGCATTCAAAAATAAAATAAGCACCACTTTGATTGTTTTTTAGGGCCTGGGAGGATGGAAAGGTATTTAGCCGGTACTGAAAAGTCAACAAAGTAGACACCAGGTGGAGTTCTCCAGAGAGGGCATTCTGCAGTTTGGGGCCACTGCAGAAAAGGCCTGCTCAGGAGTAGCCACCCACCAAATCTCAGTATGTGGGGGCATGTGGAGCAGGACCTCAGATGACCATCTCAGGGCACAGGCAGGAACTTATGGAAGGAGGCAGTTCTTCAAATACTGTGGTCCCAAGCCATGAAGGGCTTTATAGGTTAACACCAACACCTTGATTTGCCGTGGGACTGAACTGGGAGCCAGTGAAGATGATACAATACTGGTGTAATATGGTTATAATGCCCAGTTCCAGTCAGTACCCTGGCTGCCATATTTTGTTCCAACTGTAGTTTCTGAGCCATCTTCAAGGGCAGCCCCACATACAACACATTGCAGTAATCTAACTGGAAGATTACCAAGGCATGGATCCTAAAGCCAGTCTGTCTCTGTCCAGGTAGGGTCATAGCCAGCATACCAGCCTAAGATGGTAAAAGGCATTCTGTGCCACAGAAGACACTTGTTCCTGTAGTGTCTTCCTGGATCTACAAGCAATCCCAAGCTACAAACATGATCCTTTAGGGGGCGAGCAACCCCTTCTAGAACAGATTAAACATCACTCACCGATGAAACACCTCCTAACAGTGCCTCCATCCTGTATGGATCGAGCTTCAGTTTATTGGCCCTCATCCAGTACATTACTGTGGACAGGCACTGCTTCGGTCACTTCCACTGCCTCACCTGGACCTGATGAAAAAAAGAAGAGCGGTGGGTCATACTGATGATACACTCAGTATACAATTTCATGTAGATGTTAAATAGCATGGGGGAATCTTTCAGGACCCCAAAGCATAAATGCCATGGGGTCGAGCAGAAGTCCCTCCAGCACCACCTTCTGGAAACAACCATCCAAGTATGAGCAGAACCACTGCAAAACTGTACTGCACACACTCAACTCAGTCTCTCCAGAAGGGTACCATGGCTGATGGTATGGAAAACCATGGAAAGGTCAAGGAAAATCTCCCTCTCTCCAGGCAAAAGTCATCCCACATTCATTGCAGCATATGATGTGGGCATGCCCTGTGGTGGCTTCTTTCTGCTTAGAAGTTACTGCTCATATAAATTTTGTTCTTGAAAAATCTGCGACAACTGTGAATGCTCATGCGCTTCTGAATTGTAAATGTTCTGTGATGTGCAGATTAACAGATGGACAGCAAAGTTGACCTTTGGGAGCCCTGTCACTTGCAGATATGAATCACTATGTAGCCAAAACGGCACCATCCCCACTCTAAAGGGAAGTATCAGCAAGTTTGAGGGAATCCCAAGTTTGCAGAAGTATTTTTAAAAATGGGGGGAAAGAACCTGGGGAGGGGGGAAGATCCCCAAAACAGGCTGATGAGGGGTGGACATACTTAGGGGACACAGAATCCCAATTGACTGTGGGGGCGGGGTGGAAAAGGGGTGAGGGTGATCAGAATGGAGTAAATTGGAAGAGGGCATGGCTGGCTAGCTGGAACCCTGAACAGGAGCACTCCATACCACAACATTTTGTTGCAGGCCTCACTCACTGGTTTTAATGGGAAACTATTCTCAACTTCTAGGGGTGCAGTCAGATGCTGTTAGACCTCACATTTTGGATTCTGTGACCATTTCAGTGCATAGATGCCATGCTAATGAGAGCCATCGAGCCTCAGTGGCATCGGGACACATCGTGTGCTGGACAGAGAGAACGGTTTGGAAAAGGAACTTAAATTAGAAGAGATGTGAGAAAGGGATGGAAGGCAGCGGGATGGGCCAGATTTCAATAACAAGGAAGTCGACTTGTAACTGATACTTCCCGGGATTAATGGGGAGAGTAGAATTTGCTGAGAGAAATGTTTGCTGGACCTTAAGGAAAATGCTCTCCTGGGTTATAATGCTCTGGGATGCATATCAATAGGGATGCTTCTTTGGTGCAGTGCTCAGATTACAGAGGAGCGGGGGGGGGGGGCTTTTGCAATGGCCCCCTTCACTATTGTTTTATAAGGCAAGATTAGCCCACCATCCACCACCTCTCCTGAAGGACCCTCCCCGGCCCTTCTGCTCGAATCTTTCCACCATCCCTCTCTATGGTTATGTGCCTAGCCGAGGAGAGAGCAGTCTGGTCCCCAGCTCCACACTGCTTTGTTTACTTGGGCTGCCTATCCAGATCCACCCATGTTTACGTCCTCAGGCAGCTGCCTGCCCCTCCTCCCCCGTGTATGGGGTTTGGTCAGACATTCCCTTCTGTCAATCAGAGTCTCCTGCCACCACCCAAGCATCCGCAGAGTCTTTGTACTTTGGGTGAGGGAGCTTCCCAGGATTTTTTAAGCTCCTGACATTGTCCTGGAATATAAGGCAAGTTCTGAAGCCGTGGGAGTGTCGCGACCCTAAAGAACCCTGGCTCCAAGGTGAACAGAGGAAGCCGCCTTATGCTGAGTCGGACCCTTGGTCCATCCAGACCATTAGTGCCAACACTGACCGGCAGCCATGGCTCCGGACATTTTTAGAGTAGTGCCAAATTCCCTGAAACAATAATCAACTAGTCATATTAAAATACATGTATCATGATATTTCTTTGTTGGGACAAATGTGTGTTTTCAAAATGTATGTTAAAGTGCCTCTATATGAATTCCTCCCCTTCTAAATGGTGTGTCATTTCTTATTAATTATGATATTTTGTCCTTTCTTTTTCCATTGGGTTTCTCATTTTCAGATTCAAGTTTGCCTGATCAGAGAGCTGGAGGCACAGCCTTATCAAAATGTAATGCAATCCCATTAATTAATTAAAAAAAAACACCTTTCGGTTTATCATGTCTTGCCTTAACAAGATTTTTTGTTAATTTCGTTACATTTAGGACGCTCCATGTTCACTCAAGCTCCAAATGCTGGGAAATTACAGCTGATAAGGACCATGCCCTTAACAGATGTGTCATTCATAGGAACATAGGAAGCTGTGTTATACTGAATCAGACCGTCGGTCCATCTAGCCCAGTATTGTCGACACTGACTGGCAGCAGCTCTCCAGGGTTTCAGGCAGGAGTTTTTCCAGCCCTACCTGGAGATGCCGGGGATCAAACCTGGGACCTTCTGCATGCAAAGTAGGGGCTCTACCACTGAGCTGTGGCCCTACAAATATGTATTTGTAGAGATGCATTTACGTATATAAAGAGCAAACATAAAAGAATTACAAACATGTATATGCTCTGTAGTTAGAAATCTCTGTAAAAATGCATCTGTAGATCCTAGGGGTGGACGAAAGTCACTTACCTTTTCTCACAGCTTGTTCGCGGTGGGGGGGAGGCGCTTCGCTGGTCCCCCCACAAAGTTCAGGCCGGGGGGGGAGGCTTCCCGCCTCGCCTGGCCGAAATTCAGGCCGGGGGGGAGGCTTCCTGCCTCGCCCGGCCGAAATTCAGGCTGGGGAGGAGGCGCCTCGCCTCGCCCGGCGGCGAACGCGAAAGTTAAAAAAAAAAAAAAAAACCCTGATAGATTACGTGACGATTCATGTAGCCTATCACGGCTAGATCTGCAAAGTCAGCCATGATAGGCTACATCAATCGTCACGTAGCCTATCACGGGTGACTTAAAAAAAAAAAAAAAGCGCGTACGCGAATGGCGGCCCCCATAGGGAGCCGCCATTCGCGTTCCTTATTTAGTCGCTGTAGTCTACGTAAATGTTTACGTAGACTACGGCGAAAATAAGGGCAACGCAAATAGCGTTGCCCTTATTTTCGCCATAGTCTACGTAAACATTTACGTAGACTACAGCAACCAAATAAGGAACAGGAATGGCGGCTCCCTATGGGGGCCGCCATTATCCGTACACTTTTTTTTTTTTTAAAGTCACCCGTGATAGGCTACGTGACGATTCACGTAGCCTATCATGGCTGACTTTGCAAATCTAGCCGTGATAGGCTACGTGAATCGTCACGGAGCCTATCAGGGGGCGTTTGTTTGTTTTTTTCCTTTCATGGCAATGGCGGCGGCGGCAGCCGGTCAAAAGACCGGCTGCCGCTCCCGCCTCGCTCAAACACCCGCCGAACCGCCCGGCCGGACCAGCCACCGGGAGGGACATTCGGTAAAGGTAAGTCCCGTCCCGGGGGGGTGTGTGCGGGGGGGGTGCGGAGGATTTCTCCCCGAAACGCTCGGCCCCCTGAAGTTTCGGGGAGAAATTCTCCGCCATCCCTAGATCCACTCCAGGATTTCTGGCAGGATTTCTTCCTAGCCCTACCTGGAGATGCCAGGGACTGACTGCTAGTGTCCTCTTTGCTTTGTGAAGAACATGAAAGCAAGGAGCAAGGTCCTGAAAAATCCCTTCTGGAATTAAGAGGATCTAAAATTAAGTGGCAGGAGAATACATTCCAGCCCAGAATAAGATAAGGTCCCTGTGAATTTATTTTATCTTCCCAGTGGTGGCACCCAAGTGGTAGAATAGTCCCCCTGAGATGAGTAACTTCTTCTCACTCCATCCCACTAGCTTATTTCCCAAACTTGAATGGACGTATCTGAGATTCACCAGATCACAAGAGAATACAACAGCTTTAAGGACAGACCCCATTCAGTGATAGATTTGCAAATCTTTACCAGGTGTTTAGGGCTTCAAGAATGAATGTATCTATGGGTAGTGGTCCCTGAAACCTCTCTCAAGCCAGACAACACAGATATGGTGTTAAGAATATATGCATTGCTTGAACAGTCTAAGAGAATAACAAGCTTTAGTTAAGATGAGGCAGATTGCAAACATCTCTAAATACACACAAGTTATAACACTAAAAGTATAATGAAAATGGTAGCAGGCATATTGTTAACATAGTAAAACTTAGGTTCCTCTCAATGTCAAAGTCAATATCAAAGTTTCATATTTACCTAAATAGAAGGCATGGTGGGCAAAGCCAGCATAAGCACATTTGGCTGGTTTCTCATTCTCCCAGGATCTCTTTCTCAAACAAATCAAACCTTGGTGTTTTATCACCCCGATATTGTCAATGACCTCATCCTTAGGTTCATACCCAGTCATACCACCATTCCCATTGTTCTCAATGTAGCCAGGCCTGCCATTGACACCAGTAACACCTAGATGAAGGTATCCCTGCTAAACTAAGCAGCTGGCTGCTTCTAGTACCTAACTGACCCACTTGTGGCAGCCTTCCTTCAATTCCAAGAATACATTCCGTTACTCATAGTTATCACAACACACACACACGGAACTAATCATGTCTACAGAATACAAGCAATGCTGATAAATTCCACACAGTACAATGCATGTTCTGCTACACCCGCAGAGAGGCCTGGTGCCTTCTTTATTGTCTTCTCCACTCCATGTGAAGATCTTTTTATTCACCCAGCCTTCTTAAGCAACTTATGTTTAAAAAGACAGGGGAAAACTGGGCTCTAAGTGGTTGAGTAGTGTCCTGTTTTATATTCCAAGCTGCTAAGTTTTGGTTTTATCCGTCTTTGCTAGCCTGGCAGATAAGGCTATCAATGGCTACTAGTCATGATGGCTGAATATGACCTCTGTAAATGCCAGCTGCTGGGAAACATGAGCAGAAGGTACTATTGTGCTCACGTCCTGCTTGTGGCCTTCCCATGGGCATGTGGCTGGTCACTATGCAAACAAAATGCTGGACTAGATAAGCCTGTGATTTGCTACAGCGTGACTCTTCTTATGCTTTTATGTTCCTATGACCGGTTTTATGCTACACTTTGTTTCGGTTGTTAGTTATTGTATTTTGGTTTTTACGCTTTGCTTCTGTGAGTCACTTGGAGAGCAGAGCCTGATGGGCAATCATATAAATTCCATCGTCGTCATCATCACAGCCACCACTACCATCACAGTCTATAGATGGGTGAAGAGATTTTGATGGTCAAGGGGAGTTTGATAAGCAAAAGAAAACATCTGTCGTGCACCACTGCCATCCTGTACCATCCACCCTGTACCTCAGTTGGTAGGGAGATTCTCTGTTGGGAACTGGTGGTGGGTCTTCACCACCCACAAATATAGGGAGAACAAAGAAGAAGAGGGTTATTGCTGCAGGTTGCAGGGTTGTTTGGTGCTGGCGTAGTTGTTTATAGCAGGCACCAAAAAGTAACGGTCATGAAAGCATAGATGCAATTCTTTCAATGCAGTGCAATAGTTGAACAGGCTCCAATGAGGAGGGACTGTAGTTTATGAGGAGCGGTGGGAAGGGCTAAAATTGGTGGGGGTCAGGCAGGAGGTGGGGCTTGTGGATTTTAATGAGGGCTCACCCCAGCTTTTCCCCCATAATTAAAGCTTTGGTTTGAATAGAATAGAATAGAATAGAATAGAATAGAATAGAATAGAATAGAATTCCCCTTTTAATTTCTTACAGAACATTGGGGGATTATGAGCTACATTATCCCTGATCTTCAAACTTGCTTTGGTTTTTCCATTCTACATCAGACTGTACTTTATCAGGATGTTGTTGTTTTTTTCAGAAAGGTGACAGACCTTTTGATATAACCTCACTGTTAACCTTTCTTTCTCTGTGTGTGTGTGTACCCGTATCTACTATATTCTAAGGATAACACTTCTTCATGCATTCTGATGTAAGCTTATGCCATAATAAGTGTGTTAGTCTTTTCAGTGCCCCAAGACTCTTTCTTGCTCTTGATCTCTGCAGCTGACCTTGTCTTTAAAAGCCAGCAATTTCAGGAGGACCTGAAACAACCCCATGGTCTTTCAGGCCCCCTTCTTTCCCAAACCTTCCTTTCCCATCACTTGCTGAATTAAAGATTTGGGGGGAAAGGGAGAGAGAAGCCACCAGCAAACAGGAGAAATCCAGTTTCTCTTTCCTATATTTTTAATAAACTCAGGGGCTAGTCTATTTCCCAGGGTACAAGCAAATAGCTACTTTGACCATATGGAGGAGGTTCTATTAATTACTCTTACAGGCAATGCTGCTTTCTGATACTGTTGAAGTCTGATAACTGACTTGATTCCCCAGCCCCCAAGTTATCTACCCTGACATGAAAATAAAGACACATGGCAGGTCGATGGATTTCTCATCACCATAAATAAATAAGGTGGACTTGGGTTTTATTGTTCCCTATACAGTTTGTTCTCCTTCTTACTGTGTGTGTGTGTGTGTGTGTGTGTGTGTGTGTGTGTGTGTGTTTGAGAGAGACAGCAGAACTGGGGAGGGGGGGTGTTGGTTGCCTATTTGACACTTTCTTGAGGATTTTCCACATGACAAAAACAGGCTGCAATCCTATGCCCACTTACCTAGAAGTGGAACTCACTGGGACTTACTTCTGAGGAGATATGTATAGCATTGCACTGGTAAGAATAGAAGAACATAAAATTAGTCATGCTGAATTAGAACAAAGGCCTATCTAGTCCAGCATTCCATTCACACAGTAGTCAGTCAGCTGCCTCTGGAAAGCCTACAAGTAGGACATGAGTAGGACCCTCCCACCCATGTTTCCCAGGAACTGGTATACAGAGGCATACTATCTCTGAAACTGCAGGTAGCATACAACCATCATGAGTAGTAGCCATTGATAGCCTTATCCTCCATTAATTTATCTAATCCCATTTTAATTCCATCCAAGTTGGCAGCCATCACTTATATCTTGCAGGAGTGAATTCCACAGTTCAGCTATGTGCTGTGCAAAGAAGTACATTCTTTTTTTCTGTCCTGAATCTCCCATCATTCAGCTTCATTGGATGAACCTGGGTTCTGGTATTATGAGGTATCCACTTTCTCCACACTGTGCATGATTACAGTTCTATATGTCCCTCTTACATCCCTTACATACCTCAAAAGCTCCAAATGTTGTAACCTTTCTTCATAGGAGTCTCCAGTTCACAACATTGTTCAGGAGACGGCAACAAAAAACATCCCAAAGAAAAAGAAAACCAAGAAGGCAAGATGGCTGTCTGCTGAGACACTGGAAGTAGCCCAAGAAAGAAGGAAAGCAAAAGGCAACAGTGATAGGGGGAGATATGCCCAATTAAATGCAAAATTCCAGAGGTTAGCCAGAAGAGATAAGGAATTATTTTTAAACAAGCAATGTGCAGAAGTGGAAGAAGATAATAGAATAGGAAGGACAAGAGACCTCTTCCAGAAAATGAGAAACATCGGAGGTAAATTCCAGGCAAATATGGGTATGATGAAAAACAAAGATGGCAAGGACCTAACAGACGCAGAAGAGAGCAAGAAATGGTGGCAAGAATATACGGAAGATCTGTATAGGAAGGATAATAATATCGGGGATAGATTTGATGGTGTGGTCAGTGAATTAGAGCCAGACATCCTGAAGAGTGAGGTTGAATTTGCCTTAAGAAGCATTGCTAATAACAAGGCAGCAGGAGACAACAAGATCCCAGCTGAACTGTTTAAAATCTTGCAAGATGATGCTGTCAAGGTGATGCATGCCATATGACAGCAAATCTGGAAAACACAAGAATGGCCATCAGATTGGAAAAAATCAACTTATATCCCCATACCAAAAAAGGGAAGCACTAAAGAATGTTCAAACTATTGAACAGTGGCACTTATTTCACATGCCAGTAAGGTAATGCTCAAGATCTTGCAAGGTAGACTCCAGTAATTCATGGAACGAGAATTGCCAGATGTACAAGCTGGGTTTAGAAAAGGCAGATGAACTACAGACCAAATTGCCAATATCCGCTGGATAATGGAGAAAGCCAGGGAGTTTCAGAAAAACATCTATTTCTGTTTTATTGACTATTCTAAAGCCTTTGACTGTGTGGATCATAACAAATTGCGGTAAGTTCTTGGTGGTATGGGGATACCAAGTCATCTTGTCTGCCTCCTGAGGAATCTGTATAACAACCAAGTAGTAACAGTAAGAACAGACCACAGAACAACAGACTGGTTTCAGATTGGGAAAGGAGTACAGTAGGGTTATACACTCTCACCCTACCTATTCAACCTGTATGCAGAACACATCATGCAATGTGCTGGGCTTGATGAAGCCAAGGCTGGAGTTAAAAGCGCTGGAAGAAACATTAACAATCTCAGATATGCAGATGATACCACTTTGATGGCTGAAAGCGAGGAGGAGCTGAGGAACGTTATGACGAAGGTGAAAGAAGAAAGTGCAAAAGCTGGGTTGCAGTTAAACCTCAAAAAACCCCAAGATTATGGCAACCAGCTTGATTGATAACTGGCAAACAGAGGGAGAAAACGTGGAGGCAGTGACAGACTTTGTCTTTCTAGGCACAAAGATTCCTGCAGGCGCTGACTGCAGCCAGGAAATCAGAAGACGTTTACTTCTTGGGAGGAGAGCAATGACAAATCTTGATAAAATAGTTAAGAGCAGAGACATCACACTGACAACAAAGGTCCACATAGTTCAAGCAATGGTATTCCCTGTAGTAGCCTATGGCTGCGAGAGCTGGACCATAAGGAAGGCTGAGCGAAGGAAGATAGGTGCTTTTGAACTGTGGTGCTGGAGGAAAATTCTGAGAGTGCCTTGGACTGCAAAAAGATCAAACCAGTCCGTACTCCAGCAAATAAAGCCAGACTGCTCACTTGAGGGAAGGATATTAAAGGCAAAACTGAAGTACTTTGGCCACATCATGAGAAGACAGGATACCCTGGAGAAGATGCTGATGCTAGGGAAAGTGGAAGGTAAAAGGAAGAGGGGCCGACCAAGGGCAAGATGGATGGGTGATATTCTGGAGGAGATGGACTCGACCTTGGGGGAGCTGGGAGTGGCGACAGCCGACAGGAAGCTCTGGCGTGGGCTGGTCCATGAAGTCCCGAAGAGTCAGAAGCAACTGAACAAATAAACAACAACAATCTATGCTTTATACAGTTCTACAATATCTCTTTTGAGGTGCGATGACCAAAACTGTAAACAGCATAGTGTAGTCACACCATACATTTGTTATGATATTGGCAGGGGGGGGGTTAATTCCTTTCCTAATGATCCCCCACATGGAATTTGCCTTTTTTCACTCTGGGATGACATTTACAACATCTTTTTTGACAGGGGTTGCAATCCTGCGTGCAATAAGGATGCTTAAATCCCATTGAATGATTTAAGCATCAACCTAACTGCATTAATCCCATTAACTGATCAATTAATTGTTGCATCCCTGATTTTTGTAAAATTTCTTGTGATTGTTTCTATAACCACATAATAGTTGCACTAGAAGTTATAGGCACAGGACAAAAAGTCATTCCCTTTGGTTATTTTATCTTACTCATAGTGTTATTTTAAAGCAAAGGGATTTGCACTTTTTGACCCTATAGTACCTCTACTCCCATTTTAATTGTTTACAATAACAATAGTCAGTCTGAACAACCAAGGAATAGACCAGAGACATATAGGTGCAGATGATGAATACTTACATGTGGTGACTGGTAATAGAGGGATGCCCCTCCTGCCCATACACACACACACACACACAAATGACACCTGAACCAGAGAACTTGAGCATTCATCTCCAGGTCTCAAGAGACTTGCTAAGCAACAGGCGATCAGTTACAAAGAAGTCATAATGCCCTGAAAACTAGTAAACAAGCTTCTCTTCCCAGGTAATTTCCCCCACTTTCCTTGAGCTCTGAGTATTTAGTTTCCAGGGTTGGTGACATATTAGCCTGGCCAATGCACAGCAGTGATTTGTAAAGGTTTCTAGTCAGTTTCAGGGAACAGGAAGCTCTCCATCAGCTCCCAGGCTAGAAAGGGGCCTTGCAGTGTGTCTGTCTGAAAGGCCACGTGAGAGATCAGTATGGTTAGTAGTAAACCATCCATAACTCAGGGGGGTCATCTTGGCTCCTTCTTTGCCCATACCACTCTCTGGGAAACCCATTGGTGAGCTTTTCTCTACTTCTAACATAGTAAGCTTTTTCACCAGCCCTTCAACTTTTCCTGATCTGGAACCCTCAGAATACAATGCCCATCACCGCCAGGGAGCATGGTCAATCGTTATGATGGCTGGGGATATGGAGGTGGTAATCCAATGCATCTGGAGTGCACCAGGTTGGGCAAGGCATAACAATGTGCTGCAGATAGTGATTATTGTAGCCAAATGTTCAGAATAGCCATTGTCTTATGAAGCCATTTCCTTTTAATGTTCTAGGAAGGGTTATAGGACCAGGGAAGAAAAGACTCCAGCCAGTGCAGACACACCAGCGAGGGCCATCCAATCACTTACATTGCCAACCATTCCCAGCTAGCTAGTGAGAAAGGAGGGCGTTTAAGCCACGCCCCTTTCCAGGGAGTACAGGGGCATATTCCACAACTAGGAAATAGCTTGAAGTTTGCAGATGATTGGCCTGGGAGAGAAAATTGGCCTTTACTTGTATTGAATTATTCTGCTTCCCATACTTCAATTAAAGCTCAGGAGAAGACATTAGGAGGTAATTCCTCCAATATACCTTTTTCAGCTCAGGAAGCACAGGCAGCCTGGGAGGCTGCAGAGCAATGGAGAAATGTGTAATAGAAAGAAAACACACACACACACATATATATACACACACTGCACCATAGGCTACCTTGCAGTGATTAGGTAAGCTCAAAAACATCACAAAAATAAATGATAAAACATCCTGAGAATGTGGCAGAATAGTGGAAGCCTCTTTTATAGGGGGGAAAAAACTTTCAGGAAATTGGAAGACAGATTTAGGCACAGCACTAGCTCCCTCCCTTCCCCGGAGCTAGACACAGCATTGGCCACCTCACACCTGCAATGTGGTGGATGCAAAATGTGGCCAGCCTGCCAACACAGTTGATGCTTTGGTCACTTGCAGGGGCAGCACACACTCAAACAAAACACCTTAAGAAAAAAGAAAGCAGCTGTGCTGCAACCCCCACCAAGGGTGAGCCCTACTGTGAGAAACTGTTGAGAGTTACTCCTTCAGTGCATAGAATCATAGAATAGTAGGGTTGGAAGGGGCCTATAAGACCATCAAGTTCAACCCCCTGCTCAATGCAGGAATCTAAGTCAAAGCATCCCTGACACATAGCTGTCCACTTTCATCTTGAATGCCTCCAGTGTGGGAGAGCCCACCACCTCCCTAGGTAATTGGCTCCATTGTCATATTGCTCTAATGGTCAGGAAGTTTTTCCTGATGTTCAGCCAGAATCTGGCTTCCTGGAACTTGAGCCCATTATTCCATGTCCTGCACTCTGGGATGATCAAGAAGAGATCCTGGCCTTCCTCTCTGTGACAACCTCTCAAGTACTTGAGGAGCGCTATCATATCTCCCCTCAGTCTTCTCTTCTCAAGGCTAAACATACCCAGTTCTTTCTCTCTTCATCCAGCTTTTGTTCCAGTCCCCTGATCATCTTTGTTTGCTCAGAAGTCCCACTGTGCTCAACAGGGCTTACTTCCAGGTGAACACATCTAGGATTGTAGCCAAAGTGTCCTTCATGCCTCCATGAAAGTGTCTCACTCACCCAGCTTTCCCCAACCTGGATCCCCCCAGATTTTCTTTGTTGCCTACAAGTCCTGCCATACCTGACCATTGGCCATGCTGACTGTAGATGATGGGAGTTGCAGACAACAATATCCTTCTAGAGAGGAACCCATGTTGGGGAAGGCTGGTCTAATGCTTTTTTAAAACCACTTCCCTTAGCAGCTATCACCACAACATATGGTAGTGATCTCCATACATAAGTCTGTATTCTTTGAGGGACTCTTTTATTTTATTTTTCTGCCCTGAGTCTACTGCAGATCTCCAACAGTTTCAGCCTTTCCTTGTAAGGGAAGGCTCTCCAACTCCTTGATAATGTTGCAAAATCTATATTAGGGCAATTCCTTTATTAAACCAACCAAAAGGTCACAAAAGAGAGTGCAAGCTTTCTAGTGCTCCAGAACTCTTCATCAGGCTAGATCAGTCTTCCCCCACCCTGGTGCCCTCTGGATGTGTTGGACTATAACTCCCATCAGCCCCAACCAGTGTGGTCAGTGGTCAGAGGTGATGGGAGTTGTAGTCCAAATTATCTGGAAGCCACCAGATTGTGCAAAAGCTGGGTTAGATGGTGAACAAAGCAAAGGGGGGAAGCTGGCTGCATCTGGTCACAGTCTTAAGACGGAATGTGGGAGGCAGCTGCAGCCATTCAAATTAGGCTTTGCTAGATGCTGTGATAGTTTCTGGTTGTCTCCAGGACTATCCCTAGGACTGCTGGGATGAAGAAACAAACAATGGTCAATCCCCCATTTTGGAAAATACATAATCCAGCTGTTACCCCCCTCCAGTTCTTGGGTGAACATTGCCTGCCTTTTTCTGTCCCTTTCCCAGCATAACTGGCTGGTGACTTGGACTCTTGCCTTCGGGATTCTATTTTTTAAAAAATTTAAAAAACCCTGAAAATCACTTCCCTCCCTTGGAGCCTCCACTCCTAAGACACCAATTAGCAAAGGCTAAACCCATTAACGGATCTCTGGTTTCGGCCAGGTGGCACACATCACTGCTTGGGTGAGATCTGGAGCCGGAATCCCAAGCTCCGCAGCCAGGACCTCCCAACGAACCTCCATCAATAATAACAACACACTTTAATGGCTCGCCCTCCTCGCCTCGCATTACATCTACTGGGGCAGAGAAGGAGTCCTCGGCCTAAAGGAGGGCGGTGCCGTTGGTGCCCCTGGCCTCTGTTTCCCTGAGGACTGCTGTTTACGGGAAGCACGCTTTCTGTGTTTGCTCATAGCCAAGAAAGAGCTGCAAGGGAGTGGAAAGGTGGAGCCCATCACTCAAACAGGGGCTGTTCTCCACTCTTTCCATCCAGGACTCCTCTGGGCCGTTTATTTGGATCTCATGATGTTTGGAGAGTTAAATATTTTACAGTGAAGAATCTCCTGCCTTTTCAGGGCTTCATTCATTGAATCAATAAATGTGGCTATTTAAGCCAGACAAGAGATTAAATAGCCACATTTAATCCAGTCAAGAGGTGCTCCTGATCAGTCATAAGTCAGATCAGAGAACAGGGATTCAGCCTGTGCTGGGTGGGGTGACACACCCCTTGAACACGCCGTTTCCCAGCTTGGATGTATTCCTAGATTCAGCCCTACAGCTGGTCGCCCAGGTTTCAGAAGTGGCCAGGAATAGGGATGGCGGAGAATTCCGCCACGGATTCCAGTGAGGCTGGATTCTAAAGAATCTGTGGCAGAATGGCCCTCTCCCCCCCGCCCCCCGCGGGATCCCCCCGGGACGGCACTTACCTGGGGCGGATGCGGCGGCGGTTGCAGCAGCGTCAGTGGCAGCGGCGGCTGGTCTCCTGGCTGGTCGCGGCCGGGCTGCCGCCGTCGCCATTGCCATCCTTGCAGCCGTGGTAGGCTACATAAGAATTTACATAGCCTATCATGGCTAACCCCCCCCCCAAAATGCAGCGTACGCAAATGGCAGCGGCTACAGCAGCCGCCATTTGCGTTCCCTATTTTTCGCCAATTTACGTAAATATTTACGTAGGCTAGAAAGGCGAGAAATAAAAGAATGCAAATAGTATCCACTACGCTATTTGTGTTCCCCTTTTTTTTGCTGTTTTATCTTACATAAATATTTACGTAAGATAAATCGGCAAAAAATAGGGAACGCAAATGGCGGCCGCCGTAGCCACCGCCATTTGCGTATGCTCGTGTTTTTGTTTTTGTTACTTTGGTTAGTTGTGATAGGCTACATAAATTCTTATGCAGCCTATCACGGCTCCCTGGCTGGATGCAAATGGCGGCCGCAACAGCGGCTGCCATTTGCGTCCACACCAGCGAGTCCGTGGCCGGAAATCCGGCTGTGGACAGCCCTGGCTGCCTGGCTGGCTGCTCCGCAGAGCCGCCGCGGAACAGAGCTGGCCGTCGAGGATTCCAGGGGGGAGGACCAGATCTCCTCCCCCCCATCAGGGATTCCAGGGGGAGGGACAGAGCACCTCCCCCCACAACACAAACAGAATCCATGAAAAGGTAAGTGACTTTCGCACATCCCTAGCCAGGAGTGTGCTTGCACAGCAGAGATTGGTGCTCCAGCTGCACTCATTCCTAGAGATGTCGGATCTGGCCAGGGTGATAGATGCCTTGCCTTAATTACATCCCACTTGGGCTACTGTAGCATGCTGTATGTGGAGCTGCCTTTGAAAAGTATCCAGAAACTTCAGCTGGTCATGCAGAATGCTGTGGCCAGATTATTGACTAGGACCAGCTATAGGGAGCAATGAGGATAAGGCTAGGGATATACGAAAGTGACTTACCTTTAGGGTTGGTGGAGAATTTCTCCCCGAAACTTCGGTGGGCCGAGCGCCAACGTGTTCGGCCCCCCGAACAAGTTTCAGGGAGAAATTCTCTGCACACTCCCCCACACCCCGCACACACCCCCGGGATGGGACTTACCTTTGGCGAATGTCCCTCCCAGCGGCGGGACCGGCCGGCAGTTCGGCGGGTCTTCATCCGGGGCGGGAGCGGCAGCCGGTCTTTCGACCGGCTGCCGCCGCCGCCATTCCAATAAAAGAAAAAACAAATGCCCCCGTGATAGGCTACGTGACGATTAATGTAGCCTATCACAGCTAGATCTGCAAAGTCAGCCATGATAGGCTACGTAAATCGTCACATAGCCTATCACGGGGGCGTTTTTTGTTTTTTTTTAACTTTTAATTTCGCGGCCGGGCGAGGCGAGGCGCCTCCTCCCCAGCCTGAATTTCGGCCGGGCAAGGCGGAAAGCCTCCCCCCCGGCCTGAATTTCGGCCGGGCGAGGCGGGAAGCCTCCCCCCCGGCCTGAACTTCGCGGGGGGAGCAGCAAAGCGCCTCCCCCCCACCGCGAAAAGCTTCGAGGACAGGTAAGTGACTTTCGTCCATCCCTACTTACCTTTCGCGGATTATGTTGATGGTGGGGGGGAGGCATTCCGTCCCTCCCCCCGGAATCCTCGAATGGCCAGCTGTGAACCACAGCAGCTCTGCGGAGCAGCCGGCCAGGCCCGGCCCGGCCAGGCCAGAGCTGTCCGCAGCCGGATTTCCGGCCGCGGAGGGCTCTAGGTAAAAAACAAACAAACAACCGCGTACGCAAATGGCGGCGGCTACAGCCGCCGCCATTTGCGTTCCTTCTTTTTGGCCGTCTTAATCTACGTAAATATTTACGTAGACTATGACGGCGAAAATCAAGGGGAACGCAAATAGCGTAGCGGGTGCTATTTGCATCCCTTTTTCATTCACCGTTTTAGCCTACGTAAATATTTACGTAGGCTAAAATGGTGAATCAAAAGGGGATGCAAATAGCGCCCGCTATGCTATTAGCGTTCCCCCTGATTTTCGCCATCATAGTCTACATAAATATTTACGTAGATTAAGACGGTAAAAAGAAGGATCGCAAATGGCGGCGGCCGTAGCCACCGCCATTTGCGTACATGGTTTTGTTTTGTTTTTTAAACCCACCCAACCATGATTACGTAGCCTATCACGTCTTTTTTTATTTATTTATTTTTTACGCAAGCCTGCCTGGAAATGGCGGTGGCGGCAGCCGCAGCCGCCACAGCCGTCGCCCGGAAGATCCGCCCCAGGTGAGTGTCATCCCGGGAGGATCCGTGGGGGGGGCAGGGGGCAGGCCATTCTGACACGGAGTTCAGGGGGCCGAATGCACTGCCATTCGGCCTCACTGAGATCCGTGGCGGAATTCTCTGACATCCCTAGATAAGGCTATCAATGGCTACTAGTTCTGTTGGCTCTATGTTGCCTCCAGTATGTGGTATGCCTGTTGCCTACATACACCAGTTGTTGGAGAACACAAGCAGGAGGGTGCTATTGCACTCGTGTCCTACTTGTGGGTTTCCCACAGACAGCTGGCTGGCCACTGTGTGAACAGAATGCCGGACTAGAAGGACTCCAGGGGCTTCTCCACACCAGGCTTTTCATCCCACAACTTACCGGGGCTTCTGCTTCCAGATTCTTTGCAGGATTCAGATAAGCTCCTTACACAGGTGACACGTGCTTTTTTTCTGGGGACTTCCTTTTTCTGCAAGTTCTACATGTTTCATTATACAGCCACTTGATGGTGCTGTGGTATAGCAGAACTGTGAAATTATACACCACCATTAAAGTGGATTAACATTTATTACTGTATTATCCCCAATCTTTTAAAAACTGGGATAAATGTCAAAAAGCACAGGAGATGCCCTGGAGGTTGACGACGTCATGTAAAGAACCCACAAACTTCCATGAGTGACCAATCATGAGTGCACAATAAAAGTCTCATGTAAAAATGCCATTAGTCTGATCCAGCAGGGCTCTTCTTTTTTGTTCTTAAATTATGTTAACTCCCATATGTTCCAAGAGCTTCACTGGCTATCCATCTGTTTCTGGGCACAACTGAAAGTGCTGGTTGTAACCTATAAAGCCCTACACAACTTGAGATGAAGCTGTTTGAAAGACCATGTTCTCTGAAATGAGCCTACCTGGGTTGCAAGATCTTTGGGGGAAGCCCTGCTCTAGGTCCAGCCACCAACAGAGGCACATTTGCTGGGGATAGGAGGGCCATCTTGGTGCCTGCTCCCAAACTCTGGTGCTCTTTACCAAGCTAACTCCATCACTGTTGCTCTTCTGCCAAGAGGCAAAGGCATTTTTATTCAGACAGGTTTTTAGCATCTTAGGGTGCATCCAATGCATGTTTAGACAGAGAAACGACATACTGGGAGTTGTAGGCCTTCTCTCTGTCTAAACATGTATAGGATTGTGCCCTAAGGTGATTTGCTGCTGAAATAGGTTTTAGTCTGGTGGGTGCTGTTATTTCCTTCTTATTGATATGTTTTTATTGGGTGTGTTTTTTTATTTGTTGCATTTAATTTTTTAAAATTACAACACGGGGTTTTTTTTTCTGTGTGCTATTCTTAGCCTCCTTGAGCACTAATTTTAGTGGAAAGGGGATATAAACAGAATGAATGGATGGAGAGGTAGATAAATAAATGTTTCCCAATCTTCCATGGGGTGCCTTTTTGAATTGGTGACTATAGCTAGAAATGTAATCAATACAAACCACTGTTGTCAGGAGGGAAGGCCACCTTTGATATTTTCCTTTCTGGCACCTTGCAGATGGTGCTTTATGCAGAGCCAGTTTGTTGGTCCATCTAGCACAGTGTTATGTACAGAACTCTGACTGGCAGCAGCATCCAGCATTTCAGATAAGAATCTTTCCCAGCCCTGCCTGGATATGTCAGGGGTTGAACCCTGATATTGACAGGAATGTTCTGTAGGCAAAGCATGTACTCTGCACTGAATTAGAGCCCTCTTCACTGCAATATTTATTACATTTGTTTCCTGCCTTTCCTCCAAAGAGCTCAAGGTGGTGTAGATGGTTATTTCACCAGTACACAGGCACATACCATTTATCTTCAGGTTAGGCTGAGAGGCAAGTCACTGAGAGCCAGCATGGTGTAGTGGCTAGAGTGTTGGACTGGGAGTCAGGAGATCTGGGTTCTAGCCCCCACTTGGCCATGGAAGCTCACTGGGTGACTTTGGACCAGTCAGCACAACCTACCTCACAGGGTTGTTGTTGTGAGGATAAAATGGAGACAAAGATTATGTACACCACCTTGGGTTCCTTAAGGAGGAAAAAAGTCAGGATATAAATGTAATAATTAAATATAAATAAATATTGCTCCTCATGATGAATCAGCCCAAGACTTACTCCATCAATCTACTTAGGAAAACATCCTACCAATATTTGGAAGGCATCTGGCTAGAACTAGAATAAGAGGTATCTGTCTGTAGGCTGGAGTTCAACCACAAGATCAAATACAACTCAAGTGCCAATACATTGCTGTGGCTAGAGCAGCCTTTCTCAACCTGGCACCCTCTAGATCTATTGGACTACAACTCCCATCATCCCCAGGAAGCATGGCGCCTGTTGGGGGAAGACTGATCGCCGTGGAGCTTCCTTCAGAGAAAAACACCCCAGGTTGCGGCTGCTCTCTGCCAGGAGATGCTCCTCGGAGGATGGGGCAAATAAATAGATCAGATCCCACACGTCATTTGTACCCAGTGGCCCTCGATCTGGAATCACTACAAAGCACCATTTCTAACGAGAGAAGCAAACGGAGCCACTCCACAAATGGAGTGCACAAGTTGGTCCAGAAGTGGGTTTGGGCTGATGGCGAATGGAGTATGAAAGGCAGAGACCACCTTTCCGGAGAAAGCCCTCCTTCCTTCCCATCCAGCAGCTTTTGCTCAGACTTTCCAGCACACTGGACATCTGAGCATCTGCCTGCGGACTGAGGGTTCCCACAGTGGGTTCAACACCTGGGACAGCTCCTTTAGAGTTCTGGCTGGTTCTGACTGAAACCCAGAATGGATTTACCGCCCCACCGAAATCGGAGCCACCAGCCTCCACTGTCTCCTGTGTCTTTCCCGGTCTGAGAAAAGGAGTAGGAGCTGCCGCTGCAACTTCTGAAGAATCCCCGTAGAACGCTTTGGGCCGGCGAGAGAGAGGATTCTTCGATATCCTATCAAAACGCGCGCACGTGAACCGCAGGCCTGTGAAGTCAAAGGAGTCTCCAGCGTTCTCCTGTTGGAGTCCACGGCCTAGAAACTTACCGAGGCTGGAAGGCGCAACCCTTTGGAGCTGAATTATAACTTGAGTTTTCTTTCTGCTACTTCTTTTTAAAAAATCATCCAGTTCTGTTTCTTTCGGAAAGGGAATAAAAGTTTTCTATTTGTTGTTCAGTCGTTCAGTCGTGTCCGACTCTTCGTGACCCCATGGACCATAGCACGCCAGGCCTTCCTGTCCTGCGCTCTCTCCTGGAGCGTGCTCAAGTTCATATTCATTGCATCCGTGATGCTATCTAGCCATCTCATCCTCTGCCGTCCCCTTCTCCTTTTGCCTTCAGTCTTTCCCAGCATCAGGGTCTTTTCCAGAGAGTTTTCTCTTCGCATTAGGTGGCCCAAATATTGGAGCTTCAGCTTCAGTATCTGTCCTTCCAATGAGCAGTCAGGGTTGATTTCCTTTAGGATGGACTGATTTGACCTCCTTGCCGTCCAGGGGACTCGTAAGAGTCTTCTCCAGCACCACAGTTCGAAAGCATCAGTTCTTCGGCGCTCAGCCTTCCTTATAGTCCAGCTCTCACAGCCATACATTACTACTGGGAAAACCATAGCTTTGATTAGACGGCCCTTTGTCGGCAAGGTGATGTCTCTGCTTCTTACTATGCTGTCTAGGTTGGCCATAGCTTTCCTCCCAAGGAGCAAGCGTCTTTTAATTTCATGGCTACAGTCACCATCTGCGGTGATCTTGGAGCCCAAGAAAGTAAGATCTGTCACTGCTTCCATTTCTTCCCCTTCTATACGCCAGGAAGTGATGGGGCCAGATGCCATGATCTTCCGTTTTTTAATGTGGAGTTTCAAACCAGCTTTTGCACTCTCCACCTTCACCCTCAACAAGAGGCGCTTGAGATCCTCTTCGCTTTCTGCCATTAGGGTGGTAAAGCGCCATCATTTCTGATGAGCGGTCGCCAGCAAGACTGGAAGGGTCCCTTTTTTATTTTAATTCGTTGTGTTTACAGGAGAGATTGTGGCAAACGTTCAGTCGAGAAATGCCCATACGTCTGATAGCCGCCAGCCAATCCAGAGACAGCAGCTGTACGGGGAGACGCGAGCGGCGAGCGGCGAGCGAGGGGAGCGCTCCGAGGAGCAAGTCTGCTCGCGTCGCAACGGACATCAGCCGCCGACCTCATTTTCAGTTTGATTGTGGAGGACGACCTCCTTATCCCGGAGGAATAAAAGAAAAAAACCGAAAGGGGTCTGTGGGAGTCTCTAAGCCAAACCCTAGGCATATTTACTCGGAAGTAGGTGTGCTGAGGATTGCAGTCCAATTTTCTTTGCAAAACCTAGACAGAGAGTACGGATTTTCTAGCGTGTACGCGGAGTCAGCCTATTCTATATCTATATATCCTCCTGTGTAAATGTGCAGAGATGATCCATATGGATTCGTATATGGAACCAAACTTAAACTCCAGTGATTTCAATGGAGGACACCTAAGCACGTGATTTGCTTTTCCCAGAAGCCCTTCATTTTGATTGGACCGTGCCCATTATCTCTATAGATACGTAGGCAAACCTGAGGGTCGTGTAATGCAATGGCTAGGGATGTCTCGGACACCGAAAATCCAGATTTATGTCCCTGCTGGAGTTCACTCGCTGGTGTTGGGCAAGCCACCATCTTTTAGCCTAACCCTACCTCACAGGGTTGATGTGAAGCTTAAAATCCCATTCCGAGCGCCTTGGAGGTAGCGCAAAAGGTTCAAATGAACCCAATAGCAAAATAGATGTACAGCCAGATTCACAAGCCAAACCTGAGTTTCAAGGCACAATCCTATGCATGTTTAGACCGGGGGGGGGGGGGGGGGCGGAGTCCTACAACTCCCAACATTCCCCCGCCAGCATGGCTAGCTGGCGAATGCTGGGAGTTGTGGAACTTTTTTCCCAGTTTAAACATGGATAGGATTGCGCCCTCAAGCTGTTTGGCACCCGGAGCCCTTCAGATGTTTGCAGTCCACCAAACGCCCTGATTTTAATTGAACTTTTCCCCGCGATGAAAGGGCGCCTCACTAGGCGGGCGATACGAGCTCGCGCGTGGGCTGGTGGCCAGAACTGCTCCTTCTCTGTGTGCCGCCTTGGAGGGTTCAGTAATGCCCGGCCACTCCCGGTCACCCATAGGACGGCCAATCTAACGCCTTCTAACTCACTGTTTTGAGGATCGGGCTGCTTGTGTTAATGAATGTGCAGGCTGGATATAATAAGATTGGAGAGCCAACGCAAAAAGAAAGAGAGAGAGGAAAGAAAGAAAGAAAGAAAGAAAGAAAGAAAGAAAGAAAGAAAGATTACTTCACGTTGACCGTTAGAGAGACGGAATACAAGGATCAAACAATAGATCGGGTTAAAGGCACAGTTACTCATTGTCAGTCAGAAGATGATAAGAGCTGAGAGATGGTGTCTGTAAAAAGCGTGAGTCACCGATTCACATCTCACCACATTGTAAGAGAGGGCGGCTTGTCCCCCTCTCTCCCTCACCAATGGGGGGGGGGGTGTCATATAATACTAACCTTCCTTATAGGGTTGTTGCAAGGATTCTTGGGATAATATATATAAAACGTTTGAAGCACTTCGCAAAGAAAGCTATTGGCGTTAGCATTCAATGGCTTAGAAGAGCTGATGTCTTTAGACTTCAGTAAGGGACGTGATTCCCCTCTCTCTCCCTCTGAAGTGTTATTTCTAAACCACCGCTTCCCTTCAGCACTCTAATACCAAATACCGCTCGGCCGATAAACATCCTGGTCCATCCCATTGCGGGAAACAGGCTCACCCCAGAACAAAGGGTCCCTGATTCATAAACAGAGTTCCCACGCTGATCTCTTGTCTTGATCTGGTAGGAAGCTGGTTAATTACCACGTGGCTTCCTGGTCAATTTCTCTGACTGGGAAGAATTAGGGCAGCTTTCCCCAACCTGTTTGCCTTTGAGATGTTTTTGGACTACAACTCCCAACATTCCTGATAGTTGGCCATGCTGGCTGGGGCTGCTGGGACTTGAAGTCCAAAAGGTCTGGATGTTGGGGAAGGCTGAACCAGGGGAACTGCGGAAGAACCGTACCTCGAGGGGTTAGTGGCTAGTCCTTCAACCTTTCCATCCACACAGTCTAACTAAGCAATCGTTCGTTCTACCCTTGATGGAAGAAA
Source organism: Heloderma suspectum (assembly GCF_057233095.1). Classification (NCBI taxonomy): domain Eukaryota; kingdom Metazoa; phylum Chordata; class Lepidosauria; order Squamata; family Helodermatidae; genus Heloderma; species Heloderma suspectum. The sequence continues at coordinate 395,865,792 of NC_139458.1, forward strand.
AACGCCCCGCGCACCTGGATCTTTGCCGATTTTACTTGGAAGTAAATCCCCTTTATTGCCACAGAGCAACTCCGCACCTAACGCTTTGCTTCCAACCCGGATACGCGGAAGTTCAGCACCGTTGAATTTCAAGAGACCTGAGGGCTGCAATCCTAAACACACTTACTGGGAAGCAAGCCCCTTACAACTCACTTCTGAGTATACATGCTTAGGCTCAAGATGTTGTTTCTATGGGTTGTATCCAATGTTAGTCTAATTTCATTCCCATTCATTTCAATGGGTCTACTCTATCGGATACAACCCTATGTATTAGCGCTGGGCTCAAGAAGTGAGACTGAAAACAACGGGACTGCCTTTCAAGCAAACCGAGTTAGTCCTGGGTGTCCTTGGAGGCAAATTCAGTGGCTTTAGAGGCGCCGCGTGTCAGCAATTGCAGCAGCATCGTGTCGCTTGACTTATTATCCCAGAGACGTTTATCTCAAGTGGATAATGGGCAACATGAAAAATAAGCCACGGCAAAAACCATCGCAAGCTTTTTTAGATGGAAGGCGTAGCTCCGTCCCTCTCCTAAATTCATGACGTCGAATAAGCGGGGGCTGCAAATAGACACGATCTAACGCAGACTTAGAAGCACTGAGACGCATTGAGACCAGTGGACTCCAACTATGCCTAGCTCTGCGTTGGATCGTGGCCAACATGTAAAGAAGTCGGGAGAATAGCCGAAGTCATAAGCCAAGCGCATCCCAAACCTATGCATGCTTACTCGGAAGTATGTCCTGCTGTGTTCAATTCGGCTTCCTCCCTCTCAGGTAGGGGCACATAGAATTAGTCTTCGGTTACACAGCACCTTCGTTCAAGTAAATGCGACGAGGATCGTGATCTAAACGTCACCTGCGCTTACAGCCAGTGCCAGACAGCCAGAAATTCAACAGGCAATGCCCTCCGTTCATGATGACTGAGACCGGAAAAGTTGCGCCCTTGGATTGCACGCTGTGAGCAGCAGTTAAATCCACAGGCGCCTCTGAGTTGTATCCAACGTTAATCCTACTTAGAGTAGACCTATTGACATAGAGTAGACCCATTGACAAAGGGAATTAAGTTAGACTAACGTTGGATACAACCCTTTGTCGGGTCAGGAAACTGCAACTTAATTCTGTGTAGAAGCCATTTAGAGAGAGTGGGGGGTACAGTAGCATCTCTCCCTCCCGCCCCCCCCCCTTGCATACGATTCCTCAGACGCACCTATTACATCTCTGCCCATTATGAGCTCTCAGAAGTAACCACCACGAAGGCTGTTAAAATGGAGCGCTGGTCTTGACCGCGAAGCCACCCAGATGTATCGGGAAGCCAGCCCCACTCTGTCCAGTGGCGCTTCCTCCCATGTAAGTATGCAGAGGACTGCAATGGCGCAGGCAGAGCAGGTACATGTTTACTCGGGAGTAAATGTTGCCCAGTCCAACAGGCTTGACACCCAAATAAGTGTGCATAAGTGTACACGTGTGTAGAGTGTGCGTGAATAAGGTTGCATAGACTGCAGTCCTAAAAACACTTACCCGAGAGACTCGCCTGCTGGATCGAGTGGGACTTCCATCAGAGTAAAGAAGTTTACGATCGCGGTTTCATCTTGAATAGGGCGCTCAATAAATCTCTGGCTTCCCCCATTGAAACCTCTCCCCCTGCAGCCAGAGGTGGGGCCCCGGATATTCGACTTTCGTCGATCACCTTTATTTTGAAAGCAAAACTGTAGCCGGATAACCGGTCAATCTTTATAACACAGAGAGAGGAATATAGGGTAATATCCAATGTTAGTCCTACTTAGAGTAGACTTATTGAAATGCATGGAACATAGCCTTGACTAACTAGTTCCATTATTTTCAATGGGTATACTCTAAGTAGGACTAACGTTGGATACTACCTTAAGATTCCGACAAATGGGTAGTTTCACACCATCGTCGTTCCTAGAAGAGAAATGGATCAAGGCCGTTTCTTGCGAGGAAGGCTGCCAGCCGGGGAAAAGCTTCAAGTAATGTGGATAGAACCGGCGGCGCCGCCGCCGCTTTCCTAGAAAACGTCCGACGTTCATTCCAGGGGTCTTGACTTCCAAAGAATTGCCCTTAAGAACGCAGCCGGCGTTTTACTGGGGAGTAAATCCCACGGCTTTCGGTGGAATGGACTGCCCAGTAAAGGGAGTGTGCGGGCTCCCAACCCAAGACTTTAAATGAGAGATGTTCAAGCTTGCCTTGAGCCTTGTCCAAGTTAATTTCCAAAGGTATACACTGAAAAGCCACTCTTTGCTCCGGAATGGACTGAATAAATTGGGCTCCCCTTTTTAGAAGGGAGCTTTTGCTTGGGTTCGCTCCATTCCTCGACGGAAAGCCAAGACCGCGCTGGAGACGGAGCGTTTTCCCTTTTAACGGAGCTCTCTGATCTTGCTTCTCTAAGTGCTTCTGAAAAGCCATTCACCGCCACGTTGGCACCGCCGGTCTGAAACAACGTAAACGTGGAAGTCAGCCCCGCTGTCTGATTTCAGTGGGACTCACAAGAAAGCGTTGGTGGGACCGCAGCCTGTGAATTCCAGTTTAGGAACAAAACTCGGCCGTTATTATTCATTATTGTTGTTGTTGTTGATTTCCTAACGCCCTATTCATTAACTCTGGGGATGCCACTGATCTCCTTGCCTAACAAGGATATTTGGATGCTTATCCTTTACTCTCGAGTAAACCCCTTTGAATGCCATAGGGCTTACTTCTAAGGAAACATGCACGGGATGGCGCGTGTAAATGTGCTTCCTGCGAGGAAATCGCCTGCAGCCAGCGGGCCCCAGCGCATTTAGGGTGATCAATAACACACATACTTCAGAGTGAGGAGTGCAGTGAGGTCAGCGAGGCTATTTCCGAGTAAGTGGTTTCAACAATTTGAGCCCTCACTTTTCAGGTCTGGTCTTCCTCCAGAATACATGGTCAGACCATTTCTGAGTCATTTTCTATTTCTTTTCTTTTTTTTTCATTCTTCCCCATTTTTTTATTTTAATTTTTTTTATTTTTGTACTAAGCCAGAAAGCAGTAAAGAGGAAGTAGTGGGATCTTTTCAGCCCCTTTCCTGACTTGAGCTCCATCCCCAACTCTCGTCAAAATCTTTGGAGTCCAGACGGTTTTCTTCCTTCGATGGGGCATGAGATTTGGACACGATCCAGTCACAGTTAAGTACTTTGAGGCTGCAATTGTATATCCATATCTGACTGGGAGTAAGCCCCGCTGAACTGGATGGACTTACTTCCGAGTAGACGGGGTGGAGCCTTGTCGTCCTAACTGGGAAGTTGAGCACGCACTGAAATCTCTCCCAGAGAAATCAGCGAGACTGAAACGTTTCTGTGCTGAGCACTACCACAGCCGAGAGATCTGCTTTTAATCCATATTTCTGGAAAACGTGAATTGTGGATCAAAATGTGAATTCATAAAACATCATAATACATATTATTCGCCTTTATAATAATACTATGAATACTATAATGCTAATACAACTCCTATTAAATACATAAAACCGGCATCGAGTACCTGATTCAAGTCACTTGACACTTCGATCCACAGCACAGTTTTGCTCCTGACTGGTTGTTAAGAAGCATCGTTAGACCTTAGGCAGTCGCTTTCCTAAGGGAGTTTATATCAGGGTCTTGTAAATAGCAAGTGTCACTGTCCTTTCTCAGATGCTCTATCCCACCACCACCCCTCACCCCCAGCCTTCCAAATGTATTGGCCTACAACTCTCAGCATCTGCTGGGTTAATGGAAACTGTAGTTCAAGACATCTAGAGGGCTACCGAGTTGGGCAAGGGAACAACCCTATCATTACATTACGACATATGTGGAAGTCCCATTGATTGGAAGAGGGCTTCCCTGGCATACTTACTTGGCATTAAGCCGCATTCAACCCAGTGGGACTTACTTCAGAGTAACCATGCATGAAATCTGACTGTTAGGCTGCAAATCGGATGGACTTATTGCTTGGGAGTAAATTCCACTAGATTCAATGGGACTTATGTCTAAGTAAACTGGTTTAGGAGTGTACCATTCCATCCCAACCCTATGCAAGTTTACTTGGCAGGAAGCCACACTGAATTCCATGGGACTTACTCCCTAGTAAGTGTGCCTAGGATTGTGGCCTCAGTTCTACACACACATATTAGGCCTCAAGCCTAAACATACATACTAGGGAGTAAGGTCCATTGAATACAATGGGACTTACTCCCAAGTAAACATGCTTAGGGTTGCTCTGCATGTCTGTTCAAACACTATGGTATCTGAAGAAGGTTTTTGCTGGGCACTTCCTTCCAAAACACACACCACACATATGTCCAATATATTTCCAGGGACTGTGGGTGTTTCCAATCCAAACTTTAATCTTGTAATCGTCCTGTCTCATTCATGGAATTTTATGGTTCTGGATGAGTTCGTCTTCCACTTGTAAATACTCTAGGACTTCACTTTTAAAACTAAATCTATTATTCTAATTCCTGGACATCATTTTCTACAGCGATTTTAAAAAAAAACCACCAGTCCAAAGCCATGGATTGAATCCAGACCATTAGGCTGCCTTGTTTGGACTGATGAAGACATAGGCTCACCAAAAACGATTTCCCTGGACTTGCTTGGCTAGTAGGAAATATTCGCGTGGTTCCTGGTGTACAGAGTACAGCAGAGTAGGACATGTGTTTTCAGCAGGCCACCGAGGCAAACCCAATGGGCCCAGATCCAGCCAAACGGAAAAACTTAAGGCTAAAATAATGTGAATAGACATGCCTAGGCTTGTCCCGTTGAAAGTGTACTTGATTTTCAATAGAACTGTTAAGCAGGAGGCCCACTCTCGCCTTGAAATCAATGAGATTTTTAAACGTGATTTTCAATAGAACTGTTAAGCAGGAGGCCCACTCTCACCTTGAAATCAATGAGATTTTTAAACGTGATTTTCAATAGAACTGTTAAGCAGGAGGCCCACTCTCACCTTGAAATCAATGAGATTTTTAAACGTGATTTTCAATAGAACTGTTAAGCAGGAGGCCCACTCTCACCTTCTAATCAATGAGATTTTTAAAAGCATTTAGCCTTAGGTGGATCGTGCCACTGTGTTTTCCTGGGGCCGAAAAAGTCATGGAAAATAAGAATGCTATGATATGGAACGCTTTGTCGCTAGGCCTCCTAAAATCTGGATCCACAAACCATTTAGGCTGAAGTTCTGGGAAGGCACCCTGACCTAAATCACATCCAAAGTTAAACTTAATTTGATTTGATCAAAATATTTTCACCCCCAAGGCGACTAACAAACAGAGGTAAAATTAAAGACAAGAACTTATTTCACCTCCCAGTCATGAACAGATGTGTAAGGAAGTCCCATGGCAGGACTTGTACAAAAGTTGATCGCACTGAGTAGGAAGAATCTATCCTTGAATTCAACGGGATTTCCTGTTACCAAAGTGACCGAGTTTAAAACAGAGATGTTTCTCGGAAATAACCCACACACACACACTGATTTCTACCCCAACCTAAATAATGTTACAGGAAGCACATCCAAATCAGAGATTGTTTAGACTAAAGGTGTTTGCTAGCTCATGTATTGATTTCCGCGAGATCTGCCTTCTCGAAAATGTGTTTAGACTGGCGGGCTGCCAGTATTTTCCATGCCTCGACTCTATAAACAGGGGGTACAATCCAGAAACGTTTAGGCTACAGTCCTATACACCTGCTTTCCCCCAAACTGACGCCCTCAAGATCTACAGGACTACAATCCCCATTATCCCCAGCCAGCATGGATGGGAGTTGTAGTCCAACACATCTGGGGGGGCACCAGGGTGGGGAAATGCTATCCACACTTACCTGGGAGTAAACCATGGGACTTACTTCTGAGTGGACATGTATAGGCCTGCGCTGTTAGGTGCCAATAAATGTATTTGAAATCAAAGGGCGCCTTACAGTGTGATTCTTAATTGTCCAATTGTCTATTGGACAATTAAGAATATGGAATGGAAAGTCAATCGCGTAGATTTTGGTGGAGCTTCCAATTAAGCAAAGGGCCTAGGATTGGATACCTTACCTAGAAGTAAGCCCCACGAGATTCAGTGGGACTTACCTCCTCAACATATTGCGGGATTTTGAAACACAGGTCTTAGTATTTTAGCTGGGAGGCTGGGCTTAGGGGAGCCACTCTTTTTCCTGAGGAAGTCTCTGCACTGCACTACAGACAAACATTCAAGAGGAGCAGCTTACCCCCATCAGTGGTGCAGCTGGGTAATTTTAGACCCTGGGCTTAATGGGGGGGGGTGCTTTAGACAGCCATATGTATTATTTCAGCTCTGAAGCACACAACTAACATTTATCTCTCCCCCGCACCCAGTGGAGACTGGTGGCTCCAACGTGGGGGGGGGGGTGAATCCGGTCCAGGTTTCAGTCGGAACCAGTTTGAATTCTAATAGGGCTATTCACACCTTGGGTAGCTCCTTAGAGTTCTGACTGATTCTAACTGAAACCCAGAGCGGATTCACACACAGACCCTTTGGCATCAGAGCCATCAGACTCCACTGCCCGCACCCATACACCGGCCGCCGCCACCATTCTGTGCTTTAAGCCGCTTCTGTATTCCTGATATGTTAGAGAATGCAACAAACCAAAATAAAAACGCCGTTTTCCCACCCCTATTTCAAAAAAAAGAAAAGAAACAAAGACATACTCTGAGCATGTGCTCTTTCAAACTCACTTAAATGCATTATTACAGAAATAAAATGCCGATTGCTATACCTGATGCTAAGCAAAATTACCTCGATCCTAAACTTACTGGCTAGCAATTAAATCCCCTTGATAACTGCGGCAATTTGTGCTTTCAAAGAAGAATTCCGGGGATCTCGTTGAGCTTTGTTGGCGAACTTTCCACAATCCTAAAACCGCAATCTTAAACACACCCAGAAGGACAGAAACCCCATCGAACTCAGGAGGAGTTACTTCTGAGTAGACAATTACAGGATCGCGCTGTAAATGAAGGAATGGCAACCCCCTCGAGAGAATAAAAGGGGCTGATTTTAAAATTCGAGGGCTTTTTGGAAGGATGGGGGTGATAGTATGATTGTTTTGAGAAGGACACCTGAAACTTGTTTGGAATCGCCTGCTTAAATTATCTTACAGTGCAATCTTATACCGGTTTACTCGGAACTATTCCGGAGTAACTAAGTACAATCGCAGCTGTAATATCACCTTCACACCCAGAGAGAAAAAAGGAGTAAGATCTTCTAAACATGTGTATTTTCAACAACACGTGTAATGTAATGAAAACATACTGTGTTCCATAGGGCATGCCCCCAGGTTAACAGCTCATTCCTAAACATTTCTGCTCAGAAGGAAGTCCCATTGAGTTGACTTCCTAGCAGGTAAGTGAATACAGGATTGCATTATACTAAAAGTATGTCTATTGGGAAATATACCTCCCCTATTGACCTTAATGAGACTTACTCCCTCCCAGGTAAAGGTGTCTAGGATTGAAGCCGGTGTGTATAATGTTGCTGCCTTAATTCCAGGTAGTATGAGAGGTGTCAGATTTTGGCTTAACAATATTTCATTTATTTTTAACGCACTAAAATTATGCTTATTACAGGAAAGGCCTCCAAATAGTTTCTAGTTCTTATATTTCTTTTCTGGACCTTTGGTCTTTTCCTGTTTGCATTTGTGTATGTATTATTTCTGAAAAATAATTGAATAAGTGAAAGTAAATGAATGATGAAACAGATATATATTGTTACTTAAACGTTGGAGCTTCCACCTTCCTCTGTAATACAGTTGGGATTTTAAAGGAAGATTGCAAGGCAAGCTGACAATTTTAAGAACACTTACAGAGCTGAATAATTCTAAGAGGAGTGTAATATATACCAGAGTGTTTTTTGTGTTTGTTTTTTCTTTAAAACAAACAAAACAAAGGCTAGGTGGAAATTCTAGATTAGGTCTATGGGGTATTAAGAGTCTTGAGTCTATAAATCCACAGGTTCTCTCTTCCTTCTAATATCCCTGGATTTGGTGTTTGCTCTGTAGGAAATGTTTCAAAATCAGAAGACATATAACCTTTGCCCATCATTGACTGCAACATACATCAGGCATCGGTCAGAAAGTTGTTTCTCCTCCATGGACACAAGGAAGATGTTAACAAAGAACACCCTATCTCTTTTTGTGGTTGACTTCCACCTAGCATCTTCCAACCTTTACCTGACTAAGGAGACTAGAACCACACACTGGTAGACAATTCACAACTGCTTACAAAAGCCATCACCAAGAACAAGCTGCCTTTCACGGTCTTCTGCCACCCTCCAAATCTTCCAAAGTTACTGGTGAGAGGTGAAATAAGACCACCAACCAACAATCCTGTACCATGTCATGGTCACTGTTTCAGCTCACCTGCACCCGCCTTAGAGAAATGGTTATCTTTAAAAGCAGGGCAGCTAGTAAGACATATTCCAAAATCCATATACTTTACTTAGGCCAACTCAAAGACCACCAAAAATGTCTAAGCATTCCAGATCTTTCCGTCAGGCAAGATGTTACAAAAAGCCTGCTAGAGATCTCCAAAGTATGCACATTTTTGGTTATTTTTGAGTTAGCCTAATAAAGATACTACACTATATGGATATTGGAGGGGTTTTATGGCCAATTCAGCTGCCTTTGCTTTTTGGGAAGACCTAGTTCATTAAGCAGAACATCACCTGTTGCAAATCTAACAAGTTAAAACACACAATACAAATGTCAAGGATGCCACACATCCAGTCAACTGGAAATACGAACAGACCTTGCAACACAATTAAGAAACCACAAATCAGCACTCTTGACCAAAAGATATTGAGTAACCAATTTCAAAATATTTTAACGCTAATGGCCACAACCTGTCTGACTTTGAAATATTTCCTATAGAAATATTGCATGGGCCAGGAGGAAAAGAAAACTTGTGGATCCATGGACTCTTTTAACACTCCATGGTAGAGATGAGGAACATGCATCATCACTCACCCACACTGCTGTTCCATTGACTGAATCTGGAAGACAACACTTGCAGTGTAAACCGTCACATCTTTAAACAGAAGTAGGCCCCACTGTGTTCAATGGGGCTAACTCCATGGTGGGATTACAGCCTGGTTCACTTTCTAAAGCAATGTACAGGGAAGTGGACTGTGATATCTGCTTATCCTGTGTATTATGTGCAGAGAATGCAGCCTCAGTTCCTTTCTACCTGCTGATTTTTCTTCCATCGAAAGAAAACTCTTTAGTATTATTCCACCCCCCAAGTGTTCTTAAAACCTCCAGTTTAGCTCACAGCATTTATCTGAAATCCCAACTGTGTAACTAAAATAAGGGGACACTTGAAATGTTTAAGTAAACAGTTTTAGATACATCTCTGCTTCATCGTTCATTTATTTTTCATATATAATTACTTAGTGTTTGACAGTATCCTTCTAAGATCCAGCACCTACTTGTTAGCAGTGCTGTTTGTTCACTTTTAAGTCTGATGTATACATCTCTATGTGTATACACACAGAAGGGACAAAGTGCATTGTTTGGGGGGGTGGGGATGAGCTTTGTCCCATGGGTTAGATTTGTGAAAGAGCATTGAAATGCATGCTAAACATGTTTTCTCTGAAGTAAAATCCTATTCCCTTTTTGGTGGGGTTAACTTTCACATAAATAATCATGCTTAGAATTTCCATCTTATTTTAATTTCCAACAAATGGTTCAGTTATAATTATACCTTCCTCAGGGGTCCAACAATGGGGGGGGGGGGAACAGGGGCAAGCCTGCCTCCATCTGACCCCACCTATTTTGAGATTCATTTGTTTATAATCTAAGAGTGTTTATAATCTAAGATCTGGTGCTCTCCAGATCTTTTGGACTTCATCGCCCATCAGCCTCAGCCAGCATGGCCAATGGTTGCGGTTTGGGGGAATTATAGTCCAAAATATCTGAAAGACAGAGGGTTGCCTAGCCCTGGACTGCCATTGTTTTAAAATAATGAAGTCTGGGTGCTTTAATTGGACTCTGAAGCCTTATACCTCTGACCTAATATAAGTATATTTATTCAAAGATTATTTCCACTGAGTTCAAAGGCACATGGAGTCCATTCCTGTGAATTCAGAAGTCAGTCCCATGATGTTCAATTGGACTTACTCCACATGTGTGCAAACTAAGTGTGTAAACTAAGAGTGCAATCATATTCACACTTACCTATGATTGTCCCATTGAAAGTGGGATTTTCAAATAAACATGAGTGGGTTCTGGCTGTGAGTTTGCTTAGGAACTATACTTAAAATTGCCTGTGTGGTGTTACTTAGGCAGTAATCCCATAGAAATTTCCCTGGGAGTAAGACCCATTGAACTCAATGGGCCTTACTTCTCAGTAGACATGTATAGGGCCACACTGTTCTTATTTGATTTCAACTATTGGGAACCCACCTTTCCTTAGTTCAAAGCAGCTTCACATCAACCCTATTAAACCACAAGGCTGGATGGAAATAGGGCTGCCAACGGATTACGTTTGGGGGGTGATTGTTCCTGTGTTTTTCCATTTATTTTAATTACATTTAAATGTAGTTGTATATTACCAAGTCATTACTTTTATGAAGATAAAGGCAGAGGGTAGATTCTCTGTAATGTCAGATCATTTACAACTGACTACAGCTAAAAGTTCAAAATTCTTAGGGTGCAATCCCATCCATGTTTAGACAGAAAAAAAGTCCTACAATTCCCAGAAACTCCTAAACATGCATAGGATTGCACCCTTAGCAGGGAGGTCATTGTCTGCCCTATCAGCCATGGCTTTCTTAGATCATGTACTGAAACTTTGTCTAAAAGTTTCTCTCAAACTGATCAATTTCAGTCATTTTTAAAAATCAGTCACCTTAGGAAAGTAGTTCTGTTTGTCCCTTTTATACCCCACTGGGGGAAATTGGGGATGGAGGGTGGGGTTATCATTGTATCCTAATAGTCCTTCCCAAGCTGGACCAAACGATTTAGACTGCTCTCTCTCCTAACAAAAATAGACGTAACAAATTTAACGAACAATTTATTTACAGTCTACTTTTCTTTCCCTCTCCAGTGCAGTATTTCTTGGCCAGATTATACAAAGCAACACATTTGGCAAGGCATCAGAAGGGTAGGGAGTGGGCAATAAAACACTTCACATTGTGAATGGGCGCAGGCGGCGGCAGACTTGGTCGGATCGGGGGCTGGAGGAGTTAGAAAAAGGATGAAGACGCGGTTCTGCCGTTCCTTGACCTGAGGGGCTCCTCCACCAGAAGTCCTCTGCCAGTAACATGTGGAAGAGGCCTTCCCAGGGCTAGGTCTGTGGGTTCCCTTCGTTCTGTACAGAGCAACTTTTGAGACCCACAAGTTCGCCCTCCTCCCACAGCGCCGTAGATGCGGCCCACTCACTGTTGGGGGTTGATAAACCCACATTCTCCATAGTTGGACCCCCATTGTTGGACCTCAGACCCCACCTATAACAGATTGGTACCCCCACATCCACCCTCAGTTGCGAGGTTGTAGTTACCTCTGAACCCACCTCTCTCCACCGACAATAGGGGTCAGTGCCCAACATCCACCCGCAGTTAGGGGGTTGTGACTACTTCCCCAGTTCCCAGTTGGATGGGGGGAACGATCGCTTGGAGCCGGGGCTATTGGTGGCTTCCCAGCGTGGCTGGTACCCCTGGGGAAGGCAGTCACGGAGAGTCCCGCAGGCAAAAAGAAGGCTCGGGGCACCGCAGGGACTCTCTGCCTTGATCCAGACCCGTGGGAGCTGATGGTAGCTCCGGATGAACCGCAGTCTCCGATCCAGCCATGTGGTGCAGTCCCGGGCTGTGCCGCTGCAGGGGCTGGTCGGCGGTGGCCCCTACTTCTGTCCGTTCCGCATCGCTGCCAGGCTCCAGATCCAAGGATTCGGCCTCGCTGCTTTCGCTCTCGCCTTCAGAGCGGCTTGGGCTGCGCTCTGTCTCGCCCTCAGCCATCTGCGCAGGGCCCCCTGCCGCCTTCTCCGCTGGCTCCTTCTCTTTGTCCTTCTGCGCCTGCGCCTCCTTGGAGTGCCTCCACTTCATGCGCCGGTTCTGGAACCAGACTTTCACCTGCAAGGAGACACAGAGGAGATCCACGCTGAGCATCAGGTGACAGATGGGCCAAACTGCGACTCCAGTAGGATTTCCTCCACCCAATATAGGATCATTGGGGCTCCCACTTCCAACCCCCACCCAACAACATAAAATGAAGGATTTCATAATTCACATTTTAAGGAGTAAAACATGCTAGCCCTCATGGGCACAGGGGGTGGGGGACCATTTAGTATTTCAGGTGTAAATTCTGGAACTATAATAATATATTATATTTATTTTATTTTAGAAGGTAAATTTCTAGGCCTTATGAGTGTGAGAAAAAGGTTTTAAATGTTGTCATCTCTTCATACTCATAAACGTGTCTTAGGCTGCAATCCTATCCACATTTACCTAGGAGCAAATCTCATTAAACTCAATAGGACTTAATTCTCAGTAGATATGCATAGGATCGCACCCCAGGTTATGTCAGCTATACTAGATGTCTACTATCCGGGGAGATCCAAGCCGGTTCCTCCGCTTCTTTTCTGCAGTACAAAGCAAGTCTCTATATACCATCTTCCATGGCTGGCCACATCTTCGCCAGTCTCCTTGCTCCAAGGAACCGTGCCGCCTCCATTCTCCATCCCACCCCGCCCTCATGACTTTCCTTCTATCACAACTACCCATCACAGGGGACTTGATCCCGCTGCTGGGCAGATCTGGTGAAGAATGACCCACAAACTCTTTCCGCAGAAATATTTGGATGAAAGCGGACTGAAGTGGGGGGGGGGCGATCTGGAATAGATACACGCACTGGAAAGTCCAACGCTTATATCTGGTTTCCAAACAAAAACGACTGAGTGGCGATGGTTGGTGCTTTCAGAGGAGAAAGAATTATTATCTTGCCTTCCCTTATTTCGACCTTTCCTAATAACCACTTCACTTTCATTCCCTATATAATCTATGGATATGTGGACACATAAATAAAGTTGCCTTCGTGATTTTTCATCAGAGGCTCCCAGCAAAACCTAATTAAAGCATCCTTTAATATATTGTACAGGCTATCACAAAATGCAGAATAATTCTGCTAAAGCTACAGGGTGTGCAAAGGGCCTTATATTTTATTTTCCTAGTGATCCAGTCAGCCCATATCTGTGCCCCGTTGAAATCAGTGGGACCTACAGTTGAAGGTAAATAGGGCCAGGAACAGAGTGTTAATCTGACAGTGTTTGTTTTGGCAACGAGTGGGAATTCCCATTGAAATGTTCAATGGCATGGGAGCCGTTGCCGTTTATAGTTCTAACAACATTTATAATTCTACCAGGGTTGGGTGTACAAACTGGAGGAAGTTCCATTGAAAAAAAAATGTCTACCGGAACAGAATATATTATGCAGATAGCAGTATTTTTTCCATGCATGTATGCATAGAATAATACAAGGCCTAGACTGAGAGAGAGAGAGAGAGAGAGAGAGATCAAGTATTTTTAAACAAAATGGCCTGTTGAAATCCATATGTCTTCTCTGATTTTATGGCTATTCTATAGTTTTCCTCACTGGGATTTTTTTTAAAAAAACAAAACCCTGGCAAAATGGGACTTGAATAGAAATAATCTACCCTGATGACTGAGGGCTGCAGTCTTGACTTATACTTCATGTATAAGTACAACCGGTGGTAGCATTGTTCCCACTGATATCAAGGACATTATCAAACCAAAGTTAAGTACATTCAACCAAACCTCATTTATTTCAATGGGAGGCCAAGGTTGCAACTTACCCACTTATCTAGCAGTAAACCCATTCAACTCATTAGGACTTACTTCTGAGTAGGCATGTATAGGATAGTGCTGTCAAGCACATGAACAATACAAACATACATATATATATATATATATGTATGTATAATCACACACTCAAAAGTAGATAGGTCCCAATGAGTTCAGTAAGGCTAGCTCTTAGGTAAATAAGAGAGTAGCTTAATGCTCCGACTGAAATTAATGGGGCTGGAGAGTGCTAACCTGGGCTAGATCATGTCTGAGATGTCTTCCTTATTCATGAGTGTTTTGCAGGGTGGGGGAGATTATATCATATATCCATCTATTGGGTAGCCGTATCTAGTGTGCACTGACCGCAGTCCAACACAAAGTTTTAAGTAGATTTAAGTGGGTTTAAATCTGTATTAGATAGGTCCCACTATATATAATACAACTATACGGCCTAAGTCTGTATATGATTACTTGGAAGAAAGTGCCACCATCTTCAGTAGGGTATACCCTGGATTCAAAGTAAATGGATTAAATATTATAGCTATGTACCCCAATCCTGCTAAATTTAGTCTCATGACTTTCAGTGCTAACTGCAGTGCCTTCCTGTACATGTTTATTCAGAAGTAACTCTCATTGACTTCTGAAAACTAACTTAAGCATGATTGGGGCCAATTTTATGTACTGCCAGCCTAATCCTTTAGAAAAAGATAAGAGTATCTCTTATCTCTTACTCTTAGAAAAAGAGTTATCTTAAGTTGGTGTGAGTGACAATCTATGCAACTTCCTTAGGCTTTGATAGAAGCATGAGAGAGGCATTAAATTATATTTCCTCAACGCTAAGCGTGCAGATACACACAACTATATAGGATATTTTCTGTAATTATATGCTGTCACATATAATATTATCATACTATAAAATAGATTCTATCGTCAGGGAGAAATTCTCTCTCTCTTCCTCTCTTTTTATGGGATATCATTCCAAACCGAGATTTATATACTGATATTTTTTCCTCCCTTACACTCAATAATAAGGGGGCTGGGAAAGTCTTTTGAGACATCACACGTACAAGAAGAACATCCTTTAGTCCGGCTGGCTGGAATTTTCCACCGCGACGTCTTCAGAATTGCTCAGGTGAAAAACCTAAAAGCTTTCCTTCCGGTCTCAAAAGCAGGGCGTCCCTTCTTATAAGACCTTACACACATACACACGCGGAATTTATGAACATGAAAGGAAGAAAAACGCAGGAAATCTGGATTCCTTCTTTCCTTTCTCTATCCGCCCCTTTACCGCGGAAGGCCAGACCTAGCCCTGTGTGCAGAAGCATCCCGCGCTTATCTGGAGCCGGCCTGGATTCTTTTGCGCCGTTCACTTTGCTGCGGGGGGTGGGGAGAGGGGGCCCGGCCCGGCCCGGCCCGGCCTCCGCAGTCGCATTTCACAAGCCAGACCGAGCCCACCGCCTCGTCGCGTCTTGACTCGTGTTTCCTCCCGGGGCTACACTTGAGTTATTCAGCGTCCCGGATCCTCATCTCCCCTCCCAGCCAATGTCGTCCTTTCTTGCTGGCATTTTCCGCTGGCAGCCAGAACAAACACGCTCTGGGTGTAACTGACATAAATCTCGGGGTTAACTTATGGGCCCTTTTCCCCTCCGCTCAGCTCAGTCAATCGACGTGTTATTCACTGCATTACTAAGCACGAAGCAATGTGGAAACATCTCCCATCAGCACTGCAATCCTTTACAAGGTTGGCGAGAGGACAAGCGGCCCTTCAAGCTGCGCTTTCCTCTCCCAGTCACGCTGCCCCCAATGCTGCCTTAGCTTCCCCCCGCCCCCCTGCCCAACACCCCGTCTTAAACCGTCCCGGGCATGTCTCTTTGGCGATAGGGTCTACTCAATGCAATGGGAGTTAGTCTCGAGTAAGTGTGCACAGGAGCGCGGCCTTAACTGCAAGCGGCTCGGGGCAGGCTCCTGCGCCGGTTTGAGCTCACAGAACAACAAAGACCGTTTCACGGAAAGGCTAACGGACGTAAGGCTACAGCCCTATACACATTGCCGTGAGAGTCAATCCAGT
The DNA here is from genome assembly GCF_057233095.1 of Heloderma suspectum. NCBI lineage: Eukaryota > Metazoa > Chordata > Lepidosauria > Squamata > Helodermatidae > Heloderma > Heloderma suspectum. The sequence goes on from NC_139458.1 coordinate 395,881,716, forward strand.
TGAAGTGGGGTGGGGGGCTTACTTCGGATTAGACATGCACAGAATCGGATTGTTATTGTAGTACAGCTTCAGCGGACTAGACTAAAAGCCACTTTGTCAGGTGTGCTCCAGTCCAGGAAAACGTATGTCCACTAAATCAGGTGCCACAAGGCACGTGTGCGCGCGCGCGCGCCCGCCCGCGTGTACGTTTGCTGTAACAGATGAACACCACTTCCCTTCTGGAATTCGCTCTGCATAAGCAAAACTCCACGTTGTTGGTAGCAGTGGTAGTAGCAAGAAATTACTACTGATAGCGACGATGCTGGGATTTAAAGCAGCTCGCCCTACGGAAATGTGCTCGCGGGAAGCCTGCGCGGGGAATGCCTCCGCTGCGCCCGGGGCTGCCGAGGGAGCGGCCTGAGGGGGGTCGGAGACCGCGGCGCTTACTTGAGCGTCTGTGAGTCCTAGCATGGCGGCCAACTGCTTTCTGTCCGGCTTGGTGACGTATTTCTGGATTTCGAAGCGCTTCTCCAACCCTTTCCTTTGGAGATTGGAAAACACCGCCCGGGACCACGACCGCTTCCGTTTGTAGGTCTGCGGCAGCGTGTCCTTCGTGAGCACCGCGTAAGGACCTGGGGGGTGAGCAAAGCGAGAGAGGCGAATTTAGCGTCCGGACGCGCAGCAGCCGAGGCCCTTGGGCCGCCCACGCGTGAGGCGGCGAAGCCCATTCGGTGGGGGCTGCCTTGAAACCCGGTCCAGCCTTTAGGATCCGGATGCTTGCTAATAATAGATCCATTGACCTCTTAGGGAAAGCCCTGACAACGCGTTTCACGTGTTTGCAAGCTCACACTTTGGGGCTGCTGCTGGTTTTATATGAACTCACTCCGCCACCCGTATCGTGCCTTGAATGATTTAGGTCTTTTTTTTCTCTTTGTTGGAGAGTGTTACTCTTTGGAGATTAAGTCTACTCAGCATGCCCACTTCCTACCTCCCCAAAGATCCCCATTCACTGATTCTCCCTGAAAGGTGAGTCGCCCGTGAACCCTCGACTTCCCAAACTTCTGCTACACCTCTTTGCAGTGTTCGCACCCGGTGGACTCCACGGGAACTTCGCTCCAAGCGTAATTATCCCAGGGAGGGAGCCATTTAGATAAGGCCGAGAGGGCAAACTCCTGCCTGCTTTCTCACTAGCCCGCCCATGATCACGCTTCAGGGTTCCCTGTATGTCTTTTCTTCTCCCTTCTACACTGGATCCTAAGTACGCAGAACGGGCTGAAAATTCACCACCGGGGAAAACGGTTAATGGCGCCCAGTCCATACTGCGATCCTAAGAACGTTTGCTTGGAAGTAAGCTCTGTTGAAGCTAAGGGTGTGGTTAGGATCAGGCGTTGGGGATCCTGATCGAAAACCCCTCCCCCGAGCCCTGGGCAGGTTTACTCGGAAGTAAGCCCCACCGAATCCCAGGGTCCTTACCCCCAAGTAAGGGTGCGTAGGACCGCAATCCTGGAAAAAGGGTGCGTAGGACCGCAATCTGGCCTTCTCCAAGCGGGCGGCCTCCACGTGTGTTTGGCTACAACCCCCATTATCCCCAGAGTTGTCGTCCGACTCATCCGGAGGGCGCCGAGTTGTATGACACCCGGGAAGCGGCGGAGGTGGATTGACCCGTGCCAGGGCTGGATTTAAAAGAGGCGTGGGGTTGTACCTGGAAAAGTGTCTTGAAACTGGTGCTGCACTGAATTCCTTGGGGTTGTGTTTAAGGGCCCCAGGACCCCGGAGCTCTCGTTAATGGGTTCTAGAGACGCGAAGAACTGGCCGGCCGGAGGCTGCAAGGCGGGGACATGAACCCCGCTTGGGCGGCTGGTGGTTAATAAGGAGGTCAGATCTGTGGGCACAGGAACAAGGAAAGCTCTGTTACGCGGCGCGAGGAAAGGCGCAGGGCGCTCCTGCTGCGACTGACAGACAGCCCGACCCCTGCAGAGGCGCGTTACTCTTAGAAGGAAGCCTGCGGGCAGCAGGACCCGGTGGGCTTGCAAGGGACGCTGCTGTGGCGAGGCTCACGGGGGGCCCACTGAGTGCAGTGGCCTTTCCTCCCAGGGATGTATGCCCAGGATCGCAGCCTTCAGCTGCCGCCTTCCTCCGCGCCCTCTCGCAGCGCGCTGTTCCAGAGATGTGACTGGGAAGGAGCGAGCTCCCATTCATTATAATGGAACGTCCGCTTTCAGGGCAGGCTGCAATCCTCGCGCGCCGCTGACTTGGGAGCCCGCTTGAGAGCAATGGGGCTGCCGGCCGGGTCAAGCTGGTTTAGGCTGGGGATTTGGGGGACTTCGGTTTGCAATCTCCAACCCTTTTTCTGTAGGGTAAGTTAACACCCCCACTCCTTTTTTAGATCTGCCCCGGAGTAAGGACGCTTTGCCTTGCAGCCTCAGAAACCACACGTGGAACGGAAAGAAGCGCGGCCTTCGCTTCCCAAATGAAGCCCTTCAGACCTTGAGCTATCCTGCCCCTTGCTCGCCCAGGTCTAGGGACACCGGGGGCAGGGAGGAAGACGCAAAGGAGGACTGGGGAGTTAGGGCGGAGGTTGCAAGCTAAGATTATTTGCGAAGGGAGACGCTTTACAGTCAAGGGCGGTAAGCACGCGTCTTCCCTCACCCCATGCAAAAGTTCTCTTTAGCCTTTGTACTTCGTATCCCAACCAAGGACAGAAAAAGACCAGTCATTTATTTTATTTCTACTGACGCGTCTTTGACCGCCGGATCCAGCACCCTCTTAACCCGACATTCTTAGACTGACGTCCAAAGGGGCTCACGAACTAATTTACTTGGCAGATGAGTTCCCTTGGGATCCGGAGTTCTTTCAGCCAAGCGCCTTTAGGATTTGGGGCCCAACGGGTTCTGATCCTGTTCGATTAGCCGTGTGGCGGATCAGGCGCTGTTCCCACAGAACAAACACTCGATCACAAAGATCAACCCAAAACAATCAAAAGCAAAGCAAACAAAAAAAAAAATGAAGGAAAAAAAAATGGTGGAAGGCGACTGCGAACCACCCTCGGAATTAAATCGTTGACTTGTTTTCCAAAACAAGAAGTGAAACCATCTTGCCTACATATTTATTATATTTTAATCCGTGGGAATATTTAGGACTGACTGCGAACGGATATCGTTTTCATCCCGAGCCACAGGCCTGCTTACTAGAGTGATGGTCATGGGATGAATTTGCCCTCAGGGTCACTTTCTCTTCTCTCGCAGCCTGACCCACGACCTGGAAGATGACGCCAAAGGCGTGCGAGGCCATCCTACGAATGTTTACTCAGAAGTAAGCCCCACTGTCGAGTTCAATGGGACTTCCTCCCAGGGTTTCGAGATCGAAGAAGAGGCCTAGAATGGACGGCCGATTTCGCCACACGCATTTCAAAGGGCCGTGGGCTCAGCTCCGCCTGAACGGCAGATGTCGAAATCAACGGGGCTTACTTCCAAGGAAATACGCTGCGGACGGGACGCTAGGCTGAATTTCCTCCCGGCTTTTTCTGACACTTCTAGGGCGCAATGCTGTCCATGTTTAGGCCGAAAAAAGCCCTCCAACTCCCAGCGTTCCCCACCCTGAGGCAATCCAGTTGCTCAACTGCTCACTCGTTCCGTTGAGCCAGAGAAACAACGCGCCGCCGGGCTCCTTCCCCCGCCCCACAAGGTCTGCGTTTTAAAGTCAGTTAAAAAGGATCGCGGTGAAACCTGCGTCTCGCCTACCGTGATGAAAGACTGAGGACTGGACAACAATGCAGGAGCTGACGAAGCCTAGCAAAACGGACCCTTCTCCTTATCAGAGGATTCACTGCTTCTCTCCCCCCCCCCCTCCCCACACACACACACCCGGCGTTCTAGCTGTAGGGGAGCTTCAATTTCAGTAGCTGAATCTTCCGGAGTTTTGAATTATGGAAGTTAGAACTAATCACACTTTAAGCAGATAAATAGATCGCACAACCCTTCCGGAGGTTTGTGCATCAATTTCATTGAAATTCGTGGCGTTTGCCTCTCTGACAATGGGTACCCAATGTTAGTCTTGCTTAGAGTAGACCCATTTAAATGAAGGGAACTTAAGTTGGTCATGACTAACCTATGTCATTCGCTTCAATAGGTCTACTCTATGTAGGATTAACATTGGGTACTACCCCATAAACACGCGCGCGCGTGCACACACCATAGATAAACACGGCCTGGTGCCCTCCAGAAGTGTTGGACTACAACTCCCATAATGGGGGATGCTGGGATTTGTCGTCCAACGGCTCTGGAGAGCGCCAGGTCGGGAAAGCCTGAATCAGCACAACCGACTAATTCTGCTTAGGCTCCATGGGAATGAATGAGGCTTCCCTGTCTATCCACACGACCACAACAACCCTTTCCCTTTCCGGCCGCACATTCAATAGGGCAACTTAAATTCGGGGGAGGGGGGATTTCCAAACGCCAGCCCGGCTTTCTCTACCTCTCAGCGTGCTGCTTTCCCTGAGTTTCGGGTCAAACTCGGCGGATAAAATGCGATCAATCCCGAATTTCAAGTCTTTGCTGGAAGGGGCGGGAGCCGAGCCAGGAGGCTGGGTCTGGTGGTTTTGCCCTCTGCTCGGGGTTGACGCGCCTCCGCTGGGGCCTCCGGCGGGAGAGCGCTGGTGATGAGGGTGGTGGTAACTGGCCGAGAGAGGCGAGAGCCTGGCCGGGAAGGCGACCGGCGTGTCCGGGGCCACCAGGGGGGTCGGCCTCAGCGGGGATGCCGCGGCGTGGAACTGCGCGTGGGCATGGACGGCCCCCAAGTGGGCGGCCAGGTTGGACGAGGGGCCCCCGGGCAGGCCGTCCGCAGCCGACGCCTCCCCCGCGGCCGCGTGCAGAATGTCCGCGATGCAGAAAGACGGCTTCTTGAGCCCCGGGGGATCCAGGGAGAAGCAGCCGCCGGCGCCCGGGCCCGCCGGAGTGCAATACGCCGCCGACCACAGGCTGAAGTTGGACGCGTAAAAGGGGGCCAGTCCGGCCGTGTACATCCTGACTGGTCCGGCGGGCGGCCGCCCCGCTCCCGGCTGGGCCCGCAGAGGCGGCTGCTCGCGACGCGCAGCCCGAGGCAGGCAGCGATCGCCCGTCGCCGGCCCGCCAGCCAGCCGCGCTCGACTCCTTCCCCAGCCAGCCAAGCCTGGAGAGAGCTCAGCGCAGCGCTGCCTCCCGGCCTCCTGGGCGCATCGCCGGAGGCGAAACGGGGCCGCGCAGCGCTCGAGCCAGCCGCGGGAAAGACAGGCGCGTCAAACAAAATAACAACAACCAAACACACACACGCCCCAGAAACTCCCCTTTCGGGGGGGGGGGGGAGAAAATGAACAGCATCCACCCGCCCACACCGCTCGGGCGACGCGACTTCCCAAAACTTTTTTTTTTTTTGGTCAAACGCACGTAAAGCCCAAAAGCTTGTCCTGGCCGTTGATTGGGTAAGAAGTAACCAATCGGAGCACCGGAGGTGTGGCCGAGAAAGGAAGGAGGGAGGGAGGACCGCGTGCCACGCCTCCGCCCCGCCCACAAGGTTGCGGCGCTCCCCGGCCGCGCGCAAGTGATGCCCTTTCGGGGCTCTCGTTCTCCCTGGGTCGCCCTCGGTTCTGAGGATACCTCCTAGGCGAAGTCAGGGTCTCGCTCAAAAGCCCGCTTCCAACGGCTCCGCTCTGTCAAAGGGCGGCGAGGCACGCCTGTACGTCAAAGGCAGGGCTGTGGGGCAGTCTCCGAATCCCCACCTCTTCTTTCACTACCGCTTCCGAACGGTACTTGAAGAATCCGGATTCACTTCGTGTTCTTCCACCGTCCGTTCAAGGAGGAAGTGAGAGGGAGGAGACCTCACTCCGGCCTTTGGGTGTTCCAAGGAACGGGCCTCTCCTTTCACAATTAATTATAAAGTCTCGAGGCTGCGGTCCTCCCTTACCTGGGAGTAAGTCCCATTGAACTCATAGGCATGTATAGGATTGCACTGTGAGTGTGTATGCTGGGGGCGTTAAAGGTCTGTTGCAGTGTTTTGTCCGCCGCTTTCTGAAAATGGAAGGCGTTTTTGAGTTCTGGAGTCACAATGTTTGCATTCAAAGGTTCAGTCCCTCACCTCTCCGGATAGGGCTGGGAAAAGCTGTCCGAAACTTTAGAGAGCCGCTGCTGCACGGTGCAAATAGTACTGAGCTAGGTAGACCAATGGTTTGATTCTGTCTGAGGCAAGTGCCTATGAGGTACGATGAAAAGAACACATCGTGACTTTAAAAGAAAAAAGTGTTAAAATATATGGCAAAGCCCTCATTTATAAACAATAAAAAGAGGGAGGTTTCGCACAAATACACTTACTGGCTTCAGAATTTCTTACACAAGAAAAATATATTTGGGATGTATTTGATCCAGATAGGTGAGCTTTGAGGGGTGTATAATAATAAAAAAAAAAATACGCACCTGCAGCCCGATCCTATGCATACTTACTCAGAAGTCCCATTGTGTTCAGCTGGGCTTGTTTCCAAGTAAGTATACCTAGGACCGCACTCTTACTAGAAATAACGAAGAGTCTCGTGGTAGCTTAAAGACTAAACTTTCGTGGATAGAAATGGGCAGCATCCACAAAAGCTTCTGCCGGAATAAATGTGTGCGTCTTTGTTCTTTTTGCTGCAACGGACTACCTTTTAGAAACCTTAGTAAAATATGCAATATGTTTAGGACACCATCCATCCGAAGCTGTGGTCCAGGAGGTTCAATGGGAGAGAGTTCATCAATGTTGACCTCTCCCATTCAAACGAGTGGATATTTTAAAGTGCTGGACCGTGCCCTTATTTTACTAACACCATCCACAGCTATGCAGTACTGTAGTATGCTTACTGTAAATCCAGCTTCCAGTCAAGCCGAAATATTTCCAAGCATAGTGAAGGGACTAAGCTGGTCAGAAATACTAAAACAGGGTACTTCACTGACATGGAGATTATACCGACTTGATAATTCACAGAAAATATTTTAATTACATTAAAATAAAATCAGGTTTACGTCTGCCACTGGAAATACAGACAAACGGATAAGGCTACTCAGTATTAACGTGTGCATACGAATGAGGCAGAGACAGGAATTGCAGTCGCCTTGACCACTTGGACATTGATCATTTTTGTATATCAACAGCCCTATCCTAAAGAGGCTGCTTGGAAATAAAATGGGTCTATTAATTTCAGCAGAATTTATCTTAAGACCTTGAAGATCTGGTGGAAGGTAATTAAAGACATTTACATTTCTAGATTTTTTTTTTAAATGGCTGAATGTTGAAGGAAAACGACAAGATTTTTCCACGAGCTTGTAGAAAAGTAAACATAAGGCAAAAACCAGCCCGTGCATGTGTGTTGTGGTTTTTAAAAAGTCCACTGATTCCATAGGACAGTTCGCCTCATCCTTCATTCTCTCACTGACATCAGTGGGATTTAAATGGCTGTAGCTATCGTTAGCCGGTGCTGACACTTAAAAAAAAAAAAAAAGCATTGTTACTATGTCACGAGGATAGGCTGACTGGCTCGGAACCACCAGTAGCCTCGATTCTGTTCCTGTTATTCAAGTGGCTTGCTAACGCAGGAAAGGCGTCCGGCTGGCAGAATAGAACAGCATCTCTAGATGCCATTGCGAATATCAGGCACTGAGAAGACATATCCTAGCATAAAAAATATTTCTCAAAAGTCATTATTTGATTTTTAATTTTCACCTGTCAAAAGCACAGAATTTATGTTGCTGGATTGCTAACAAATTCATCCTTGTCCCTAGGCTGTTAATTTCCCTTGGCATACAATCCGCATCTGAATGGAACCGGAGTTCTTGGGTAGCGCCCAATGTCAGTTTTACTTAGAGTAGTAAATGAAAGGGACTAACTTAGGTCCCATTCATTTTAATGGCTCTACTCTAAGTAGGGCTGACATTGGAGACAACTGCTTTTTTATTTCTTTAAAATTCTTTTTAGGCCTCCCTCGAAGGTAAACCCCTCTCGAGGCACCTACAGGATTTTAAAAACATACAGAAATATACAGATAGGCAATAAATATACTATAAAATACTATAAGACACTCAGGAAAACAAACCAGGTTCAACTTCTATTCCTCTAAACGCAACGGAGTTCAACTGACCCTCTAACTTCAATTTACCTTTTCTCTATGAGATTGAGATTTTATCGTATGTACACTTCTCTGAGAGGGCCCTTTAATTCTGTGGGATTTACTTCAGAGTAAGGGTGCGCTGGATACCCTGCAAAGGTGTGTGCGTTTTTCCTTTGCTAGAAAGAATCGGAATGATGCTCAATTTAATGCGCAGAATGAGGCACAATAATGAATACTTTTCATTAGTCCGAGGGATATATTTCACCTCTCGACAGCTAGAAGAGAAAAACTGGTTGTAGTTTTTGAAGATGCGGGTGGCGTCTTACCTCTGATCAAGTGATTCCACTTGCTTGCTAGTCTGTTATAGACGCTCTCAGTCTCAAATTCACAAGGAATGGTTACTCGGATGGTATAATCTCGGAAGATAGACAGACAGACAACGAACATCGAGTCCTCCTTGAAAAACATTTTAATACGAAGCAACTTCGCCACCAGCCCCTTTTCGCACCTCGACCCCAACCGCGGGCTGCTCGATCTCAGCGGAACTGCCCAGCTGCCACCAAAGCCCGAACCAAAGCATCCAAGGGCTGCGAATTCGGGAGCAAGAGAACGGCAAAGTAGCTCTCTGTATTAAAAACATATTCTTCACAAAGACATACGTAGGAAAACGTCGCCTTCGAAAGTCCCGGCATATGAATTATAACAGGGAGGATTTAAGACGGATTAGCCCTCTCCAAACCCTGTTAAAATGAAACAAGAGGCTTTTCGAGGAATCCTAAATATAAATCCCAGCGAATCGGTGGGCTTTACTTCCAAGAATACGTGGTTAGGTTTGAATGAGTTCGTGTTGGATTAGTAACCCAGTCCTACGTGTATTTATTTGGAAGTAAATACGACTGTAGTACATTGGATTTACTTCATGTAAAAGTTTATGATCTGAGCAACTAAAGTATAGGGAAATGATCCAGCCAAAGTGATGCACGTTGGAATTCCATATGATTTCATGACAGAGTTAAGCTTGTAGACTCAACGGTTTCCCACTGCAATCAAAAGTGATTCAGGCTCCAATCCAAACCCATTAAACTTAATGAGACTTACTTCTGAGTAGACATTGTAGGATTGTAGTGTTAGGCTACAATCCTATACATGTAAAGTATGTATGGTACACACACTTACTTGGCAGTAAGTCCCATTGAACTAAATGGGACTTAATTCTGAGTAGACATACATAAGATTGCACTGAGACACTTTGGATCACATCTTAAGTACTCCAGTTTATCCAGACTGGAGATTGGATTGAATTGCTTCGTCCTCCTCCACGATTATCAACGGAAGATTTGCCAATGGGATGTAAAGCACTTTATTAAAAAAAAAAAAAAAAACCCCGAAAACATTATAAAAGCTTAATTCGCTACTGACTGCAGGAAATTGGGTGGATTTTAAATAGTAAAAACAACTCTATTTTTGAGACTGTGTATGGGATGAAAAGGCAGAGGTCAAACAAATTTTGACCCACATGAGCACATTTGTCATTCTAGTAAAATCATTACCAACAACAAAAAGCAAGTACTACTAGAATTCGTTGGCCATAATGGTGTTTATTTGTCATGTTTCCATAAAACTCCACATTCAATTCTAAAGCCATTTTGCTTAGAATTATGATTAATAATGAGGATTTGCTTCCAGGTAAACGTGTTTGGATTAGGAGGTAAAGTTCCAAGTTGCAACTCAACTGAAATCGATTTAAAGCCAAGGTCTTCTGGACCGTGAATTACTTGTCAGTTATTAATCTGTTTTGTGTGGACTGATGCTATTGTTTTGTCTAGAAGGAGTAAAACCACCCAAACAGGTGAAATTAAACTCCCTCTGAAAAATCACTGGGTCTAAAATAAAATTACATTTTTGAATTGGGTCCCACATTCTACTTGGAAAACTCCCACCAGTCCTGATATGAGCTTCTCACCTCCCAGCCATTGGCAGGTCCTTTAAAATGAAAACACAAAAAAAATGAAAATCCTTTTGTCCTCTTTTAGTCACCTCCATGCTCAAAAGGAAACTGATCTGCAACCGAAGGTTTGTATGTATTGGATAATGAGGAGGAGGGGGAAGGGACACATTTTGGATAAAGGAACAGAAAGATGCAGAGACAGAGAGAGAGAGAGAGAGAGAGAAATGCACGATCAGCTTTTAAATGTCTAAGGATATCTAAAAATAACCCTATAGGAAATACTCTCCCAAATATGTTACAATAAAGAGTTTGACCTAGGCCTGGGCCTCATCATGCCTTGTGGAACGGGCCAGGGGAATGCTGCAAAGGGTGGTTCTTGGCTGGGAAGGAACCATATGTTATTTTTAAAAGACCTCCGAGGACTCTATGCGACCCACCCACAACCACCCAATACCTCGTTTCTGTCCAGAGAACAGCAAAAAGGTAGCAACCTTCACCCAGAATCTGGTAGGAAAGGAAGTACTGCTGTCTTCTTTACAGGGCACATAATTTAACTTGTAGAATTCATTGCTGATCTCAGTTAAGTTTGGTAGCTTTTAAAAGCATAGTTGTTGTTGTTGTTGTTATATATATAGTGGTACCAATGTGGACAAATTTGTGGTGGGTGTGTCCACCCACTGCCACCAACTATGATAATTAAATAGAGCTTGCATGGACATCCACAGTGTACCTCTAGATACTTGAGACTGAAGATAAACAACAGTAACTGCTCAGCACTTTCTCTGTCTGTTTGTGAGAATCCTGGCCATTCACTGATGGAAGCAGAAGGGTGGATTACAGCGCAATCCTATACATGTCTATTCGAAAAAACATCCCACTGAGATCAGTGGGACTTATTCCCAGGTAAGTGTGCATAAGATTGCTCCTTTGAACTTAGTGGTTCTGTTCCCAAGTACTTAAACTTGAGTTTAGAGTTTAAGTCCCAAGTACTTAAACTCTATCTCCTTGGACCTAAACCAATACATTCTGATCTCTAGACACACTTGCAGCCTGATCCTAGGTGTGTTTCTTGGAAGAAAACAAACAAACAAAGTTCACTAAGTTTAAGGGGACTCTCTTGCAAATATACATAGAATTTCCAGAGGGGTAGCCAGTGGTGGCTGGTGCCCACTGGGGCTGGTGGGGCAAGAGAGTAGGTCAGGTCATGGTAGGTGGAGCCAAGGGGTCATGTATGAGGTAGCCATGTTAGTCTGTTGCAGCAAAAACAACCAAGAGTTTTGTGACAATGTAAGGACTAACAGAAAGTATTTGTGGGTTTTTAAGATACACAGAACTGCAGCCTTGGGATTCATTGATCCCTTGTGGGACGGGTAACCCAGTGATCTGATCCTGTTTAAATATTTACTCTGGGCTTACTTTTCAACTCTTGTAAGTGTGCACATTTACAAATGATCTGTTTATGAGTGGTTTCATTCATCTGCTGGCTGAAACTGGTTTAACTCAAACCGGGCTGGGGTGGTTGTTAGAGTGCTGGGCTAGGATCAGAGAGACCCAAGTTCAAATCTTTGCTCAGCCACAAAGCTTACTGGGTAACATGGGGCCAGTCACTGTCTTTCAGCATAACCTACCTAACAGAATTGCTGTGAGGATAAAAATTAGGTGAGAAACTGTGTTGAGCTTCTTGGAAGAAAGGCAGATATAAATGTAATAAATAAATACAATTGATAGTTTCAAGGTTGTGAATCGAGCTGTGACTGCTGGGGCATAAATTTTCATTGTGGGAAAGCAAATTATTCTGGTCACACCGGGGCATTTAGTAAAGAAAGAGGGGCAACAATTGCCTTTGGTGGGGGGTGGGGATGCCATTCATATTCTGATCAGCAGGAACATGAAGAGAATAATTGTCAGAACTTTTCCATTCGATTTTTTCCTCTCCTACTGCCACAATGATGGCAAGCAACATTTGGTGAGAGGCTATCGTATGTAATCTGAGAACCATCCTTGCCTCAACTTTGTTGTTGTTCAGTCAGTCGTTAAGTTGTGTCCGACTCTTCGTGACCCCATGGACCATAGCACGCCAGGCCTTCCTGTCCTGCGCTCTCTCCCGGAGCGTGCTCAAGTTCGTATTCATTGCATCCGTGATGCTATCTAGCCATCTCATCCTCTGCCGTCCCCTTCTCCTTTTGCCTTCAGTCTTTCCCAGCATCAGGGTCTTTTCCAGGGAGTTTTCTCTTCGCATTAGGTGGCCAAAATATTGGAGCTTCAGCTTCAGTATCTGTCCTTCCAATGAGCAGTCGGGGTTTATTTCCTCTAGGATTGACTGATTTGACCTCCTTGCAGTCCAGGGGACTCGTAAGAGTCTTCTCCAGCACCACAGTTCGAAAGCATCAATTCTTCGGCACTCAGCCTTCCTTATAGTCCAGCTCTCACAGCCATACATTACTACTGGGAAAACCATAGCTTTGATTAGACGGACCTTTGTCGGCAAGGTGATGTCTCTGCTTCTTACTGTGCTGTCTAGGTTGGCCATAGCTTTCCTCCCAAGGAGCAAGTGTCTTTTAATTTCATGGCTACAGTCACCATCTGCGGTGATCTTGAAGCCCAGGAAAGTAAAATCTGTCACTGCTTCCATTTCTTCCCCTTCTATACGCCAGGAAGTGATGGGGCCAGATGCCATGATCTTAGTTTTTTTAATGTTAAGTTTCAAACCAGCTTTTGCACTCTCCACTTTCACCCTCAACAAGAGGCTCTTGAGATCCTCTTCACTTTCTGCCATTAGGGTGGTATCATCTGCGTATCTGAGGTTGTTGATAATTCTCCCGGCAATCTTAATTCTGACCTGTGATTCATCCAGCCCGGCGTTTCTCATGATGTACTCTGCATATAAGTTAAATAAGCAGGGTGACAATATGCAGCCTTGTCGTACTCCTTTCCCAATTTTGAACCACTCGGTTGCTCCATGTCCGGTTCTTACTGTTGCTTCTTGACCCTCGTACAGGTTTCTCAGGAGACAGGTAAGGTGGTCTGGTACTCCCATCTCTTTAAGAATTTGCCACAGTTTGTTGTGATCCACACAATCAAAGGCTTTATCATAGTCAATGAAGCAGAAAGAGATGCTTTTCTGGAATTCTCTTGCTTTCTCCATGATGCAGCGAAAGTTGGCGATTTGATCTCTAGTTCCTCTGCCTCTTCGAAACCCAGCTTGTACTTCCGGTAGTTCTCGGTTCGCATACAGCTGAAGCCTAGCTTGTAGGATTTTGAGCATCAACTTGCTGGCATGTGAAATGAGCACAACTGTGTGGTAGTTTGAACACTCTTTGGCATTGCCCTTCTTTGGAATTGGAATGTAAACTGACCTCTTCCAGTCTTGTGGCCACTGTTGAGTGTTCCAAATTTGTTGGCATATTGAGTGCAGCACTTTAACAGCATCATCTTTTAGGATTTTAAATAGCTCAGCTGGAATACTGTCATCTCCACTAGCTTTGTTGTTAGTAACGCTTCCTAAGGCCCACTTGACTTCACTCTCGAGGATGTCCAGCTCAAGTTCAGTGAGCGCACTATCATGGCTATCAGGGACATTCAGATCTTTCCTGTATAGTTCTTCTGTGTATTCTTGCCACCTCTTCTTAATCTCATCTGCTTCTGTGAGGTCCCTGCCTTCTTTGTCCTTTATCATGCCCGTCTTTGCACAAAACGTTCCCTTGATATCTCCGATTTTCTTGAAAAGATCTCTAGTCTTTCGCATTCTATTGTTTTCCTTGATTTCTTTGCATTGTTCATGTAAGAAGGCCTTCTTGTCTCTCCTTGCTATTCTCTGGAACTCTGCATTCAGTTGGATATATCTTCCCCTTTCTCCCTTGCTTTTCGCTTCCCTTCTTTCCTCAGTTACTTGTAAAGCCTCATCAGACAGCCACTTGGCTTTCTTGCATTCCTTTTTCTTTGGGATGGATTTTGTTGCTGCCTCCTGAACAATGTTACGGACCTCCGTCCATAGTTCCTCAGGCACTCTGTCTATCAGGCTTAATCCCTGAAATCTATTCCTCACCTCCACTGTATATTCATAAGGGATATAATTTAGGTCATACCTGAATGGTTTAGTGGTTTTCCCTATGTTCTTCAATTTAAGCCGAAATTTTGCAACAAGAAGCTCATGATCTGAGCCACAGTCAGCTCAAGGCTTGTTTTTACTCACTATATGGAGCTTCTCCATCTTTGGCTGCAAAGGACATAATCAATCTGATTTTGATATTGACCATCTGGTGATGTCCATGTGTAGAGTCACCTCTTGTGCTGTTGGAAAAGAGTGCTTGCTATGATCAGCATGTTCTCTTGGCAAAACTCTATTAGCCTTTGTCCTGCTTCATTTTGTACACCAAGGCCTGTTATCCCGGTGATTTCTTGACTTCCTACTTTAGCATTCCAATCCCCTATGATGAAGAGGACATCTTTTTTTGGTGTTAGTTCTAGAAGGTGTTGTAGGTCTTCATAGAACCAATCAACCTCAGCTTCTTTGGCATCAGTGGTTGGGGCATAGACTTGAATTACTGTGATGTTGAATGGTTTGCCTTGGATTCGTACTGAGATCATTCTATCATTTGAGATTGTACCCCAGTACTGCTTTTCCCACCCTTTTGTTGACTATGAGTGCTACTCCATTTCTTCTAAGGGATTCTTGCCCACAGTAGTAGATATGATGGCCACCTGAATTAAATTCGCCCATGCTTGTCCATTTTAGTTCGCTGATTCCCAAGATGTCGATGTTCAATCTTGCCATCTCATGTTTGACCACCTCCAGCTTACCTTGATTCATTGATCTTACATGCCAGGTTCCTAAACAATATTGTTCTTTACAGCATCGGACTTTCTTTTCACCACCAGACACATCCACAGCTGAGTGTCCTTTCGGCTTTGGCCCAGCCGCTTCACTCTTTCTGGCGCTACTTGGAAAGACCCTCTGCTCTTCCCCAGTAGTATATTGGACACCTTCCGACCTGAGGGGCTCATCTTTCAGCGTCATCTCTTTTAGCCTTGTGATACGTTCCATGGGGTTTTCTTGGCAAGAATACTGGAGTGGGTTGCCATTTCCTTCTCCAGTGGACCACATTTTGTCAGAACTCTCCACCATGACCTGTCCGTCTTGGGTGGCCCTGCACGGCATAGCTTATGGCTTCACTGAGTTACGCAAGCCCCTTCGCCACAACAAGGCAGTGATCCATGAAGGGGCAGTGATCCATGAAGGGGCAGTGCAACTTTGGGCATGATCAAATGACCTTGCAATTACATAAAGGGCCCACAAGCCCTCTTTTGTGCTGGGAGTTTTCTTGCCTAAGGCTCACTGAAATGAACAGGAATCGCACTCGTGCAAGAGCACCTCAACAGAAGTCCAACCACTGCACACTTGCAGAGCAACCACTCATTTCTCTGGGTTTGCGCAGGACAGGAGTACTTCCAGGTGGGTTGTGCTCTAGTTGCACTGCCAGGGCTGGTAAGGTCTTACTGGGACTGGAATTGCTTGCCACTATTTCAGTAACTGCCAGTTGTTCGACAGATCAGCCTAGTCAATACTTCATTTCACTTTGCCTAAAAACATGAATACCAAAGGTCCATCTAATCCAGCCTTTTCTGTTTCTTACAGTGGCCAACCAGATGGTCTTCTAGGAAGTTCACAAGAGGGCCACAAAGATTTCCCACCATCTGGCACTCAGAGTTTCATCCAAGAGATTTCATTTAGCTCTCATGGCTAACAGCTGACAGGCATCTACGTTTCTGGTGTTGCTGTTTTGCAAGTGGTGTGTTTCTCGCTCTCCCCCCCCCCCCCGTGTGTGTAAGCATTAGACACATCCATCCAGCTTTTCCCAACATGGGGTCCCCAGATGGTGTTCAGTTATAATGCCCATTATCCCCAGGTGGTATGCCCAGCTATCAGGAATTATGTAAGTAGTAGTCCAACAACATCTGGGGACCCTCAGTTGGGAAAGGATTCACGGAAGGTAAGTCTGCAGCAGGGATTAGCAATCATCACCCATCCACAGTAAACAGCAAACGCTGCATTTCACGCAGCCTGCTACATCTTCTGTCAGCTCCAGCTATGGAAGAACCCAAGGGCCGCCATTGAAAACCAGACATAGGAGCCCAAGAGGAAGAAGATAAAAGAACCATCAGGGGTTAAACTTGGAACAGATCCCAGAGGATCCAGTCTAGACTGGGACTTATGAGGGAGAGGTGGAGGGAGACGTGGCTTCAAATGCCAACTCAGCAAAGCATCTGGGGATGCGGAGCATTTGGGCAAAACAGCTTGAGAGGCCCAGTGAGGTCCTAGGCTCATTTTTATTCAGAAATTAGTCTTCACGGAATCCAGCGGGGATTCCTCTCAAGTCAGTGTACTTAGGATTATAGCCTGGAAGTGCAATCCTGTACATGTGTACTCCGAAGTAAGTCCCATTGAGTTCAGCTGGGCTTATTCCCAGGCTAAGTGTGCATAATAAGGGGTGAGGCAAGGAGGCTCTCCACAATGGAGGCTGGTGGCTCTGATTTCGGTGGGGCTGTGAATCCGTTCTGGATTTCAGTCAAAACCAGCCAGAACTCTGAAGGAGCTATCCAAGGCGCTGAACCCATTTGGGGGCTAGTGTTCAGCACCTTGGATAGCTCCTTTAGGATTCTGACTGAAGCCCAGAATGAACGCACACCCCACCGAAATCGTAGCCACCAGCCTCCACCGCTCCAGATGCTTTGGACTTCACCCTCCCAGAAGCTACTGCCAGCCTGGCCAATGGTCAGGAATGCTTGAAGCTGAAGTCTAAACCATCCGGATATCTCCTTTCTGCCCAGTCCTGGGGTGGGCAACCTGGTGCCCTAGAGATCTTTTGGATCACAACTCCCATTAGCCCCAGGCAGCATGGCCAGGGATTGTGGGAGTTGTACTCCAAACATCTGGAGGGGCCCAGGTTGCCTGCCCCTGGCGTGCAGGAATGCAGCCTTCGCGAATGAGCACAGCCTCGCCAAAAGCTTGTGCAGTCCGCGGGTTATTCGGGGTTATTGTTCTCGCACGACTGGCACGTAAGTGATTCCTGCGGCCGCCCTTTAATGGCGCTGTTGACCCATATTTCTGTTCTGAGCATGTGAACCTCAGAGTCCTGACACCGGACGGGGCAGCTCAGAACAAGAGGCCCCGGCTGCAGTCCTCGACCCCTTTACCTGGGAGTAAGCCCCATTGAACTCATGGGGACCTCCTTCTGAGGAAGCGTGCAATGCCCGCGTGTAAGTCTCGGCCAGCAGCCCGCCGGCTTCTGTCGCCCCAGAACAGAAGAAGAAGAAAGTGTAAGCAGGAAGCGGAGCGACTTTGCCGAAGCTCAGGTCATCTCCTGTTTTGATAGACTCCTCCAAGTCGGCCTAAATGAGCGGATGTGCCTGCGAGATTGGTGGCCCAAAATAGAAGCGGCTCCGGTATTTTAGGATCCAGCAGAAATCCTTATTTCTTCCGGAGAGAGAAAGAAAGAGAGGGGAGGGGGGGAAAAAACTTTTATAATGAGCCGGAGCACTTCCCTTTTCAATATTTGTGCAACTTTATCTCGACCAGCAAGTTGCTGGGGTGACGCAAATCCGCCCCTGTGTGTATTACAAGGACGAAAATACACGCAAGGAAATCAATTCCCCTCTAGCAATGCAAACATAAATATACAGCTGCGACTTTCCCCTTTAATCTTGCCATCCGGGGGACGTCGCAGAAAGTTCCAAATGAACTCGGAGGGGAACTTCTCCTTGCCAGCCAGATGGGATCGATGGAAGGAGGCCTTGAGGGAGATCTGGGAGTCAAGAGCCAGGTAGATTTGGTTTTGGTTTAAAAAAAACCAAAAACCTACATCTAATTTGTTCTATTCATTTTCTTCAAGCCTCCCAGAACCTGGCGTCCTCCAGATGTGTTGGACTACAACTACCACCATTCCTAGCCAGCATGGCCAAAGGTCAGGGATTATGGGAGGTGTAGTTGCCTACTCCTGGTCAATGTAATGGGAGTGACCGATCGATATACCATTCCAGACAGACCATGTAAAAATAGCTAAATAGAGCCACCCTCACCTTTTGAAATCTATGGGAGAAGTTTGCAGCTCAAACTATTACTTTTAGAGCACAGTTTGCTTCCTGACGCTTCCATAGTAAAAAGTCCGATTGAAATAAACACGATTTCCTTTTGTCCTGAATCAATACAGTACCATGTTCAGGAGCAGGGTGACAATGTCACTCTATATCTCACTCAATTTATGTTTTATTTACATTACCAATTTGCTATAATATATAACGGCATATACAGAAAAGCGCAGATAAAATGCTCTCGGTTGAATGAATTACATCACGTAATCCTCAGATTCACAAAGTGCCAGGATTTTCAGCTGCGGTGGGACTTATTGGAAGTATACATACATGCGCTGTGCATCCAATATTCGTTAAACTCTGTCCGACACCATCTTTTTCTTCTCTTGTTCTTTTCTTTCTGTTTCTGCCTAGAACACGGATGCATAAATCTGTGAGCGTAATTCCCCTCTCCCACATTGGTATCTTCTTTTATTATTACATGTATTTATTACAATTTTATTCCACCCTTCCTCTTTGCAGCTCAGGATGTGTTTCATTTTTATTTTTATTTTTGCTTCCTGCCGATTGTTGCATCTCCAGTGACGCCTGCTTATTTCACGCTAAAACACGTGCATGGGTATGGCCTTCCCTCTGCCTAACAACTGCTTGTATATTAAGACGTGTTCACATACAACCAGCATGATGTCTGTTTACTGCCAGGAACCGGGCTTTGAGGATGTTGGCCTATACATATACTTACTTGTGAATACACGCCGCTACTGATCGTCTCTTTGTGGAGTATACTTACTATTTCATAATATCCCATTGATACGGGATCTTTTGGCTGTTCCTCCAATGGGATTGTCTCCCAAGTTAAGCACGTAGGACTGTAGACTTACCAAGCAATCCTACTCAGAAGAAGCAAGTCTCGTTGAATTTTATAGGGTATTGCTTAAACCGGCCCCTGAAGCGAACGTCACGGCTGCTTCGCACGTGCACGGTCATCATTCAGCCAGGGCATGCACGTGTGAACCAGCCCTGCACGCCTCTTTCTTCATCTCCGAAGAAAGGTGTTGCGCTCCTTTTTATGCTGGCGCCGGAAAGGCGGCCTGGGGTCGCGACACCCAGCCCCTGGGAGGAAGGCGCGGTTTTTGGAACAGAGGAAGCTGACTTATACTGAGTTGGACCCTTGGTCCATCTAGCCCAGGACTGTCAGCACTGACTGGCAGCAGCGGCTCTCCAGGGCTGTGAAGCAGGAATTTTTCCAGCCTTACCTGGAGGTGCCGGGTCGAACCTGGGACCTTCGTCATGCAAAGCCGGTGTTCAACCCAGCGACCTATGGTCCCGCCATACTTGTTTTTCCTTAGCCTCCTCCGAGTATCTCCTTCCCTTTCCAGTTCATCTAGTTCCCGCGACTGCCTTCTATGACCCTTCGGAGACTCCAGGAGGCACCCCGTGACGCACACCCCATATTTCTTTCTCGCCTTTCCTTGCCCTGTACCAGCCTTCCCCAACCGGCGCCCTCCAGATGTGTTGGGCTCAACTCATCTGGAAGGGGCCCACGTGGAGAAGACTGCAGCCTGTGCGAACCATATCCCAGTTCCTCTTTGCCAAACACAGAGGTACAACGCGTGGGGAGCCAGGCACAGCGACAAGCGAAGGGAAAAGGAGCGGCCCGGCTTGTGACCTGGAATCGGAGTGAGTCCTTTCTTTAGGTGTGATGAGTGTTTCTCGCCCGCCCGCCCCAGGCCGCACCCGGCGCCGATGTTGTTCCACCCAGGGGCTCTTTGAGGCGGATACTCCTCAAAGCGCTCATCCTTTGAAGAAAGTCACACCGGGCTTAGGGGCACTTTCGCAGTCGGGGGTGTGGGGGGGCGCGGTCGGGGTGAAAAAGTCGCCCCTTCCAAGGGCCTACGGGGCGGGGGGGGGGCGGAGGAGAATTTCCCCGTACTGCCTAATTATTCACTCGGCGTCGTGCAGTGGTAACACAACCCTACTCAGGCTGGCTGCAATCCTAAACGCACTTACGCGGGAGTAAGTCCCACTGAACACAACGGCCCTTAATTCTGAGTAAACGTCCATAGGATCGCGCTGTAAGAAGAAGGCTTAAGGCGATTCAAGTCAGCCCTTGACTTGCTTTGGGGCCTAACAGTCCAGCCAGCGCGGCGATTGATGTCCGGGCGCATCGCCTCGAGGCCACGCAGAGCCCCCGCCCCACCCCGCAAACTCGGTGGGGCTGGCAGATTTCCCTTAACACACGTACGTGGCGTGCCTTCCCCTGCAGTCCGAAACGTCCTTACAGCCCGACCCGATGTTAAGCGCGCCTTTAAACATCTGCCACTTTCGCTGGCCGTAGCCGCGCCTGGCTCTGCACAGGATCGGGATGTTACTTGGAAAGAGGTTCGACGGGAAATTTATTTCCGGGCGCCTGTGCGTGCAGACGATATGTGCCTGCCTGCCTGCCTGTGTACCTGCTTGGGAGTCAGTCCCGCTGAATATGCATGATTTCTGACGCGTATTAAGTATGGACGGCTGCAATGCACAGCTACCTGGGAATAAGTAGCCCCCATGTCACTCGATAGGGTTTTCTTTAGCTGTTAAGGATTGGGCCGCACGGCTGCAACCCTATGCAACAGCAGCTGAGGCCATTTTTTTTTTATTAAAGGCGATATATAAATGCCTTAAATATGCACACTTACCTCGGAAGAAGTACTACTGCAGTCAGTAGGGACTACTTCGAGTAAACATTATAGTCTATAATAGAGGCACGGTTAACAGCTTTTAATTCTGGGGAGGCTCCTGTGCCTTTAAGATCTCCTTAAGGAGAGGCAGAGTCCATCCCCTTCAGGGCATGCTGGAAAACCTTGAGCTGCTGCATTTCTGTTTGCCAGGCACCTCTTAAAGGCACAGAAGCCCTGTTGGGAATGGAGTGCGGCGGGGGGGGGGAGGGGCCGGAGGAGGACTCGCCAATCCTAAAACTTACTCAGAAGCAAATCCCACCGAATGTTAATGGAATTTTCCCATAAGTTAATACTTTAAAGACCTGGATGTCAAAGCTGTTCAAAAGTATAGACAGCTGGAACCTGCAAACCTGTAGAGTAAGTTAAATATATACCTCCTTATAATAATGCAGGCATTTCCTGTTTTCAGTGTTATCCAGCTGAATTCTTGCATCAGAGAGTGCGATGTTCCCCTTTTTTTGTTGTTTCGTTTGACTGCTGTTTAAAACACTTCTTTGAAGTGGCTGGATGCAGCCCACGTGGCCAGAATAAACTTTCTTGCAATTACCCTCATACACTTTTATCTTCGTTGCAAAATGCTCCGAGAAGCACTCAAGAAACCTACACAGCCAGCCCTTGGTTAAGTTCTTGCGGTTGGCTTGGCCTTTCCTCAATGGAGGCTGGTGGCTCCAATTTCGTTGGGGCTATGCATCCATTCTGGGTTTTAGTCAGAACCAGACAGAACTCTAAAGAACCTATCCAAGGTGCTGAACCCAGTTTGGGGCTAGGGTTCAGCTCTTTGGATAGCTCCTTTAGAGTTCTGGCTAGTTCTGATTGAAATCCAGAATGGATTCACAGCCCCAACGAAATCAGAGCCATCAGCCTCTACTGCCTTCCCTCCTCTCAGCGTCCCCTTTCTCCTTATACTACAGTTAGGGTTTATAATGGGTTATAAATCCGGCAGGCTGTTGGATTTTCAAGGCTTCTTCCCATCTTTTATTTTATAACATTTCTATTATATCCCACTTTTCCTCCCAAGACATCAAAGTACATGGTCCGTCCCACCCACACATATTTTTATCCTCACAGCAACCTTGTGAGGTTGGTTAGGTTGAGAGATTGTAACTGGTACGAGGTCACCCAGTGAGCTTCCTGGCTGAACGTGAATTTGGACCCAGGTGTCCCAGATCACCATCCCTCATTATTTCTCACCCTGTTTGCTACAGAGGACTTGAAAGCTTGCAACTGTATG
The DNA here is from genome assembly GCF_057233095.1 of Heloderma suspectum. Taxonomy (NCBI): domain Eukaryota; kingdom Metazoa; phylum Chordata; class Lepidosauria; order Squamata; family Helodermatidae; genus Heloderma; species Heloderma suspectum. The sequence continues at coordinate 395,903,789 of NC_139458.1, forward strand.
CACACTTAACTTGCATAGGGACTTACTTCAGTAAACCTGCCTAGGATAGGGCTGCATAAAGTGTTGTTGCTGATGCTATGGGTAAATAATTAAAGCCCAATTCCATACCTACTTCCTCTGAGATAAGTCATACTGAGTTCATATAGACTCCCAGTAAGGTTATGTAAAAAAAACAAAGGTAGCCCTGTTGTTCATAAGAAGAACAAATCCAAACAAATCCATATTAGGGCAATACCTTCCTTAGGCCACCTCAAAGGTCACCCAACATGTGCAAGCTTTTGAGATCTTCAGATCTCTTTATCCGGCAAAATGTTACAAAAAGCAAGTTGGGGCAGGGGAGGGAGAGAAGAAAAAGAAAGGCTAAGTTGATGATGAAGTCATGGAGTCTGGATGGTCAGTTTTTAGGGGGGGGGTAACTTCTGGCCTTCCAGAGGTTTTGGTCCACAACTCCCATCAGCCCTAGCCAGCAAAGCCAAAGATGAGGGGTCATGAGAGTTGTAGGCCAAAACATCTGGAGGGCCACAAGCTGCCCACCCCAGCTTTAAGATGAAATGTGGAGGAAGTTGTAGACAGGCAAATTCGACTCTACTATGAAGTCGTCGTCCCCATACCCTGCCACTGATTTAAATTAAACATTATATTACATTGATAATCATACCCAGCTAAGGAAGAGTAGCTGTTTGTGGAGCTTTGGCCGTTGGTGGTATAGAAATGTAATTCATAAATACATTTGATCCAGTTAGGCCAGTGAAAGTCAGCAGGACTCTAAGGACATCAGAAGAGCCCTGCTGGCAAGACCAGAGGTCCCTCCAGTCCAACATCCTGCTGTTTCCCCCAACGGCCAACCCAACGATTATGGAACGGGTGTTGAACCTCTTTCAGTCAGAGGGCGGAATTCAATTTCAGAGAAGCTTCAGAGGGCTGCATCCCAGTGGTGGGCGGGGCTGAACGCAAAAGGGGCACCCTCCAAAATACCACCACAGTTTAGCTTAGGGCAGAATCCTATCCATGTTTAGACAGAAAAAAGTCCTACAGCACCCAGCCAGCATGCTGGGAGCTGTAGGACTTCTTTTCTGTCTAAACATGCATAGGATTGCACCCTTAATGGTCTGACTGCCAGTAAAAAAGCCTTAGGAGAAGAATTACAACTTTTTAAAATGGGGAAGAAACTGCAAAAGAAAAAGCTTGGAAATCACCCATCAGTGGCTGGGGGAAAGTTGAACCCCCAAGGGCTAGATTGGGATTCCAAGTGGGCAGGATGTGGCCCCCAGGCTTAAGCTTCTACACCCTTGGCATAGGGGAAGACCACAAGCAGGGCATGCTGAGAATAACCCTCCCATGCTGTTGCTCCCCTAGCCCCCAACTGGTAATCAGTGTTAGCCATGAGACTGGTAGACTTGGCCTCCTCCGTGAATTTGCGTAATCCCAATTTAAAGCCATTTCAATAATGGGCCATCACCACATCTTGGGCCAATGAGGGCACACAAAAGAGTGTGTTGGCTAGTCCATTTTGAAGTGTATTTGTCTTCTTCTCATGAACCAGTGCAGCTAACTTTGTTTTTTGTGTGCCTTGGAGAATACTGAATTCGGCTGATCAGGGTATAATCTGCTACTAGAGGAAGATTTTCTACCACCTGAAGAGGGACTTTGCATTTTGAGGAGTCCATCCCCTCCAGTCACTAGGTAATACATTAGTTATTAGAGAACATAAGTTATTGGGTGGATTAGAAATGTCATACATACATAAATACATACATACATAAATATTTGGCTTAAACTGACTTTTTTTAACTTAATGCATCACCTAAAATTGATGTTTGCCTTTGCTAATTTAAAGACTGTCATTTTTCTCTTTGCTTCTGCTCACTGCCTACCCAAGAACCTATGCATTTCACCCAGAGCAAGAGGCAGGTCAGAGTTACAGCAGGCCTTTATGTCTTCAGAAATGGGGATCAGCCATTCCTCCTTCATCCCAGAAAGCTAGGTGTCATCTGATCCCTAGATGTGATTTATTCAGTCTGCGATCTCCATTTTGAGATTGGGTCTAAACTGCAGATCTCATGGCCACAACATCTGACCTAACCTTTGTCCTTTTCTGTTTCTTCCCCAGTTCCCAGCCTCTTCTACCACCTAGCCTGATGAAGAGTTCCAGAGAACTCAAAAACTTGCAAGTTCTTTTGTGGCATTTTGGTTGGTTCTGATAAAAGTATTGCCCAACTGTGGATGTTGTTATTATGTGTTGTGACCCTTGCCTGTCCTGCATCTACTGCCATTCAGTTCTATTGGGTGACCCTGGATTCAAGTTTTCCGGGAGAGGAAGAGAAACTCCTCAGTCCACTATCTCCAGACCATGCATAGTATTCAGGGCTCCCACTTCTTTTTCTAAATTAAAAAGCCTCAAATGCTTGAGCCTTCTCTTGTGAGGAAAGGACTGCAATCCCTTGACTCTAATAGAAAATCCCATCTATTTTAATTGACCACAAATAGACTGTTAATGATTGTGGTGTAGTTGTAATTAGTATACGTCCCACTCCTACTTAATACACACACCCCTACCCCCAAAGGTGAGCACTGTTTGGGAAAAGGTATGTTCTGGCATCATCTGCTGGTCAACTGGTAACATTACAGTCTGCCATTCTACGAATACCCTGTTCTCTCCAATTGTGCTTCTGTGATGGAAAGAAATAAAAAAATCAACCAACAAACCAAACCACCGCACACACGCGCACACACGGGGGGGGGGGGAGAGAGAGAGAGCTCTTCTTCCTAAAGTAAAGGTCTTCTCAATATGAGTTTGGACACAAACATTTTCCTGCAGCAACAGGAACAACAATGGGCATTTCCTTAATGGCTAAATAATACACAAAAGGTCAAATGTTCAGATATGCTTTACTTATAATTCAGATTTATTAAACTTGGAAGGAGCTGGGATGCTGTCAGGTTGCCAGTGAGCAACGGCACATGTTCAGGGTAAAGTACAACAATAGATGGAGCTGGGTCATACTGGTTGCACTGTGCTTTTTCCATAACTTTACTTTGTATCTCTCTCTATTATTGTTTTTTAGAAGCAGCCAACTCATCCATAGGAGCCTGGGGACACAACCCTTGGGGTGCTTCCGAATGGAGAGTTCCTAGCAAGGGCATTGCTGGGCATTTAAAAGATTTGGAGTCTAACCTTTCCATTGCTATCAATGGAAGGTTTTATTCTAAGCTTCATTGCCATGCAGCAAAGGGGCATTTGGGGGGCCAAAATCCACAGGGAAAGTAACCCTTTGCCTCCCCAACTGTGATACACTGGAAATCACACACACACACACACACCTTCCATGGGAGCTAAGCTTAGGAAAAATCCCATTAGCACCAATGGAAATATTTTTCTAAACTTAATTTCCATGCTGGGGGTGGGAGCATTGCAGCATGTGGGATGGCGGTGCGGTAAACCCTTCCCAGCTGCAATCCACCTTGAAAAATGCCCCCTTTGTGGCTATTAAGCTGAGGGGGAAAAACACCTTCAATTGGCACCAGTGGACACTTAGATATCTGGGGAATAGATCTGGGGCTGTCGGAAATAGGTTTAGGGCCAGGGCCGCATAGACCCTAGCAACACAGCTGGATCCTAGCACTACCAAACAAAAGTCATTGTGCAGCAATTCCAATGTTTACTCCTTAACTCATTTTCCATGGTAAAGAAAAAGATGGAAAAGCAGCAAGGAAAATATGGGAAGGCTATGAATGGAAGATGATTGGACCTCCTGTAACATTCTGTGACTGAGACCAGTTGACAGCCCAACAAAAGCCCTCTCTGGAAGCCCCCTCACTCACCTCTGGAAGCAGGCAGCTGTTGCCAAGCAGCCCCCATTTTGAGTAGATGTCTGCACCAGAAGTGACTATGAAGAGCAGGCGGAGTATACCAGTAAGGGTGCAATCCTATGCATGCTCAGACAGACAAAAAAGTCCTAACAAGCAGAGCAGAATTCTGGCATGGAAACGGAGAGGTGCTCAGACTAAAAGTTGGCCATCAGGATGCAATTGAACACCCTGACTACCAGGAAAGATGAGATCTGTTCTGCATTCTCAAAATATTATCAGGACTTGCACACATCACAACACCTACATCTCAATCAAATAAAGGACTTCCTGGATTCTTTGCCTATTCCAAAGATTAGGGCAGCTCTGGAAGGTTAATCTCAGAAGAAGTAGACCAAGTTATTAAAAAAAAAAAAACTCCTACAACTCTCAGCATTCCCCAGCCATCAGTGCTGGCTGGGGAATGCTGGGAGTTGTAGGACTTTTTTTTCTGCCTAAACATGCATAGGATTGCATCTAACAGATAATGGGGGGGGGATTCCTCTGGATGACTCAGCAGGAATCAGCCCTCTTCGATGTGGCAATCTGTATAATATGAAACAACCAGCCGGATGGCAGATGGCCACTCCCTACAAACCATAAAGGCTTTTTCTAGTGCCTAACTCAATCAAGCACCCAGGATCATTCCTGAGGTTTGGACCGTGAATGAACCTCAATTCAGAAATCCAAATCTTCATGCTTCCCATTGACCATCACTGGAAATCAACAAATGCTGTCTGTCAGAATTCTGTTTGTCAAAATTGGGTGACATTTGCAGGCATGGTGTTCCCTTATGAGGGAATTCTTCCTGCCATGTTTCAGATGAATAGGTGCAGAGAGCTTTGTGCAAGAGCCGCCTTTACAGTCTGAGGTTCCCCCCAAAAGGATGCATTGATCCCGCTACGTTGTATGTGGGCAATTGTTATGAAAATTTCATACATCATAGAGTTAAGAAACGTGAAAAATTTCAGAATGATAGGTGCAGCTTTTACTGTGAAAGAAGAGAGTTCAAATTTGGGGTGGGGTGGGGAAAGGGATTAATTTCCCCTTAACCCCTCCCCCATCTATGGGTTTGGGTTTTTTTGGCAATTTGTATGGAAATGGCATGTGTCATAGAAGTGTTTCTTGGCAAGAAACCTGCAAAATTTCAGAAGGTTAGGTGCAGGAGCTGGAAAGTTATGATTAATTAAAAACTGTTCAACACTTCTTCATTTTCTGCTCAATTGGCACCAAAGCCACAGAAAGTGCAATAGGACAAGGATGGATGATGGATGTGGAGAATACAGTGGCAGAGGTAGAAGGATTTGAATATTCAACATTTTCCAAGCAAGCACTCAATGGTACACCCTCCCAGGTCTCACAGACTCCACCAAAATGCTTTCAATGCTCCTGGGAGGAAGACCTAGCAAAGCATACTGAACTCTGCATCAGTCCTGTAATATATTGCTACAACATCCCTCCCTCAAAGCCCTGGGATTGGAGAGCCCTGGTAAAACCATTCACTGTGATTAGAAGTTAGAGCTGCCAGTGACAACTCTACACCCCCTCTTCTCCCTCCCCCGTCTCCCCACCCTGGTGTTTTCTTCATATAGAGAGCTTGGGGAGAAATGTATCAATTTTTGGAATCCTGAATCTTCAGAAGTGTTCAGATTTGGTCCACTATGGAGGAGCCCAAGTTTGGTTCAGACATCTCCCAAATCTGCCTGAATCAGCCCAATTCAGTTTGGGATACAGCCAAATTTGAAGCTCACCCCTAGTCTTTATATTTTGCTCTTAATTCAATATGAACAGGCTTAAGTATGATTTTTTAAAAGATTGCATCAAATTATTGTGCGCTTGCAGAAATGCACTAATCCATGTTAATGCAAATTAGCACAAGTGTCCAAGGGAGCATTAGCACTAATGCGCGTTTGTGCTAATGTGAATTCTGTGAATTAGTGCTTATGCGAATTAATGTAAGTAGAACAAAATCCTGATAAACAAAATCTGATTCTGTCAATGAGCAGATGATGGAACAAAAAATGCCTGACAATCCATGAAACACAGACAGATTTAACAAAATCCATACATCCATAGTCAAAACATACTTAGGCTGCCTGCCCGCCATGGGACTCTTATGGCTTAAATTAATAAACACGCCAGATTGTGGAGCTCGTATACAACCCCCTTAGGGTTGCCTTCCAGCCCAAATCTACGGAAGAGTCGATCAGGTCCTGGGCAACTGTTTACCACCTCGTTCTCAGCTCCATGGACTGCTAACTGTTTCCTTTTGCTGAAGTCCTATGGGCCTTTTAATGCTTGAGCTCATTCCTGCTAAACAAGTAGTAGCAGCAAAGAGAGAGAGAGAGACTCCCCCTCAATGCTCACTTCGATTGGAACCACCACGGTGCATCTGTCCGCTTGTAAAACTGCAAACTGGCCTTATGCTCTCTCTCAACCTTTGCACTTCACCAGGCAGCACAAAGTGCAGCGACAGCAAATTCCTGGGATCCCACGCATTGGAAGGAGGGATTTGGGGGAATGGCTGTACAATCCATTGGTCTGGTCTCTTGCCCATGGAAATATTCATGAATCGAATAGCCGGCGGCTGTGCACAGAGGACAACAGCCTTTCCTGATCCTCTTCAGCATATAATGCAAAGCACGTCACCCGTTATTAAGCCCCAAAAGGCTTGAATCCACCATACTATAAAGGACTGTTATTAGGGCTTCTTTTCTTCCTGCTCTTTCTTTCCCTCAGCGGTGCAACTAGCACTGGACCTCAGGGCCCTGGAGTCCCCCAAATAATGGCCCAGAAAGTGCTGGACGATGGCTAACAGGTCAGCACTTGGGTTGGCAAACTCCATATTGTTCCTGTGGTCATCATGGTGCTACAAGTGTAAAATGTGAAACTGCACATGCACCAATTATTTCTTTCTTTTATCCGTGTTGGCAAACATGTTTTTTTTTAATTATTGTAACATATCAAGCATGTACAAGCAGTTGTAAAGCATAAAGTGATGGTGGTGAGAGGAGAAATGCGAACTGTGCACGTCGCTACTGACATAATGCACATGGCTATATAAAGGGGGGGCCCTGGAAGACCATTAAGTGCAGGGTCTAAAATTACCTAGCTGCACCACTCTATTCACTCCAGATCATTTTGCTCCAGTCTTTTTTTGTAAACATCTTTTGACTACCCCAGAGAGTCATGCTAACAACACCGTATCTCCATTACTTGACGTTGATGCAGGTTTCTTCTGTGCCTCAGCGGCACTGAATGAGGGCACATGATAGCTTCTTTGCTGAAATAAGCAAGTCTGTGTCGGGCCAGGGTCTGTATGGAGGACTGCCTGGAAACCCCTTGTACGTATGCTACTTCACAGGGGCACCCTAAGAATTGTATGCATGTTTAGACTGAAAAAGGTCCTACAACTCCCAGCTTCCCCAGCCAGCATTAGTTGCCCGAGACAGAGCAGCAAATGCCACCAACCACCACCTGCCAAGGTGCATAATATCAAAGGCCAGTCGAGATATTTTGCCACCTGAGGCGGAAGATCCCGCAGCCACCTCTCCCCACTCCCTCCCTGGCAGTAAAAATATCAGAACAATAAATGAACAGTGCAATCCTGCCTTATGTCTACTCAGAAGTAATCCCCACTGAGTTCAACAAGACTTACCCCTAGATAATGGTGTACAGCAGGGATAATGAACCTCCAGCCCCACAGGCCAAATTTGGCCTGACAAACTGGCCCATCTGACATGCAAGGCCTCACGCAAGGCCCCTGCGCGAAGGCCCTCCCTCCCTCAGAAGGCCTCTCCCCCGGTGCGAAGGCCCTACTTCCCTCAGACAGGAAAGGGAGGCAGAAGAGCGACTGATCCTCCTTGCCTTCCCCACATGCAGAAGGCAAAGGAGGAGCGATGCCACTGCACACTCAGCTGGCACTTTGAGGCACCAGCTGAGTCCTGAGGTCAGGACTTGGCAGGCTCCTCAGGGCACCAGCTGAGTCCGCTTTGCTCCTCCTCTACACAGGGAATGCAAAGGAGGAGCCAAGTCAGCACTTCAGTGGGTGTCACATTGCCCAGCCAGCTCCCTGACTGAAACACCAGCTGAAGGAGCATTCCTCCAGTTGGCACCTCACTCTAGGACCTGGTTTCACTTTGTCCTGCTTTTCCCAGCTGGAAAAAGCCCTCATGGGGCAAAACGGGCTCCACAACTGAAGCATCGACTGGAGCAGCTCTAGCCAGTGCTTTGGCAGGAGACCTGATGACATCAGGAAGTGGGCCCAGCACCCCGTGATGTCCCCATGACATCCTCTGGCCCATGGGCGGGCTTGCGGTCAATCAAACCCCTGGACCCAAAATGGTTCCCCACCCCTGGGGTATACGATTGTAGCCTTAGTAGCTAATAATGTGCTGCTCTTTCATAACACCCAAAATCAGCTGCCTGAGATGGCCACTTCACTCTGCCTAATGGTAGGGCCAGCTGTGCTGCCTCAGATGCTATGATGGAAGAGAAGAGGAATATAAATGTAATAAATACATAAGTACTGATTTGCTGCCATTGTATCTGTTTGTTTGTTTAAGCATTTTTATACCACTTTTCAGCCCTAACAAGGGCCCCAAAGCAATTTACAAAACAGAACAAAACAAAACCCACTATCAGATAACGAAAATTAAAACTTAAGACCTTAAAATCAAAAGGGGCAGAGTTAAATCCTTTAATCATATATTAAAAATTGTGAAAAGCCAAGTGGACTCAGAATGTTTTCACTACCTGCCTAAACAACATCAGGAGTGGGGCTTGTATCACCTCTTTTGGGAGGGAATTCCACATTCATGGTGCCACCACAGAAAAGGCCCTGTCTCACATTCCCACCAATCTAAGCCTCATTCGGTGGTGGGACATATAACAGGGCCTCTGAAGAAGGTATCAATGTACAGACAAGTTCATATGGGAGGAGGCAGTTTTTTCAATATCCTGGTGGTAAGCCATTTGGGGTGCAGGCTGACTGGGGAATGCTGGGAGTTGTAGGACTTTTTTCTGTCTAAACATGTATAGGATTGCACCCATAGAAGGTTATAGGTAAGCACCAGCACCTTGAATTGGGCCCAGAAACAAACTGGAAGCCAATGCAGTTGACATAAGAACATATGTTGACATACGGTCTAAAAAGCACAAACTAAAAAGCAATCTGGCTGCCAAATTCTGCACCAGCTACAGTTTCAGAACACTCTTTACTTTTAGGTTCATGATGTGCTCTTATTCTCATATTTTGACTTGCAAAAGAGGCATATTATTCTAATTTCATTGTCCCCCCCCCTTCTCGCTCGCTTGCTCTCTGTTACAGTAAACTTTCATACATATTTAATTCCCTTTGCAGTGACTGCTTCTTTATGTCTGCAAGCATACAGGAGGCCTATACTTACTGGGTTGAATCCAATGCTGACCTTCAATTCATGGCTGTTTGATCCAGTACTCCCACAATCTGCTCCAGAGGGTTAGAGTACCTGCCAGAGACCAGGGAAAGTGGTTCCAGGGGTTGCAGGAGAAAGGAGAAATTTGTGCAAATCCCCTCTCTCCTCCCTCTTCCATTCATGGAAGCCTCTGCTGGATCAAAGCACTTCTGTGCATAAACAGCACTTGGAAAATTCAAGAATTTTGTTTCAGTTCGCAAAGCATCAGAAAATGTCCGGTTTGCAATCCTGAACGGGAACGCAAACAGGAGCACATTTAAAAAAAAAAAAAATGCTCACATGTTCCCGAGCTTTTGATCACATTTGAAAAATGCATTTTATTTTTATTTATTTGGTTTTAAAATGCACACCTTAAAAATGAATTTTCCACACAAACCAAACACATTTTCATGCTTTCGTTAAGGAAGGTGGGCGGGGGGAGTGCACACTTTTCCCATTTGAACAAAAAGAAAAACAGGTTGCAAACGAAAGCAAGGGGAACTGAACTTCGAAGTCGCATTTGGGGAATCTTGGCAAAGTCAAACATCCCTGGTTCTCCCATCCCTAGATAGAACGCATTTCCCCCTCTAATAAGTCCATCCATCGCCCTCTTCAGTGTTCAGAAAGGGGCTGAAATCAATGCATGAGGAGAAGGAGCCCCTCCCCTCTCCCTTGTCAAGTTTGTTACCTCCAACTGATGGAGGGTGACAATCTGAAGAGGAGAGTCTCCTATATCCATGCAGGCTCTCCATGTGAGCCAGAGCCCCAATCTCTCTTTATCTTATTGATCCCTGAAACTACCCCTTTTTTGGCCAATGGATGTGGCTAAGTAGTATTCCCCTCCCTTCTGCGACACTCTTCCTGGGAGGCAGGGAGGACAGCCCCCCAGTGACCTTAGGTCCTCTGGCTCATGGCAGAGGCCAAAGTGTGCTTCCCTTCAGTTCTACAGTCCCTTTTTTGTTTGTTTATTCGGTCAGTCGCTTCCAACTCTTCGTGACTTCATGGACCAGCCCATGCCAGAGCTTCCTGTTGGCCATCGCCACCCCCAGCTCCCCCAAGGTCGAGTCCGTCACCTCCAGAATATCATCCATCCATCGTGCCCTTGGTCAGCCCCTCTTCCTTTTGCCTTCCACTTTCCCTAGCACCAGCATCTTCTCCAGGGTATCCTGTCTTCTCATTATGTGGCCAAAGTACTTCAGTTTTGCCTTTAATATCATTCCCTCTACAGTCCCAGGGCAACTCAAAGAGCCTTCTAGGAATGCTATGGAAATTATATTTTAGCATTGCTATGGAAATTATAATAATTATTTCTAAACTTGCATCTATACATATAAATTAGACAGTGCCAGTTTTATGCTAATAGGTGTCCTCTTTTGTTCTCCTTTTTGGTGATGCATTTCCTATTTTTTGACAATTCACAAGTGGCCACCCTAGTTGTACGCCTTTGAAAAAAGCCACAAAGAATCTTCCGAAATGAGGCTCCAAATTTGTAGATATTTGCAGGGGAGGGGGAATGGTGAGAGAGGGGGAGGGAGGGAGGACTGCTTTATTTTTAACATACCGAACACACTTGGCTTTTTAAATCACTCTTTAAAACCATACAAACATCTTGAGTTTCCTTCAGCCTGTCCTAGTAAGAGTTGTTCAGTGGAAAATGATTTCGCCTTGCTAGTGGGAATTGCATGATTGATGTCAAGGAGGCATGTGCAGTCAGTTTCTTAGTACATTCAGACACAGATGGAAAAGTAGTGGGTGTCATCAGTAGTTTTTTTTTGGGGGGGAGTGTTTTTGACAGCCTTCCCTTGCACATCTGATGAAGTGTGCCAAGCTGAAAACACAACAAACCATTCTTCCCCCTGAATGTACAACAGCCCGTTGTGTCTATGCCTCAGATGCCTATTTTTACACCTTCTGTTTGTTCTTTGGGGGTGACACTGTTACTCACAACCCCACCAACCTTCTATTGTTCAGCTCCTCAAGAAGAATGTTGTTATATTGATTGTTTGTGCGTCAGCCCAGCTCCCTCTGGAGCTGCACTTGGATGAAATTAGATAATTTCCATTAGCAGAACATGCAATATTAGTCCCCTGGTGCCAAATTGAGAAGCGAGCCAAGATTACTATTTCTGGCCATGTTCACCTCAGGAAGGAACCTTCTCAGCTTTAATGGGATTTTGCTATTGTTGGTCGCCTTCTGTTTGACAGAGCGCCAGCAGGGTTGAAAATTGTTTAGAAAGCTGCATGAAATATAATAAAGCTTGAGCCATTTGCTGCAGCACATTCCAGCGCGGTGTTTATTTTGAAAGAGAGGGAGGGGGGAATTATTGTCTTTGGCAGGGAAAATAATAAAAAAATAAATAAAAACTCCTTCATAGCTCAAGTCCAAGAACATCAGCTTCTCGTTGCTATTGTGTTTAAAAGCACACTGTAGATGTCAGTGCACTCAATGTGTACAAAGGTAGGCCAGGCTACTTAAAGAGCCTCTTCTCTCATATGAGCCAACCATTCAGATCTTACGATGAGGTCTTGTTCCCAGTGTCTCCCTTGCAATAATTACATTGGTATTTACCAGGAGGAGAGGGCTTTCAGAGCAGTAGTATCTCTTGTTCTGGAATGTTCTCCCTTCTCAAGTGCAGGCCAAAGCCAGCACCTTGCTAGTTGTTGTTGTTTTTTTTACAAAACGTATTTTGTTTGGCCTTCGGAGAGCAGCATCAGGCTGGAGATATAAAATAATTTTAAATGAGTTGGAAGTTGTTTGATAGGCCCATCACTTTCAAACACCTTCAGCTCTCTGACAGAACTCTTGCCAGTTTATATCTGCACTCCTAGTAGTGTTAATTTAAAAATGGATAAAAATTGAATCAATCAATTTACACCACCCAATACTGTGGGGACATCAAAATGATGGCTTCCTAGGCACCCACTGCTGTTGTTTGGTAAATTTGGGCCCAGAGACACTAACCATGCAGTTCTATACATGCCTACTGAGAAGTAAGTCCCACTGAGTCCAATGGGGCTTACTTCCAGGTAGGTGGGTACAGCAGGAATTGTGGCCCTGCAGATGTTGTTGGACCCCAATTCCCAATAGCCCCAGCCAGCATGGCTAGCAGTCAGGGATGATAGGGGCTGTAGGCCAGCAACATCTGGAGGGCCAAAGGTTCCCTGCTCCTGCTAGACCCACAACCCTGGGAGTAAGCCCCATTGGATTTAATGGGATTTATAGGATTGCAGCCTAAGAGGAGGGAGTTGTAGGCTTCCTGGAGACATCTGTCTGCCCATTGTTGGTAACAAGATGCTGGACTCAGTGGACCTTTGGTCTCATCCAACAGGGCTCTTCTGGTAAAGGTGTATAGTATCGTCTGCCCCACTCCGGCCTATTGGTGCAAGGAGGTTTCCTTGGTTGACCTCCCTTTAGTCGCTTCCTTTGGCCAGAGCCAGATGGCTACAATGAAATGGTGGGCAGTACCCAGTGAAATTGCAGGAGCTGAGTGAGGCTGCACTTACCAAGACTTCCAGTGGTCAGGGAATGTGGCCTGGTGGGAGGCACTTGCCATGTTCTGGTTCGGATTCTGAACCAAAGTACTGAACTGAGGATACAGCAGTCTCATAAGAGGAGGACATGCCCCAATATTCCAGAGTCTGAGAGGGGAGTTCACTGGATAATGGGGAGGTCTACAGTACTGTGAAAATACAAATCTCACTATTGGTTGATTCAGGACTTATTAAAATACATGGAAAGAATGCAGTGGGCTCTCCATCAGGCCTTTAAACTTTCCCCATTAATGCAACCCCATTTCATTTCCCTTCTCTCTGTTTCCTGGTCTCAGCATGTACCTCAACAGGCTCCCAAGACGCTAGTTTTGTAAATTATTTGGAGCGCAGAGATGGTGGGAATGAGCTCTTTCTCAGCCTTGACAACTCCCCAATGGTCTATCTTTGCTCTATAGAACATGGTTATGTTCTATAAATGACATCTTATAACAATTATTAACAAAAGTTCTTGGCATGTCCAACATACAAGGTATCTAAGGATGTGGCAATATAGTGTTTGGGACGGGAGGGAGACAGAATTGGAATTACTCTTTTCCCTTCATGCTGTACATTTTGGATAGTTAAACTGAAGAAAACCTTAGATCAGGGGCCCAGTCAGCTTTCTTTAAAAACAACCAACAATCAACATCAACAAGGGTAGACTTACTGTGAGGCTGATAGCCATGATGATAATGATGATGAAAATCATCTTTAAAGGGCTCCCAAAATGTTGCAAGGATGTAGAGAGGGCAGTAGAGTTGTGTCATTACGAATTATTACAGTCACAAAAAATAGCCAATAGAACTCATTGTTCTTGTACAGCTACATTTCACCTGGCAAATGGAGCAATAATGTATATTCCATCTAGGAGAAGAATGGCCAGGTATAAAATACTGCAGTTGGAATGCTGGGAAGATCAATACCTTTAGAGCAAAGCACAGCTTTGTGGGCAAATGCATGAGCTGTGCGGAGCAGATGAGAAACAATTTTTTTTTTTTAGTGCAGGGGTAGGAAACCTTTTTGGGCTTGTGGGCACATCTGGCAACTTGAGACCTGCCCTAGGCACCACCACAAAATGGCTGCCATCGGAGGTGTGGCTTATCAGACAGAAGTGGCAGTTGTCCTTTCTTTCTTTCTTTCCCCCTTTTTCTTGGTGGCTGGATGCACTGCAGAAGAAAGCATAGGGGTGCATTCACCCACCATCAGGTCTACTCACCTAGATGAGTCCTCCCCACATCTGAAATCTTACAACACCCCTAGCTAGAGTGTCAGATTAGGAAGACCCAGGTTCCAATCATTGCACGGCCATGAAGCTCTCCTTGGATTTCTCAGCTGAATCCACATAGCAAGAGTGTTGTGAGGATAAAGTAAGATTCCCCATATCCATATACACCATCCTGAACTCATTGGATTTGACCCGGACCCCAAATCAGTGCTTTGGAAAATGGCCCAATTCTGTTTGGCCCAGTTCAGAGGCTGTCTGCTTCAACTCAGGTACTGAACCCGAATCAAGATTCAAAAACCCAAGGCTTTGTGCCTCCCACTGACTATCATGGGAAATAAAAAATCATTTATAACCATTTTCCTTTTATCAGACTTTGATGAAATTTGCTGAAATAGTGGCCCATTAAGAGGGGATTATGCCTGCCAAGTTTCAGAAAAATAGGTATAGTGGATTCTGTGCTACACACCTTTCTATTTTGATTTCTGTTTAAGGGAACTGCCAATACGTTTTTTTTAATTTTTTGGCAGAATTGGATGAAATTTGCAATGATAGTTGTCCCTTCTCAGCCTGCTAGGATTCAGATGAATAGGTGCAGGGTGTTTTGTGCAAGAGCAGCCTTGATATTTTGAGGATCTCCCAAAAATGAGGCATACCGCTATGTTCCTTTTGGACCATTCTTCTGAAAATGACAGATAGCACAGAGGTAGCCCTAAGTAAGAAAATTCCAAAGTTTCTGAAGGATAGGTGAAATGGTTTCTGTTGAAGAGGAGTACTCAGATCTTGGGTGGAGGTGATTAGCTTCCCCTTCCCTCTCACCTTGGCTTTTGGGGCAATTTGTATGAAAATGGCACACATCATAGAGGTGTCTCCAGGGAAGAAGCCTACAACATTTCTGAAGGATAGGTGCAAGGGCTAGGATGTTTATGATGACTGAAAACCAGCTTAAGGGTTTTTTTCACGGTGAAGTATGGTGGAATTGGAAGGATGGCCATCTCATGGCCCCATCGTTGCCCTTCCCCAAAGCACAGTGATTGCAGTGCCCCTGGTAAAACATGTCCTATGATTAGAAGGTGGACCTGTCAGTCACTCAACTCCACTTCCTTCCTCCCTCCCTCCATTCCCCCCACCCCATCAGTGTTTAGAGAAAGAAAGCGAAAGACGCTATTTTTGGAGGCACACTGACCTGGTTCACACAATCACAGGACACTTAAACTACCATGGCTTGTTAACCTCCTTGCATGTGCCCATCACACACCAGGGGAGTTAGATTAATTAACTTCGGCACTGCAGCTTCCTGTGTCGTCCAAACCCAGCCATGGTGGCTTGTTGCCGTGGGTAATAAGCCACACAGAACTCATGGGCTGTTGTAGGGTTGTTACCAGTTGTTTTCCAGGCCAAATTCAAGGTGTTGGTTTTGACCTTTAAAACCCTTTGCGGTTCCAGCCCAGCCTATCTCAACGAGCGCCTCCAGCAACACCAGAAAGGCTGCTTAATAAGATCAGCTTCGGATGGCCTTCTCTCTGTCCGATCAGCCAGGGCAGCTAGGCTGGTGAGGATGAGGGAGAGGGCCTTCTCTGTGGGGGCCCCCACTCTGTGGAACTCCCTCCCTAGGGAACTCTGCCATGCCCCTTCTTTAATGAGCTTCCACCATGCACTGAAAACTTGGTTATTCAGGCAGACATTTAGGGTGGGTTAGGTTATTTTTAAATAATGTTTTAATGTATAATTTTACTATTTTAAATTGTACCATTGTACATCGCCCAGAGTGGCTGGGTGACCGGCCAGATGGGCGATTAAGAAATTAAATAAATAAAGAAGGAAGGAAGGAAGGAAAGTTGGTTGGTTGGTTGGTTCTGGGTGGCTTATTAACCACAGCAACAAGCCACCCTGGCTGGGTTCACATTACACAGGAAGCCGTGCTGCCGAGGCCAATTATGGTAATCTCCCCATGTGACTGGCATGCGCAGCAGGGGAAATAAGCCCTCTGGTTTATTTCCCCGACTGTGGTCATGTGAACATGGTCACTGTCTGCCTTTCCAAAGCCAAATCATGAACAAGGCTTTGTATCAGGTCCATCTTCAGTTCTGGGCACTTCAGAAGGAAGCCCGCTTTGCCCCAGAAAGCACCAGAAACAGTCCAAAGGGACCCAATTCGGCTCAAACTTTAGCCAAATATGGTACATATCCTCAATTCATACCTATGAACATTATTTTAAATCAGCCATCCTCAACCTAGTCCCCTCTGGATGCACTGGGGAACAACTCCCACCATCCCCAACCAGCACAGCCATTGGCCATGTTGGCTGGAGATGATGGGATGGTCATTCAACAGGCCTGGAGGGCACCAGGTTGGGAAAAGTCTGCTGTAAATAACGTTGGGTCTCTTGGCCACCCCAATTGGATGAAGGAGTCATTTGGGAGTAGAATCCTGTCATAGTTCCAAAAAATGCTAAATATTATTTTCCTTGGAGAACAGGAATACATCTAGTTTTATAGCAGGGCCTTAATTTCCCAGTGAAATTATGATCATACCAACATTTAGGCAAAAGGTGGAAGTAAAAATAGAAGAAATACACAGGATGAAGAATTGGAATAAAGACTTTTTCCCATATAAATAGTCACCATAACTGGTTAAAAATGGGCAAAGAGCAAAAGAATGACTCCAGTCCTCTGTTACACTGATATGCTGTGCTGTTTTAATAATAAGAAAGATGATGATAAAATTAGAAATGGGAAAAAGATTGACTGTCATAGATCATCCAATTTTTAAGGTTGATGGGAGCAAATGACCTTCAGGTCTCAATGGCATTAAGCTAGAAAAACTCTTATGGGATTCCAGTGTTTGCGAGGGGAAATAATTGAGTCATACACAGTAATAAATCCAAAGAATGTTCAGCTTTTAATCTAGTTTTTAGCTAGTTTCCTTCCTTATCTCTTCTCCCATATCTCCCTTGTCACTTTCTGTGTTCATTATTTTCTTCAGTGTAATCAGGTCAAAGGAGAAGCCCCGTTTTAAGGCTCATTTTAAAATCAAACTGTGATGGCTCTAATTTATTGGTTGGTTGGTTGGTTTGCTTATGTATTTATTCATTACATTTCTTTACTGCCCATTAGCCATTAGCTCTCTGGGTGGTTCACAAAGCAACACTTAAAACCATAAAACACAATAACACAGTAAAATATAGTATAAAAACCTTAAGTTTAAAACAGAATAAAACCAAAATAAAAACCAAGACAAAAGCCAGCAGCAGTGCAAAGATCAAAAACACATTCACAGAATTTTCAAAACCAAAGGACAGAAAAACCTGGGAAAATAAGGGCACAATCCTATGCATGTTTAGACAGAAAAAGTCCTACAATTCCCAGCATGCCCCAGCCAACCATGCTAGCTGGGGCATGCTGGGAGTTGTAGGACTTTTTCTGTCTAAACATGCATAGGATTGCACCCTAAAAAGGTCTTCACTAGGCACCCAAAAGACCACAGCATAGCTGCCAGGCAAGCCTCTCTGGAGGGGGCACACCACAACTGGGGCACTACCACTGAAAAGGCCCTCTCCTTAGTAGCCACATGCTTCACTTCATTTGGCAGCGGCACCTGGAGAAGGGCCTCCAAAGATGATCTTATGTTAGGGTCCGGACAGGTATATATATATGGAAGGAGATGATCCTAAGAGCCCTAATAATGGCTAAGCCTCCATTCAGTCTCCCCATCATGGCTGCGAGTACCACCTTTGGATATATCATCTACTGGCTGTCCCAGAACAACATGGTACTCAAGAAGCCCAAGTGGCTTGAGGATTTTGCCCCATTTTGTTCTACAAACAAAAGCTGAAAGACCTCAAGGTAGCCTATGGCTACAGTATTTTTCCAAACTGTCCATGGGCTTCTCTACACCAGGCTTTTATCCCCCACCTTTACCAGGGCTTCTGCTTCTAGATTCCTTGGGGAATTAAGAGCGGCTCCTTTACACATGCTTTTTTCAGGGATTTCCTTTCACTGTAAGTTCTATATGTTTCATTATACAGCCATGAGATGGCGCTGTGGTATAGCTGTGACATAGCAGGATTCTGGAATTTTGCCAGCCATTGGAGCGCTTCAAAGCACAATTAAAACCCTATGACCCACCATTGTCACTTGCACTATGACCCACCATTGTCACTTGCACTTGAGCTTCCTTTGGACATATACTAGGGTGGCCAAGTGTCCTCTTTTGCACAGGGCAATCCTCAATTTGAAGGGCTGCCTGAGGATCGACCTCTGTTTGAAATCATCCTCTATTTGAAGGGATGCCCTCTCCAATTCCAGTCTAAAGTTAATGACCATAAGAACTGTGAACACCTAGACAGGAGGCTGAAGAGGCAGGCACGTAGATCACCTGGTCACAATCTTCCACACTATGGTGAGAAGTACTGTATTTCAATTTACATTATAATAATAATTTCTAAATTTGCATCTATACACATAAAATGTTATGCAAATCACTGTCCTCTTTTTTGGTGATGTGTTTCCTCTTTTTTGGCAATTAATAAGTGCCCACCCTACATATAGCTTCCCAGTCCCCTGCCTTGCTTCCTTCCACTCCTTATCTGGCAACAATTAACTTCCCCAATCTACATTTTGCCCCAGTCACGATCTCCATTGGGCCTATTAGAACTAGTATATTGGTCCCAGTGCCAGGGGTTTGTTATACTAACCAAGACATTTTTCTCTCTTGTAATGCATGCGCATATGTGTGTGAAAAATAAAGTCTGTACGTTTGGATTTGAATGGTCATTCAACCTCTATTTCCCCCCACTTTAGAAGGAGCCAGTTCCACACTTTACTGAAACACAGTGCATAAATCTTGTGTGCCCACCATGCCTCTGGCAAAGATCCCTTTATTCCATGTGCATAGTTACATGTGTACACATGCAAGTTCGCATTATGTGTGTGAATGTGGTAGAAAAGTGGCAAGCATGCTAGTCCAGAAGTAGCATCAGTCTCCCCAGTGGCACAGCCAGGGTTGGATCGCAGGGCACAGGTCCAGAGCCCCAGGGTCCAGAGGGGCCCCAAACAACCCCCTAAGCTGCTGGTGGTGGGTCATTCCCCTTCTCCCTCCAGCCTGGGCTTGCTAAGCACCACGGCAGTCAGCCAGGCGACCCTGAAAGCCATTTTTAAAGTGAGGTCTTTTTTTTAACTTATATTTTGAGTAGCAGCGATCTGAAGCAAATGCTGCCTTTGAGGGACACACCCAATGAGGGCACAGAAGTGACATATAGACTGCCCTTTCACTACCTCAGTGCCCTCATTGGCTGTGTCCCCCCAAGGAAGCATCTGATTGGTTCAGATCACTGCTACTCAAAACACACACACACACACACACACACACACACACATTTTAAAGTTTAGTTTTAAAATGGCATGCCATAGTTTTAAAATAGCATGGCAGGTTAGGAGGAGAAGCTGCTGCCACCACCAACAGGGTTTAAAACAAAAACAAAAATGGGGGGGTGTCTTGTAGTAGCAGCAGGGAAGTCTGGGCAGGCAGGAAAGCAACTTGTCCAGATCTCCCTGAAAGCTAGCTGCACCCCTGAGTCCTTCCAAAAGCGACAGCACATTACATCCTCACAGTTCCTAGACACTGGGCTTCATCACACGAGCTTTTATCCTGCGATTGAGATTGCTCCTTCAGGGATGTTTGCGGGCTCTTTACATGATGCTATGACCCTGCCATGCCCCTCCAAGGCGTCTCCCGCACTAAATGCCCTTTGTTCCATTTTTAAATAGATCGCAGATAATGAGCTATCAAATTGCCCCGTTGTGTTCCGCTTCAGTTTCCCCTGTGAAAAGACTTAAAGCGGCAAGAAGAGGAGCGAGATCAATGAAAGATAATGGAAGACTCCGATACTGGGAGAAGGGCGTCGGGGGAAGTGCACGTTAAGGGAGTCAGTGGTGATCCTGCATTTAAAACGGAAGCAGAATGCCCTGTTTTAAATGCAGGATTTTAGGCTGGCGTAGAGATATCCCGTTTCTTGTCAGCCAGCTGTAAAACTCAAAGCGTGTGTCTATACACTACAAATGTAAACCATCTCTCTCCCCAGGGAACTTTGGGAACTGTAGTTCTATGAAGCAGTGACTGTCTCGATCAACTTCCTTTCATTTATTTTTCACAAGGCCGTCAGTGTTCTTAAATCCTTCTAAACACATAAAAGGCAACCGATTGCACTGAGACTTTATTATCTTTGCAAATAACATCTCCGCTGCCAGATGGCCAAGCAGAGAGGAAAAGTACAATGAGATAAACAAGACAGAACTATTGTGTTGGCCTTGTCCTCATGCTGACTAGCTAGACAGACTGACTTTGCTGAACAGAGACTTCTTCACGAATTGTTAATAAACAAGGCAATCTGTATCTTGTTTGAATGACCTACCACCAAAACAAAAGCAACTGTGTGACAAGAGTGACAAATCTGGTGATGGCAAAATGTGATGATGTTAATGTAAATGAGATTGCAGGGGGTTATTCCAACAAACTGGGGCAAACCTAAAAATTAGAGCTATACACCCTCAAGATTTGACTCAGACCCCAATTCGGCAATTCAGAAAACGACCCGATTCTGCTTGGACTGATTTGGAGGCCATCCACTTTGACAGCGCCAGGTTGCTGAGGGCCCTTGGGTGAGACACCCTCAAGGGGTCCCCTCCCTTAGTCATTCTACCTTCTCACCACCATCGTCACCACCTGCTATTGCTCCTCATCCTCACTACATAAGAACATAAGAAGAGCCCTGCTGGATCAGACCAAGGGTCCATCTAGTCCAGCATTCAGTTCACACAGTGGCCAACCAGCTGTCGAACAGGAACCCACAAGCAGAGCATGAGCACAACAGAACCCTCCCACCCATGTTCCCCAGTAAATGGTGTACATAGGCTCACTGCCTCTGGTACTGGAGATAGCACATAGCCATCAGGACTAGTAGCCATTGAGAGCCTTTTCCTCCAGGAATTTGTCCATCCCCATTTTAAAGCCGTCCAAATTGGTGGCCCTCACTACACCCTGTGGTAGCAAATTCCATAGTTTAACTATGTGCTGTGTGAAGAAGTACTTACTTTTATCTGTCCTGAAGGTCCCACCAATCAGCTTCATAGGATGACCCTGGGTTCTAGTATTTTGAGAGAGGGAGAGAAATGACTCCCTATCCACATTCTCCACACCATACATAATTTTGTACACCTCTATCACGTTTCCCCTTACCCTCCTCTTTTCCAAGCTAAACAATCCCAGCTGTTGTTACCTTCTGTCATAGAGGAAATGCTCCAGCACCTTGATCATTTTATTTGCCCTTTTCTGTACTTTTTCGAGCTCTATAATATCTTTTTTTAAGCGTGGTGACCCGAACTGTACACAGTCTTCCAAATGTGGTCACACCATTGATTTGTATAGGGGCAGTATGATATTGGCAGTTTTATTCTGAATTCCTTTTCTAATTATGCCTAACATGGAGTTTGCCTTTTTACAGCAGCCGCACACTAGGTTGACATGTCCACTGAGCTGTCCACCACAACCCCAAGATCTCTTTCCTGGTATTTGAGAACTCTAGGATTGATACCATCTGGGCCAAGTGATTTATTTGCATTCAATTTATCAATAAGGTTGAGAACTTCATCTTTTGTCACCACAATTTGCCTCAGTTCCTCAGACTCCCTTCCTGAAAATATCAGTTCAGGCACAGGTATCTGTCCTATATCTTCTGCATTTAAGCCAGATGAAAAGAATTCATTCAGCTTCTCTGCAATCTCCTTGTCGTCTTTCAGTACTCCTTTAACCCATTAACTACCT
Source organism: Heloderma suspectum (assembly GCF_057233095.1). Classification (NCBI taxonomy): domain Eukaryota; kingdom Metazoa; phylum Chordata; class Lepidosauria; order Squamata; family Helodermatidae; genus Heloderma; species Heloderma suspectum. Next base: position 395,925,643 of record NC_139458.1, read on the forward strand.
TGCTTGACAGACAGAGAGCCAGGGAGCAAGTAGACAGTGGCCTCTAATCCTCCTCCTTCTCACCACCACCATTGTCTGAGGGAGAGCAAGAGGCAGGGGAGCAAGCAGGTTGCAATGGTGAAGAGGAGGAGCAAGTCTATGGGCCTCATGTCAGTGGGCCCCTGCTGGAGTTTGGGCCCTCAGCAGGTGCCCAACCATGCCCACCCTTGACACCAGCCTGCAGTTCGACTAGGGCGCTCTGGTACTACAACTCAAGGCAAAAACCCTGCAAAATATTAGAAGCATAAGTGCAGGGGCTAAGTGGTTTAGGATTATTGAAAAACAGTTTAAAGCTTTTTCAATAATGAAGCCTGGTGGCATTGGAAGAAGGGCCATCTCACAGTCCCATCTCTTTCATGTGACACTGTTTAGGTCATCAAAGGAGCCACTCCAAACTTCATATAAACAGTGTGCTTTATTAAGATGGTTTCTTATAAAATAGTTCCAGGGCCTTCTGCTCTCTCACCTCTCTAACATTCCGTCTCCTCCTCTTCACTTCCTGTTCCTCCTTCAAACTTCACCTCCCTGTTACTGCTGGGTTTACTTCTAAACTCCAGACATATTTATACATCATCCTTGCCGTCCCGCAAAGCACAGTGATTGAAGAGCCCCTGGTTAAAAGTGCCCTATAATTAGAAGGTGGACCTGTCAGTCACTCAATCCCCTCCCTCCCCCATCAGCATTTAGAGCAAGGGTTGGGCAGCTTCCAGGGCATGGGGGGCTAAATTAGCGCCCAGGAACCATTGCTGTTGGAAGCAATTGCCACCACAGGTGAAATCCCAGCAATTCTGCTTGGAACAGATTCTGCAATTAGGAGCCCCGTTCTGGAGAGAAACAGGGCACGAGGGGCGCACACGCCTTTTCCCCCAGCAAAATGCAGCTCCCAACAACATACTAAACAGCTGTTTGGCAGACTGTCAGGAGCCCCATTTGGTTAGGAAACAAGGAGCACAGGGCTCTCCGCATACCTTGTTTCCCAGCAGAATCACTGGGATTTCAGAGGTGGTGGCAGCAACGGCAGGAGGAATCAGATAGGGGCTGCACAAATGGCCATGGCGGGCTGCATGCCGCCAGTGTGTTGCCCACCCCTGGTTTAGAGAAAGACAGCAAAACATGCAATTTTGGGAGACACGGTGTCTGCCTTTCCGAAGCCGAATTGTGAATGAAGCTTTGTGCACAGTCCAGCTTTGGTTCTGGTCACTTTGGAGGGGAGCCCGCTTCTCCTTGGGACGCACCAAAAATGGACTGTAGGGGTCCAATTTGGCTCGGGTTCCGGCTTCAACTAAATCCGATGCATATCCCTACTAAAAATGTGACGGACTGAAGCGTGCCAGTTTTCTAATGGCTAGAACGTTGGCTTCATAAAGAAGACTTTTTAATGGGCCGCTTATCTGGCTTCGTTTGAACAAGCTTTGGCTATTGCACTATTAATGCCATATTATGTCTTACCAGATGGATGATGGGATGCCAATTATAACTGATACCGCTGTGTTATAATGTGTGTGACCACTACGTTCTCACATAATGTGCATGCGCAGCCCTTGACACTATATGTACCTTGCCTGTACGCTCTCATGTGAGGATCATCGACTTCATGTTAGGGGGACCCACAACTGAGTTAAGCATTATTTCTGTCCCTCTTTTAACCATGAACCTTTAACTTTGGCCTCTTTTACAAGTACTACCAAAGTACTACCAGCAAAGCGACATGTCTGAATAACGTGACCATGTGATGAGGCTGATCGTGTGGGTAGGAGAATGCTGATCAACTGGGAAAGACCAATTCAGTCGGCCTCACTGACGTCATCGTGTTATTTGCAGTGTATGACACAGTGTATTACACAGTAGCAGCTCGTACATAGCTGGGAGCACGTGTGAAAGGAGCTTTACATCAGAGTAGGGATGTAAAGGCCCTAGGAAAGAAATGGGAATATTCAGAGAAAAAAATGTGTTTTTTCTGCGGGTTTCTGAGGGCTGTTTCTTTGTTTTTCTGAAAAATCGGAAAAATTAAACAGCTTTGGGTTGTTAACTATTTTCTTTTAGAATTTAAGACATAGTAGTTATGGCTAGATAGCATCACTGATGCAATGAATATGAACTTGAGCACGCTCCGGGAGAGAGCGCAGGACAGGAAGGCCTGGTGTGCTATGGTCCATGGGGTCACGAAGAGTCGGACACGACTGAACGACTGAACAACAACAAAGTTATATATTGTTACCCAGCCTTTACTCTCCACAAAATGATTTCTAAAAACTATGTAATAAGAACACTTTTATAGAAAGACTCGAAATATAAAATGTCTGGAAATAATAATCCCTTCTGTAAAATTCCCAACATGGTTAGTTCTTTCATTCCTTATTAAAATTATTGATCTAAAGTATATTTTACTGATAGACATTTATGCTCAGTTTCCCAGCATGCGAGTAGAGTCCCCGTTGTGCTTTTTTGACAGTAAATGTGCATTCTTGACAGCTTGGGTTTTGTTCCATAGAGTCCTGTGTTTCTGATCCTGTAGCAGTCATTTAATGTAGTTCTAATCTATTCAGACAATAATTACAAATTTACTAGCTGAGTTTACTTTTAAAAGTTTTAAAATATAATGATAATTTTATGAGCAAACTAAGTCATACATAAAATAACTTTAGGAACAGAAAGGCTGCTTTCTGTTCCTAAAGCAGCCCTCCCCAACCCGGTACCCTCCAGATGTTTTGGACCAAAGTGCCCAGCATTCCTGACCATTGGCCATGCTGCCTGAGGCTGATGGGAGCTGAATTCCAGAATGTCTGGAGGGCATCCAGTTGGGGAAGACTGTCTTAAAGCAACAAAGTGACCGTAGATCTGTAAAGAATGCTAAAAAAAAAAAAAAAGGAAAAAAAGCACTGTTTATTTTTCCATTTTTCCAAAATTTCCCATTTTTCCGAACACCTTCGGGAAAAAAACTGTTTTTTTTCCCATGGCCTCAACATTTCCAGAAATTTTACATCTTGAGGTCGGAGACGATTATTATCAGAGGGTTGAAGAGATATGACAGAGCTATCATTGCCTGTGGTGCTTGTGGTGTCATGCCATGTGGTCTTCTGGTGTACGATCACCTCAGGTCGGATTTTGCAGGTTTCTGAAACACTATAAAAAGCGCCATACCTGTTTGACCAAGGAAAATTAGCACAGGTACTTCCCAATCCCAGACAATACCTGGAAGAAAGCTGCCAGAGTGGGAAGCATTTGATGGTAGAGGCACTTCCTGTTTGGGGCAGATCCAATCACTGTTCATGTGCAACTATAGGCTCTGCCTCTCCCTAGTTCTCCTGCTGCCACTCCTTCAAGTTCACATGCACTAGTAGCAACTGGAATGGTAATCGCTCTCCATTCTTGCACCTGAATGTGTGATTTGTCAATCGAAATAACTGAGCTGGCCACCCACCAAAGCACTACAACACCTAAAAAATCCCAATGCCTGGAGGTGATGATGTGTCTGTCATGCCGGCTTCAACTCCCTTAACAAAAATGGTCTCCATCCATAAGTAGAAATGCTAGGAAAACACACATGATTATTTTCTAGAGATAATGATTATTACTATGGACTCATGTGGATATTCCATACAATGCTACAAGTCAGCTATCCCTTCTCTGCTCTTCAAATGTTCCCATCTGCTAAGTGGGGAAAAATAACTTCCCTTTCTGGCAGGGATGTAAGAGGAGTGGTGCAGGCAGCTGGAAGAGAACTGCAGAGATTTTCAAAGCCAGTGAAAAGTTGACCTGCCAGATGTGGTAGGCCATGGAATCTCACTGTAGCCCAAAGTCCTTCGGGACTACTTTCCACAGACTGTCGATCAACTTGTATCTACCAGTATACAAGGTCCATTCACCAAACTCTCATTTTGAGGACTTTCTAGAAGCAGATGGAAAAGCACATAGTAAAACAGCCATTTTTAGTGGAATAAATCTACAGTTCCTTAAGCCAACGGACATGCTTCTTATTTCCTGGATAAAGATGAGAACTAGAAGCATAAGCCTTTCTTTTGTGTTTTCATTGCACGTGGAGTCAACGGACTACACCAAGGTCTCCATCTGGAGTCATTTTACTGCACAAGAGCTGGTCTCTTCTAGAGGTAGCTAATATAAAAAATACCAGTTGAGAGAAAAAGCAGTATGTTTTACTGAGCTGGTAGAGAAAAAAAAATTCTGTATTTGAGGCTTCCATTAACTTCTATGAATATATCTAAAGAGATTTATTTTTATAACAACTTCAAAGTAGTAAGGTAAAACCAGGGTTGGGATGTATGTTTTTGTTTTGTTTTGTTTTTAATTCTCACAGTGGCAACATTTCTCTCCAGTAGAAAAAACTAGTGCATTTGAAGGCCAAAGCTTAGTCACTACCTCCGTGTAAATACCGCAATTCAAAGCAATGTGAAAGATGCTCGAGTGATTTATAAGCTATACCATTTGTCTTCCTGAAACCTGTAGCCATTCTCTGGCTTGAGCTTTCCTTATTGTACTTGGAGAACTGATTTAACCACTTGGTTAAATAGGGCTGTCTCTCAGTTCAGTGGGGATAGGATTGCAGCCTAAGGCTGCATATTTGTGGAGGTACATAGCTCAGTAGTTGAGCATCTGATTTGCATGCAGAAAACCTTCATTCAGTCCCTCACATCTTCCGTTAAAAGGGTCAAATAGCAGGGTTTGGGAGAGACTCTGGCCCGAGATGCTGAAGAGCCACTGTAGTCAGAATAGACCAGGGGTCCCTAACCCTTTTGGGCTGGTAAACAAGACTGGAATTTTGAGAGAGTGTTGTGGGCACTCCCACAGAATGACTGCTATGGTGAGGCCCATTCTTAAAATGGCTGCCATGGTGGGCATGCTTGGTCACCAAATACTCATTTCCCAGAAGGCAACAGGCGAAACTAACAAAAAAGTAACTTGTACAAGGGAATCTAAGTACAAGGCAGAGGTGGGGTCTGAGCTCCAAAACACAAAACTACCCTTTTTAACTGAAATAAAGATGGCACTGGAGGGCAGAACAGAACTTCACTTTGCAATATGCCATACTTAGAGGGTTTAAAAAAAAAAATCTTAATAAAGTAAAAATCAGGAAGGTGCCAAGAGACATGTCCATGAGCACACTGGTGCCCATGCACACCATGTTGGAGATCCCAGGAGTAAACAATATGAGATCTATTAACAAATAGATCTGTTATAAGGCTGCTTCTAATATTCCTATGTACTTACGTGTGTAAGTGTATGTCCCTATGTACTTACACAGATGGTGCTGATTCAACACAGTGCTTTTGCTCAGCTCCTGTATCCTAACTAGGGCTTGCATCAGAAAAGGTCTTAGCAGCTTGTGCTCTAAAATATCAGCCACAATACATTTTCCCCTTTCATTGCGTTGCCCCGATTATCCCTTCTGTGCAGATGTTTGCAACCCCTGATCTCCCACAATTAATACAGGCAACAAAACAAAACTATCATGCCGATTAATACGTTTGTAACAGCTGGGAGTAATTTTGAAATCAGATTATAAAGCTGTCTGGGGAGCAGTTAAAGCTGTCTAAACTGTCAAAGCTTTCGCAACATCCAGTTTTATAAGCAGCAGCACTGTAACGAAAGTTCCCCACACAACGTTCCTCCTAAATAAAGTGTTCTGGGCTTTAGAATCTGGCTGTCCCCTCATTTCACCCTCGCTGGCTTTCTCACTCCAGCCCCACCAATTAAATACCAAGGACTATTTATCCCAGTGGTAGCGCTTTACTTGTATCCCACCCATTTCCAATGTCTACCGGCTGTCATTAAAAACCAAACACAGAATGGCACGAAGAGGCTAGTGGTGCAAAGAGGGCAGTTTCAGGAACTGAGCGGGCCATTAGAGTCACTCAGGCAGTTTTGAACAGACTGATAGCCCTGTATCAGCAGTTTCAGTTCCTGCCATGCCATCCAGGTCTATGGGATAAGCTATGCTGGCCCCTTCTGGGCAAAAGCGCTGTTGACAAGACATTTTGCTGCCTGAGATGGAAATCCCCACCACCACCGAGTCAAGGCACGTAGCACCAAAGCCAACTATGCTATTTTGGTGCCTGAGGCAGACAGTCCCACAAAGCGCCTGTCGCCCTTCCAGGCAGTAAAATTACAATAACAATAAATTATTGTTTCAGTCATTTGAATTATTTCTAATAATTTAAATAACTAACACTTTGGGGCCCACTCCACTTTGCCTAATGGTAGGGCTGGCCCTGCTGCGATACAAGTAGAAGCCTCCTGCAGATTATCATCAATGTGGAACAGGTTTCCTGAAATGCTGCCTCCCTTCATTGTTGCTGGGCTGACTACTACTTGTTGAAATAGGCTGTTGGCTATGTCTGATGCTGCCCCACATTCCTGGTCCACTGAGCACAGGGGGAGCAATAGATGAGATTCCCTCCCTAAGCACCCATACCTCCTTAAGGAGGCCCACTATGCATTTCAAAGACCAGAGATCTCATACAATGGGACAAATGGGATGAAATATACAACCCCATTATCTCTTAAAGCTCTGGGAGGGTAACACCATTCAGAGGAAAAAGGGTTGTATTTAGTGGTGTCGTTCCATTCACAGAAGAATCTGCTGCCTGAGGCGGCCCCCTCACTCTATCTAATGCAGGGGTGGGGAACCTCTTTCAGCCTCAGGGCCAAATTCAATTTTGGAAAAGTTTTCAGGGGCCACATTCCAGTGATGGATGGTATGAAAGGTAAAGGGGCTAAGGGCAAAGGAGGACAAAAATACCAAAAAAAATGCCAGCATGTTGTAGCTTGAAGCTCCTGCTGCTGGTAGCTAAGCTTTAGAAGAGGCTTTTCAACCTTTTACAATGGTGTGGCAGTGGGAGGGACAGGGAACTTCACAAAAGCTGGGAAACCAGCAAATTTTGGGTGGTCAGAGGAACGGCCATTAGGGGACCCCAGGAGGAATGGATTTGACCCCTGGGCCTGAGGTTCCCCACCACTAATCTAATGGTAGGTCTGGCCATGGTGATCTGGCTTTCTGCAGTGAAGTCAAAGGTGCCCAACAGGTTCAGTTATCTGCCTTTCCCCTGGATTCTTCTCACACTCTAAGGCCTTTCCTACACGAGGAATTTATCGTGCACTCGTCATTCCCTTACTCAAGGTTGTTTACAGGTTATTTAGATGATGATGTGACCCCCCAGTTTCGCTTCTGTATCTAAAGAGCATTTCTGGCGATTTTTTTTTTAGAGCAGAGAAAATGCGGTATTTAATTGTAAAAGCAAAAGAAAGTGCTTTTTTCACTGATGTTTTTGCTGTGTTCCACAGTACCACAGTGCCCCCTGGAGGTTATGTAGCATAAAAGCAGGTAAGGAAATGCTCTTCATGTAGTGCTTGGATCTCAATTCTACAATGAAATTGAAAGTGGATACAGCAGGTTAACACCCAAGTAACAGCCTCCTGTAGAAAAGCTCAATGGCTTATCATAATAACAGTATGATAAGCTGAATATCATACTGTTAATCAGGGAAAGAAGTCTGGTTGCATTCTAGCAAGATCAGGATTTTGCTTCAGGTTTTGTTTTGTTTCAGGCTTAAGCAGGGAAGCAGACTAAGAGCTCGAAGATGCAGGGAGATGGCAGGATTCACAGCAAATTTCAAGGCCTGCTCTTGAATACATTCGAAAGCATTGCCCAAAAAAGATGTCTATTTTAATAGCATTTGTGGCAATTCCCTCTTGATATGCCATAACACGGAGAGAAGTAGAGGCTGCTGAAAGGTAACCAGAATGTGATCTTAAGTAGGGGGCATGGTTCCTGTTTCATATGTAGGCAGGAATGGAAGGGAACAAGTTTATTTTGAAATAAGCGGCCGGTAAGCACCAGGAATAGGGTAAGGAGGGATAAACTCTTCATCTAATGTTTGGTAGATGCAGGAAAGGCTTTAAAATTATTATTAATATTAATATTAACAACAATAATTTCATTTCTATACCACCCAATAGCTGAGGCTCTCTAGGCAGTTCACAACAACTCACAAAACCACAGCATTTATAAACACTACATAACATCACATAATATATTAATATATGTGATGTTATATTACATTATAATAAAATATAGTTTCAAAAATTGCAACACAAAAAATTTAAAACTATTTAAATAGCTAAAAATGATTCCAGTACACAATTTCAATGACCGAACAAGGCTTTTCCATTCCTCAGCATCTATTTGACATCTATGCAGTGCGGGGGCGGGGGAGCCATATTCCTGCAGAGTATACGTATTTCATTTTAAGAGCTTTCAAACAGGACCATATTCAGCAGATGCAAGAACGGGCAGGAGTCTTCTTCTCACCAGATGGGAATTTATGAAAAGCAATCCAAGCTACCCTCGATACTTGGAGGTCCAGACACAGGGCACCCAAGGCTGTAAGCTTGTGACCAAGAGAAGCAGAAACATACCAGTGACTAGTGAAGCCAATCCTTCAACAGCCTCTAGTGTGCAAATATGGCCTGGAATGCTATAAACCTGTCTCCAGATAAAACTCTGTTTAAAATGTATGGCGATTTTACAAATCCAGCTCCATCTGAAGACATTTTTTGCTTTACTACTTTGAGCAATTCTGCTGGGCTTGGCTGCCCTCTACCTTTAAAGATGGGAAATACACCGTAACTCGAATTGGTTAAAAAACAAACCCATAGAAATATACGAAGAGCCATGCTCAATCAGACCATAGACCTATCTAGTCCAGCATTCTGTTTCCTCAGCGGCCAACCAGATGCCTGTGGGAAGCCTGTAATCACAACATGAGTGCAAGAACAGTCTTTCACTCATGTTCCCCAGCAATTGATATGCAGAGAGGCATGCTACCTCTGGTATTGGAGGTAACGTATAGCCATCATGACTACTACCTACTGATAGCTTTATCCTCCATGAGTTTTAGGGCGCAGCCCATTGAGTCCTTTTCCTATCAAGCTCTAGTGAGTAAACAAAAGCATCATGTTGAGTCAGTGCCATCTTCACTTCAGTTGGGCAGGAGACATTTTTGGCTCTGAGTTTGCAGAGGTGCTGGGATTTGCCATTTTGCATTATGGTTGAGAATTTCAAATCCGTGGTCCCTGTGGACCTTGATTCCTGCAGGGCTGGGGGCAAGGGACCCATACTCCTCCCTTCATTATCAGATGACACTAGGATGACATTTTTAAAAAGTAGGATCTGGAACAAAATGTTGCAGTATGGAGTGCTCCTATTGTGTGTTCCAGCCCACACGTCCTGCCTTCTTTCAGGCTACTCTGTTCCCACCCTGCTGCTCCCACCCCCAACAATCACTCTGCATTTTGTGGCCACTGAGCATGCTCAGTCCTTGGGCTGTCTTTGTGGTGTCCCCCCACCCCACAGGGGGGCTTGTGGCACTGTTAGATTATTGTGACATGAGCTTTCGTGGACTAGAGTCCACTTCAGCAGATGCATGAAATGTAGTACTCAGTTAACAGGCAGATAGATGGATGGATGGATGGATGGATGGATGGATGGATAGATGGATAGATAGCCACATGGATATAGAGGAAATGTAAATGAGGGGTAAAATGGTAAAATGAATAGTCTGTGACAATTCCTTATAAGTGTACATGTACACAAACCATAGCTTTGTCATTGCATCTGGCATCTTGTGGTATTAGAAGAGCAAGCATACACATCTACGTATATCTTGATGTGTGAAAATCTAGTGTGTAAAGGTGGACAAACACATATACTTGTAGTAGTGAACCTGTTAAGTGTAGGCGCAATGTCAAAGTAGTTTCCATAGTGGCATAGAGTGTTCCAGTGACAATGAAATTGCACACTCTGTAGCTGTGCAAGGAAAAAAGAAAAGAGAAGTAAGTATCGTAGGGCAGGGAAGTGCACCCATTGCCCGCAAAAGGCAAAAGTCTTCACCTTAAGGGCAAACAGCTGCTGCAGCTCTTCAGTTTAAAAAATGAAGATGTGCAAGTTCTAAGCAAGTTCTAACTGGAAGCAAACCTGGAGAGGGTCAAAAGGTTGCAGGGGAGGCAGAACCTGAACTGACAACTGGGATGGCAATTGGGGGAAAGAGAGATCTGAGAAGATGGAAGATGTCCCCCTGCCAGGATCCAGTGAGTAGAAATACCTCTCTGAGCAGGGAAAATCCCTCAGTGCCACTGTAAGGGGTGAAAGCATTCCCATTCGCAGGTGCCCAGCCATGCCATTTGGGGGACTGGATGCAGCGAGAAGGAACACTTGACAGGACACAAACTTGGCCGGTAAGCTCTGTTTGGAAGCTGCAACAGCCAGGGTCAGTCTGGCTGGGGCTGAGGAGCAGGGGACACAGCAAGCCACAGTCTCTTAAAAAGGGAGGAACATGCCTCACCAAGCACCTGCTTGCCAGAACACACCAGCACCTTTATCTGACCAATCATTTGCTCAGTTCCTCAGAGAACTCTGTAAACGGGAGGGTCTCTGAGGAGGCTCCCTATATTTGGCAGGCAGTTCCTATAAAAGACCTCACTTCTCATAGCTCAGTGGTACAGCACAAGAAGGTCCCAGGTTCAATCCCCGGCATCTCTAAGGCAGGAAAAACTCCTGCCTGAAACCCTGGAGAGCTGCCAGTTTGTGTTGACAATGCTGGGCTAGATGGATCTATGGTTTGACTCAGTATAAGGCAGCTTCCTATGTTCTTAAAAGGCTGCGGACAGGTCCTAGCAACTTTACCAGTGGGCTGATCAGTCATGCCATCACCTTCCTTAATTTTTAAACAAGCCTTAATTTTTCATGGATTTCAGCATGTACATGTCTATATCCAAACTTCCACATGCAGAGTTTTGGCTTATACATATTTTCCCTTCGAAAAGGATGCATTTTTTTTTATCTCTGCTACATGAAATTTTCAAGAATCTGAAGATTACATTAGTGCACACCCATTACCTTCCAAACCTCATGTGAGAAGTGGACACAAATATTAAGAGGATCAGACCCTGGAAATTTGTCTTCCCAAATGCCAAGATGCCCCCATCTTGGAAAAATATTCCACTGCAAATGTTTACACCATCTGATTTAGAGTTATACAGTTTCCCTTTAGCCATAAACCAGAACAAATACTTAAAGATTTACTACATCCTTCCCTCCAGAGACTTTAGTAACTGTAGTTAAATAATAGAGCAGTTAAACAACACAGAATACCATTATTCTACTTCCAGGATTCCTGAGAGGCATATTGTTTTCCAAAGGGATTAAGGCCTAAAACCGAGCCTCTAAATATGTCCTTTGTCATTCCCATTAAATGAAAGGCACATTTGCTATTTTTTCTCCTTACATGCTCCATCATATTACACTATGTTTCCCTCTTCTCCTTAAGCAGAAATGTACTAATCTCATGGTCTTGAGGGCTTGCTTAGGGCTGATCTGTACATTTTCTTTTATCACCTGGAGACCATGCAACTGACTCAGTGTGAAGGCTTCTCTCCTCAACTATGATAACCTTTAGCCAATCACTACATTATTTTGCTATACAGAGAATGCAGCCACACCAGGACGGCACGTCCCTGGTGGCAGCTGGTGCTAGCCCGTGGGTGAGGTCAGGGATCCCCCTCCCTCCTCACACACACTTCTCCCTACTCAGTGACCAGGTTTGCATGTAACAACCACAAAGGGTGGGCCTGTTCACACATCATGATGGTCCACTGTGGCTTAATTTACCCGCAGGGGCTGTTGTGTCATGCCAGGCACCCATGGGTGCCATTTTTGCATGGTGCCTGCAGGTGCCCAGCTTCCCATGGCTTGTCATGTTCTACAAATCCAGCCAACAAGGGTTGTTTGAGGGTTGGACAACCCTCAAATAACCCTAAATTAAGCCATGGGTAATATGAGGGCTAACTCACCCTATGACACGAAAAGCCACCTCAAGCCAGGCACAATGCGACAGCCCCTGCAGGTAAATTAAGCCATAGTGGCCTGTCATATCATGCAAACCAGGTAAGTATGGGTTGTCGCCTTACCCTGAGTTGATTTGTCTGCCAGATGACTGGGCAAAGAGCAAGCTGTTTTTTCACTTCCGGGGTTGATTCCCTCCTCCTTAGCCCACTCCCTCCCTGTATCCCAAATGCTTTTGTGGCACTGTATTACTGGCATGTATAGCAGCTGTGTTTTTTTTAACCACTCTTGCCCACCGTCTCTGAAGCCTGGCAAAACAACCCATTCTTGAGAATCCACAGAGCATGGAGGGCTAGAGCATGGAGTATAGTGGGACAGAGTGGCAACAGATGCTGTCCATGCTCTGTGGTTTCTCAAGAATCTGAGAGAAACGACAGAGTAAGGCAGGCCAGAGAAACTCCCTCTCCTCTCAGGGAGGAGGGCCAGTAAAAAGGTAAGTGGCGAAATTGAAAGCGGGGGAAATGTGTGTGTGTCTGTGTATGTATGTGTGTATGTATATATGTATATGTATGTATGTATGTATATGTATATATATGACAGACAGTGATGGGGGGGCACATTTGTATCTCTGTGTGTGTGGGAGAGATATTGACCTGGTTCACATGTAACGATAACTCAGGGTATGGGTTGAAACCTGGGTTGTTGTTATGTGCAAGCCCAGAACTATAGGTTAACTATGGGTTGTTAACCACAAACAACCCAGAATGAGAGCCCATGGTTTGTTGTTCGGTTGTGAACTTTGACTGTTTTAACTATGGCTTGTCATTATGTGTGAACCCAGAACCACGGGTTGTTCATGGGTTGTTTTGCCAGGCTTCAGAGATGGCAGGCAAGAGTGGTAAAAAAAAAAACAACCCACACCCTATATACATGCCAGTACTACAGTGCCACAAAAGCATTTGGGATACAGGGAGGGACTGGGCAAAGGAGGAGGGAATCAACCCTGAAATTAAAGAATTCTGAGCCCAGGAATTTGTTTTGAATGCCAGAACTGAGCAAAGCTCAGGTTTCCTTCCACACAAAAATCCATTCCTGGTTACCCCATGTTTTCTTCCATTTCAACAATTTAGGGCAGGGGAATCATCATGTTGCTGCTATTGCTAACAATTTCTGAGTCAGAAATCCTTGCCAACCTACTGCAATTCACCCAGATTAGGAGATCCAGATCTACTTTCTGTCCAGTCCTGAGCTAAAAGCATCTGGGAGTGCACGATGCTTCTCTCTGGAGATCAGATGTGGGGCAATGGCTTTGCTGGTTTTAGGAAGGTTATGCTGACTGCCTCCACATATGCTGAACTTGTATATTTGTAAATAAATCAAGTATTGGAGAGAGAAAAAACACCCTAAGTTTCAATGTTCTCCCCTCCAAAAGGAAGCCAATCTAAGAAAGTGCAGCCGCTGAAAACTTCACTGGTCAGGGAAGTGGGAATCATGTAATGATATTTAGTATGAGGTCTAACCCAAACTGAATATTACTAGCACTCAGTAATGTTTGAATTTTATATATGGAAATTGAATCCCTTAAAAGAACTAATTTTTATTTATTTACATACAGCTTTGGTTGTTCAAAAAAGTAGCTAGCTCTTCTGTTATGCAAAGTTAAGAGGAGACTCTCCCTCTAAGTTTTGGGCCTTCTCATTGATGGGGAGGAGAGTTTAAATATACATTAAGGAACAAATTAGCTGCAACAAGAAACACTTTGTTCCAAGCACATGATATATATGACCAAGAGCATCTCTATACCAGCCTAAAATCGTGCATTTAAAATGGGGCTTTCTGCTTCTGTTTTAAATGCAGGATCACAACTGAGGCTTTCTTCACACAGAGCTTTTATCCTGCAATTGAGATTGCTCCTTCACAGAAGTCTGCGGGCTCTTTACATGATGCCGTAAACCTCCAGGGCATCTTCTGCACTAAATGCCCTTTGTTCTGTTTTTAAATAGATCACAGATAATGAGCTATGATATCACCCTGTTGTGTTCCTTGTGAGTTCCCTCCGTGAAAAGAGGAAAAGCAGCAAGGAGTGAGATCAATGAAAGATAAAGGAAGACTCAGATACAGAGAGAAGGAGGGGGAAAGGGGAGAGGGAAAAGGAAGCAGGTGAAAAAGGGAGCGACTCTCTTTACACATGCTTCCTTTCCCCCTTCCCCTTTCCCTTCCTTCCCCCGGTAGCTGAGTCTTCCATAGCTTTCATTGAACTTGCTCCTCTTCTTGCCGCTTTTCCTGTTTTCACAGAGGGAACTCAAGCAGAACACAACGGGGTAATTTGATAGCTCATTATCTGAGATCTATCTAAAAATGGAACCAAGGGCATTTAGTGCAGGAAATGCCTTGGAGGTTCACAGCATCATGTAAACAGCCCTCCAACTTCCATGAGTGAGAAATCTCAATAGGAGGATATAAGCTCTGTGTGAAGGAGCCCAAAGTTACACCTATTTCCATAGGATGGAAGTTGGAACCAGATCAGGAGGTTTTCCTGATCTGAAAAACAGCCCAGAGAAAAGCCCTACAACTCCCAGCATTCCCCAGCCAGCTATGCTGTGGGACTAGGACAGCCTATGTGAAGCTTCTGTGCCTGTCTAATGACTGTTCTACCTTTGTAAATAAACAGATTATGAAGCTACCATGAGAATCCACTCCTCTCTCTGATCTTGTAAGAAGAGACACCTTAAGACATTTCGATCCCTGAGGCAAAATTCCAAATGACAGTCCCACACCCAGCCCCCATACTCATGCATCATAGTGGTTAAATAAAGGGTTGGATCAAGACTATGTTAGCTGAATGTAGTTCCCACTGAATTTAGTCATCTTAATGTATGTCCCATTGATTTCAATGGAAACTAATTTAGTCTGGATCCAACCCATAATAAGTAATTGGCAATTTGCTGCCCTTTCCAGGTTACCCCCAAATCTGCTAGCCTCCCTCTTTATAGGAGCAGCCCTGCTTGTAAGGATCCCCTGCACTTCCTACTGTGTTGTGGAAAAGGAAACATAAAATACTACTGTGCTGCCAATATTTAATTATTTGACTTAAGAGGCCACATTATTGTCTCTCTCCAAAATGGAAACAGGATAAGCTCTCTGGCCATTCAACATTGTATTCTGATGATGATGAAGATGATGGTGATTTTTCTTGGTCTTAAGAAAAATAAAAGCAATCAAATAACAATTAACAGAACATAGGAATTGCCCTAACACAGCCAGTTGAAACCCACAGGAATATATGGGAAGAGGAGAATGTGCAGCAGCAGAGGAACCCAGGAAGCACACAGAGTTACACCTCAAAACAATAAAAAGAAAATCATGTATTATAAATGTGAAGTTGTGTTGGGTGTCCTGTAAGTGGTTTTTTCTTTAGCATAAAGACTGGTATCCTCCTTCAAGAACTACAAAGTAGTTAATTACTGTTCTACAAGAGAGAGATTAAAAAACAACAACAAGTAATATGGGGGAGAGATCATGTTAACAGTCATTTGGCAATAGTATTTCAGCTGACTCACATTCTCATACACATTCTCTCTCTCTCTCTGTCACACACACACACACACACACACACACACAGAGTGTGCTTCAATTGGTTTGAAATATAGCTTTGCATTTATCTTGGCTGCATTAACAAGATATGTTTTACCAATACATTTATATTTATGATGACTAAGGGCAGATTATAGCTGTTAAAGTTGGTCCTCCTGACATGAAAACACTACTTTGTCATTAATACATTTTCTAGTATAAACTGTGATGTCAGGTCAATGGAAAGGGTGAAAACTTTCCTAAAGTATGCACACATCATTTTTTTTTCCAAGCAATTGAGCCCTAATGGAATAACAAAAGGTCATAATAACAAACCATTACAGCTTTGGTCTTGGCAACTAGGCCCACAGAAGAATCTCCAAGAAATAGTCATAATTTCTCCAGTGTTATGGCATGAGGATGACAGGAATGGTACACAGATGGGAGCGCAGCACGGCGGTAGCTATGTGAAAGCTGAGCGGTCAATTAGTCAGTTGTTTACCAAAAGCTTTCCTAAGTGATGCTAACCAGAGCTCCTTGGAAGAAAGAAGATCCTAGCAGCTGTCATAGGAAGCCCACAAAGCATGTGCTCAGAGGCTAACAAGCCTGTTTTATTCAGCCTTCCATTTCAAATGATCCAACAAAGCAAAATGCAGGAATGGTGGGTTTGCACAAGGCTCCATTCCAATGCCTTTGTCCTTCCCCTTATGCCATTTCTTGTATGCCACATTTACAATTAAGAAATAAAAAGGAGAGAAGACCTCTAGGTGCCTAAAATATATATAATTCATTAGGCCCAATTGCTCTTGAGTGAATCATTTTGCAACAGAGTACTGGAGAACAGAATGTTGGATCCATGACTATTTAGAGTGGACCCACTGAAATCAATGGGACTTAAGTAAATCATGACTAACTTCAGTCACCTTGATTTCAATGGGTCTAAGTATGACTAAGTCTGGATCCAACTCGATGTGTTTTAGTCTTACAGTGCCTTACCAAAGATCTAATTGCCTTGAGATTCCTTTTCTTCCCTCCTTTTCTTCTCATTTCTGTAGTTATTCACCAAAGTTTGTACCAGCATAAGAATCCATATGAAATTTGTCGCGGTTACTAAACCTCTGTGCTGTAGCAATCCCATAACATTTTATAGTATTTTATTGTATATTTATTTATTGCCTGTTTGTATACCTCTGTATGGGTTTTTTTTATCCTGTATGCCACTTTGAGAGAGTTCTACCCTTAAAGGTAGCCTAAAAGTAATTTTAAATAAATAAAATTTACCCCGAAGCAATCTCCCCTGTGTTCAGTTGGGCTTACTCTCTAATAGGTGTTTTAGGGTGCAATCCTATGCATGTTTAGATAGAAAAAAGCATGGCTGGCTGGGGAATGCTGGGAGTTCTAGGACTTTTTTCTATCTAAACATGCATAAGATTGCACCCTTAGAATTGTAGCCTAACAGTGTAATCCTATACATGTCTACTCAAAAGTAAGCCCAACTGAGTTCAGTGGAACTTACTTCCAGGTAAGTGAATAAAAGAATGCATCCTAAGGCTATGTATGCAAGGCACTAACTCTTATGGGTAACTCAGGATGTAATATACAGACGTCCTGCCTGCAGAGTCAAAAACCTCAGGGTGAACTAAGAACAAAGTGGATGTCCTCCATCCCACCTGGACAGCCATCTGTCAGGGATGCTCTGACTTGGATTCCTGCACTGAGCAGGGGGTTGGACTCGATGGCCTTATAGGGCCCCTTCCAACCCTACTATTCTATGATTCTATGAGTTCACTCTGCCGGGCATTCTGCTCCATTTGCCTTCCACTTTGACTTGGAGAATTACTAAATTAATTTTTGAACTGGCACACAAGCACTTTGCCAGTTTTGTTTGTATCATTTTTTCCCAGTACAGGTTCCCAAGGTCTCCCCTGTCCTAGATTGATACTTTAACCACTAAATCACACTGTCTCTGTAGAACTGCCCTTAAAAAAAGGACTCTCTCTGTGCTGGGAAAAAACAGCATTGGCTATCCATAAATCTAGTATATCTTTTTAGATATCAGCTGGAACCAATTGTACAGGCAGCTTTCAGGAATGGTTGGATTACTTTCAAAGTTAGGCCACTTTCACAAGTAGCACTAACAGTGCAATGCTATACATGTCTACTCAGAAGTAAGTACCACTAAGTTCAATGGGGCTTGCTTCCAGGTAAGTGGGTATACTTACTAAGCGTACTGAGTTATTGAGCTCAATGAGATCTGAGTCAACATGATGGGGCTTGCAGTGTAAAAATACCACAATGGCTTGAAATAGTATATAAACAGAAAGACCACCTGTTTTTAAATCAAATAATAGTCTCTCTAAATGTAGCTGTTAATTAAATCCAAAAGACCTTGTGGATGTGTGCCATCTGTTCCTCTGATCAGACCATCTTACCAAACATACTCAATGGATCAGTCTACCATTTATCTTAGTGCAGTTGATCATTATGTCCTGTGCAGAAGCGATCCATTTATACTGACAGATTTACTGATTTTAAGTGTTTACCACTTTTCTAAAACAGAGGCTCAAATTGGCTTACAACAATAAAAGGAATTTAAAATCAAACAATAAAAAACATATATTTGTGAACTGAGGATAAAACTAACAAAGTGGTCTCTGGTCCACAACAGCTTATGCCACAATAAATCTGTTAGTCTTTAAGGTATCACAGGACTCTTTGTTATTTTTCCATATAATTTCCAGCATCTTGAAAAATCAGTTTTATATTTTAGTACTAAGAAATTATCTGCGAACAGCAGATAAATCTGTGTAAGATTTAGAATACAAATATTTTTTGTCTAAGCAACATAAAATTAGAACCAGGGCACAAACTAGCTAAATTAAGCACTGTAAGGATGCAATCCTATCCAGATAGGCGGCCGCCTCCGAACTCTGACCACCTATCCAATGCAAGGCAAGAGAAGCACGGAGGGGATCATTCCCTCTGCGCTCCTCCTGCCCTGCATTTTCGGCTAGACAGCTGACTGCGACTGTCTAGCCACGGGATGGCTGAGTGGGGAAGGAGGCTGATGTACAACATTGGATGTGTCGTACAGGCATTTCCGCCCTCCCTGCCCTGGATCGCCCCTAGACACGCCCCTTTTAGGCTGCTCCGCGCTCCTCTTGCAAGCGTGGAGGATGGGGCTGTTCCACGCTGCCTCCGAGGCAGTGTGGAAGTGGGGGGAGGTCGGTTCTCCAGGAACAAACCTCAGAGCGTGGGCTTCGAGGTTGGTTCCCGGAAAACAAGATAACCTATGGCTGTCTAGCCGCTGTCTAGCGGCCATAGGATTGCTCCCTCCACGGTTTTAAATGAAAGAGATAAGCAGGTTCTTAAAATTTATGTCACTAAAATCAGTGGGACTTTAAAATGCTGACATTTGGCTGGATTGTGCCCTTTGGTAATTTAATGTTGCAGATATTGAACAGAGAAACATTATTTTAAGACAAATAATCCTGCCCTCCTAGAAGTGCCCCCCCCCCCGCATAACATTCAATTATCTTATACACTGGGTCTCCAATTTTGATGGTTCCAGTTTTATCAACTCCAAAAAAACTCCCAAATAATGGAGCAGATTTATAGATGTGTTTCAGAGCTGGATCACACATACGATACCTGCGAAGAACAAAGGGTCTTTATCAGTGAAATTATGGCAAGAGACCAATGTTCATTACACGTCACTTAAAATCTCTAGTGAGTTCATAGGGTATGTAAAAATATATTTATTTTTATTTACTTACAATATTTATATACTACTTCCCATTTAAAAATTCCCATAGCAGTTTATAGTAATTATAAAACAATAAAACACTATAAAAGCAACAGTATTACAAATTACAACAGAATCTTGCTGCTGCCATACCACAACATTACAAGGGTTCATAAAACAAGGCTTAAAAAAAACCAAGGGTGCAATCCAATGCATGTTTAGACATAAAAAAAAAGTCCTACAACTCCCAGCCAGCATGGCTGGCTGAGGAATGCTACCAGTTGCAGGATTTTTCTCTGTATAAACATACACAGGATTGCATCCAATGATTGGGAAAAGCCAAGGCAAAGAAATGTGTTTTTAATGACTGTCAAAAGTACATTATTGTCAATGCCTGGCTTATCACAGAGGGAAGGTCATTCCAGAGGGTGGGTGCCACCAAAAGAAAGTCGACTGCTATGCTGCTGTCAAATGGGACTCTGTAGGACAAGTATGGGGAACCTCTGGCCCTCAGGCTTAATCTGGCCCACAAAGTTTCCCTATCTGGCCCATGGAGGTATGGACTCCCTCCGTGGGCCGCTCCCACTCCTCGAGCTCTTGCCTCCTGAAGTCTAGCAAGGGTTTCAGGAGGCTAGCTGGGAGAGGAATCCCCACTGTAATCCTATGATCAGTGATTGGAAGGTAACAGCAGGGATTTCCCTTTACTTAGTCTTCGCTCACCTGTGATTTCAGCTGAGGACATCCTCAGGAATATTACTGACTTTCAGCCTCCGTTTGCAACATGAGGATGTTAATCTAGACAAAGCTTGGTAGTGAAGCACTTTGTGCTTTAATCATAATACATAGCATTTACATGTCAATGAACTTCTCATACTTTATCACAGCAATTAGTATAACAACCCTATAAGTTAAGTCAGTGTCCTTTTGTAGACTTGGTAAGGAGGGATGGAGGCACACTGGCCTTTCAGTCTCACGGAGCGGAGCCACTAACTGTGAGGAACCAGGCAACAACAGAATGACCAGGTAGTAGATGGGTGTCAGAGATCAGACGTGCACAAGGTGATCAGTGAAACTCATTAACCTCACCATCTGGCTGCACATTCGCAACTGCACTATCATTTGTGAACACAAAGATAGACAGAACCAGGCTCTGTGAAAACCAGCCTCTGAGCTGGGCTGTTTCAGGTGGATTTGAGCCCAGTGCAAATCCCCACTCTGCTTCCTATTTTGCCATCAGCTTTCTTTGATCTTATCTCTATATGAGCTAAAAGCACCGTCACAGTTCATCGTTGTTGAGAGGAGGACGGGATATTTGGGCATGTCTGCATAAAGGCTGTCCCTCAGTTGCATGCCCTGCTTGTAGGACTGGCACTGCAAAAGCAGGAGCTGCAGTTGGAGCTGAGATGATTTAGGGTCATCCCACCATGCCCCATAATCCCCTTATACAGAAACCAATGGTGCATGCTATCATTCTTCCCGCTTCAGCCAGAGCAGGAGTATTGACAGGAAAGGCATGGCTGGTTGAAAGGTAAAAGGGGTTTAGGAAGCAGGGCCAGCAGAAGTCCTACTTGTGGGCTTCCCAGAAGCAGCTGGTTGGCCCCTGTGTGAACAAAGGGTAGTATCCAATGTTAGTCCTACTTAGAGTAGGCCTACTGGAATGAAAGGGACTTAGGTTAATCCCATTGCAAGCATGCTCCCATTCATTTCAATGGGTCTACTCTAAGTAGGGCTAACATTGGATACTACCCAGAATGCTGCCCTAGATGGACCTTGGTCTTATTCAGCATGGCTCTTATGTTCTTAAGAAATGATCAAATGCATAATCTCATGAGCACCATGACCTTCCATTAGCAAATTCTTCAGCAGCTACCCCTTGTATATATTTATTACACTAAATATACAGAGGCGAGTGAAACCACCCAGTATTCAGGGACTTGACAGAGCAAAGAGATAATAAGCAGCCCAATATACTGTTAAGTTAACTGGTTTTCTGAATCCACTCTTTCTCTCAGCATTAAATACAATTGTTGTTGTTGTTGTTGTTCAGTCGTTCAGTTGTGTCCGACTCTTCGTGACCCCATGGACCATAGCACGCCAGGCCTTCCTGTCCTGCGCTCTCTCCCGGAGCGTGCTCAAGTTCATATTCATTGCATCGGTGATGCTATCTAGCCATCTCATCCTCTGCCGTCCCCTTCTCCTTTTGCCTTCAGTCTTTCCCAGCATCAGGGTCTTTTCCAGAGAGTTTTCTCTTCTCATTAGGTGGCCAAAATATTTGAGCTTCAGCTTCAGTATCTGTCCTTCCAATGAGCACTCAGGGTTGATTTCCTTTAGGATGGACTGATTTGACCTCCTTGCAGTCCAGGGGACTCGTAAGAGTCTTCTCCAGCACCACAGTTCGAAAGCATCAATTCTTCGGCGCTCAGCCTTCCTTATAGTCCAGCTCACAATACATTAAATTAAATACAGTTTGCATTCACCAAGTGAATCCAACAGAACTAGCTTGTTTGGAAGGGTCCAACATGCAAGTGGACTCTGCTGTCACCATATTTTCAACAAGCAAGATATTTTTAGCTGGTCCAAAGTGTCGGGGCAGCACTAGAACCCAATCCAACCATCTTATTTTGCTAGCTTCCCCTCAATCAGATAACTGCAGATCTTATTAGACATGGCGGGGGGGGGGGTGTTCTTGAATTCATAATCTCCAGTGGAATTAGATCTACTCAGATAGTTCAGGCTCACTGGGTCTAATGGGGGGCTAAGAATCTCACACCGACAGAGAAAGACAACAGTGTGTGTTGGCTCCAAGAGTCATGAGAATCTAGTGTTTCATACAAAGAAGTCCCAGACCTATAGCTGTCACATTGACACTAAAAACTATGTGCCAAATCTTCCATCTTTTGAGAGTAGTGTCTCATTTTGTTCTCTTGGATGACTGTGGAACATGTACCATGAAGAGAGCTGGAAGAGTTAAAAACTGCTTTTCAAACCTCTTGAGCTACCTTTTAATTTATTTCCATGGCTGCTGCAGTATTGTCAAGTAACTGGGTGTGGGGGTGGGAATCACTGTTGCTGTTTAGACATCTTGGGAGACAGAGCGGTAGGAGAATTATTTTCTTTTGGCCATTTACCCAGCTGAGATTTAGTGTCCTGTCATGCTAAACTGTCCCCCACGCAGGCACGGAAGGCACTTTGCATTTGCCAGATGAGCCCTTGGGATGATTATGGAGGACCCTCCCTCGCCCAAATTTATGGTGCCCCCCTTGAAAGTTTACACTCAGTTATATTTATAATGGTGTAAAGGCTCAGTAAAATCCTGGATGTTGACTTTGCTGCATAAGACCTTGAAGCTTTATTACAGCAAATTTAGATGGATGCTGCTCTATGACAGGCCAGATTACAGGAAGGTAACATGGGAGATCCTCTGTGTTATCATTAGAGCTGTCAACTAATCAAAGAATTATTGGCTGATTAATAGGTTTAAAAGCAGATGATTAAGTAACCAATAAAATTAAATACATTTGTATATTACCAAAACCTTCAGTATCAGTGCTTTTTTGAAATACTGAAGGAACTGTGAGATAACTTGCAACTGAATAAACAAAAGCTACTACTCACTGTTGGAAGAAACTATTGTATTTAATATTTTCCTTTACATTTCCTGTTACAGTACTTCACCAGACGCAAAATAGCCTTTAAAAAACCATGCATGTCCTTAGTTTTAAGACTGAGTGATCAAAATTGGCCTATAAATATTAATCAACTAAAGATTAAGTTGATTAATCATCAAGCTCAGACAGCCTTCTTGTGGAACAGTACAGAAATGTAATGAATAAATGAGTAATAGGTGTGGGCCGATTGTAAGCAGTAATGTAAATCTACTTACTCAACTGCATTTCAATGATACTACAAAAGGCCATTCATATTTTGCTCTTCTTAGGATATTGTACTGAACAGTCCCCACCAATGGTACTGATGCTAAATAAACATAAACAGTAGCGATAGCAGTAGCAGTAGTGCTCCATTGTGAGATTGACCTACATATTAAATCATTTACATAAAAGGTTGCTTCTGTGTGACAACTCTCTCCCCACCCTGGGTAGTATCCAACTGTGCTCCAGCGCTAGTGCTAATGATACCAAATTTCAGTGGCAAATCACAACTTTTTCCCATTGCCGTCGCAAGTGCTAGTTAAATTGCGCAGGCGTTGGTTTCCAATAGTGCAATCCCCATAGTGCTAGCACTGGAGCACAGTCAGATACTACGTTCTGTCCGTAGGATCTAGCATGATTTGCCAAGTGGAGCCTCTTGTTCGCATGAAGAGCTTCCCACTAGCTCCAATTGTAACTGGAGATGACCAGTGCTGTCACTGACATTCTATGAGTAATTAGGGCTCCATCTACATGGAAACGGAATGAGAAGTGCTTTCTGGTCATATCTGGATTTTCATGAAATCGCTTTGGCCCTTCTGGGGCACACAAAGCAAGAAAAACAAAGTATACACTACCTAAAAACACGCTTTCATGCGTCACACTGCATTTGAAACTCCCATACTTTGGGGTTGGGTGGGTGCAGTAGAACTGAACATCATGAACCCCCTAGGTGCTGCTCAGCAAATGAGAGAAGCTTATTCCCCACCCCCATCCATGCTCCCCTGCTCAGGGAAGTTTACTGGAAGTGCTGAATTATGCCCCTAAGCAAAAAGTCACTGGAAAAGACCCTGATGCTGGGAAAGATTGAAGGCAAAAGGATAAGGGGACAGCAGAGGATGAGATGGCTAGATAGCATCACCGATGCAATGAATATGGACTTGAGCACACTCTGGGAGAAAGCGGAGGACAGGAAGGCCTGGCGTGCTATGGTCCATGGGGGCCCGAAGAGTCGGACACGACTGAACAACAACAAGGTTACCCCACACTGCTCCCCTCTCATCCACCATTGAGATATTGTGAAATATTAAAGATTTGTGAACCGCCCAGAGAGCTTCAGCAATTGGGCAGTATAGAAATTAATTAATTAATTAAATGATGCTGCACTATTGTGAATTGGAAAAACAGGCTATATAATCTGAATGGATGAAGCAGCTACTACACTATTGTAAATGCTTGAAACAGCACTACTGCGCTATTATGTATGGGAAATACAGGCTACAAACTGTGAATGGGGAAGCAGTTACTCTGCTATTGTTAATGTCTGAAACAGCCTAACTGCGATAATGTGAATGGGAAAAAGAGGCTAGTTATTGTGAATGTGAAAGCAGCCCTACTGCAAATGGGGGAAAAGAGGGAATGCAAGGGCAGGGGGAAGGGTGCGGCCCCACTCCTTTACCAGGTCACTGCCAGGTCACAGAAATAGGCACACTTAGGATTAAATGAGCGGGGATGGGGCACACTGCAGTAGAACCAGGTGGAAGCCACATTTAAGGGGAAAAGATGCACTAAGAAGACTTTCAGGAAATGTGCCTTTTCCAGAAGGAAGCTGTGGGGTTGCTGCAGATTGATGACAGGGTATCTGTCACAAATGACCTTTATGTGCTGTCGCTCTGCACTAAATCGGCCATGTAGATTGGGCCAAGGAAGATCCACATAGAGAGTTGCACTCAACATTAGTGATGAATGTGGAGACTCACCAAACAAAAACTGTCTCCCTCATCAGTTAGGCCTGATCCATAGCAGATCCAGATCTGAATTTTGTTTCATTGCATTTCATCCCAAACTGGACCTTCAGCAGATCAAACAACTAGGGAGTTGGATGCAAATTGCTTACTGTTGCATCAGGTATTATCTCCACCCATTTTAATCATATTGGTTGGGCACCAGCAATATGCCCATAATCAATCACAGAATCTGCATCAAATTGTGAAGATGTTGTATGTCAACTATGCAATGATGTATAATTGTACAGGGGGATCTGGAGCCATCTATGAGATGATCAAAATCTTGTCAATGATCTGAAACGGTGTTAGAATGAGTTCTTCCCATGCTGCATCATTCCTGCTTACTGAACACCAGTGAACTGTGAAGTTGCAGTGAAGGAAGGTACTGTCATCAGGTGGTACCATGAGCCACTCTGACCACATCTTAATACCCTGATCCAAAACTGAGAAGCAAAAACATAATCTCGGACTCACAGCACAACCCTTTGCATGCTTACTCAGAAGCAAATCCAACTGAGTTCCCTCATATTCAGTACACCTGCTTAAACTTCACTGTAGGACATAATGCAGGAAGGCCAATCAACATATGCAGTAAGGGAGAAAGATAAAAGTAATCAATTAATTTAAAACAAAAGAGCTCAAGATAGCTAACAACAAAAGCAAAACCATAAATTAACATCAATTCCAAAATTATTGAGGCACTGAAACACCAATAGGAAAAACAACAGCAACACACCAACAGCAGGAGAGACAGTTAAATAACCAGACCAATAAAAGAACCAACTACAAACCAAAAGCCTTCCTAAGAGGAAAGATTTTTATTAACCTCCAGAAAAACATTAAAAAGAGGGCAAGGAATACCTCCCTCAGGAGGGTGTTCCAAAGCCTCGGCACAGCCACAGAAGACACCCTCCACCTGGTCCCAAGCAAACATATTTCTGAGGACACTGGGGGGGGGGGGGTATTTACTCAAGGCTTTTACTCCAGTTCTACTCCACCCCCAAGTCAATCATGTCAGATGACGCACGTAGCCAGCACGACATTTCTTGCCCTAAATCGCGGAGGGAGGGGGGTGTCATACTCATTTTGTGACAGAAAAGCAGCTTCAGTGCAATTTGGCAGCCTGTAACCTCAGCTGGCTTCACTGCGGCCTGATGGAAGCAGCACTGATTGGCAGAAGGGAAAGTGGGGTGAGGGCGTTGGGAGAGCAGAGGGCTAAATGTCTACCCAGAAGTAACTCATTGCCCTCAATTGCACTTTTCCTACAGGAGTATAGAATTCTTTTGCCAGCCCTTTTTCTTAAAACTGCTCAATCGCTGCCTTTCCCTTAACAGTAATATTTTTGTATGTAATACTTACTCACTGGAAAAGACCGTGATGCTGGGAAAGATTGAAGGCAAAAGGAGAAGGGGATGGCAGAGGATGAGATGGCTAGATAGCATCACCGATACAATGAATATGAACTTGAGCACACTCCGGGAGAGAGCGCAGGACAGGAAGGCCTGGCGTGCTATGGTCCATGGGGTCACGAAGAGTCAGACACGACTTAACGACTGAATAACAACAACATAATACTTTCATCTATGATTGATATGTACTAGTTGGCTCATGTTATTTGTTGTGTTTGAGTGTTCCCATAATTACATACTCATGTTCTTGTGATTTTGATCATTCTCCAGTTGTGTGCTTTATTAGCATTGGGTTAACAATCTTGCCACCATATTCTTGACTAATTATAGTTTCTGAGTACGCTTCAAAGGCAATAATCCAGATGTGATGTAATTAAAGCACGTATTACTATCATCGGATCTGCATTCTGGCTCTTGCTGGACACAAATACATTTTACCCAGAAATATACAAGCTACATATTTTTAAATTTTAAAAAGCAACATACAGAGGTCAATTCCATACACATTTACTTGGAAGTAAGTCCCACTGAACTCAGTGGGACTTACTTCCAAATAAGTGTGCACAGGACAGCAGCCTAAGTTTCAGAAGCAGTGTCACACTGATCAACCAGTACTACATTAACACTATTCCAGACATGTAACTGTTAATGATTATTGTCTTGTTTTACCTTTTTAGCGTTTCCAAGGGCTCCTTTCTGTCCATGATGCCAGTATCTGGGTCAACAGTTGTTAAAATACACCTGCAACGGCAAACAAGTTTTTGTAGGAAATACAATTATACAGCTGGTTATTCTCCTTGCTGGCCACAAACTTACCTGCCACATGCCATCACTTCTTTCATTTCTACATCCCCAATTATAATCTTGCCCCAGGTGTCCTAAAGAAAATTAATCAACAACTTAGACTTCCATACAAAACTTTTCAGGAGGTTCAAACAAAAATGTTTTCCATTTACTAAAGTGCAGTTGCTTAAAACTAAAATGGAGATTCCCTTTTCTATTGAATGGGGGAGATGTAGCTAAACCCAGGACTAAAATATTGAGATAATAGAACGGTACCTTTCTTTTGCATTCCCTGGAATTGACTACCATAACAGAAATGATAGCTAGTTACACAGACTGTTCTTCTAAGCTGCAAGTGCACAGTTGTATGCATGTTTAGACAGAAAAATGGCCTACAGCTCCCAGCTCAGCCTTTTTTCTGTCTAAACATGCATAGGGTTGTGCCTTAAGGTTAGTCATTACATTCTTCAAAGCCAAATTCCCATGACCAATTTTGGAGTGCAATAGACACCAAAAGGTAACTTTCCACCTCATTTTGTGAAATGTTTTTTTTTTTTTTTATTTTGTGAAAGAGCCCTCCCTCCCTCCCCCATCCACCAGTAAAATGGCAAGTCAGCATATGCTGAGAAAAGCTTACAATAGAGGGATATTTTTACTTCACAACTATAGGTAGGGCTGGCCTAAAGCAGCCACCTCAGGCACCAAATACTTGGTCAGGGTGGGGGGGGGGGGCAGGGATCGTCACGGAGATGTTGGAGGACAGAACTGTGTGTGCCACGCAGCTTGCCTTGTGCCCCCTACACTAGCCTGCTGCCCTCAGGTGTGGTGGAGGACTGTCCTGTTGCCAGCATTGAAGTAAGAGTCAACTGCTGCCAGTACAGTCAGCTTCTGTAAATCAAACTGGGGAGGGGGTGCCACCTTGTGCCACCTTCACCTCAGGCAGCAGAACGTCTTGGGCCAGCCTTGACTGTATGACATGACAGCCCAGCGCTACCTGGAGATGCTAAGGGCTGAACATGGCACCATCCGATGCAAAGCATGTGCTTTGCCACTGAGCTACAGCCCTTTGTAGACATTCTTCAAAGGAAGTCTACCTAGGCCTTTGCGTTCTCCCATTGCTTAATGTAGATAAGAGTAAAGAAAAGGAAAAGGGTAGGTTCTGTCCCTCGAGGCAGGATAGGCTGCTTAACAGGAATATTTCTATGTTCTTTCCAAAAAGGGGATCTGTGTTAGTTTGCTGCAGCAAAAAAAATGATTCTTGTGGCACCTTAAATATTATGATTTTATTGTGACATGGGCTTTCAGAGACCACTTTGTCGTCTTTCTCTCAGCTACAATAAAGATGCTGAAGCCCTCCATTATCTCTATGTTTTTATTTAGTACAATACCAAAAAAGCAACAAAATTATCCTGGCCTCCTTCCAGTTAGAGCTCACTGAGCATGAAATTGAGGTCACTTTGGCATGGCACCAAAGCTGCTTTTCACAAGTTTTACCACAAGATGGCAATATTAGCTATATAAAGATAAAACAAATTAATCTGCAGCCCCCAAGTGAGCCACTTTACAATCTCAGCATATTATGTTACAAAATGTCATTTCTGGAACTTGAAATTATCGTACCAACAGCAATTCATTCCATATCACACATGTTGGATGCAGTTTTTAATTGCACACTAGATGCTCAAAATCCTACAACCTAGGCTTCAGCAGTATGCGAACCGAGAACTACCGGAAGTACAAGCTGGGTTTCGAAGAGGCAGAGGAACTAGAGATCAAATCGCCAACATTCGCTGCATCATGGAGAAAGCAAGAGAATTCCAGAAAAACGTCTATTTCTGCTTCATTGACTACGCTAAAGCCTTTGATTGTGTGGATCACAACAAACTGTGGCAAATTCTGAAAGTGATGGGAGTACCAGACCACCTTACCTGTCTCCTGAGAAACCTGTACAAGGGTCAAGAAGCGACAGTAAGAACCAGACATGGAACAACCGAGTGGTTCAAAATT
The DNA here is from genome assembly GCF_057233095.1 of Heloderma suspectum. Taxonomy (NCBI): domain Eukaryota; kingdom Metazoa; phylum Chordata; class Lepidosauria; order Squamata; family Helodermatidae; genus Heloderma; species Heloderma suspectum. Next base: position 395,954,709 of record NC_139458.1, read on the forward strand.
GGGAAAGGAGTACGACAAGGCTGCATATTGTCACCCTGCTTATTTAACTTATATGCAGAGTACATCATGAGAAACGCCGGGTTGGATGAATCACAGGTCGGAATTAAGATTGCTGGGAGAATTATCAACAACCTCCGATATGCAGACGATACCACCCTAATGGCAGAAAGCGAAGAGGATCTCAAGAGCCTCTTGTTGAGGGTGAAGGTGGAGAGTACAAAAGCTGGTTTGAAACTCCACATTAAAAAAACTAAGATCATGGCATCTGGCCCCATCACTTCCTGGCATATAGAAGGGGAAGAAATGCAAGCAGTGACAGATTTTACTTTCTTGGGCTCCAAGATCAACGCAGACAGTGACTGTAGCCATGAAATTAAAAGACGCTTGCTCCTTGGGAGGAAAGCTATGGCCAACCTAGACAGCATAGTAAGAAGCAGAGACATCACCTTGCCGACAAAGGTCCGTCTAATCAAAGCTATGGTTTTCCCAGTAGTAATGTATGGCTGTGAGAGCTGGACTATAAGGAAGGCTGAGCGCCGAAGAATTGATGCTTTCGAACTGCGGTGCTGGAGAAGACTCTTACGAGTCCCCTGGACTGCAAGGAGGTCAAATCAGTCCATCCTAAAGGAAATCAACCCTGAGTGTTCATTGGAAGGACAGATACTGAAGCTGAAGCTCAAATATTTTGGCCACCTAATGCGAAGAGAAAACTCTCTGGAAAAGACCCTGATGCTGGGAAAGACTGAAGGCAAAAGGAGAAGGGGACGGCAGAGGATGAGATGGCTAGATAGCATCACCGATGCAATGAATATGAACTTGAGCACACTCCGGGAGACAGTGCAGGACAGGAAGGCCTGGCGTGCTATGGTCCATGGGGTCACGAAGAGTCGGACACGACTGAACGACTGAACAACAACAAGAGTTAGCCTAGAACAGGCAAGCACCACACTTATGTAACCCCCCTGATATTTGCAATATTAAATATTTAAATGTTGAGTTTTCTGATGAATAGGTCTTGAGTAGGGATGTATGGACTCTGTAAAATCCGTTCCATCTGTGTTTTGTAGATTGTCAGGCACCTTTGGTTCCGTTGTCCACCCACAGACAGATTCAGATTTTTTTGTTTCTGAATTTGCACAAATTCAGAAATTGAACAAATTCCTTAAATATCCGGCTACATTTTGTATTCTTTTTGAAGGCCAGATGAAAATATTTTTGGATCCTGATGCTGCAGAATCATTTTTAATTGGTATTAAAACCATTAATTGGTATTCTCTGTGAGCCCCTGCCAAAGGAAGTGAGGAGGGTGGCTACTAGGAGGAGGGCTTTTTCTGCTGTGGCACCCCAGCTCTGGAATGAGCTCCCTAGTGAGGTTCGCCTGGCACCTACATTGTATTCCTTTCGGCGCCAGGTGAAGACCTTTTTATTTTCCCAGGCATTTTAGCATTTTAGCTTTCCAAATTTTTAGCTTTGCTGTTTTAAATCTGTATTTTAAACTCCTGCCCTGCTGCTAGGTTTTATTGTGGTTGTATTGTTATATTGTGGTTTTAATGTTCTATATATTTTAAATTGTTTTATTGTGTGCTGTTTGGTTTTAATTTTTGTGAACCGCCCAGAGAGCTTCGGCTATTGGGCGGTATAGAAATGAAATGAAATGAAATGAAATGAATGAATAAATAAATAAATAAATAAATCAAAACTAAAATAAGGGAACCAACTCTCTCAGCCACCAGAGTTGGAACTTAGCCATTTTTACTGTTCTTTTGAAGTGTTGTTTGGGCTTTGGCTGATAAAATGTCTAGACAATATGCCAGAATAAATGTTTGCATATTTTTTTCTTCTTTCTCCCATTATGTTATGTTGTAATAAAGTGCATATTTATGTGTGTATGTGTGTGTACACATATAAATATATTTTAGATATGATATTACTTAAATTATACAAATGATTTGTTCCTGTTTTTATCCTTTTCTTAAACTTTTTTTCTCCCCCCTTTTTATTAATATTATTATTATTAATATCATTATGGGATTATTAAAAAGGTAAAGGTGTCCCCAACCAGTCATGTCCGACTCTAGGGTGTAGTGCTCATCTCCATTTCTAAGCTGAAGAGCCAGCGCTGTCCGAAGACGCTTCCGTGGTCATGTGGCCGGCATGACTGAACACCGAGGTGCACGGAACGCTGTTACCTTTCCCGCCAAAGCGGTACCTATTTATCTACTTGCAATTTCTTGCTTTTGAACTGCTAGGTTGGCAGGAGCTGGGACTGAAGACGGGAGCTCACTCCGTCACACGGCACTCGGGTCTCGAACTGCTGTCCTGCCGACCTTCCGGTCTGCAGTTCAGTGTCTTAACCACTAAGCCACCGCGGCCCTATTAGTATGGGATTATTACTATTCCTTTTTGGCTAAACCTTTAATGTTTATTAATACGCGTTAACTGAATGGTAATTTATGGCCAATGGAAATGGACCGTTTGCTTCTGTTCCTGTGCTATAAGACTATTTGGAGATTTGGTTTGTTCTTATTGAAGTTTAATATAATTCTTTTTTTTCTTTTGTCTTTTTTTTTCTTTTCCTTCTTTTGCTATCCTCCCTTTTTTCTTTTTCTTAGAATATTGTAATATTGGAAACTGAAGATTCTGATTATGTTGTTGGTAGTGAACAATAAATTAATTTCATTTATAAAAATAAAAGAAAAATAGAGATAAAAAAAAGAAAAGAAAATGCACAAATTCCTCCAAAAAGTGCATTTTCACATTTTAGCCTATGGGGGAAATGCACATTTTTGACCAGGGTTTTTTATTTTGAGTATTTGTTTGTGCAAAATTCAGGAAAGTTAAAGAAACCAGTCCGAAAGTCCGCAGAATCTGCCCAACACGGGAAAAGCTGGTCCACTGAGGAATCCACGGGTTGGATTCATGAAAATCTGAACCCATTTGGTTCCATTGCGGATTTCTTTGTCATCCCAGGTCTCAAGCTACACTTCTTATCAGGAAATTAATTGAAGTTAGACCTGTCTTGATTCTGTTGATCATTCCTTTAACTTATGACCCACATATCTACTATTCAGGCACCCAAACTCACTAATACCATCAAGTAAGACCTAGACGATCAGAGAACGGTGGTTAGCTGCTCATCGGCATACAACTTACTGACACAGCTAGGATCACTTCTGGCATAACCCTGCATAATTGGATTTCCTTTGAGAATGGTAGCCATACTTCTTAGGTGTCCCTGTGACATGAACCCAGTTTTTAGAGCTACTTCTCAGCCTGTCTGGCAGGATCAGCCAGCGTTCAAAGCAGGAGTGCCCTGAGTTGTGTGCTGGGCCCCCTTGTGGTGAGTTACCACAAGGCTGCAGAGTGGAGGAAGGGGTGGCATTGTCCTCCAGATCCCAGTATGGTTCCACCCCACAGCTATCCCATTGGTTCTTCCTGACTTCAACTGGCTCTTTAATGAGCTTCTGCCATGCATTAAAAATGTGGTTGTTCAGGCAGGCATTTGGGGTGGGTTAGGGTATTTTTAGAAATATGATGTTTTAATGTGGAATTTTATTGTTTTAAACTGTTGTATTATTGTACATCACCCAGAGTGGCCGGGTGACCGGCCAGATGGGCGATTAAGAACTTAAATAAATAAATAAATTGCTGCCAAGTTAGTCCTAACCTAAGTATTTTCTTGGGCAACATCCAGATTGTGGTCTTGCTTGTGTGGGTCCTTACAGTTGGTTTCTCTGTACCTTTTCTGCTCTGTCTGTGTGCCTAGTTACCAGCCTACTGTCATCCCAAACTGTCACTCTCCTTATCCACCTACCTGCCCTCCTGTCTGGTGCTTTCCTATATCTTTGTTCCCCGTCCCCCTTTAACTAGATTCTTCAGCTTAAGCCCTTGCTTTCAATCACCTTTGCGTCTCTGTTAGTATCCTTTACTACCTTGATGTGAAACTGTTTCCTAGGCTCTGTCTAGACCCCCCAGTGCAGCGCTCTATCATGACTCCAGTCCCAAACTTTCCAGGACTTGCACCTTCTGCCCTCCACGTGCCTAGCTGCCTATGTCCCAGTGCTGATACCTTCACTTCCTGGCCAAGGTGCTGATGTCTCCAGACAAATCTGTCTCCAGACAAAACTATGGTCTTTTGAACCAATAAAGAAAAAGGTGAGATTAGTGATCAAATAAACACTGTTTCTGTTTTGCATTCAACACCCCTCCTCATTACAACACCTTCCAAAGACTAGGATTATTATTATCACATTATACTAACATTTGCAATGCTGAGCCAATTTGGTACTGTGTTCTCGGCCTAGATTTGGCATGTTCCATTATAGCCATAGGGAGAAGGGCCATAGTTCAGTGGGAGAGCACCTGCTTTGCATGCAAAAGGTCCCAGGTTCAATTCCCCAACATCTCCAGGTAGGACTGGAAAAACACTTCCCTGAAACCCTGGAGAGCTGATGCCAGTCAGTGTCAACAATACTGGGTTAGGATGATGGACCTGACTCAGTATAAGGCAGCTTCCTATGTTCCTAGCCTCCTCCAATGTTGTGCCTGCCAGATGTTTTGGACTACACTTCCTATCAGCCACAGCAAGCATGGACGATAGTCAAGGATGATGGAATTGTAATTCAAAACAGCTGGAGGAAAATTTCCACATTGGGAAAGGCTGCCCTATTATATTGCCCTGGAAAATCCTGACTCATCCCGACCTACATTTCAAAGATAACACAGCAACAACTAGAAAAATATTTTCAGGAATTTCAAGGCCAATGAACTAACCTTAGGCTGTGAGGATTCTAAAACTGAACCATTTGCAAAGCATTTGCTCATAAAGCAAATGAAAACATAGGACAGGTGTGTGTAGAACTTTGATGTCATTTTCAGAGGAACCCCTGTGGTGGATTAATGTGTGTTCTAGCTCTTAGATGCCTTTAAAAGCTTATGCACTTATTATACACAGTGTTTTAGCCTAAGGAATACTAATTTTACCCGATGGTAGTTGCCATGAGCCACCACATAATGTGGGCTATAATTACACCCTAGTAGGGGCTTGCTTACTTCTAATGAATTATCTGTTGATACTGCTGCTAGTTATGTAAACATAAACCTTGGTGCAATAAATGGTGAATAACATGAAATGTGCATGCAAGCCTTAAGAGAGAGATCCTTTTTAAAGCACAATGTCATGAAATGCGCAGAAGCTTTTAAGCTCTTCTAGGGGTTTGAAAATGTCTGCACTCTCACTAACATAGGTCATTCCAATCAAAAGCATTGCTTACTTTGTTCCGTCTTTGGCACCAATGATAGCAAGCAATCCCTTTCAACATCATTTTACTTTTCTTAGGTCCTGTAAGGAGACTAAGAACTAAAATGATTGCTTTATTTTAGGCAACACAGGTTGCAAAGTTTAGTACTGCAAAATCCTATTAATTAACTACATCCTAAGATAATATTGTTTCTATGCTATAACTCAGGTGTTTTCCTAATGCTCTCAGAAAAGGCATCTATAAAATAAAAAACTGCATGTTCTGAATGAATTGTTTTAAGAACTGTATGAAACAATGACTTTTCTTTACCTCTTCGTAAGCACCACAGCCTGAAACTGTAATGCTTGGTCTAAAATGCCGCATATCAATTTTCTTCTCCATTCTGGTATTTAGATCTTCCATTGAAGCTTCTGAGATCACTAAGAGCGGCCCACAGTCACTATAGGGAACCTGTTGCAAAGATGCAGAAATATTACCAAGTATCTATAACAGAGGAAGGCAACCTAGTGCGCTCCAGATGTTTTCAACTTCCAACTCCCATCAGCCCCAGCTAGCATAGCCAATGGTAAGGGCTTATAGGGGTTGTAGTCCAAACATCTGAAGAGCACTAGGTTGCCTACCCCTATGTCTACAAGAATACATTCATTATCAGCTTGTTGTCATACCTCTGCAATGTTTCTCATTGTGAAGGTGTTCCATAGTTGGATTCTTTAACAACAACAACAGCTGCCTTGCCTTTTCTTATTAGCTTTGCAAAGTCCCACCGGCTCTCACCTCTTAATCCCTTCAACACTTAGAAAACACGCAAGACTTTGCCAGGTTCAGGATATCCCATGCAATGACTAGCCCATGAAGGCTTATCCATGATCAAAGAGTCCTTATTTATTAATTTGATTTATATCCCGCCTAAAAAATGGGGTCAAGGCAGCTAACACTGTTAAGACCAAGGACTTCTTCACACAGAGCTTTTATCCTGCTATTGAGATTGGTTACTCAAGGAAGTTTGCAGGTTCTTTAGATGACACCGTCAACCTCGAGGGCATCTCCCGCACTAAATGACCTTTTTTCCTTTTTAAAAAAAAAATCAGAGATAATGAGCTATCAAATTACAGCACTTGAGTTCCCTCATGAAAAGAGGAAAACCGGCAATAAGAGGAGCTAGACTACAGCACCATCTAGTGGCTGTATAATGAAACTTATACAAGATTCAGATAAGTGGGGGAAGTGGGGGTGAAAGCAGGGGGAAGGAAGTGCGTGTAGAGGGAGTCTGTCGTGATCCTGCATTTAAAAAGGAGGTAAAAAGTCCCATTTTAAATGCAAGATTTTAGGCTGGTGTAGAAATGCTCAAGGTCAGATCCAGCAGGGCTTTTCTTATGCTGTTTTGTTCTTTAAATCAGTATGACTTCAGATGTAAAAATGTGGCAAGGAATTTTATTTAAAACCGAGATAGTAAAACAGAAATGTTCATGATAAAAAATATTTGCCAAACCTTATCAGTAGGTCGAAAAGGCTTCTCAATCTTTTCACATTTCCTTGGTGTCATGTGGGTCTCAAAATGCACCAGTCGATATGGTTGTGAATTCAAGAAAGTGGTGAGCCAATGAGCTACCTCATCGCCACAGTCCCGCCCTTGAATATCAAGCCCAAACACCCTGTTGAAGATTACAAAATAGAGCCATGTGTTACATGATAAATAATCATCCAGATTAATATTTCATTAAATAAAAATAAGGCAAGGAGAAAAAAATATACAGAAATAACATTTTGAGCAACACAGAAAGAAAAAGAGAGACTAAAACCTCCTCATTCAACACCTGCAATCCTTCACTGGATTTTTCCCAGGGACTTTGACAGGGATGGCCAGTTCCTTCATTTCTGGAGCTTTCAGGATTAAGTGGCCATTTTCAGAATTTACAGAAATCAGAACCAGGCGAGGTTCCTGCCGAGCTGTGACCATGTGTCCATCTTCCTTGATTACAAGCCAAAACCTATTGGTAGATATGGAAAAGCATGTTAATAATTTAGACTTCAATAGCTGACAGGGCATGAAGAAAATACTTTAACACAGAGGTGGACAGACTTCAGGCTTGTGGGATCAACATGTTTTGTTTTTCTAGAAGCCCAAGCTTCAAAAACTAGACCCAGGAACAAAATGGTGACTTGGAGAAGCAGGGCCAGATTCAAAATGGTGGATCAAGGAGCAGAGCCAATTAGCTACTACACCTCATGAGTTATTCACTGAAGTGGCCTGCCTATACAGGCACCAAATCTACATTGGAGTTACCACACACTAGGAATTCTAACACAAACTCTAAAACTGGCCATCAGAGCTGCACAAAGACTGGGTCAAAAGCAGTACATTAATACTCTTATTTTACAGGTAAGAAACACTGAGGCTGAGAAAAAAGCTATTACTTCAAGCCGAACTATAACAGAGATTTATTTACTTTTACTTCCATTTTTACTTAGTGTTGCTAAAACTCTTGGGAGTCAGAGACTCTACCGCAAATTACCCAGAGATCTTCTAGTAGATCCCAATCTACCTTCTGCCCAGTCCCATTTTAACACACTACCAGAGCAAGCATCATCATTGACATAGGACATTTGCATAGAGAGGCCCTTCTCTGCATCTCAACATGGGCTGATGCTAGGATGGTTGTGACACAGGCAAGGGTGTTTTCTGTGGCTGCGGACTTGTTGTAGAACTCTCTCCTACAGGAAGTTCATCTAGCTTCCTCACTTTTTAGCTTCCACTACCTAGCGAAGATGATTCTGTTTAGGCAGGCTTTTTATTAGCCTTGGTTTTTTATGCTGAGGATGATGTTTTAATTATCTGCTATGCTCCCTCTCTTTTTTGTTTTCATTGTTTAAACTGTTGCAGTTGTGTATTATTGTTCTACTAGTGAACTTACCTGGCTTTGCATGAATAGCCCTTATTTTGATACAGAAAAGCCTTCAGGCAAAGTTATTCCGCTCTCAGAGTTGGGCATATTTTGCCTGGCCAGTTTGAGTGAAGCCACAGTCACTGGCACCCGTATGCACAGCCCCTGCCATGGTGCACTCCTATTGCCCCAAGGGAGGAGTCTGCCCACTCCATTCTCCTGAGGAGGGTCTGCCTCACAGCAGCGTGGAGGGGGAAACCATATAACTCTGTCCCACAGACTATTCCCCCCCGGCTTCAACCTGTATTGACTTCAAAGCTATGTGCTGGTAAGGGAAGTCTGCCACCTAGTGACTGGAGATGATAATTAGGGCCGATAAACTGAAACTGAATCCTGGCAAGACAGACACCCGGTGGGTGAGTGGTTCCCGAGTCTGGGAGACAGGTTTATTGGCTTTTCTGGGTGGGGTTGCAATCCCTTTTGAAAGGTCAGGTTCGCAGACTGGGGGTACTCCTAGGTTCATCACTGTCCCTGGAGGTTCAAGTGGCAATGGCGGCTCAGAGTGCCTTCTACCAGCTTTGGCTGGTTTGCCAGCTATGGCCTCTCCTGGACAGAGGTAGCTTGGCCACAGTGGTACAAGTGTTAGTAACCTCAAGACTGGATTGCTGCAATACACTCTATGTGGGGCTGCCCTTAAGGCTGCTCTAGAAGATGGAGCTAGTGCAGAATGCAGCAGCTTGGCTGTTGTCAGGAGCTAAGAACATAAGAAGAGCCATGCTGGATCAGACCAAGGGTCCATCTAGTTCAGCATTCTGTTCACACAGTGACCAAGCAGCTGTCAACAAGAAACCCACAAGCAGGACGAGTGCAACAGCACCCTAACCTTTTCAGCATGCAACTCCTTTGCTGAGGGAACTGGACTGGCTGCCTATTTGCTACCAGGCTAGGTTTAAGGTTTTGGTTCTAGCATACAGAGCCCTAAAGAGGAACCAGGATCCCCCAGCAACCTGCCTGGTCACTGAGGTCATCAGAGGGCATGCTCCTGGAGGTTCCGCATGAGCCTATGGCCCGACTGGAGTCCACCCAGAGACAAGCCTTCCTTTCTAAGGAACTCCCTGCCTCTGATGGTCAGGCAGGCACCAACACTGTGTTGTTTCCAGCGCCTCCTGGAAACAACTTTATTCCAGGAAGCCTTCCTTGATTGACCAGACACGTTTTTTATCGGTATTTAAAAATAAAAAATAATAATATGGTGTTTTATTTCTTTTATCTTTTTATAATTTTATCTTTTATTGTTCACCACTCCGGAATCTGTTTAGATGTGGAGTGGTATATAAATGCTGTAAATAAATAAATAATGGAAGCTTTAAACCCATGGACTCATTTAAACTAATTAAAATTAATTAATGCATTTTAACAGCCAAATAACAATAAGGCGCGCACCCCTAGAGTCCCCTTAGTATGCATGCCAAGTGTCAGGTGTCTAGGCTTCACCGTCTTGGAGCTATGTGCTGCCAGACAGACAGACAGACTCTTTTGTTGTAGAAGAAGATAGAGAATTTTTTTTTTGATGTTGTTAGTTGACTAGGGTGGTATTTTCCAGTGGAAAAGTGGGAGGGGAGCTGTCTTTGAAACTAGACCATCAATGGAATCCCATACATGTCTACTCAGAAAGAACTCCCATGGAGTTCAATGGAGGCTGCAATCCTCCAGGTAGGAAGATTGCAGCCTTTTTTCTTAGTCAACCCCCCAAACCCCTAGGGTGCTTTTTCTCCTCTGACCTTGACTGCCCTAGGAGATAGTTCGCCTAACCATTTGGAGGGTATTTTTCAACTGGATAGTGTTGTTTGTTGATACCACAGTGTCCACAGTTAACTGTATCACAAATAATACTGAGATGCACCACTGAAAAATATTCCAGCATGGGTTGAGTGGCAGAATAGCAAGTTGAGCTGTGTGCCTGGGATGAATGCTTAAAAAAAACTCCCTTTCCCATGTGCGCACTGCAATCCAACCTGGTCAACGCATGCATCAGAAATGAAGCAGTAGGATAGTGAAGAGATAGATTGGACTGTGCCGCTTCAGATTACAAGGGGGATCACATTTTTTATGTTTTCCTATGCTACAAACTTCCTGCAATTACAAAATGCACACAGCAAGCAAAAGGATGGGGCAAAACCTCTCTCCCTCTAGTGCCAGTTTTATATTTCGAAGGAGGGCTTTGTGTTTTTTTTAACAGGGAAACCATTCACAAGTGATAACCTCTACCTGTAGTCTGAAGTGGCACCTTCCATTCTAACCCACCACCTCAGTCTGCTGCATGTGTGGAGGGAACGGGAAGGTAAGAGGACCTGTTCTCATTGTCTTCTCAGAATGAATATGTGTCACCTATGAATGATGCACACTGAGGTGTTTTTAAGAACACAACAACATAAGAAGAGCCGTGCTGGATCAGACCAAGGGTCCATCTAGTCTAGCTTTCTGTTCACACAGTGGCCAACCAGCTGCCAACAGAAAACCCATAAGCAGGACCTGAGCGCAACAGCACCCTCCTGCCCATGTTCCCCAGCAACTGGTATACATAGGCATACTGCCTCTGATACTGGAGGTAGCATAGAGCCATCAGGACTAGTAACCACTGGTACTCTTGTCCTCCAGGAATTTGTCTAACCCCCTTTTAAAGCCATCCAAATTGTTGGCCATCACTACACCTTGTGGTAGCGAATTCCATAGTTTGGCTATGCGCTGTGTGACACAGTTTTGGCTTGCTGCTGCAAGAGTTTAACCGCGCAATCCTATGTGCACTCACCTAGAAGTAAGCCTCATTGAACTGAATGGGCTTGCTTCTGAGTAGACATCCATAGGTTTGCACTGTCAAAAACAAAACAGATATTAATCTAATTGTGTGTCTAGCAGTTGAGTCTTCTTTTTTATTTTTAATCTGAAGGCGGCACAAGAGGACCAGTCTAGATCTTAAAAGCCACTACACCCCACACTAGGGTCCCGATCTGGATCAGAGGACCTGCACCTACTGTAGCATAAAAATGGGGGGGGGGGGGAATGTAGCTGCTGGACATACATTTAAAGGAATGTCTGTTTTGGCCCTATGAAGTCAGCCTTCCTCAACCTGGTGCCCTCCAGATGTTTCGGACTACAACTCCCACAACCCTGCCCACAACACATCTGGAGGGGAACCAGGTGGGGAAGGTTAGGCGGCCGACTCTGCCTCGCTGCTCTGCGCGCGGCCACATCGCCAGATGAAAAACTGCGCCGCCACAGCCAGGCTTGCAAGAGCTCAAAGGGCGCCAAGCGGTCCGTAGTCCAGCACGGAAAGCGTCTGCCGGACCCCGTTCGTTACCCGTCAAGCTGCCACGAGGCTCTTGGCTGTGTTTCCATTCACGACTTGTAGCCAAGTTCAAGCCAGAGAAAGACGAGAAGGGCCGTAAAGCAGCCCCCGAAGCGGGAATGTGAATCCGCCTCTCACTTCTCCCCCTCAGCTTTCCGTGGGAAGTTGAGCGCCTGCAGGGAGAGCCCGGCGCTGCCCCCTTCGCGCCCGACTCCCACGGCCGCCTCCCCCTTCGCACCTGTCGCGCATGTCTCCGCTCCGGAGGCCCAGCCCGGTCACTTCGGCGCGATCCACGGGCACCCCCCGGCAGGACTTCACCGGGTAGATGACGAGACCCGACACGGCCCCCACCTGCACCAGCTGCCGCCGGCCTCGTCGCCGCCAGCGCCAGGCCGCGGCGGCCCCCAGGGCCAAAACCGCCGCCGAGGCGCAGAGCCAGGCCAGGCGAGACTGAGCCAGCGCCGCCGGCATCGAGGCCCGAACGAACCGCATGGCCGCAGTGCTGCGGCGACTGTCGCAGGGTAGTGAACTTGTCGGAGGCGGGCCTGGGCCAAGCCAGCCTCCTTCGTTCGCTCGTCCTTTGCCAGCTTCTCGCTTCTCAAGCTCGGTATGTGCTGTCGCTCCGGTTTCCTACGGGGGGCCTGCATTTATTCTGGCACCAGTTCTCTTTGGCAACTGCACTGTTTGCTTGTAACCCCATCACTTGGTTTCCAGAAGTCTTTTCTTTAAAGGACACACACACACATTCACACGCACACAAACGGCTGCAAGAATAAAATAATTCCGCTTCAACATCTTAACTGGAAATAGCTATTACACAGCTCTTTAAAAATAATCCAATAAATCAAACAGTTTTAGTGTATCTTTGCTGCAATTTTAATAAAAATTCTACAGTTTTCTTTTAAAATAATCCAATAAATACCATAAAAAACTGTTTTGAACACTTTGCCCCTTTCCTTCCAGGTCAGCCAAAAATGCTGTTTGCCTAATAGGCCTTGTTATCCAGAGTGATTTGTGGGCCTTTGTACATGTCCTAATTCTGTCACTTCCGAATTCCCTTCAGAGCTATTCTCACTACAAGTACCTCGAGTAGGAGATAAACATCAACTAGAACAGGCAGCATCTCTCCACCCCATTCCAGCACTGAAGACAGCTCCCATATAGGCACAAAAGTGTTTTAAACACTGAGCTAGACAGATGTCTGTTTCTTCCACATATGCTTTATTTTCCAGTTCCAGGTTCCCTCTGGAACTGGAACTCCTCCATATTTATGAGGAGTTGCAATTCCAAAGGCTCCCACATAATATAATATAGGTAGCCATAGGAAGCTTGAGTGTACATAAATCAACCCATCTTAATTTCCAAAGGGTTAGCCATATTACTCTTGCAGCAAAAACAATGAAGGGTCTCGTGGAACCATAAAGACTACAAATTTATCCACGAAACATCCCAGTATCAATTTGTTGGTCTTTAAGATGCCACAAGCTTTTTGTTGTTTTTCATCATACTTTATCCTTTAGAGTAATATACATTAGACTTTTATACATTACATCCCTCCCCTACCCCAGGTATCTAGGTGCACACATCATTCATTGGTGTGATCCTTGACTGAAAAATGCAGTGAATGAATCAGCTTTAGTTGGCAGTAACACAATGCTAATTCACTTTGAGTTCCTCAGGATGACATTGATATAGCTCCCTTTGTATGAGCAAACTGGTTATAGGTGCAGTCCTAAGCTCTCTTGAATTCTATAGGACTTGCCTGTCAGTAAACATGCTCATGTTCAGACTATAAGACCAACAGTCCTATGTAGATTGAACTCCATGAGAATTACTTCCAAGAAAAATGCACAGAATCAACATGTAAGGCTGTAGTCCTAAACTTGGCACTCTCATAGAAATCACAGTTGCAATAGGGACTACTATTATTGTAGTAACAAGAGGTTCTAATAATGAATATGCCACCGAAGCATTACATTTTAGCACTTAAAATACTACAACGATTTATCTTTAGATTTGAGTTTATTTCTGTTTGGTTTGCCTCTGAGGCAAGTAGTTTTTATTCAACAATTCACATACATAAAGTTATCTCCTAATCAGCTTCCCTTGCTCCAAAGCCCACCTGGCCCCTAGTAGTTATGCAAGTTCCAGACTTTTAAAATAGTGTGCAAAGTTAAATTGCATAACTGTAAAACAGTTCTGCACCTTACATCCCAGTCATGTTTGCTGTTAATACAACACTGTTTCCACAGCAACCATGAAAGTAACAAATATGACAAATATGCTTCTTAAATACCCATGTACAATGGGTGTGTACATGGCCCTGAACAAAATGTCCATGAACAAAAAAACATGAGAACAGCCCTGCTGGATCAGACCAAGGTCCATCTAGTCCAGCATTCTGTTCACACTGTGGCCAACCACTGTGGCCAACCTTGTAGGAAACCCTCAAGTAGGGCATGAGTGCAATAGCACCTTCCAAGTCATGTTCCCCAGCAACTAGTGTACACACTGCCTCTGATACTGGAGCCATCAGGACTTGTAGCCTTATCTTCCATGAATTTGTCTAAATCCCCTTTTAAAGCCATCAAAACGGTGGTCATCACTACAACTTCTGGTAGTAAATTCCCTGGTTTAACTATGTGCAATGTGAAGAAGTAGGTATGGATCTACTTGAGTGGATAAGAATGTGCACACCAATTACATTTCGTACACGTTGCGGGAAACAGTGGTATACTTGTGGCAAATGACACTGCCATATTGTGATGCCACTTTTAGAAAACATTGTTCATACAGTCAGCTAGGGTGGCTCTACAATAGTGTGGCAGAGAGGCAGTACAAATCCCTTCCTTCAACTACACATCCACCTACGTGAAATGGCATAAGCCACCTATGTAAAGTGGGCATTCTATACACCTGTGTGTGTTAGGGCATCGGACTTCAATTGGTGGTCCGGGACCCACTAGTGGGCTGCACCCAGAGATGTCAGAGAGATCCACAACGGAACCAAATGAGTTCAGATTTGACCCAGAAATCCTGCAGCGGACCGGCTTTTCCCCTGTCAGGCAGATTCTGCAGACTTGCTGACCAGTTTTATACATTTCCCAAACATTGTGCAAATTGTGTCATAGAAAAATATGCAAAATAAAGAAATCCGGCCACAAATATACATTTCCCCATAGGCTAAAGCATGAAGTTGTGCATTTTTGCATTTGCGCAAATTTGGGGGAAAAATGCATTTGCGCAAATTTGGGGAGAAATGCATTTGCGCAAATTTGGAGGGAAATGCATTTGTGCAAATTTGGGGGGAAATGCATTTGAGCAAATTTGGGGGGGAAATCCAATTCCATCGATGGGCAGACAATGGAACGAAAGGCACCTGACAATCCATGAAATACAGATGGAATGGATTTTACACAGTCCGTACATCCCTAGCTGCACCCTGACCTAAGGCTGACCACAATAACAACACTATCACCATACAAATATATGGTAAAAAATAAGAAATGTGTCTTCAAATGTATGTTTGGGCTAAAGGTGGGTCCTGCTTCTGAAAAGGTTGAAGAATACTGGTTTAGGGGAAGGGCTTACTCTATTTGTCCACCACATTGCAGTAGCGCTGCTCCTGCTGCCTCTATGAATCAGAGATAAGGGTTTTTTAAAGGCAAATGGCAACTTCCCTGAGCAGCTTCAAAAGTTTCAAAACTCTACAGAAGGAAGGGAGCGTAAAAGTAGAAAAATAACTATGGCAAGCTATCATCAATTCATATCTAGATGAAATGTTAACAAGTAATGTTTTGCTTCTACGCTAATTAATAACAGGAGCAGAGCTTAGAACACAATCTAAGCTCTAAATTGAGCAGAATCAAATCAACGCAGTAATTCATATGTAAAAGCATTTAGAAGATTCATGTTCAAAATAGACAGCCAATTAGAAAATACTACAGGCCAGTTTCCCTGAGAATTATAGCCAATACGTTGAAACTTTACCAAGGAAGGATAAAAGGAAATACAAAGGGGGTGATTCTTAAACTGTACCTATAGTTTATAATTATTAATATGGCACAAAACAAGATACAAAGGACCTGTAAAGCACATTACATTAAAGCAGCAGTCATAGAATCTGGTGTAAGGGTCTTAACTCTAGTGCAAAAGCCCATCTCTTCCTCATCCCACCCCCCAAGCTGGCAACAGAATGTGAACTTGCAAAGTAGCCACTTCTGGTGGTACAGCACCATATTTTCCCTGCAGTTTTCCACAAAGTGGACCGGGGGTATGGGGTAGAATTATAGGTGCCATAAAGCCGTGCACAAAACTGCATTGGCCATTGCTGCTACCCAAGTCACTTTTACTGTATTTACCACAGACCATTACAGCATTTCTGCTACTATGTAACCAGTAAAGAATGTACCTACCTTGATTAAAAATTCAACAAGGAAGATAATATATGGTACTAAAGCAATGTTCAATTATTAGTAGCCATGACCTTGTGAATTTTGTAACTATGATTTTTTTAAAAATTAAGAAAACGTGCAATTAGAAATCTTTCTTCTTTTTTGTAAGGTTTTCAGAAGGTTGCGGTTTTTTAAGGGGTCAGAAGGAGCTGTGTATTCTGCAGTAAATTTAATACTCTGAAGCAATTTGAGAAGCAGCTACTAAATTTGCCTCCAGATGGCAACTTTGACATTGTTTCTCTAGCCACAGAACAATGGAATGAAGCTTGTGTCCTAACCACTGAACTGCAGGTCAGGAACAATCTGCAAGGCTCTGAGATGAGGATTTCTATGGGGCAGTATCCAACTGTGTCATTCCGCTAGCACAAATGATGTTGCGCCTGCAAACACTAGGTTCCAAACTATTCACAAGAGGAGAATCCATCTAAAGTTACATTTGCGCACATAGCTGCACAAGCAATTGCGCATTATGGTTGCACAACCGGTTCCTGTTGCTCAATGGAAATATACGGCAGAGCTCTGCTAGGGCTATTTAAGTTTATGGAATGACAGCGTTGGATACTACTCTATCAGTGGAAGAGCTCTTGCTTCTTCCTCATTTTCAGTATCTATTAGCATGCTAGTTAGTTACAGGATTTTCTTTCAAATTTTACTGATGTTCATAGCTTTAGGATGCTCAACATTGGTACACTTTTTCGTAAAGTTGGTATAGTAGACAATTGTCAGTAGTTTAGCATCAGGTGACCAAAGCATCATAAAGAATATTTTATCTTGTCTTAATTTTATATTGAAATCCCAGTTCAATTTTATACTAGCCTTTCTGGACAATCCAAATGGCAACATTCATCCTACTTGGGGATGTTTCCCTGTCATCAGGCAAAGCCTGTCCCAAGAATATTTTAGCTTCCTAAACATAGCACTCCAGTTTCCTAAAAATAGCACTGTATCCTATCCATAGAATATGGGGAAAGCCCTGCTGTGAAGGTCACAAATGCTATATTCTGCAACAGAAATGCTACATCAAGGAAGTACATGTGGACTGTGCACCATAATTGTGGAACAGACATGTTAAAAACACTGATTAAAAACACCGATAAGGTGGAAAGGCCCTAACTCACTTTTGTGATTACAGTTATAAAACATTTGCTAACGAAGGCACATGCGTTAGGCGAGTGTGTTGAAGGTACCCAGCTCACTTTATAAGATCTAAAGATTTCATAGGGAATCTTCCTAGCCGGCAGATGTACAAAAGATATCTTAACAAAATGTTTGCAGAATCTATTTGCAAAGAAACTGAACAAGTGTACTTCACTGCATAGACATCTCCACAACTATATTATCTTGTACACAGGATCTCCAACTTCAACTATTCCAGTTTTATCAATTCCATATAGCCATCCAAAGGGAGGATTAGACTTAAAGTCATGTTGTTCAGAAGGATCACACTTGCGGTAACTATAATCAGAGAAAGGGAAATGACATGTAATTGATGGAAAAATAGAATTAGGCTAAAATAATCTTGACATTAAAATGGGTAGAATACAAGAGAACTGTAAAGTGATCGTGAATGAACACGCTTATAAGGAATGTAGATAAAGAACATCTAGCTCATTAGCAGTGTTACAATGGCAGAATCATTTCTTAAAATGTAACATTTGTATGTAAAGAGGCTTGTCATGTTTTACAATTATACACTTACACAGCATAATGTAAAGACTTGTCAGAAAACAGCTATATACTATGTGCTCTGGTTCTAAATCAGAAGCATGAAAAGCATATAGCAAAAGGTAGTACATTGTTAAAATCGGCTCACAATAGAGTCTTTAGAATCATAGCATCCATTCTCTGGAACTGCCTAGCAATACAAATTAGACAGGCATCGACCCTCCTGGGTTTTCAGTGCCTACTGAAAACATACTTGTTCCAAGAAGCTTTCCCACAATGGTGATCATGTCCTCCATATCCAATAATAATATACAGTGTTTTATTATGGCTTTATACTGTATTGTTTTGTATATCACCATATGATGTTCATTTTAATGTGATTCATAAATATTGGTAGATAAATAAAAATTTGAAAAACCAGTCAAGCACACTGGATTCCCAGTGCTGGCAGATGGCTAATCCTCTTCAATACAGTGGACTGCCAGGAATACAAAAGGAGACAAGCACCAGACCAGCACATTTTTGTCTGTATTGCAGGCTTTGAAAGTATATTAATGCTCTTCTGAACCCTTTCAAGAGCTTCGTGCACACATGCCTTAAAAAAGCATACAGCTCTTTTAAGATGCAAGAGCTTATATAACTTATTTTAAGGAGCAATCCTATGTGGATCGACGGTCACCTCCGACCCCGGGGGTGACCGCCTATCCACTGCAGGGCGAGAAGAGTGGTGAGGAGCACATCTCCTCCACACTCCTGCCACCCTGCTTTCATGGATAGACAGCCGATTTCAGCTGTCTAGCCACGGGACATCAGAGCGCGGGGAGGGGCGGCCGGATGACACATAGGAAGTCTCGTACCGGCACTTCCGACCTCCCCACCCCACCCCCAGAAATGTCCTGTTTTCCAAGCTCCACACTGCTCTTCTGAGTGCAGAGCACAGGGTTGATCCGCACTGCCTACAAGGCAGCACAGGAGGGGGTACTTCTCAGGGAACCGACCAATCCTATGGCCGTCTAGCCGCTGACTAGCGGCCATAGGATTGCGCCCTTAAATAGTTTCAGTTTTGACTGTCTGATTGCTGCTGTTAAACACTGATAAATTATCATAGGGCTGATTCAAAAACAAAAGGGAAGGAGGGAAGGCACCAGTAGGGGAGATGAAGAGAAGCAGTACCTCAAAGGTACAGAGAGATCAGTGAATTAAAGGCCCAAAGTGTTTTGAGTTAGGAGTAGAGGAACTTCAGCAGTTCGTCTGAAGAAACTGATATGCAGTACAATCCTATACATGATTACTCAGAAGTACGTTCCATTGAGTCAAATGAGACTTACTCCCAGGTAAATGAGTACACCTAGTGCTCAATTTGTAAGTATGAACCAGCACAGAGACATACAAATGTACAGAGAAGAAATAATCATATATCTGCTAACTTTTTAGTGTTTTCAGTGGTTCCTCTCTATTCATGATCCCAGTGTCTGGATCAAGTGTTGTAAAAATGCATCTGCAGTCATAAAAAACATTAAAATTAAGATGCATTCCCTCAAGAACAATCTTAATTTCATCTTATAAGGAGCTTTTCTAAGAACACTGAAAGCATTTGTAACGGGGTGGAGGTAAGAGATCAAATGATAGTGGGTGCAAAGACCCCAACTCTGCTCTCTTACCTGGGACAAGACATTCTTCCTTTCAACTGCACACTACCAATCAATATTTCAACCCAAGTATCCTACAGAAAAATAAAAATTGTATTGGAGTAGACACCTACTTGTTTTCATTTAACCATTCTCCAGTAATTCATGCCAGTACTAAAGCAGATGACTATGTCCATAGTTTCCTTATAACACTCAACTAGATCATACTAGAAAGGCTATTAATATTTATTTATGAACACGGTGGTTCTCTTGAAACTACACACCTTCTTACAATTCTTCTGGGGAAAATAAATATTATGGCACAGAAATTAGGATTCTGAATAAAAGCAGCAGCCAAGGCAGATTAAAAGAGATCAGTAATACTTACTTCCTCATAAGGACTACAATCTGTAACAAGAATGTTTGGCCGAAAGTTTGTTATTGCAACTTCCTGTTCTAGCCGGGTATTTAGATCATCCAAGGAAGCTTCAGAAATTAGCAAGATTGGACTGCCTTCAGCATAGGCAACCTATACAGATAAAAAGAAAAAGGGTTAGCATTGACAGTGGCTATACTATTCAGTGTATAACTACAAAATAGATAAAATAATATTTCCAATGGAGCTAGCGTATGTAAGAAAATATAATCTTTAAGTTATATAGAACTTTCCATTACGCAGAAGAATGGGTCTGTGCAACTTAAAAACCTGCACTATTTTACTTCAGAAATTACTCCAATAAAAGACATTACATTACCTATTTTCTATTTCTTAAGAAATAAACACAAACTAGTGGAATCACAAGACCATGCCATTGCAATATCCTTCCTCCGGTAGAATTTTTTTTTAAAAATGAGTGCAAGGGTAGCTAACCCTGTAATTAAGGACATGTTCCAACCATACTGTGATAGTTTCACTATTTCCTTCTTCCTCATGGCTGTACTAGGGACTCAAGTCACCATTGCTTCACCTTAGCTACACAGGTGTAGTGATGTCTTACCAGACAGGAGCTGTAGGATACCCACTAATCAAATTAGTATTGGATACAGAATAAATAGAAAGTTCAACATGTGTAGTTAGCTTATAAACTGACTATTATTATTTAGAAAAAATACAGCATATACAGAATATACATAATTAAGACATACAAAATATTATCACAGAAAATCCACTAGTTAGAACTTAATTAATAGTCTAATTCACTATAATAAATGTCTTACTCTCAGTCTGGAAGCTGAGCTTTGCTCTGGTGCAGTAGATATGTGTGGAAGTTACTTTCCTATAATCTAAGCAGAGTTTATAGCTTTCTGAATCTAATCATCTCTGTGGAACATTAGGGAACACAATTTGTTGTGAATATTGAACAAAAGTAATAACACTTCGGTTCTGTTTTTAGTTCGTTTGGGGTTGTTCTGGTAGCCAGTTTTACATACAAGCTCAGATTTGAACTGAAAAGTTTTGATCTAGTAATTCCTGGAGGCACAAGGCCAGATCTGGACCAAGGGGAAGGGGTGAGCTGCTAAGCTCTCAGAGTCAACATTGTTTTGACGATGTTACAAGTCCTTCCTCAGTTTAAGGTAGGGGAATGTATTTAAGAAAATTACTATTTATTTATTTATCTATATTAAACATTTTTTCTTAACTCATTTTAATTATTTATTCTCCTCTCGTCTAGACTACTGTAATGCGCTCTATGTGGGGTTACCCTTGAAGATGGTTCAGAAGCTGAAACTGGTGCAGAACATGGTGGCTCCCCTGATTAAAGGCAGCCGCCGGCGTGATCATATCACTCAGGTGCTGAAGGAGTTGCACTAGCTACCAGTTGTTCTCCGGGCCAAATTCAAGTTGTTGGTTTTGACCTTTGAAACCCTATACAGTTCTGGCCCAGCCTATCTCAAGGAGCGCCTCCAGCAACCCCAGACAGGCCGCTCAACAAGATCAGTCTCGAATGGCCTTCTCTTTGTCCCATCAGCCAGGATAGCTAGGCTGGTGAGGACGAGGGCCTTCTCTGTGGTGTCCCCCACTCTGTGGAACTCCCTCCATAGGGAACTCCGCCATGCCCCCTCTTTAATGAGCTTCCGCCATGCACAGGCAGGCGTTTGGGGTGGGTTAGGGTATTTTTAAATAATGTTTAATGTGTAATTTTACTGTTTTAAATTGTACTGCTGTACATTGCCCAGAGTGCCAGGTGACTAAGAAATTTAATAAATTTCACCCAGATGGGTGATTAAGAAATTAATTAAATAAATAAATTTGTGAAGCCCTCCTTTGCAAACTTCATTTTAAAATGACACTTTTCCTTTTTTTCTTCTTCTTTTCTCCAATACAGTATTTTGGTTGTTACCAGATAGTAGTCTAGTTGCCCGGACTTGTTAAGATAAAAAGTAGTGCAAAACTATCCTTGAGTTTTTGCTCCACTACGTTCTCATAGAATCATATATATTTTTCAGCCTGAGGATCCATCTGTATCTGGGCCTCACAGAGTTCTGTGAATCTGGATTCTGGTTCACCTGAACACGAGCATTCATTTTGCCTTCATTATAGCTAGGCCTGGGAATGTGTATTCATCTTTTTAGTTCCCTTAGCTTGGGACAATAGTTAAGCACTTCTAAGTCTCATTGACTTAAAATAGATGTGATAAACATAAGGTTAAATCTCTGCAATTGAAATGGGACTTAAAAGTGCTTAACTTTGGCTGGATTGTGCCTTAAACCAGGACTGGTGCAGGCCTTCCTGCTGCCTGAGGTAGCATGCGCATCTGCCACACCTCCCCCTCGTGTGCTGTGTCTCCCAGACCCACACACTGTATCTCCCCCCATATCATTTCCCTGTGGTGTCTCTCCCCTGCTGCATCTCCAGCCCCACCCCACACAGCATCTGTCTCCCACCTACTTTCCCATTATTGCATTGCCGCCACTACCACTGTCGCTGTCATTGCTGAGACAGGCAGAATCTCCAGAGACACCTAATTGCTCTTCTCTCCCACATGGAAAATGCCACAGCAGGACAGTGGCTGGCAGGGCTCTCCAGAGCACCTGCCCAGCTGAGCACCTGCCCATCCAGCAGCACAGTGAGTGGGGGGGGGGGCATCTGTGTGTGTGTGGGGGGGTGCTCCTTGAGCTGCGAGGAGCACGTAATTTGACACTCCTCTCACTCCGCCACCTGAGGCAGGTGAATCACCTCACTTCATGGGAGGGCCACCCTGCCCTAAACATTCTTCTATTTCCCATACTGCAGTTCATAACTAAACATACCCCTCCACAAAATCCTACTGGAAAAGTAAAACAGGTCTACTTTCATGACCAAGTACTTTAAAAACAGGACTGAAAGAAAATGTTTAAAGGAGATGTTAAAGGAGATGTTTAAAGGCTGCACACTTCCAAGGTGGACATCATATGATCTAAAGCAGCCTTCCCCAACTTGGTGCCCTACGGTTGTGTTGAACTATAACTTCTGTCATCCCATCGGACATGCTGACTGGGATTATGGGAGTTGTAGTCCAATGTATCTGAAGGGCACCAGCTTGGACAAGGCTGATCTAGACAAATAAGTAATTGGGTTCTTATTCTTCTCCTTGCAAGTGACATCCTATGTTGGAACTTTCATACAATGCTCTCATCATTATCCCAAACACACTAGGACAAAAAGCCCACTGATTTCAACAGAACTGACTTCCAAGTATATATACTATGGATTGCGGTCTGAAACTAATACCATACTAGCATTCTTTGATGCACAAATTCAGGGAATGCAAAGTAAATGCCAACTCAATACTTTAGTAAACATTAAACATGTATTTTTGAGGGAAACTGTCTTCTGACCTCATCTGTAAGTTGAAAAGCAGGCAGAATATCTCTTGGCTTCCTTGTTAGCATGTTTGCTTCATAATGGACCAATCGACAATGCTCCACGTTCAGAAAGGTGGTGATCCATTGAGCTGCCTCATCTCCACAGTCTCTACCTTGAGCTTGCATTCCAAACCGTCTAAAAGATCATGAGACACATTCCGCAATTGTTTGAAAGCTGGGCATTCAATATAAATCCTCACATTTCAAAATTATGAGTGCTCCCACTGCTTTGGCCTTCTGTGTTGTGCTTCTGTACTGACAGTGACTGGAACTATTGTACCACAGAGAAGTAGGCAAGGGAGAACCCATATATAACAATTAACAATAACAGAAAGGATTTCTGTGTCATCTTTTCTCACATACATGCCACATGAACCCCTAATCTAATATTTATCTCTAAATCTGGAAAGAAAAACAGGGAAAGATATTCCACTTGCACATTGGATCTGGGCCAAGCAAGGGCATAAAGTGACTTAAGGAACAATCAGAGGCTGTCAACTATCCTAGACAGGGCAACTGGAGCATGGAGGGGATCATCTCCTCAATACTCCAGCTGCCCTGCATTTTTGCCTAAACAGCTGATTCTGCCTATCTAGGCACAGCTTTGGGAAGGGGAGGGAAGGGGCCTAGAGACCACGCTGGCTACAAGGGGGCAGAGACCATGGTTTCTGGGAACTGAGGTCACAGCCCGGGCTCCAGCCTCGGTTCCCAGAAACCAAACAATCCTATGGCCCTCTAGACAGTGTCTAGTGGCCATAGGATTGCTCCCTTGCTCAAATGTAATTAGGAAAAATATAATGACAATCTGAGATATGTTTTTTTAGCTCTCGGTATTTCCCCTTTGACACCCGTAATAAATGGCAGAGGGTTTTAGTGAGCGAGAGATGATGATGATGACTGTTATAATTATTACTATTATTTATTACATTTCTATACCACCCAAAGCCGAAGCTCTCTGGGCAGTTTACAAAAGTTGTAAGGGACTTCACCAACTGGATTGGAGAAGGCATCTCTATACTCATGGGTTTTATGTCTCAGGAGTTATAATGTTATATGTCAACTTGTACGAAGGGAAACTGGTTTGAACCTATCATTCTATCAATATCTGCAAATATGCCATCAATATCTGCACATTAAGAATTACATTCAAAATGTTATTAGACAGACAAATATGAGTCAATCTCTTATGCCTTTTGAAAAGATTACTATCTCAGATAAGCAAAAAGGATCTCAATTATATGGTATACTGCAAGACACAAACGAGGAAAATAATACCACAAAACAGGATCAGCAGAGAGAATTTAATGTTATTATTTATTTATTTACAATGTTTGTGTACTGCTCCACATCAAAGATTTCAGAGTGCTGAACAACAAAAACAAAAAATTTGTTAAAACAATTAAGGGGGCAATACTACGGCCACTAGTCAGAAGCTAGACAGCCATAGGATATGTCAGTTTCTGGGAACCGACCTCAGAGCCCACGCTCCAAGGTCGGTTCCCAGAGAACTGACCTTCCGCCCCGCCCGCGCTGCCTTGCAGGCAGCTCAGAACGGCCCCATGCTCGGAAGAGGAGCACAGAGTGGGGAAAATGGGGCTTTCCAGGGCGGGGAAGGCGGAAATGCCGGTACAATACATCCTATGTGTCGTCTGGCAGCTGCTTCCCCAGCTCTGCCTTCCCACAGCTAGACAGCCACAAATGCAGGGCAGCTGAAGTGCGGAGGGGACAATCCCCTCCGTGCTTCTCCTGCCCTGCATTGGATAGGTGGCCCAAGTTCAGAGGTGGCCGCCTATCCCCACAGGATTTTTTTTTTTAACTGATTTAGATTTAAATTATACCTGATTTAGAAATATATACTAAAGCTGCAAGACTTGGATTACATATACCCTCAAAAGATAATTTCTGTAAGATGCTACAAATGTAATAAATAAATAAGTGGTATCATACTCCCATCAAGATTGCAAAAATATATCCAAATGTATTAGATACCTGTATGGTGTGGAAGAGGTAAAGTACATTTGTCTGCATATGGAGGGCATGTAACAATACTGGAAGGCCTTTTTTAGGCTATAAAAGATGTGATAGGATTGGTATGAGATTCAACTATCTCCACTAATGGCACTCTTGAGTTATATGAGAGGACAAGTTAGATGAGAGCATGAAGTAATGGTTTTTGTGCTAACTGTAGCATGCCAATTACTGGCAAAGGAACTGAGAACAGCTACATTGGCTACTGTTGGGGTACGATGGAGGAGAATATGAAAAATAATGTTTATGAATAAAATTATTAGCAATATATATTTGTGTAATTCACTGGAGACGTATTGATATATATGTGGTGTAGGGGCTAGAGTGTTGGACTGGGAGTTGGGAGATCCAGGTTCTAGTCCCCACTCAGCCATGGAAGCTCACTGGGTGACTTTGGGCCAGTCAGAGACTCTCAGCCCAACCTACTTCACAGGGTTGTTGTTGTAAGGCTAAAATGGAGAGGAGGAGGATTACGTATGCCACCTTGAGTTCCTTAAGGAGGAAAACAGGCGGGATATAAATGTAATAAATAAATAAATTAATAAATAATAAATAAATAAATATGTTAGCCACAACAGACATTTTAACAATGAATTAAACTGATTCAATTTGTAGGTTGGTGATAAATACATAGTGTAATATCCAACTATGCCTCAGTGCTAGCGCTAATGATGCCAAAATTCATCACTTTTCTGCATTGCTCTAGCAAGTGCTAGTTACGTTGCGCAAATTTTGGTTTCCACTAGCACAATATCATTAGCACTAGTGCTGGGACCAATAGTAACAACAACAACAACAGAAGTCATTTAGTAGTTTCCTGGCTTGTATTCAATATAAGATAAAATACATTATTTTAATTTTATTTCTGTAAAACATTTACAGATATAGAAAACTGATCATGAGTTTTCTTTTCAACATTTGTATATTTATTTGACGTTCAATTATTTTTAAGTATTTTTTTTAAGGAAAGAAATGAGGTAAAATAGAAAAACACTATTTTCCGGGGAGCATGTAGAAAATAATTGTCCTTAATACCTGCAGTCCCAGACCAAATTTGTGCTGGGGAGTTCAACAGGAATCCTCAGTGCCTTCATTTCTGGAGCATTCAGGGTTAAATAGCCATCTTCACAGGTTACAGAAACTAGCACTAAGCGAGGCACCTGCTTAGCAGACACCATATCCCCATCTTCTTTTATCACAGTCCAACACCTGAATTAGAAATCATGCATTTTTTAAAGTTAAAAGCACCCTACATATCATACTATTAACCCAATCCCAAACATACTGCATCCTTTGAACACAGCTGGACTTCACTTCCAGTAATATGTTCATTATCAGGATGCAGAGACATGGAATAAAATATAAAACTATGCGGTACAATGCTAATGTTGAAGTATCACTATGCAATGTAGAGAGAAAAAGAGAAACTTTGTAAAATTCTTTGAAGGCACATACTCTTTCAAGCCCCTTCATGGATCGCTGCCTTGTTGTGGCGAAGGGGCTTGCGTAACTCAGTGAAGCCATAAGCTATGCCGTGCAGGGCCACCCAAGACGGACAGGTCATGGCAGAGAGTTCTGACAAAATGTGGTCCCAGTAATAATGTATGGCTGTGAGAGCTGGACTATAAGGAAGGCTGAGCGCCGAAGAATTGATGCTTTCGAACTGTGGTGCTGGAGAAGACTCTTACGAGTGCCCTGGACTGCAAGGAGGTCAAATCAGTCCATCCTAAAGGAAATCAACCCTGAGTGCTCATTGGAAGGACAGATAATGAAGCTGAAGCTCCAATATTTTGGCCACCTAATGCGAAGAGAAAACTCCCTGGAAAAGACCCTGATGCTGGGAAAGACTGAAGGCAAAAGGAGAAGGGGACGGCAGAGGATGAGATGGCTAGATAGCATCACCGATGCAATGAATATGAACTTGAGCACGCTCCGGGAGAGAGTGCAGGACAGGAAGGCCTGGCGTGCTATCACGAAGAGTCGGACACGACTGAACGACTGAACAACAACAACTCTTTCAAGAACTCCTTTGTGAAGATTCTTTTCCACTCAGTATGTTAGATTCTGATCCCACTTTTTTATCCAAAACACAGAAACACAGAAAGCACAGGTATGACGTCCTTAATGTTGTAACTCTTATTTATTTAGGGCGCAATCCTATGAATGTTTAGACAGAGAAAAGGCCTACAACTCCCAGCATTCCCCAGCAAGCATGGCTGGCTGGGGAATGCTGGAGTTGTAGGCCTTTTCTCTGTCTAAACATGCATAGGATTGTGCCCTTAATTATTTATTTAAAATATTTATATACCACCCTTTATCTTACGGTACCAGGGTGCTCTGCAAAATGTAATTTTAAAAATTAAAAACAATCCTAATGAAACCACACACACAAAAAAAGACAGATCCATAAAATAGGCAAGAATGTCACCCAGCCTTATAAACCAATTTAATTAGGTTTTAACCTAATGCTGAAAATAACATAATACCACCCAGACAGCTTTAGCTACTGGGTGGTATAGAAATGTAATAAATAAATAAAATCTCCCCTATGAGAGAAGGTTACAACAGCTGGGATTGTTTAGTTTGGAAAAAAGGAGGGTAAGGATAGACATGATTGAGGTCTACAAAGTTATGCATTGTGTGGAGAATGTGCATAAGGAGACATTTTTCTCCCTCTCTCAAAATACTAAAACCCGGGGTCATCCCATGAAGCTGATTGGTGGGAGATTCAGGACAGATAAAAATAAGTACTTCTTCACACAACGCATGTTAAACTGTGGAATTCGCTACAAGAAGTATATACAAGAAGTAGTGATGGCCACCAATGTGGATGGCTTTAAAAGGGGGTTAGACAAATTCCTAGAGGAAAAGTCTATCAATGGCTACTCGTCTTGATGGCTATGTGCTACCTCCAGTACCAGAGCCAGTGAGACTATGTTGCTGGGGAACATAGGTGGGAGGGTGCTGTTGCACTCATGCCTTGCTGGTGGGTTCCTGGTCAACAGCTGGTTGGCCACTGTGTGAACAGAATGCTGGACTAGATGGACCCTTGGTCTGATCCAGCAGGGCTGTTCTTATGTTCTAATCTGTGCCAGGCTTTTCCTCTACTGCTGCAGCCTCAGGCCCAGTTCCTCAGTAGCTGCTGTAAACTTTCCCCGACATTCCTTCTTAATGCAAGCCAAGGGTGTCCCCACCCTTATTCGGGGGGACTTCCAGATTGCTTTGGTCAAATCGGAAATCTTCCCCTCCCCCTTTCAGCAGGAAGACTGGCTCATCCACCCATCTTTTCTATCCTGCTTCTGAAGGGGTTCCCTTTACTGTTGAGCAGACATAGGGAGAATATTTACTTATCCATGTGCTGCTGTCTGGGTTATGGACCTGCAAGTGGCCATGGAAGTGTGACTGGCAGAATGGCACAGCTAGACAATTTTAGACCTGGGACTTAGGGCGCAATGCTATAACTTCCATGCCCGATGCTCATAAGCCTCTGAGCTCGGAGGCTTATGAGTATCCAGTGCAGAGCAGGAGGAACGGTGGAGGTGGTTGTCACCTCCGTTGCTCCTCCCACTCTGCATTTCAGCTCTCCAATCCCACCCCCTACCTGCCCACCAGAAAACCTCCCACGCGAGGTTGTTTTTGCAACCTCAGGGAGGCAGCCAGTGCAGTTCTCTCCATGCTGGCTGCAAGGGAGAGGGGGTGGGGAGTGTGGATTCCCAGCTCCAAGGTCGGAGCACTGTCTCCAACCTCGGGGGGGGGGGGAATCCGACAGTATCCTGGGGCCCCACAGACACTGTCTAGGGGCCACAGGACTGCTCCCTCAATGGTCTTATGGGGTGGAGGGAGGAGACTTTAGACAGCCATGTGTATGACTTCAGTTGTGAGGCACACAATTAACACTTTTGTTCTTCCCTTATCACCACTACTCCATGCTTTACAAGTGCTTCTACATTCCTGATATATTGGTGCAAAAACAAAAACTGCTTGCCTGCCTGATTTTTTAAAAGAAGAAATCCTCTGACCACGTACAGTTTTACATCTTAAACTCACTGAAATCGTACCACCATCATGAGTACAGCAATAAAACGGGGTTGTTTCTGCTGCCCTGATTACCAAATACATTTACTTGGGAATAAGCAAAATGTTGTTGTAGAGGCTGCCCAGTAGAGGCTGGTGGCTCCGATGTGAATCCACTGCAGGTTTCAGTCAGGACTCTAAAGGAGCTATCCAAGATGTGTTGCACCTTGGACAGCTTCTTTAGAGTTCTGACTGGTTCTGACTGAAATCTGGAGCGAATTCATTGCCCCACTGACATCGAAGCCACTGGCCTCCACTGGTAGAAACGGTTAATATTTTAAAACAAACATTTGTAACCATGCCCAGTTGGCTGCCCCCTGGCTATAAAGTGATTTTTAAAATTAGAAGAATGCTGTGGCGACCTGGTGGGCCTTGCCAACCCAGGTGAAGAAGCTAGGACTCCATCACCTGTCACCCCCTGGGTGATCATGTGGGGGTCCCTTGGACTGTGGGGCCCTGGATTTCGGCCCCAAGATCCAGCCTTAGTTGCACCACTGCCCAGTTGTTTTCAGGTTGTTTGCACCTTATCTCTTTTTCCCTCTGCTTCGTTAACCTACATCGGCCTCTTTTGGGGTGGAGGTCAGAGGTTGGGGAGAGGGGATGTTCCTCCATCATAACAAGCTGTGAAGCCCATAGGAGCAGAGTTTATTACTGTTGCAGTGAGGGAGACGAAAAGCTGATGTGGGGGGAAAAGAAGAATGGAGTGGCATTTTTAGGGTTCCACAATCTAGCCACACAGACACAAAAGGGATGTGCCAGTGTCTTAACTATCTCTATTCATTTCTTATGTGTTTATGTATGAATAAATTACATTTCTATACCATCCAATAGCTGACGCTCTCTGGGCAGTTCAGAAAAGTCAGAACCATAAAATAACACAGGATAAAATATAAAACTTTGAAACGTTTAAAACTACAATATATAAAACCAAGGCAATAGCCACAAGCAGCGTAAAGATCTTAAAAACACATTTAACACATTTTAAACGCAAGAGAACCACATGGGCCCTAAAAGAGGCAGTTCTTTGGGCTGCCCCTCCAAGTAATTAATATGGGGGGGGCGTTATTGCAGGTCGCCTGTCAACCCCAATTCTACATAGAAATAAGGAGACAAGTTGTCCGTAAGGTCAAACAGGGAAACCATCCCGCCTCGGGAGAACGCGGTGGTCCGGATCATCCTGCCAAGGGCGGAGACGGCGAGGGGCGGTCAGACGGTCCGCGCAGCCCCGCGGAGGCGCGGCGCCCCTCGCTCGCCTGCCCATTCCCTTGACGCCCACGCTGACTTGCCTGTCTCTCATGTCCCCGCTGCGGAGACCCAGCTTGGTCAGCTCGGCCCGCTCCACGGCCACCCCCCGGCAGGACTTGACCGGGTAGATGAAGAGGCCCGACACCGTCCCCACCCGCTTCAGCCGACGGCGGCCTCGGCGACCCCGCTGCCAGCGCCAGGCCGCGGCCACCCCCAGGCCGCAAACGACAGCGGCGCAGAGCCAGGCGAGCGGCCACTGAGGCAGCGAGAGCCGGAAAAGCCCGGCGGGTTCAGCCATGATACAGCGGGAGCGGGGAGACACCACCTTGCTGGCGGGTGTCTGTCGGAGGTGGGCGGCTGTTCCCGGGCGTCGACCTCACTCCTGCCCAGCCGCTGCCGTGCGGAAAAGGAGATGCCCGCCCCAGTTCATTCCCTTTCGCCCTCGGGCAGCGGCAAAAACGGGGTTTCTTTCCCTCTTTTAAAAAACAAGGCCGAATAGCCTCGGAACGCCTGACCTAGCCCCAGCACGGCGCCAGTTTTCTCCCCTACCTACCCCTCCTTATCCCCTGACACGAGGCCCCAGCCAGACGGCCGCCGCCCACTCTTCGCCCCGAACTCCGAGGCCTCAAGCTGGAGAGACAAAAAGATTCAACACGCACCCTGTTACCAGACTACGGGCAGTCCTATGCATGTCTACTCGGAAGCCAGTGATCGAAGTGGGTATGGGATTGCCTATGTTACGCGAGCATCATGTGTCTTGGACTACAGCTCGCTTCATCAGGTGGTCGCTAGCCCACAAAAGCTTAGGCCACAATAAATCACTTAAAGATACCCCAATACTCTTGTTTTTCTATATGATTTTAACAAATTAACACAGTTGATAGGGCTGCAGCCAGCTTCTAACTGCAGTGACCTGGGAATAAGTCCCATTGACCTCTTGAACTCAGTGAAGCTTACTTCAGAGTAAGCATGCATAGGATCACATTATGTGTTTGCAAACTGCCTTGAAAATTGATGTTGATGGGTAGGAATTGCCAAGTGTGTGGTTGTTTTTTTTTAATTAATAGCAGGCATTGGTCACAATGGTGCAGTGTAGGACTCAAGCTTACCCAGCAGAAACTACTTCTGGGATGCTAAGGTGTGAAATGGGTAAGGGGCAATTTATTGTGGAAAAAAATGCTCAGCACATGTTCAGAAATGCCCATTTCTATTAATATGTTCTATGGCTGAGCCCATGCCAGTCGTGCACCTTGGGGCCTAAATCCAGGGCCCTGCAGCCCTGCCAGTTCCAAAATGACCAGGTGGGTCAGCTGCTGAGGACATGAGAAGCAAAATTCATTTTATTTCTGCCGTGATGATGGTGCTAAGATTTAAGAGAGTTTAAAATACAAAACTGCGCTTTTAAAAAAAATCAGGTTTGGCAAACAGTAGTAACATAAGAGGAATGTAGAAACACTTGTAAAGCATGGCAATTGGGGTGAAGAGAAATGTTAGCTGTGTACTTTATTTGTATTACAAAAGGGCCTTACGGACTGCAAGTACTTGAACATATATATAAATGCGTTTTTGCAGGTTTCGTTGCATTGAAATCAGTTTTTTTCAATCTACATTAACTTTTGCTTTGATGAAAATAATCAACTATATTCAAAAACTCAGCTCCATGATTATTTCCCTGTCTCCCTGACAATCTTCTGGGAATTATACTACTAATGCCTCAAACAACACATGCTGCCTCCACAAGGCAGGAGAACTGACCTGGTTCCCATGTAATGGGGTTTTTTAACCATGAATTGGTGGGGCCATGCCAGAGCGATCAAGCATGCTGCCTCCCGCACGCTCAACACTTCCACTTTGCATCAGCAACATGCGAAGCCAGAACTCTGGGTTGCTGAGGGACAAGCAGTCCTAAGTCTTAACCCAACAACCCATCATGGGTTAAAATTCTGAGTTGTTTGTCCTGCATTGAGCAGGGGGTTGGACTCGATGGCCTTCTAGGCTCCTTCCAACCCTACTATTCTATGATTCCCTCAACCCAAAGTTCCAGATTCACAGGGCGCATCAAACAACCCAGGAGTGGGTTATTTGTGAAAGCAGAAGCAAAGCAAAAGTGGGGAGTGTGTGGGAGGAAGCGCACACAGAGTACCACACAGCCCCCAACTATGAATTGTTCAAGCCAGTTAATCATTAGGTGTGAATTGGGCCACTGTGACAGAGTTCAGCGGTAAATGCTTACCGAAGAGTTAAGTCAAATTGATTTAAGCCTCTCCTCTGGTAAATTATAAAACAAATACAAATGGTATGTGTTTGAAACCCAGTTGCATATGTCCAAGCCTTTGGATTCAGTTCTGTATACATACAGAACATTATTAAGTATTCCTACTAGGTTTAAAGCATGCCTTATGGTTTACTTATCATTTTTATCAATGAAAATAAACTTGGCTGTGAAGAAGAAAAACACTAACAAGGAAGGACACCACATCGTTTTGCCAAGTTCATAAGCTATAAAGACTGTACATTATACAGAGATTTGGTTTAATAGCAGCTGTAAGAGATTTGTACAAACAGGATTGTAGACAAACATTTATAGAGAATTTCTCTGTTGCTTTCAGTCCTATGGAAAGAAACTCATGTATAAAAAATACCTTCAAATAGTATTTCCCAAGTCAGATCATTTAGGATGCAATCCTATGCATGTTTACACAGAAAAAAGTTCTACAGTTCCCAGCATTCCCCAGCCAGCTAACTGGGGAACGCTGTGAGTTGTCTGACTTTTTTCTGTTTGAACATGCATGGGATTGCACCTACAGTAGTCCTATACATGTCTACCCAGAAGTAAATCCCATTGCCTTCAAAGGAATTTACTCCCAAGTGAATGCGTACAGGATTGCAGCCTTACAAAGATTACAGTCACTAGAAAAAGATTTCCACTTTTCAATATTTGTCTAAACAAAGCATATATTGCAAAATTCGGAGCACATTTTACCCACTCCCATAATTTGTACCTTCTTGATGGAGGTACAAATTCTGTCCTAATGTTGAGAAAGCTTTTATCAATACACACACACACACACACACTGATTGTCTTTGTGAATTATAACAATATACAGCAGAAGATGACACAATGTGAGTGGTGCTGCAGTGCAATAAGATACTGAATGCATATGCTCTTGTCCAGGCCTGTATGTAACCAATCATATGTAACCAGGTCAGACTGAATCAATGTTATTTATTCCCAAGTAATATGTTTACAACCATAGTTTGTCAAATTATAAAGAAAAAACAATTGGCCACTAACTCCCAATAGGCTTGCATTAATCTGCTTGTAATGATAAAAAGTTGAATTCTGAAAGGGGTCATCTGATTATAGAACTACCATAAAAGGTATGCTTATTACTACTGTAATAATTTTGCTCTCCCTTCAAACTCCATGATCATTTCATTATTTAAAACAGCACAGTGTAATAAAATCTTACATACATTATTGCTGAATGCAAAATAGAAAATATTCAGTAGAAAGGCAGCTGAACAATTACTTCAATCACAGTTTTCACAAAAAGGCACTTCAAACATACAAAAAAGTTTCCATTTAGGAGGCATTTATATCAGAAGATTATCTTGTACACAAGGTCTCCAACTTGAAGTGTTCCTGTTTTATTAATTCCAAAGTACCATCCAAAGAGAGGATGTGATTTGTATATGTGCTGTTCAGAAGGATCACACAAGCGATAACTGTAGAGAAGATTAGATCACAATGAGTCACCTACAAAATAGTCAAATGTGCTTCTTTTCAGGTGAACAGGTAACAAGGTATCTTTGTTGTAAAAAACTGAAGTTCCAAGTTGTTATTAAATTTGACAGTCACAGAAATAACTTGTTTTGGGAGTCGATACAGAAGACACCCGCTTGATCTCCTTAGATCAAAACCACTGCCAAATTAAGGTTGCAAGCCTAAACACACTTGCTAGGGTGTAAGTCCCGTTGAACTCAGTGGAACTCACATCTGAGTATATCTGGGAGAGGCTGTGGCTCAGTGGCAGAATGCATGCTTTGCATGCAGAAGGTCCCAAATTCAATCCCCAGCATATCGAGGTAGGGTTGGAAATATTCTAGTTTGAAAC
Source organism: Heloderma suspectum (assembly GCF_057233095.1). Lineage (NCBI taxonomy): Eukaryota > Metazoa > Chordata > Lepidosauria > Squamata > Helodermatidae > Heloderma > Heloderma suspectum. The sequence goes on from NC_139458.1 coordinate 395,989,256, forward strand.
CCTGGAGAATCGCTGCTGGTCAGTGCTGACAATAGTAGGCTAGATGGTCCAGTGGTCTGACTCAATATAAGGTAGCATCCTATGTTCCTATGAGTAACATGCTCAGAATTGCACTGCATAGCACATTTCCTTGGAAGCAAGTTGCATTCAAGTCAATAGGACCTACTTACATTTCCAGCCGTCAAGAACAGAATGCTAAATTGTTGATTAATCAATCAGAATTATTGTGCAAAGCATTAAGGAAAAAGTGAAGCCCAATTATTTTAGGAATAGCCATTTTTTTTACAAAATAAAAATAGAATACAAAATAATGTAAAAAGTAAGGGTGAGATGACATGTGCAAGCTTTTCAGGGCATTTCATTTACATTTTTAAGAACGACCAGCTCAAGTCTTAGCTAAGAAAACCACTTGGTGATGATTGGCATCTTGGTCCTATACAACACTACCCTATTATTGCCAACACTGCTCACTGCCTGGGAGAGTAACTGATATGCTCCGGCCCACATGCTCCAGCCCACGTACTAATTTGTCGGTTATTATTTTAAAAATACTACATATATTTATTTGGTTGAAGTATTAGCATTAGATCATGATGAATGTTAAAAGTAATTTTGTCAGCAATAATATGTATACCTCAAGTCATTTGGTTAATAGATTTCATATTAGCAAACATTCAGAATGGATCCCTCAGCAAATAGTTTTCCCACTTTCCACCTAGACTGCATACATAATCCTCACATCATTCTACAGAACAAAGACTTTTAGTTATGACCACTTGGTGCATAATTCTTATATAGCTGTTTTTGTTTTTAAGAAGAACTGCATATAATAATCATTGGTCTATCTGTCATCTGTGTAGCAGAGGAATCCAAAATATTTTATTACCTTTTCAAGGTTTCAAGAGGCTCTTTTCTGTCCATGATCCCAGTATCTGGATCAACAGTAGTAAAAATACACCTACAATGATAGTACAGAATGAGATAACAGCAACCTCAAATATCGTTTACCTTCAAATACACTAAAAAGATGCTTACCTGGGACAGCCCATTGCTCCTTTCATTTCTACATCACCAATTGCAATGTCACCCCAGGTATCCTATGGAAATATAATGTTTTGTATTGAGATTGTATTTTATTTCATATTGGCATTAAGCAGTTCTACTGCACATAAACTTGTATCATTATACGCTAAATATATAAATGATTTCCTGCATTAACAGTGTAAACTCTGTAAGAGATCTTGGAGGTGCTGGAGGAGTAACACTTCGTTGAAGGGGCCAGTTCATAGCAGCAGGCTTGATTATGCCTCACCTTTTGTACTAATGTATATTTTACTTTTACAAAACATTAATTTTACAACAGGTTTGAAAAGGTTTCCACACATAAAAACACAGAAAGGATTTCAATCATATATTATACACAGATGCTAGTTTTCTTATGCAAACGTAAGTGTAAGGATGTTAAAACCTAGGTATCGGCTATGATATTATTCAAGACATAGCTATTCCTAAGACTTGATGTTCAATTCACAAAGGATATGTACAAAGTTAGTTTCCTTCCGGAAGTAAAAAAATCTCTGCTGCAACTCTGGCTTGCTTGACAATTCCTGGGCAAGCCCTCCTACTTCTCACATACTTCAAGTCCCATTATTCAGTGTAAAAAAGTTACCTGACAAATGTGGCACTTTATACTGGTGGTTTTTTCCCATAAGCATAAAATGAGAACTTGCTTGCTGTATAACAGATAAGCAATTGTTTACTTAACCTACTTAAGACTGGGTCTTTGTTGTGGCCTTTGGATAAATAAAACTTTGATTAATAAATATTTCCAATCTTCAGGATAGAAAAAAAAATCTGACATTGGACCTTTTAACTGAACAGCAGTACTTTATTTATTTATTCTTTCAGTACTGAAGTTTTTCTGTCAAATATTTGAAAATCCTGGCATTTATTTCCTCACTAGATTATGCAATCAGCTGGCTAATATTTATCAATAAATCCGGCACTTCTATTAAATATTCATACGCATACAGAAGTACAGAGTTATTGTTCGTGAAAAAAAATGTATTACCTCTTCATAAGGACTACAGCCTGTGACCAGAATGTTTGGCCTGAAGTTACGAATTCGAACTTTCTTCTCCAGTCGGGAATTTAGGTCTTTTAATGAAGCTTCAGAGAGTACCATAACTGGACTACAGTCAGGATAGGCAATCTAGAGAGATAGATTCAATAAGGCAAGAACTGTAAAGCCAACCAAATAAGTTATAAAGTTTATTTAGATCTGGATATGTATTAAATGACCTGTAATTGAGTTAATTTTGTACTGTAATGCATTATAATTATGGTGACTGTATTTGTTTGTTTTGTGAACCGCTTTGAGAACACTGTATTGTGGAAAATGCTGTATACAAATAAATTGACTATGGCTATGCAAATAAAATGCATTTAAACCATGGATGGCCAATTGTCAGCCCAGAAGGAATGAAGCCCTCAAACTACTTGTTTATGGCCTCTGGTAACCCAATCTAATTTTAATTAAGATGCAATAAAAAATTTGACCACAGATTACAAGCAAAGTGGGAGTGGGGTAGAGGTGGAGACTCTGAAGGTGGAGGAACCACCTTCCAAAGCAGTACCAGGCTCGTGCGGGCAGGGTGAAAGAATGGGAGGGAGGAGTGGCATTTCTTCCCATGCCCTTCTGTTTTTTCTTTTTCTTTTCTTAAACAGGTTATTCCCCCATCCTGGGGGCATGTGCAGCTTTGTATCCTGTGGGAACCACACCCTCCAAGGGATCATAGGATTGAAGCCTTAGTGAAGGGAAATTTGTTTTCAGAAGTTATTAGAGATTTTTCTCACTTTTAGTATCGTGTCTTGTTTGGGTTTTGTATGCAGTGCTCTGGCCAACAACTACTTGGACATTTATTATAAAGCCTGCCCTCCTTGTAAAGTAGTGATGGGCAACTTCTGGCCCTCCAGATGTTTTGGCCTACAACAACCCCCATCATTGGCTATGCTGGCTAGGGCTATAAAAATTGTGGGCCTCCAGAAGTTTTGGCCTACAAGTTGCCCACACCTGCTGTAAAGGGATCATGTTTGGGGAGGGGCAGCGGGTTAGACCACTGGCTAGTGAATATAATGACTCTCAAGAAAACTGATGTGGACTATATCCCTAAACAGGGAGTCTGATGGATAGTTACATGCCTATATACACATTTGTAAAAGATTAAGTTATATAGTAGCCTTCAGCAAAGCTTCTAGAGACGTTTGGAAAAACAAGATCAAACAAGGACAAACATGGAAATAAAATACAAGAAATTACAGCATGTTACAATAATACATTTAAAAGCCTGGGAGAATAAAAATATATTTGCTTGGCACCAACACACCAGGCAGCCCTCCCTGGGGAAAGAAAGAATACCACAAACAAGGTGCCTCCACTGAGAAGGCTCTATCCATGTAAAATTATAATCAAGGGTCTGAACTTCTAACTACTTCCCCAGGACAGGAAGACCAGGATTTAGTAGACATGGGGCTAGCAGGTTTTTCTATTGCAATTTGTTTAGCTATTAAGAGTCTTAGGATTAATGCCTCTGAAGAAGGCCTGCCAAGTGTCCCTCATGGTGTAAGCCATCAAATATGTATGTGTTTTCTACCTGCATTGCAAAGACTAAGTTCCTCAGTATGACAATCAGGCACGACTTTGGAAAACAAGGGAAGACATACAGCTCTAAAATGGTGGGGAGGAATAACTCAAGGATGTCAAGGGTCCCTCATTGTAAAGTTTAGCTAAAAAAATGGAACCTTCTTATAACATAATGTGAAAAACTTTGCTTACAGAATTTTCAGAAGGCTGGAAGGAGACAAATTTCATTTGCCAGGGGACTTTCAGCACTACCTTCCATGTACACCTTATTCTCCTGCAAACCATTTTGTAAAAATACCACATAATGACCAATAAACCTAAACTGACCGGTATATCATTCCAAATTCATAAAATGAGAGAATATACAGTGAGAATTGCATGACTTGAAATATGAAAACTATAACTGTGACACACAATACAGATTACTAAACTGTTTTCTGACCTTATCACCTGGTTGAAAAGCTTCAAAGTAATTTTTCGCATTCCTTGGAGCCATATTTGGTTCAAAGTGAACCAAACGGTATGGTTCTGACTTCAGGAAGTCTGTGATCCACTGAGCTGCCTCTTCTCCACAGTCTCTGCCTTGGATATCACTGCCAAACAGCCTGAAAGAATTGCAAGATGCATCAATATTTTCTCTGCTAGCCACTGCAATTATAATTTTTTAAAAACGAGAACAGAACACTACTTTAAACAACACCAAACTGTGACTTCTTTAAAATGCCATTTCCAGTTTATACTATAAATCCACTGTATATTGTGGACTGAGAACAAAGCACAAGCTTTAGAGTAAATATCACAACACTAATAAAACCTTATACTGGAAAGCACTTGATAAGGAGCAGATGAGATGTCAGATTTGTGATCAGATGTCCCATCTCTTTAAATTGCTTTTAAAAGCAGTTGTGGGGATTGTGCATTGGACTACAATTACAGGGCTGAAGTGGAACCCTTTCCCCCTCATCATCCCCAAATACAATCCCACCACCTGCTGCTATTTGCCCTGTTAGGGAAAACATCCATGAACCTAAGGAATTACTATGATATACCTCACTACAAATGGGTATGATCAAAAACAAATATGGCAAGGACCTAACAGAAGCAGAAGAGATCAAGAAAAGGTGGCAAGAATATACGGAAGATCTGTATAGGAAGGATAATAATATCGGGGATAGATTTGACAGTGTGGTCAGTGAGCTAGAGCCAGACATCCTGAAGAGTGAGGCTGAATGGGCCTTAAGAAGCATTGCTAATAACAAGGCAGCAGGAGACGACGGGATCCCAGCTGAACTGTTTAAAATCTTGCAAGATGATGCTGTCAAGGTGATGCATGCCATATGCCAGCAAATTTGGAAAACAAAACACAAGAATGGCCAACAGATTGGAAAAAATCAACCTATATCCCTATACCAAAAAAGGGAAGCACCAAAGAATGTTCAAACTATCGAACAGTGGCACTTATTTCACATGCCAGTAAGGTAATGCACAAGATCTTGCAAGGTAGACTCCAGCAATTCATTGAACGAGAATTGCCAGATGTACAAGCTGGGTTTAGAAAAGGCAGAGGAACTAGAGACCAAATTGCCAATATCCGCTGGATAATGGAGAAAGCCAGGGAGTTTCAGAAAAACATCTATTTCTGTTTTACTGACTATTCTAAAGCCTTTGACTGTGTGGATCATAACAAACTGTGGCAAGTTCTTGGTGATATGGGGATACCAAATCATCTTGTCTGCCTCCTGAGGAATCTGTATAACGACCAAGTAGCAACGGTAAGAACAGATCACGGAACAACGGACTGGTTTAAGATTGGGAAAGGATTATGAAAGGGTTGTATACTCTCACCCTACCTATTCAACCTGTACGCAGAACACATCATGCGACATGCTGGGCTTGATGAAGCCAAGGCTGGAGTTAAAATCGCTGGAAGAAACATTAACTATCTCCGATACGCAGATGATACCACTTTGAAGGCTGAAAGCGAGGAGGAGCTGAGGAACCTTATGACGAAGGTGAAAGAAGAAAGTGCAAAAGCTGGGTTGCAGTTAAACCTCAAAAAAACCAAGATTATGGCAACCAGCTGGATTGATAACTGGCAAATAGAGGGAGAAAACGTGGAGGCAGTGACAGACTTTGTCTTTCTAGGCGCAAAGATTACTGCAGACGCTGACTGCAGCCAGGAAATCAGAAGACATTTACTTCTTGGGAGGAAAGCAATGACAAATCTTGATAAAATAGTTAAGAGCAGAGACATCACACTGACAACAAAGGTCCGCATAGTTAAAGCAATGGTATTCCCCATAGTAACCCATGGCTGAGAGAGCTGAACCATAAGGAAGGCTGAGCGAAGGAAGATAGATGCTTTTGAACTGTGGTGCTGGAGGAAAATTCTGAGAGTGCCTGGGCCTGCAAGAAGATCAAACCAGTCCATACTCCAGGAAATAAAGCCAGACTGCTCACTTGAGGGAATGATATATTAAAGGCAAAACTGAAGTACTCTGGCCACATCATGAGAAGACAGGATACCCTGGAGAAGATGCTGATGCTAGGGAAAGTGGAAGGCAAAAGGAAGAGGGGCCGACCAAGGGCAAGATGGATGGATGATATTCTGGAGGTGACGGACTCGACCTTGGGGGAGCTGGGGGCGGCGACGGCCGACAGAAAGCCCTGGCGTGGGCTGGTCCATGAAGTCACGAAGAGTCAGAAGCGACTGACCGAATAAACAACAACAAACCTCACTACAACGCCTTACCTTTTCAACAAGCACTACTTCATTCAGGATCAAATGTAGAAAACCTATAGATCAGAGATGGGGAACATTCCCCGCACAAGGGCCCTATTCCCTTAGGGGTAAAGTGTTGTGGGGGGCTCACATGTCAGTAGTGGGTGGGGATGGAGGCAAACATGGGTGTGGCCAGGCCAAGAGACACTTACTTTTTCTCTCTCTGTCGTTCACACACACATAAAAGTCCCCCCACCCCTGGACTTTGCATTTGGAAAGAGCCTCCCATTCACTCCAATGGAACGATTTTGCCCACACGGGCCCGATCCACATTGGGACCCTGGCGTAGCGGGAAGAGGTGCTTTAACCCTCCCCACCCCCAGCAGTATGAATCATACTCCTCCCACCTCTAATTGCCCTAAGAACAATCTCCCATTGAAATGTGTTCTTTTCGTAATGCAAATTGCAGACACAGGAGCAGAGGGTTAAAACTCCGCTATCTGTCCCACAAAAAGGTCCCGATATAGACAGGGCTCCCAGCACCTGTAATGTGCTTCTTTCCTGTGCTGGATTGGAAAAAGGAAACATTTCCTTGGCAGTCAGCCCAGAAACTGAGGAGCGGCTGGGCCAAGGAGGAGAGACTGAATGGGAATCCTCTGAGTGCTGCATCTGCCTGTAGGCCAGAGGTTCCCCATCTGTGACATTGGTACACATACATTTGGAAGCACAATGGCGACACTACTAGCAACTCTTCAGAACTGGTGATAAGACTGAAGACTTTAAACCAGTCATATCACCAAAAATGAATTTTCTTCACTGGAGCTCTCTTGCTAAATTTGTCAAGGCCATTACAGAATTCTAAAACAGAGGACCACCTTTTAAATCATTCCCAAGAGCATGTCACATATCAACTTCTCTAGCTGCAGTTTGGAGGTGGGGAATACAAATTATGTCAAGGATGCAAGAGGCTGACAGAAGGTAAAGTCTGAAGCACCTGCAGTTCTGGACTGGATTTTTGGTTGGGAGACTGACAGGAACATGAAGAACATTCATTTCTGGAGCACTCAGAGTTAGAAATCCATTTTCACTGGTGACAGAAATCAACACTAGTTGAGGCTCCTGCCGAGCAGTCACCATATGTCCATCTTCTTTTATTACGAGCCAATGCCTGAATTAAAAACAGAGTGAATTAAAAAAACTGACACTAAACACTACTGCAAATCAACTAAACTTTACAGCAGGGGTGCAGAGCCTGAGGCCTGGGGGCCAAATCTGGCCCACCTGGGGGCCAAATCTGGCCCACCTGGGGGCCAAATCTGGCCCTCTGGGGTTCCCCAGACAGCCACATCCTCTTCCCCTGGCCCCACTCTTTTTCACCACTTGCCAAATGTTTGGTGGTTTCTTGGCTTCTGCATGGTTTTCATCTATTCTAAAAGTTTGAAATGCCTCTCCTTACTTACCAGCAGTTAGAGCTTTAAGCTAAAATCTTCAGCCCCACTTCCCTTGCCTTCGGCCCCACCCCCACTGGAATATACGCCCTGAGAGTTTCTCCTTAATGGAATTTGGCCCTCAAGCTGCAAGAGATTCACCAGCCCTGCGTTATGGAATCTAACTTTGTTCATATTCAGCCAGTTATAACAAGAAGTGAACAATTCAGTTGCTATTCAACACTGCTGTTCATTAGTTACATTTCATTCCATCTTGAAGAAGAGTTTCAAGGGATGTACCAACCAGGTATAAGACTTGATGGAAATACATAAAGTGCCTTCAGATCATTCTGAATTAGATCATTAGAACCTTCTCTTCCTCCAGACACACAATTCTACACTTAGTGCATAGATAGGAGTGAAGCATGTTTCTTAAAACAGGCTGGCATTAGCAACCAAGCAGCTTATCGCCCCACCCACTGAGACATGGACCCTTGCCATAATGTCACAGACTACTGTGACCATCTCCTCCACCACCTTATGAATCTCAGGATGTTTCCAGACAGTTGGTCCCTAGTGCTAACCATCAAAAGACACTGTGCAATCAAAAGACACTGTTCCGTCTTTCCCTCCTTAACAGATTTTCTGCAGTAAGAAAGAAGTCAGAAGACACAGCGGAAAGACACCAGACAGTCAGGACCCACATAAAATTCTGTGAATGAGGGAGGGCGATTACACAATAAAAGCCTTGTCTGGAAGCACTCAGTCTCCTGCCTCATCAAGACAATGGAGTTACACTCATTTCTCCACATCTCAAGTACAGTGCTGGGTTTCCACAGGTGGCTCTTGATAGACTTGGAAAGAGTGTGTGTGTGGGGGGGGGGGGAGTTTGTCAATTTTTGAACTAGCCCTTATAAATGCCTCTTTAACAGGGTTTCACTTTGATCTGCAGAAATTATCAGGTGTTATTTAGTGCCCTGCCATGAAAGCTTCCTCTGCGGACTTCTGCATATTGAAGCTCTGTTAAAAGGGAAAGAAGCAGACCAGGCAGGAATTTGAAGGCGAAGTAGCACATTAAGTGGAGAAGGCTTCTTTTCAGGGGCAGAGAGTACAGCCAGACAGAAGAGTAAGAAATAAGAAAATACCAGTTTATGCTTAACAAAGGTGTGTAAGATGAGAGGAGGAAAATCAGGGCCAAGAGTGTAAAGATTTAAAAAGTTGGCATTCCAAGTAATAATCAAGAAGGAGGTCCATACTTGTAACCTGAATAGTAAACAAATCTGACTAAACTATTATTAAACCTTGCCTTCTCTTCACAAAAGGCCATAAAGGAAAAATGGAATGAGCGTAGATTAAGCTTAACTTGGCACTTTCAGGATGGAATTTTGATCTGGGTATGTGCCTCTGTTTACTGTTTTTAAAAGCCTCTCTGTTCCCAAACACTGACAGCTGTAACCTTTACATCACACGTGGACCAGTTTAGTTCCACTAAAATCAACAAGAACAACTACGGAATACAGCACGATCCTAAGCATATTTACTCTCCAAGTTCAAAAACACTTTCTTCGGAATGCGTCCACAGGACTTCAGCCCACAATGACGTAGTTTATAATCCCCACTCCAAAGTAGACTAGGAAACAGACACATTGCACAACATTGCACAACAAGCGAGGTATGGAGCCCAGCCGCATAACTGGGAATAACTTAATTTCTTCCAGCGATCCTCCCATCCCAGCCTCGATTCATATCAACACGCCCCGGGACGGCGAAAACGCCACTTTTTTTTCTAGCAATGCCTTAACCGCAACGACTGAGTCGAACGGAGGAATTAAGCGGTACTAATTATGCAGCAACCACCACCGCACGGGAGTCCCGCAAGATCCTACGCATCTTTACTCGGAGGCAAACCCCACCGAGTTCTGCGGCGCTCCCTCCCGAGGAGACGTGCACGGGATCGAGATCTAAGACCGCAAAATTAGGCACCTTACCGAAGAATACTGAACCTGCATCGGATTGCACGCTTCAAACCCTGTGCACATTTCTTGGGGAGTAAACCCCAGTTAATTCGGAGGGATTTACTTCCGAGTAAACCCATACAGGTTTCACGTGTCCTTAAATATCCCTTAAAGGCTAGGAAAGGGGGCGGGGGGAGTGGAATTCTGCAACAGCTTTCAAACTCAAGACTCGAGGGGATCCAGCAAGCCCAGTGCTCGGGAAAACCCACGCCTGCCCTCCGCACGACGCGCCTACCTGTCTCTCATGTCCCCGCTGCGGAGACCCAGCTTGGTCACCTCGGCCCGCTCCACGGCCACCCCCCGGCAGGACTTGACCGGGTAGATGAAGAGGCCCGACACCGTCCCCACCCGCTTCAGCCGCAGCTGGCCCCGACGGCGGCCCCGTCGCCGCCACCAGTGCCAAGCCGCGACAGAGCCCAGCGCCACGAACAAGGCCAGCGCGGCAGGGGCGCCCAGCCAGCCCAGCCGGGGCTTGGCCGGCCAGAGAAGGCCGGAGCCCGCCATGGCGACGACTCACGGAAGCTGCCGCGCGGGCAAAACGGCGCGATGGCGGGGGCGGGCGCGGATAAAAGGAGCAGGCGGCGCCTTCCCAGCGACTTTGCGGGAAGGAGACGTGCTGCTCGCTCGCCTGCCTGCCTGCCTGCCTGGCCAGTGAGAGAGTGGGAGGCTGTGCCAGGGCGATGCCCGGAGGGAAGTTTGGGTGGGAGTATGAGTTGCGGCTCAAGCTGCCGTCCATACGGGAGGGAGCAGATTCGTTTCAGCACACACGCATGCACCAGTGGAGGCTGGTGGCTCCGATCTCGTGGGGCTGTAAATCCCTTCTGGGTTTCAGTCAGAACCAGCCGGGACTCTAAAGGAGCTATCCAAGGTGCTGAACTCTATCCCAAAACAGGTTCAGCGCCTTGGAGAGTTCCTTTGGAGGTGCCGGCTGGTTCTGACTGAAACCTAGAAGGGATCCGCAGCCCCACCGAATCGGAGCCACCAGCCTCCACTGACACGCACCGTCGTGTGATGAGAGCTGAGTTGCCTCAGGCGTCTGCGGCCGGTGGTGGCCGGATGACCGGGCTTTCCTGCTTCTCTGCCCTGGTTGTTTGTTTATTGCGGACTGGCGAACAGAGCTGGCTTCGCACAGGTGGGAATAGCTGTTAGTGTGATGCAGCGGAGCCTCCAAGCAAACTTACGCATCCGCCAGAGTTGGACACCTTGGGCCATCCAGTCTGAAGCCATGCCTGCTGGCACCCCTAGGCTCAGCCCCAGCTGTGGTGCACCCCTGTAGGCCCCTGGGAGAGGGGTCTGCCCATGCCATGCCCCTCAGCGGGGGATTGCTTCAGGCCCCAGGGCAGGCTGGCCCTCAGTTTACTAATCTCCCCTGGCTTCAACCTTTATAGAGGGAAAGCTATGGGCTATTTAGGGAACTCTGCCCCTAGTGAGTTTTCAGAATTCTGTTTCTTTTTTTAAAATAGTAAGTATTTTAACATGATGCTTTATTCCATTGTCCTATTTTGTTTTTTTATTGTTCACCACCCTGGAATCTGTCTAGATGTGGAGCGGTATACAAATGTTGTAAGTAAATAATAAATAGTGGCTGAAGATGTTACAGCAGGCTTCAACCACATGGACACATTTAAATTAGTTTAAATTAATGTGTTTTAAAAGCAAAATAACCCCAAGATGCACATCCCTAGGATCCGCTTAGTATACGTGTCAAATTTCAGGTGTCTAGGTTTCAGGGTCTTGGTGCTATGGCTTTGATGGACAGACAGACACGCATCCCTTTTATTGTTAAAGATTTATGAGTCACTCTATAACAAAATGTTCTCAGAGCCATGAACAACAGTTCTACAAGAGAGGGAATTTCAGCAGGTGTAGCTACCCCTTTAAATTATTTTGTAGAAGAGGGAATTTCAGCAGGTGTCACTTGTCTTGCAAACTGCACCTGCTGAAAATCCCTCTTTCACACAGCTATTAAAAGTGGAAGTGCCCTGTCCACTTATTCATCTGCCCATCTTACTTCTGCAGTAAGGGGAACCTGTAGCCTCCCAGATGGTATTGGACTCCAACTCCTATCAGCTCCAGTCAGCATGGTCAACAATTATGGGGGTTGTAGTCCAACAACATCTGGAGGGACACAGGTTCCCCATCCCTGGTGTACAGCCACAATGAATGAGTCACTTCATACCACCTACAAAAGTAGCCCCAAAATTGCAGGTCATCACCCTGGTCCATTAGAAGCAAAGAGCAGCTGTGGTTTATAATGCCTTTGCTACGACCAGCTAAACTGATGCAAAGTAGTGAGAAAGCTGTTGTGTTCACTTGAACATTTTCAAGGTTTTGGTAGGTTTGATTAAATCCATGTCTATTAAATGCCATACCACCAGTCATTAATATTTAAAATGATATTATTTAGAACTGCCTCAGTGGATCAGACCAAAAGCCATCCAGTTCAGCATCCCAACAGTAACCAGCTGGATGGGTCTGGATATTCAGGTCAGAAGTACTGTATAAAGGTGATTGTTGCCATCACCTGCTATGTGTCCCCGCCATCTGGTTTTCAGAGATGAAATGGCTCTGAATAGAAAGAGATTCCTTACTATCATGGTGAGTTTGCATGGACAAACCTATTATTTAAAACCCTAAATTTAAGTCTCCTATATTTACTTACCCAGACCTTTAGGTCATCTGCAACTCTTCTCCAGGTGCCCCCACCAAATGAGGCAAGACAGGTGGCTTCAAGAGAGAGAGAGCCTTTTTGGTGGTGCCCCATCTGTGGAATGCCCTTCCCAGAGAGGCTCACCTGGCACCTACATTATACTTACATTATTCTCTTTTCGGAACCAGGTCAAATGCTTTTTATTTTCCCACATATTTTAGGAACTATTTCTAGAGCTTCGCACTGTTTTATCCCTGCTGCTGGTTTTTATTTTTATTTTTTGTTATATTATGTGCTCTTGCTGGTTTTATCTTGTTGTTTTATTGCTACTTTGTATTTTATGTTTTTAAATTGTACATGACCCAGAGAACTTCAACCATTGGGCAGTTTAAAATGTAATAAACATATAAATATCCTCCATGAATTTGTCTCTTTTTAAAGCTGTCACCAAATCATGTGATAATGAATTCTAAAAGGTCAGTTATAAGTTGATTTGAACCAACTTGATAATCAACTTGATTAGAGTGTTGTTGTTGTTCAGTCGTTAAGTCGTGTCTGACTCTTCGTGACCCCATGGACCATAGCACGCCAGGCCTTCCTGTCCTGCGCTCTCTCCCGGAGCATGCTCAAGTTCATATTCATTGCATCGGGGATGCTATCTAGCCATCTCATCCTCTGCCGTCCCCTTCTCCTTTTGCCTTCAGTCTTTCCCAGCATCAGGGTCTTTTCCAAAATATTTGAGCTTCAGCTTTAGTATCTGTCCTTCCAATGAGCAGTCAGGGTTGATTTCCTTTAGGATGGACTGATTTGACCTCCTTGCAGTCCAGGGGACTCGTAAGAGTCTTCTCCAGCACCACAGTTCGAAGGCATCAATTCTTCGGCGCTCAGCCTTCCTTATAGTCCAGCTCTCACAGCCATACGTTACTACTGGGAAAACCATAGCTTTGATTATACAAACCTTTCTCGGCAAGGTGATGTCTCTGCTTCTTACTATGCTATCTAGGTTTGCCATAGCTTTCCTCCCAAGGAGCAAGCGTCTTTTAATTTCACTTAGAGTCAAATTCCACTATTATGAGGGAAGGGGAGAAAGCTATCAATTTCCCATGAAGGCATATTCATTCTTCTATTCACTCTAAGGGCAGATTCCAAAGGGGGACTTACGCCTCTCCCAAATCTCCTGCACCCTGCTGTTTCTGTTACACAAGTGGTGGGTCCTGCCGATCCTATTGCATGAGCAGGACCAACCACTTGCGCAACAGCGATTTAGCACTTCCCAGAAGAAATGCTCGTTTCTTGATAGGGGAAGGTCGGAAGGACTCTCTTATACAAGCCCCAGCGACCTGCCCCATTCCAGAAATGAGTGTTTTGCTCATTTGTCGTTCTCCCGAAAGGGCTAAATCCTCCACAAACAGTGGGTCCCACTTGTGGAGAGGAATTGGGGCATAAGGGAATTGGCAGAGGCATAAGCACTCCATTAGATTCCAGCCATTAGACGCAATCCTATGCATGTGTAAATAGAAAAAGTCCTACGTGCTGACTGGTGAATGGTGGGAGTTGTAGGACTTTTTTCTGTCTAAATATTCTGTCTAAAGTTTACACCCTAAAAAAAAAAAGCACATCTGAACACCTTTATTGCATTTGTACTTTGCATTTTAATCTTGGTGGTGGTGTATTTGCATATTTTGGTTTTATGCTAAGGTTACAATTTATAAGCACACTTTCTGGGGAGTAAGTGCCATTGTTGGACTAACGTCCTATGTAAACATATTCAGGATCATGTTGGATGTGCTACCCCACAATATACCACTAGATTGTACTGTATAGTATCCAGCTTGGGAAAATGTAGGGTTCCTTTCGAGGCTCGTCATGGAAAGTAAAGAAGTATTCTGCTTGCAGCTGATATGAGGTCATAATGGGTTGCAGGCTATGGTGACAGATACTTCTGACATCACAATGAGTCCCTAAGCAACCGCTGAAGCATAAACACAAAAACAACTGCCTTGTGAGCTCAGACTGTCTTTGGCTGGCTAAGCAGGAGTGATAGCTGATAAGCTTTCCTGACATCTGAAGTCTGAGGTGTCCAGAATCTTGATCTTTAAGTCTCAGTGAGCCCAGGATCCTGATTGGGAACCTCAGCTCACACTGTCCAGGAGCTTCTTTTCAGGTCCTTACCTCTAATCCTTCCAGACTTTCATCTCAATTTGTGCCATTTAATCAGAACTCCACAGGTTTATGTTACAGAGGTACGTATGTGGACACGTCTCATGTCTGGGGAGATGATATTCAGCTAGTTCTGAATGGGGCTGGGCTCCTCTTGAAAGAGCAGACTCACAACTTAGGGGTTCTCCTGGATCCACCTCTCTCACTTGAGCTATCTTTAAAGGCCCAAATAGTGTCTGTGGCATGGAATGTGTTTTACCAGCTATGGCTGATTCACTAGTGGGAACCACTCCTATACAATAGTCTTGCCATGGTTATCCATGCTCTGGTAACTTCCTGGTTGGATTACTGCAATGTGTTATATGTGGGGCTGCTTTTGAAGATGTTTCAGAAGCTTCAGTTAGTTTGGAATACAGCTGCCAGAATTTTAACTGGCACAGCTTGTTTAGATCATATTTTTCTAGTTTTAAAAGAGCTTTGCTGGTTTTCTGTTTGCTTCTGAGCCTAATTCAAAATGCTAGTGCTTACTTTCAAAGTTTTAAACAGCTTGAAACCAAAGTACTCCCATTATCAAGTTACCTCTTCTGTAAGGTCAGTTGCTGATGCTGTTCTTTGAATGCCTCCTCCGTTAGAAAAGAGGCAGGCATAAACTTGAGAGAGGTGGACTGTGGCACCCCAGTTATGGAATGCCCTCCCCACAGAAGCTCACATGGCACCAAGATTGTTATCTTTGGAGCACCAGCCAAAACCCTTTTGAATCATCTAGGCATTAAAAGTACTGCTCTTTTGGCTGTTTTATCTGATAGACAGACAGACAGACAGAGGGTTTGTTTCAGTGTGTTGTATTTTAACTTTGTGTTTGTTCTTTTATATTGTTGTAAACTGCCTTGGAAATAATTCTGATGAACAGACTATAAATATTTTAAATAAATACATGTAAATAAACATCTTTTAAGATTAGCTGGGAGGAAAAATCAAAGACCTGAGACCCAACAAAGAAGAAGCAGAAGACTTGGCAAAGGAGACATTGTGTGAGCAGGATGGGAGATTGGAAAGCCTACATCAATACAATCCTGAAGGACAAGAACATTGAAGATGTAGCTATTGTGGGACATTCTGACAATAAATCTGTGTGGGCTTCTAAGCCAGGAGGCCTGCTGGCAGCCATCTCTCCCCAGGAAGTAGGACTGATCACCGGACAGGACAGAAAGGCTTTTCTTCAGACTGGGATCACCATAGCTGGGAAGAAGTGCAGTGTGATCCGTGACTACTTGCTCGTAGATAAAGATGCTGTGATGGACACTAGAACCAAAGGTGGTGACAGCAGGTCAATCTGTATTGGGAAGACTCCTAAAGCTCTCATCTTTCTTATGGGCAAAAAGGGAGTCCACGGAGGCGCTCTTAATAAGAAGATGCATGACATGATAGCAAGCATGAAAGGAAAAGGCAGCTAGATAGCCTGAGTCACTTTTCTCCTGGATGAAGGACATACGGAAACCAGTGTTGCTTTAAAATAAAAGGCATTTAGCCAACTCCTCCCTATTTCTTTGGATTGTTAGGTGCAGTGGGGTTTGCTTAGGGAAACGGGGAACAAACCAGCTTGTTATTCTAAGGCAGGGTGAGCAACTTGTGTCTGTTCAGATTTTTTGGACTACCACTCCTGTGCTCCCTCACTATTGGCTAACGCTTATGGGAGTTGTAGGCCAAAACACCTGGAGGGCCACAAGTTGCCCACCCCTGTTCTAAGATGTCATCCAGAATGCAACTTCTTCCATGGCTAGTTTTGAGCTCTTGTGCAAATTCACTCAGGCTCTAGCAGCAACATCTTTGGACTACCTGAGACTAGGTCCAAATGGGATGGGAGGAAGACAATAGAGAAAGGGCTGAGAAGGAGATGGATCCCTCCTCTTTGTTTGTTTGTTTACAACATTTGTATACCACTCCACATCTAAACAGATTCCAGAGCAGTGAACAATAAGAGTTAAAATGAACAAAAGATAAAAAGAAGAAACATCATATTAAGATTATTCTTTTAAAAACAGAGTGCCAATAAAACCAAGGCTGGTTAACCAAGGAAGGCCTCCTGGAAAAGAGCTGTTATCAGGAGGTGCTGAAAAGCATTAGCGCCTGCCTGACCTCCAGAGGCAGGGAGCTCCATAGGATGGGAGCCACCACACTGAAGTGGAGTTCTTCAGCGGGACTCCAGTCAGGCCATATGTCCATGTGGAACCACCAGGAGCATGCCACCCTGCTAATAATGATGATGATGATGATGATACTAGTATTAGTATTATTATTAACGCCCTGATAGCCTGGTGCTGAAGGATGACTCATAAATATACCAAATTTAAAAATTGAATAGGCTAGTTTGTGTACATTTCTTCCAAATTCAGAACTACGCATTGACCAGAATTATGACTGAAAAGGGAAGGAAAGAAAAGAGCAAGAAATAGGATGGGTTGAATCCATTCTTATGGCAACAATAGCTCAGGCAATTTTCAGGCCGCTTTCCAGATAGAGAGCTCCTAGCGCTACCAGTCAAAAGACACTGTGCAGCTATTCCATTTTTCCCTCCTTAACAGATTTTCTGTGGGAAGAAAACAGACAAAAGAAGCATTGAGAAAAGACAGGAAGGTTACAAATCAAAGGCTATGATGTCTTTGTAAAATCCCATGAATGAGGTAGGGTGATGGCACAATAAAAGCCTCATCTGGAAGCACCCCAACAGGAAGCCTCATGCAAACTCAAAGCCCATTGACAATTCCTTAGATTGTTCTTAAAGCTGAAAACAAAGATAACCTAACACATGAGCTATCCATTTAGCATTTTGATACAGTGCATTTCAAGCGTTCAAGGTACTTCACAAACATGATCTCAGCAACCCATAGGTCAGCCCTGTAAGGTAGGCTACTTAGGGTGTAATCTTATAGGTGGCCACCTATCCAGTGCAGGGCAGGAAAAGCATGGAGGGGATCATTCCCTCCGCACTTTCCCTGCCCTGCATTTTTGGCTAGACAGCTGATTTCAGCTGTCTAGCCACAGGAGGGCAGAGCAGGGGAGGAGGCTGCCGGATGACACATAGGATGTGTTGTACTGGCATTTGTGCCCTCCCCGCCACAATTTGTGCCCTCCCCTCCCCGGAACAGCTCCCAGCACGGGGCTGTTCCGCGCTGCCTGCAAGGCAGCACAGAAGGGGGAGAAGGTCAGTTCTCCAGGAACTGACCTCGGAGCACGGGCTCTGAGGTCGGCTCCCGGAAAACCAGATATCCTATGGCCATCTAGCCGCTGACTAGCAGCCATAGGATTGCTCTCTCTGTGGAATGTAGCCACTTTTCCTAAACTGCTAAGGCGCCACTGTCATTAGCAAGGATATAAACCAAGAATATACCAACGGAATGTGCACTATTTCACAATGTTGGTGTGCAGTCTGGTTCCCCCTCCCCTCGTTTCCTGTTATTGCTCTTCCCTCCTGCTCAACTTTAGATTCCCTGAAGGGCCTTCCTTTTCCATTAGCTTGGTGAGGGCATGTTTAACAGGCACTTAACTAGAGACTGGTAGCCTCCTATTTTGGCTTTACCTGACCTCATGCTGACATGGCATTCTGAGGAGAATGATTACTGGCATTGCATTTTGCAAATACACCACAGGCCAGCATGGATCCAGCACAGTGTACGCTGCAAACTGCAGAGGTTATCAGAGCATGTATTACAGTATTTAGTATTTGCATCTGTGAAAGCATACACAGAAAGACCACACATAGAAATAGAACTCCATCAATCATTACAAATGGTTTCAAAAATTATACAATTTAACATAATAGCTAAAAAGAAACCAGCTGAGGCTGTTGGGAAAGTGTGTAGATGAGCTGCCACCTTGCCAGACTTTGGTGAACCGGTGGAGAGAATGTGGGATAACAAAACCCCAAAACCTAATCTCTGGTATCTTCAGCTGAGGCTGTTGGGAGAATATGCAGATGAACCTCTCCCTCACTGTGCTGTTCATTTTTGTGATTCTGTTTCTATTATGATTTGAGCTGCCCTGATTTTATAGAAAGATTTTTTTAAAGTCTTAACTAAACTGGAATCTACTTTCCAGCCTATCCAAACTGTCCAGGTCTGAGCCTCAAAATTTTTGTTTTAACTTGGTTGACACCTGTGCATTACATTCAGTTGGACCTCACTATGAACAAAGCAACAGAAACAGATGAACCATCAAAACAGCAATAACTCCTTTTGCTGTGCCTGGAAGAATTTGGATTCCTGTATTTACCTGAGAAGATGAGTGGCAGGACTGACCCTACCAGGAGGCAGAGTGAGATGGTAATCTCAGGCGGTAGATGCTGGGAGGCAGCAGCAAGGTGCTGGAGGAGAGAGCTGCATGCCAAGCAGTGTGCCCTGTGCACCATAAGCTACCCAGCTGCCTTCAGGTGCAGTAGAGGATACTGTCGCCAGGCAGTTGAAGAAATATTCACCTGACAGTCCAGTTGGCTTTTGTGCATCAAATGGGAAAGGGTGCCATCTCATTCTTTGCTTCAGACAGGAAAATGTCTTGGGCTGGCCCTGTTAGTGGAATGACTCAGCATATAACTCCTAGCACAGTATTCCCCAATGTGGTGCCCTCCAGATGTATTGGATTAGCATATCTCAAGGGGAGTGATGTGCCCACCCTGCAGTGAAAACCCAGGTGGTGGTTACAATAGTTCAGGGCTGGTATCAGGGACTGCCATTGTCAGACACAGCCCAGCAGTAGTCCATTGCTGATTTCTGAAGCACTTTCAGCTTAACCACTGCTGATCCTTGTTGTGATTGTCTGTTCACCTGACCTCTCTGAGCAAGAAAGCAGTAACAGGAAGGAGGAGCTGCTGCTGCTCATCTTGTCCTTTCCCTTTCGGTGGCAGGACTGGCCCTACCATTAGGCAGGGTGAGGTAACTGCCTCAGGCGGCAGATGCTGGAAAGCAGCAGAGGCAATCCCCTATTCATTCCTCCTGAGCCCCCTGGGCATTCTCTCCGAAGACAGAGCTGTATCTATCACACAGCCTGTCCTGCACCCGATATGCAGTGTTGAAATAAGATTCAACAGCCAGTCTGGTCAGCATCTATCAGTGAAATGGAGGGGGCACCATCTTGTCCTTTCCTTTGGGCAGCAAAATGTCTTGGGCTGGCCCTGTTTGGCAGCCAGATGGATTGATGCCTGATGGAGCACAGTGGTGAGGAGGTGGTGGACTTAGGGACGGGGCTCCTTTAGTACATTTTGCTGGACAGTGCCACCGCTCCTGGCCCCACAATCATCTGCTAACCCCAGCAGGCTTTGCTGTGAGACTGGTGGTGATAGGGGGCACTAGGCCAGCACTGCACCAGTTGCAGGATCACAGAGAAAATAACACTAGCAACAGCAGTTCCAAATATTGCTTACTGGACCCTCTTAGTCAGTGGCTCTTAGTGGATACCAGAGCATATGTCAGGGGATGCTTGAGGGAAAACCCTTGTAATAGCACCTCCTTCCCTTCCCACTACTGGACAACATCATCAAATTTTCCCACGGACACTTGTTGAGAGCAGGCAGGAACAACATGCATTTGGAAATGGTTCTCACAACCTTCATTTTTTAATGTAAGAGCTAAGAACATAGGAATGCTGTAAGAGGTCTCCTGTATCAGACCAAAGGCTCACCAGTCCAGCATCCTGTTCCCATAGTGGCCAACCAGATGCCTTTGGGGATCCCACAAGACAGGACAGGAGGGCAATAGCACCCTGCCGCTTGTGTTCCCCAGCATCTGGTATTGAGAGGCATGCTGCATATAGCCATTATGACTAGTAGCCATTGATAGTCTTATCCTCCATGGATTTTTCTAAACCCCCTTTCAAGTCATTTAAGTTACTGGCCAACTCCACATCTCGTGGTACCAAAGTCCATAGTTTAACTGTGCGCTGTATGAAGACCTACTTCCTTTTGTTTGTCCTGAGTCTGCCACCATTCTATGGGTTCTAGTATCATGAAGCAGGGAGAAAACCTTATCCGTGTCCATTTTTCTCTCACCATACATAATTTTATAAACTTCGATCAAGTTCCCCGGAGGGAGCAATCCTACCGGGATAGGTGGCCGCCTCTGAACTCAGAGGTGACTGCCTATCCAATGCAGGACAGGAGAAGCACGGAGGGGATCGTCCCCTCTGCGCTTCAGCCACCCCGCATTTGTGGCTAGACAGCCAATTTCAGCTGTCTAGCCACAGGAAGGCGAAGCGGGGGAAGCGGCTGCCGGACGACACATTGGATGTGTTGTACCGGCATTTCCGCCTTCCCCGCCCTGGAACGCCCCCCAGAACGCCTGTCAGGGTGGACACTGAGCCCATAGAATCCCAGAGTAGTTCTGATTCGGAGGAAGAGCAGTCGCTCCTGGGAAAGGAGCGTGCCCCTTTTTCCCAGGGCCCGCAGCTGACAGAGATTCCTCCCACCCACATTCCTAGATTAGAAAGCAGTCCAGGGAGTGACCCAGCACCGATAGCAGACTGGTTGGATGCGCGGCGCAGACGCAGAGAGCTGCGCCAAATGGAGAGCGCAGAAAGGAGGCGTAGCGCCCAGTTGGCGCTCAAAGAACGGTTGCGCCCAGAGGATCCAAGGGAAAAGGGGAGGGATTCTCCCTAATCCTTATATTCAGGGGTCTGCCAGTAATTGCTTTTCAAACAGGGACCAACTGTTCCAACTTAGGGCATAGGGATGCTGCTGCTCAGATCTAGTTGCTACCTGTAGAGCTGTAAGTTGTAAAAGAAGAATAAAGCTTTGAAAAGAATCCCTTTGTCTGCGTCTGGACTTGGCTACTGGATTAGACTGAGAGAGCCCTCCAAGGAGCCCTTGACAACGCCCCATTTTTGCCACTCCACACCCCTCTTCTCAGTGGGGAGCGCAGGGCCATTCTGCGCTGCCTATGAGGCAGCGCAGGTGCAGAGGGAAGGTCGGTTCCCAGAAACCCGCCTATCCTATGGCCATCTAGCCGCTCACTAGCAGCCATAGGATTGCGCCCTCACTCATCTTTTTTTCTAAGCTCAAAAGCCCCAAGTGTTGTAAATGTTCCTCACAGGAAAGGTGCTCCAGCCCCCAGATCACTCTGGTTGCCTTCTTTTGCACCTTTTCCAGCTCTACATTATCCTTTTTTAAGATGCGGTGACCAGAACCTATACACAGCATTCCAAGTGTGGTCTCACCATAGAGTTGAAGAAAGCAAGGCTGCACAAACTTTTTGGCTCCAAGGGCCACATGTGAAGCTGGCTCGGGGGGGCTACATACAAACACACTTTAATCTTGTATTATTTAATTTCTATCCCACTTTCATGCCCCCAAAAGGCACCAACACAGAACACAGATGTGCACCCACACACATGCATGTACATATGCACACATATACACACAGCAGTGATTCTGATACAGATCAATGCTAGCAGTGTCGGGGAAAGAGCAATCTGTATATGGGTATCTGGGGGAGGGAGTGGAGAGTACAGTCAACATGGAAATGGGGGGTCAGGGCACCCCTGGGAAACCACAGTAAAGGCCCCAGGGCACAGGTTGTGTACCCCTGGAATAAAGGCATTACGACACTGGCAGTTTGGTTTTTTATTTTTTTCCTAATGATCTCTTGTATGGAATTTACCTTTTTCACAGCTGACACATACTGAGTTGATGCTTTCATTGACCTATCCCATCAGGGCCTCAAGGTCTCAGTCACCATCAGCTCAGACTCCAGCAGCGTATATGCAAAGTTAGGATTTTTTGCCCTAACAGGAATCAATTTACACTTACCTACATTGAACCACAGTTGCCATTTGTTGCCCATTCACCCAGTGTGGAGAGATCTTTGGAAGCTCTTCGCAATCCCTTTTAATTTTGACCACCCTGAATAATTTGGCATCAGCAGCAAACCTAGCTGACCTCTTACTCCACAACATTTATGAACAAGTTAAAAAACACCAGTCCCGATACAGATCCTCTGGTTGCAGGGAGGTTAGGAGGAACTCCACTTCTTACATTCCTCCATTATGAGAACTGTTCATTTATTTCTAGTCTCTGCTTCCTGCTCTTTAAGGATCCATCCCATGACTGCTAAGTTTACTCAGAAGCATTGGTGAAGGACTTTTTGAAATTCCGATTATGTAATTGTACTGCTTCACAGGTGCAAAAAATGGGAGATATGATATATATAGCCTACAACATCACGTATGAGAATGCTACTTTTATCATGATTGTGTTCACAGCACAGGACAACACAATCAGCTGTGGATATCTGAAGCCTGTAAACATAATGTACACATGGTTTAAAGAGAATGTTCCACTCTCACATAGCATTGTGTGACGCACTATGGATACATGCAGCATACCCATTAATTTTGTAACATATGGTACAGCCTTCAGCTGTAATAGGATTCCTTTGAAATGCCAAATTGGTTTTCTTGTGAACGCTACCACAGCAATATCCAAGTGTTAATTGCTGATGCTGTTAAATCCCTGACTCTAAGGGTGTCAGTTAAATAAAACCCAAGATTTCTATCTGGAAATCTTACATTTTGTAATTAAGGTTTGCTCAGATGTTTCCTCTAACTGGATATTGATCAATTTTGTATCATCTTAATTGTCTGGCCTAGGAAGTTTCCTGATGGGGAAGTGGGAAAGGAAGAGTTTGTTTCACACCTTTAAGAACATAAACAGAGCCCAGCTGGATCAGACCAAAACTCCACCAAGTCCAGTATCCCCACCATGGGCCCCTGGGAAGCCCAAAATCTGGGTGTGAAGACATGAGCCCATTTCCACTATTGTTCCCCAACAATGGGTATTTAGTGGCATTCTGCCTCTGAACATGGTTTTATTTATTATTTTGTATTAGTACATTTATAGCCTGCCTTTTTTCCTCTTGGAAGTAAGCCCAGGCAGCTTCTATGGCCCTCATCCTCACCATTTTATCTTCACAACAACCCCATGAGGTAGGCTAGGCTGCGAGTGAGTGACTGGCTCAAGGCCACCCAATGGATTTCATGGCTGAGTGAGGACAAGAACCTGGATCTCTCGAATCCTAGTTGAACAATCCAACCACTGCACCGCACTGGCTCTGAATTCAATTTTGCTACCACAGTTAACAGCCATTAATATGCATATTTGTGATTTTGTCCAATCCCTTTTCAAAGCCATTGAAGCTAGTGGCCAGCATCACATTTTGTAGAAGTAAGTTCCGTACGCTAATTATGTGTGAAGAAGGACCACCTTCATCCACATGATTTTGCTCTCCCACTTAAGTCAACAGCATAGGCCCTGCATCATGTCCCACCACCATCAGGGGCACAGCTGGTGCCAGGATATAGAACAGAGTATATTCAGATCCAGCAGCCAGGTGGAAGCCCATCTGGCCCCTCTTTATGATCATGTTGGGGGTGAGGAACATCAGGCCCGTAGACTCAATCTGGCCTTCCTGGGGTCCCAGTCCAGCCCTCCAGGGTTCCTTACATGGCCACACCCCCTTTCCCTAACCCATTTCCTCCCAACCACCGATGTTTGGTGGTTTCCCGGCTTTTGTAGTTTTTCTCCCATTGTCAAAGGCTGAAATGCTTTTCCTAAGACTTAGTTACTGGAAGTAATTGCTTTAGGGTGCAATCCTATGCATGTTTAGACAGAAAAAAGCCCTAACAGTTCCCAGCCAGCATTGTAGGGCATTTTTTCTGTCTAAACATGCATAGCCTTGTAGGGAATTGTAAGACTTAAGGTACAATATGCTTGTATTTTGGCCTCCCCGCTATTGCTTTCAGGCCCACCCCTTTGTCTTCTGCCCCACCCACCACTGGAATATGCCCCTCCCCCAGAGCTTCTCTGAAATGGAATATGGCCCTTGGGCTGGAAGAATTCCCCACCCCTGGTTTCAGGCATGGATGTAGAATATAAATCAGGGAGCAGGGGTCAAATTGCCTCCCACCAGGTCCATTGCAGGCCTGATGACATCAGTGAGCAAGGAAGCCTCCAAATGCAGCAGGAAGGAAGTGATGTAATACACATTATCATCTAATGGGGTGGGGTGGAGTGGTATGTGACCATTAAGTCCACAGTGTAAAATTACCTAAATGCTGCATTGCCATTGACAATTAACATTGCACAAGATGAGATGGGGTGGGCAACAACTTTACATAAATGATGTTACCCCTTCAGACAAGAAGCCATATTTTTTTCCCAGAACGTTTTTGTTACTTTTTGTTTGGGGCCTTTGGAAATAAATTAAAGAAAAAAAAATTAAAAAGAAATGTCCATCTCCATAGGACAATACAATAGAAATATCATTTTAAAGAATGGAGAGGAGGTGATGAAAACATCCATTCTTCCAGTTCCAGTCTCCAGAGAATGAGCTTGGTGAGTCATGCACTTTAAGTGAACTGCTAATGGGGAGGAGGGAATTATTCTGGCGAATAATTGGCCAATGAGAGAATTAAAAATAGAGTCATTTATAACAAATGCCTGTGAGAAGAGGGCACTTCTGCAAAGCAGCAAGATAATGGGTCTCATTTGCAGCTCTCTTCCTTGGTGAGAAATCACTTTTGCGGGTACACTGATTTTCAGCAGTGCATAATTAGCTGTACAAAACTACACAGAGATTGATATGTAGCCGGAGACAGCCTACACTAGATATACCTGTGCTAACGGATATCCTGTTCCAAGGCTGACCAACCTTTTTGTAAGTCTAAGTCAGATGCAAAGGTATGTGCCTTACAGTGTATGTGCCTTACAGTGGTTTCCTTTTAGCCTACTGAACTGGAGAAGAGGCACTAACACAAGTCTGGACTAGAGCCAGCAGCAGAGTATGTATGTATGTATGTATGTATGTATGTAATGTATTAAACACCTCCTTTCTCTAGGCATTTTATAAAAACATAGTAATACAAATAATATTGCAATAAAATCACTATATAACATGCCCAGACCCACAAAGCTCTCCTACAGCAGGGATGGGCAGGAAGTAGATCTCCAGATGTTTAGACTTGAACTCCCAACATTCCTGGTCATTGGCCATGTTAGCAGGGATTTCTGGGAGTTGAAGTCCTACACATCTGGAGATCTACCTCTGCTGTAAATGTGAGCCATCAACTTCTGCTGCGTGAGTGAGCCAATTATAGCACCCATGGCACCCATAGATTTGGCCATTCATGTCCCGTTCCCTATAGCACACTTGCCTTCTGTCACCGGATGCTTCCTGCACTCGTATACTGTAAAGTGCCCGCACATTGTTCTTCCTGTGCCTACTGTGTATTGTACTGATCCATGGGTGCTGAGTTACCCTAAGGTTGTCTTGCTAAGATTGTTTTTCTGTCACCTTCCCTAGCTAGATGAGTGTTGATTTTTCTTTTGATCTATTATTTATATCCCATTTTTCCAAACAGTGTTCAAAGTGCCAACAACAAGATGCAGCTTACATCTTGAAGGCAATTTAAACAGCACCACAAATAGGCTCTGGATCCTAAAAGGATATAAGCCCCATTCAGGTGGTCTACTTTTGTGCAGAATCAACATGTGAGAGTGCAGAGTGAGGATGTGCATGCTTTAGCTCTGTCCCTCTATCACCAGCCCCCTCCACAAACTGGAGGTGTCAGTTCTACAGCAGGGAGCCTTTTCTACTTGCACAGACTCCCCACACAATATAGAACCCGGACTGTCTTTGTATAATCTGTTTATTGACACATTCTCAGATTGAGAAAGTATTGCCGGGCCACAAAAACAAGCACATAGGCAGGCAGTACTAGATTCACAGCAACTTCAGTCCCATAACATCCCCCACTCTTCCCAAATGACTTCTCCCAAAAAATCTCTTAGCAGATTTGTCAGTCAGCTCCATAAGTAGCAACTGCTCCTTCACTGTCACCTTGCTCCCACACTCAGGGCCAAACTAGACAGGAGGTTCATTGTGTGGATGCAATTAACCTTCATGTTTTTTGTCAGGTATTAGCAGCCCCCAATAGCCTTGGATCGGTGTTTGGGTGTGCATGCATGTAGGGCAGAGGCGCACAACCTTTTCCGCCCCAAGGGCTGCATCAGGTGGCAGGGACCGCACATGTACACTTAGATGCACACACACCACTCACACACACACTTTCATACACGCACCACTCACACACACACCATACACATTCATGTACACACAGCATTTACACACACCACTCTCTCTCTCTCTCTCTCTCTCTCACACACACACACACACACACACCACTCACACACATTCATAGACACACACACCAGTCACACACATTCACACACTCACAACACATACACCGTACACACACACAGTGCACTCGCGTGCACCACACAGTTACCGGAGCAGCAATCAATCTTGTTCTTGCAGCAATAGCATCTGTCGCAGCATCAAGGGACTGAAGCCCCAATCTGATCACTCTAAAAAAGTGGTTCCTGATCATTCTAGGAACCAGTTGTACAGTTCTTGCCATAGAATCCTCATTCCTCGAGTGTCCCCACTAGCATCCTAGGAAGCTAGCAGGACCTTTCAAGCACTGCTTCCTAGGTTGCTCTTGGAACTAGGCTTCAATGGCAGGAACAATAGAGTCTGTTCGTAGAGTGTTTTTCCCCCTCCCTTTTTTTAAACAGCAGCAGATGCTGGGTGTCTGGAGGCTGCTAGACAAGGCTTGGGGGGCTGCCAGCAGGCTGCACTTCTGTGCATCCCTGATATAGGGGAACATTATAATTTGTTCTCTCCCTGCCACAATCCTGCCAAATTTCACCTCTCCAAAGATGCTATTTGCATTTCAAGGGAAGCCTCCATTGAAGGAGTCAATGGGTTGTTGTTTATTTGTTCAGTCGCTTCTGACTCTTCATGACTTCATGGACCAGCCCACGCCAGAGCTGCCTATCGGCCATCACCACCCCCAGCTCCCCCAAGGTCGAGTCCATCACCTCCAGAATATCATCCATCCATCTTGCCCTTGGTCGGCCCCTCTTTCTTTGCCTTCCACTTTCCCTAGCATCAGCATCTTCTCCAGGGTATCCTGTCTTCTCATAATGTGGCCAAAGTACTTCAGTTTTGCCTTTAATATCATTCCCTCAAGTGAGCAGTCTGGCTTTATTTCTTGGAGTATTGATTGGTTTGATCTTCTTGCAGTCCAAGGCACTCTCAGAGCTTTCCTCCAGCACCACAGTTCAAAAACATCTATCTTCCTTCGCTCAGCCTTCCTTATGGTCCAGCTCTCACAGCCATAGGTTACTATGGGGAATACCATTGCTTGAACTATGCGGACCTTTGTTGTCAGTGTGATGTCTCTGCTCTTAACTATTTTATCAAGATTTGTCATTGCTCTCCTCCCAAGAAGTAAACGTCTTCTGATTTCCTGGCTGCAGTCAGCACCTGCAGTAATCTTTGCGCCTAGAAAGACAAAGTCTGTCACTGCCTCCACGTTTTCTCCCTCTATTTGCCAGTTATCAATCAAGCTGGTTGCCATAATCTTGGTTTTTTTGAGGTTTAACTGCAACCCAGCTTTTGCACTTTCTTCTTTCACCTTCGTCACGAGGTTCCTCAGCTCCCCCTCGCTTTCAGCCATCAAAGTGGTATCATCTGCATATCTGAGATTGTTAATGTTTCTTCCAGCGATTTTAACTCCAGCCTTATATTCATCAAACCCAGCACGTCGCATGATGTGTTCTGCGTACAGGTTGAATAGGTAGGGTGAGAGTATACAACCCTGCCGTAATCCTTTCCCAATCTTAAACCAGTCCGTTGTTCCGTGGTCTGTTCTTACCATTGCTACTTGGTCATTATACAGATTCCTCAAGAGGCAGACAAGATGATTTGGTATCCCCATACCACCAAGAACTTGCCACAGTTTGTTATGAACCACACAGTCAAAGGCTTTAGAATAGTCAATAAAACAGAAATAGATGTTTTTCTGAAACTCCCTGGCTTTCTCCATTATCCAGCGGATATTGGCAATTTGGTCTGTAGTTCCTCTGCCTTTTCTAAACCCAGCTTGTACATCTGGCAATTCTCGTTCCATGAATTACTGGAGTCTACTTTGTAAGATCTTGAGCATTAACTTACTGGCATGTGAAATAAGTGCCACTGTTCGATAGTTTGAACATTCTTTAGTGCTTCCCTTTTTTGGTATGGGGATATAAGTTGATTCCAATCTGTTGGCCATTCTTGTGTTTTGTTTTCCAAATTTGCTGGCATATGGCATGCATCACCTTGACAGCATCATCTTGCAAGATTTTAAACAGTTCAGCTGGGATCCCGTCGTCTCCTGCTGCCTTGTTATTAGCAATACTTCTTAAGGCCCATTCAAACTCACTCTTCAGGATGTCTGGCTCTAACTCACTGACTACACCATCAAATCTATCCCTGATATTATTATCTTTCCTAAAGAGATCTTCTGTATATTCTTGCCACCGTTTCTTGCTCTCTTCTGCTTCTGTTAGGTCCTTGCCATCATTGTTTTTGATCATACCCATTTTTGCCTGGAATTTACCTCAGATGTTTCTCATTTTCTGGAAGAGGTCTCTTGTCCTTCCTATTCTATTATCTTCTTCCACTTCCACACATTGCTTGTTTAAAAGTAATTCCTTATCTCTTCTGGCTAACCTCTGGAATTTTGCATTTAATTGGGCATATCTCCCACTTTCACTGTTGCCTTTTGCTTTCCTTCTTTCTTGGGCTACTTCCAGTGTCTCAGCAGACAGCCATCTTGCCTTCTTGGTTTTCTTTTTCTTTGGGATGTTTTTTGTTGCCGCCTCCTGAACAATGTTGTGAACTTCTGTCCATAGTTCTTCCGGGAACCTATCTACTAAATCTAGTAGCTTAAATCTATTCTTCACCTCCACTGCACATTTATTAGGAATATTAGTGAGCTCATATCTAACTGATATGTGGGTCTTCCCTATTCTCTTTAGTCTGATTCTAAATTGTGCAATAAGAAGTTCGTGATCTGAAATATAGTCAGCTCCAGGTCTTGTTTTTACCGACTGTATAGATGTCCGCCACCTTTGGCTACAAAGGATGTAGTCAATCTGATTTCAGTGTCGACCATCTGGTGAAGTCCATGTATAAAGTCGTCTTTTAGGTTGTTGGAAGAGAGTGTTTGTTATGCACAGTGAGTTGTCTTGACAAAATTCTATCAGCCTTCATTTTGTTCTCCCAGACCGTGCTTGCCTGTAATTCCAGGTGTCGTTTGACTACCCACCTTAGCATTCCAGTCCCCTGTAATGAAAATAACATCTCTTTTTGGCGTATTATCCAGAAGGTGCTGCAGATCCTCATAGAACTGATCTACTTCTGCTTCTTCAGCATCTGTGGTTGGGCTTCCCTATGGCTGCTATTTACACTACCACCACCACCACCACCACAACAGTGCACATTAATTGCATTTATGCAATTAACATCATGTCTAGTTTGGTCCTCAGCCTAAACTCAGTAGCTCAAACAAATTTCACAGCCTAAGTTGCCAAGTGGGTAGGTTTGTGCTGTAAGCCGCCTTGGGAGGGCTTCTGCCCTGACAGGTGCCCAAGAACTATGTTAAATAAATTTGTGCTGATAATCCAAATGGTGAATAAAAATTAGTCACATTGGTCCATTGGAAAAATGTTCAAAAGCTACAGTAGTGTAATACATTTTCTGGAGATCAACTAAAATGGCTGATGTGATCCTTGGTACTGATTACCCATTAATTGACTCTATGCTTGTCTGAAATGATAGAAATATGATTTCCTGGTATATTAAGAGCACGGAACACCATAGCCATGGTCTGATTTACCTACTTCAGACAAGGTGTCCTGGAAACTCCCACTTATTGTAGGGAGACATACATTTAAAATCTAATTAACATCTCTTTCTATGGGCTTTAGCAAATGTAAATGGTTCTTCTCCTTAGAATGACAGCTCTTCTTTCCACATCAGTGGCCTATGAAGTTCAGACTCTCTTTCACAACACTGTGATGCAAACCTTCTAGCAGAAGAGAACAGC
The DNA here is from genome assembly GCF_057233095.1 of Heloderma suspectum. Taxonomy (NCBI): domain Eukaryota; kingdom Metazoa; phylum Chordata; class Lepidosauria; order Squamata; family Helodermatidae; genus Heloderma; species Heloderma suspectum. The sequence goes on from NC_139458.1 coordinate 396,019,851, forward strand.
AAGTCAGATTTTTCCTGCTTGCCCCTTCCCTGTGTGAGATTCTGAAGAAAATTAATTTACAGCTTTAAACATTTAAATAACTGACACTGAGCACCCTTGAGAACAAAAGTCTAGAACTGGTTAAAAATTATGTGCCTTGACCTGGCTATTGTTGCTTTTTTTATATATATAAGAATGGTTAGGCTCACATCTTTCATCTCTCACCTGGTCTGTCTTTGACTGGGTTCTGTTGGTCACTGATCAAATTGCATCCACACTGGCTTCTGGGAATTATGGCAAGAGGTCAACTTGCTTCTGCTGTGATGTGCTGAGTCACGTTATGAATGACTATGTACATTCCTGTAACATGGTGTTAGGGAACACCAATGAACTGAAGCCAACATTTTATTTAACTTGCTTACATTTGCTTTCTTTTAGTTTATTTTCTGTGCTGAATGGTGTCTCTGTATTTCTCTTTTTCTTAAAGTATATGATTTGTTTAAAGTACTCCTGATGTTTAGCCAAGGGGGTGCGGAGGGGGGGGGGGCTAAATAACCATTGCACATGCTAACCTTTAAAGTACCTCTGGTTTTACACCACTAGCAGTTGTGTGCATGTTCACTCAAAAGTAAGTGCCATTGTACCTAATGAGGCTTATTCCCAGTAGATGTATTTAGCATTATAGCACATTCCTGTACATGACTACTCAAAAGTAAGTCCCACAGAGTCCAATGGGGCCTGCACCCAGGAAACTGAGTATAGGATTGCACCTACGTGGCTTAGCGGCCTATTATCTTATTGTAACTAAGCCAAAATACATGTACTTATTTGTTTTATTTGTAACCTGCCTTTCCTCCAAGGAGCCCAAGGAGGTGTGCATGATCCTCCTTCTCTCCATTTTATCCTCACAACAAAGTAATTACATATTTATCTTGCTTATCCGCGCTTCCATTTCCCTGTTCCTCTGTCGTTTCCCTGTGTTTTAGATTGCTACCCCCTTGGGGTAGGGGCCTGTCATACTTGTTCTTTGTAATGCAAATGCAATTCCTAGAACACCTTTATTTAGATACAATGCAGTTCAGTGCAATCCATTCACATTTTCCCCATTAGTTACCAATGAGGAAGCAACGGAGCTTGGTGGCCAGCCAGGTCAAATACTCAGAAGCAGGAGGTGTGCTGTGGGCAGCTGCTTCTTTGGTGCTCAAGCCTTCCTCAGAGTTCTGCTGATTTGGGGGAATCTTAAATACTCTTTCTCCCAAGACTTTGCACAATGTGGAAAAAACGCCTTTTGACTACATGTCCTGGTTGTACATTAATTGGGCTCTTGATGCTAAAGGACATCAACTTCCCCTCAGAAACCTTGACCCCCATGTCAAAACATTCCTGAATTATAGACCTTTGCCTCAGGGTTTGGACATTCCGGAAGTTTCTTTGTTCATTGTTTTCATCTTCCAAACTACTGATTAACTGTATCTTGTTGTTCATGTTCCACAGTCAGCTTTGTGTGTACACACACCTGTTTTCCCCAGTTTCTCAGCTTTTTCTTCTGGTAACTCTGCATGCTTCTGGTAACTTTCCTTCATTTAAACCTCAACAACCTTTTCACCCCAAAAGGGAGCCATTATATGATTGCTGCATGACACAAGGTTTAGGTCTGGGCAGAAGCAAAGCTATATCGTAATGCTTAGGATGTATGTGTGAGAACAGATACATAGACTGGGGGTCTGGATGTACTGGCAATGAGTGGAAAATACTGTCGAGCTTTATGCTTTAGAAAACTCGCATTTTGTTCCTGTGTAGGAAACAATAACATATTACATATGAACCATACTGTCCTAATATTCAAAGCTCATAACAATATATTAAAAAAGGGTGTTTTGTAATGTATAAATGCTTGACAGAAGTCTATTTTTCATCCATTTCACCCTGTTTTCCACTGCATCAGCCTTTGGTATGGAACTGATCTCTGTAATGGACTTAAGCCAATAACCTAATAATTGAGAGCCAGTGTGGTGTAGTTAGAGTGTTGAACTGGGGCTGAGGAAACCTGGGTTCAAGTCTCCACTCTCCCATGAAGCTCACTGGGTGACTTTGGGCCAGTCATGGACTCGCAGCCTAACCTACCTCACAGGGTTCTTGTGAAGATAAAATGGAGAGGAGGAGGATCATGTATGCCATCTTGGGATCCTTGGAGGAAAAGGTAGGATATAAATGTAACGAATGAATAAATCAACAAGGCTGCCTGCCTGAGGCAGAGCAGTGAATCCTCTGCCCCAAATTCAGGTGCATAGTACTCAAGGGCATTCAAGTTATTTTGGCACCTGAGGCATAAAATCCTACAAGTGCTACTCAGTCTGTATCTCACCCTGTCATCCCAGCTATTTGTAACACCTTTGCAGTCAAATCTAAACCAGTGTACACAGTGGGGTGGAATGGGGTGACATACCATCCCATGTGTTTTCAGCTGGACCTATAACCATTTCACTCCTTTTCAGGGCTGTCTTAACCTTTCTACTTCCCTTGAGCTTGGCTTAACCATCCCACTTTGAAACCATCCTACTTCTCTTCTGCTCCCATTTCAGCACTGATGCAAATATGAAGTGGCCCTCATTCCCAGATGTTTTCAGAACAGATGTGCATTGTGCAGGTAATTCAAGTGGACATTGATTGACGATACAGAGAAAGCTCTGAGGTAATTTCTATTTTTCCTCACACTCTAGGCCAGTTCCTGTGAACCCAAATGTACTTCTCTGCAGAGCAGTAGAACAATGGTACCCAAGCCACAGATAAATACTCTCTTGAGCTTACATAATGGTCTGTCAGCCAATTTCTATCTAATATCAAATGGGTTAGATGCTTAAGCAACTGAAGAGCAGAATAACAGCGTTGTTCCAAGGCTTGATATGAAAGTTAAGATTAAAGAAGAACATTAAATGCAAAAGGGTTCCAAATAGCGGGAGCCAAAGCTGGTTCATTGTTTTGTTTAGCAGCCTGGGTTATCAAACTGGAATTCTCTGCCATCTCTTCATTCTGGCAAAAAGCTGAAGTGTGTTGAGAATGGGCATCTAAATAGCAAATGCAGTTCAATGTATGCAAATGTAAAGTGATGCATGTTGGGGAAAAAGCCCAAACTTCAAGTATAACCTGATGGGATCTGAGCTAGCAGAGACCGACCAAGAAAGGGATCGTGGGGTTGTGGTGGACAGCTTAATGAAAATGTTGACCCACTGTGCGGCTGCTGTAAAAAAGCCAAACTCCATGTTAGGCATAATGAGAAAAGGAATTGAGAATAAAACTGCCAATATCACACTGCTTTATACAAGTCTATGGTGCAACCACACTTGGAATACTGTGTACAGTCCTGGTCACCACACCTAAAAAAAGGGATAATGCAGAGCTAGAAAAAGTGCAGGAAAGGGCAACTAAAATGATAACAGGGCTGGAGCACCTCCCCTATGACGTAAGGTTACAACAGCTTGGATTGTTTAGCTTGGAAAAAAGGAGGGTAAGGGGAGACATGATAGAGGTCTACAAAATTATGCATGGTGTGGAGAATGTGGATAGGGAGACAGTTTTCTCCCTCTCTCATAATACTAGAACCCAGGGCCATCCCATGAAGCTGATTGGCGGGAGATTCAGGACAGATAAAAGGAAGGACTTCTTCACACAGCACATAGTTAAACTATGGGATTTGCTACCACAGGATGTAGTGAAAGCTACCAATTTGGATGGCTTTAAATTTGGATGGGGTTGTACAAATTCCTGGAGGAAAAGGCTATCAGTGGCTACTAGTCTTGATGGCTATGTGCTACCTCCAGTACCAGAGGCAGTGAGCCTGTGTACACTGGTTACTGGGGAACATGGGTGGGAGGGTGCTGCTGTGCTCGTGTCGTGCTTGTGGGTTCCTGTTCGACAGCTGGTTGGCCACTGTGTGAACAGAATGCTGGACTAGATGGACCCTTGGTCTGATCCAGCAGGGCTCTTCCTATGTTCTTAAGGGATAGGCGTTGAGGTCCAACACATCTGGAGGGCATTAGGTTGAGGAAGGCTATTCTGACATAACTGCTTTTTTATGTATTATTTAAAAACAATTTTTAGTAATTCCCAGGAGAATTTGGATTCTGCACAGTAGAGGGCACTAAAGAACAATCTTACAGTGCAGCCATTCATGTTTTCATGCCTAGTGACTGGGCATAAAAGCTAGGGGTGTGTGTGGCATATGGTTCCAGTTAGGGGGAGCTACAGTTCCAAATTGCTCCACTATTAGCTTCTGTACTTCCATTTATCAATGTGCTTTTTATTTTCTTTAGTTCTCCTTTGTAGAGCCTGGATTGTTGAAGGCCATAGGCACAGAGGTGAATAAGTTATATTAATTATGGTATTTCTATTTGCCCTGACTTTTATGGAGTTTTAAGGACACTATAGATGGAGCTCCCAATCTGTCCCCCATCCAGGCACTGGCCAGTCCTGGACCTGCTTCACTTCATCAAGGTAACTCCATCCTATGCCTCTAGACCATGCTTTCAGGCCTGTAGAACCTGTTGGTGATGGTTCAAACACACCTGCAGTCAACCTGGTGCTATACAAAAATCATCTAGGCAATCATAGTTACACAGGGCTTTGTACTATTACTAGCAAAGGCCTACAATTGGTTGTTGCAGCTACATATGCCAACATGTCAAGGTCTTTCTGCAGGCTGTTGTACTGCACAGCATCCAAATCAATGAAGGTATTCACTGCAGTTACACATACATTTTTTCCCAGACAAGAAGTTCAGACAATGAAACCATGCTCAGCATATTTATTTATTTACATTTCTATACCGCCCAATAGCCAAGGCTCCCTGGTGGTTCATATCTACAGGAAGATATAGTGGCAACTGATTTTTTTTAAAAAAATTGGCGATTACCAGGTATGCCATCTAGAGCAGAGGTGGGGAAACTCTTTCAATCCAAGAGCCAAATTCAATTTTGGAGAAGCCCTTGTGGGCCGCTTTCCAGTGATGGGCAGGGCCAAAGGCAAAGCAGGCAGGGGCAAAACTACAAAAAAACCCAGCATATTTTTTTTATTTAAAATATTCCTTGGCCACCTTTCAGGGCAGAAGCCCTCCCATATTGTATTGTAAGCATACTGTAGCGTAAAGCTGTTACTGCCAGTAACTAAGCCTTAGGAGAGGCGTTTCATCCTTTTAGAAGTGGGGAAAACTGCACAAAAGCCAAGAAGCCACCAAACAATCGGTGGTGAAAGGGATTGGGACTATCAGGTAAGCCACAGAGGGCCAGATTGAGACCCCAGGAGGGGCAGATATGGCCTGTGGGCTTGAGGTTCCCCACCCTTGATCTAGAGAGAGCCCCTTTTCTTTTAAGACAAGGGGAACTGTAACTGGGGGTGGAGGGGGGAGAGAAATGACCCCCCACGAGCCCTCTACAGGCCAGATGATGTCAGGGGGATGGAAAATAGCAAAAGTAATAGAAGAACTTTAGAATTACCTCTTAAATCATTTTCTCTGCCTGTTTTTTGTTTGTAATTTTCTCAAGGTTTTTTTTTTGGTAATATTTTATACAGAATGGGTTCATTATATATAATGAACAAAGAACTTATTTAGACAAAATATAGGAGATACATCAACAGACAAAATGATCTGCTTAGTATTAAAAGTTTATTGGTAGATAATCATATAATTTCATATGACTAACTAATTGATCAAATGGACAATTTTAAGCCTCCTATTCGCCAAAATTTTAAATTAATCATATTAGGATGCAACTTATGCATAAATATACATTATGTTCAAGAAAAAACAAAAATTGAAATATGGATTACAAATTACTCGACCTGCAACCTTATAAGTAAAATTTCACTTTTGTTTTTGAATGTGAAGATATTCAGCTTTCATTTAAAATAAAGTGGAATAGAGATTTGAACCAACAGATATCAGACAGGAAGTGCAGTTGGATAATTAGTAATACTTTGAGCAATTTAGAGAACCAGTGTGGTGTAGTGGCAAGAGCGTTGGACTAGGAGCTGGAAGATCCGGGTTCTGGTCCCCACTCAGCCATGGAAGCTCACTGGGTGACTTTGGGCCAGTCACAGACTCTCAGCCCAACCCACCTCACAGGGTTGTTGTTGTGAGGATAAAATGGAGAGGAGGAGGATAATGTAAGCCGCCTTGGGTTCCTTGCAAGAGGAAAAAAGGCGGGGTATAAATGCAATCAATCAATCAATCAATCAATCAATTTAAGGCACAATTCTATGCATGTTTAGACAGAAAAAAGTCCTACACCTCCCAGCATTCTCCAGCCAGCATTGCTGGCTGGGGAATGCTGGGAGGTATAGGACTTTTTTTGTCTAAGCATGCATAGGACTGCACCCTTAATCAGTGCAAATTTAAAATAGAATTAAAAAACAACAACAATTGATCAGTGGTGTTATACACCTTATAGATTAAAAAATACTGCAAGCTAGTAACTATTCTGGGTTTATTTAGTGAACTAGGCTTTACATTAAAGGCATGTTTGAACCTGTTCTTGGGATTCTCCACATCTTTTTCTCTACAACAACCCATGGAACCCGTAATCTAGATTAGGATTATGATGCCCAGAAAGGGAATTAACCCTTTCACCCTGTACTTTCTTCACAGTGAACATCTCTTCCCCCAACTCCCCAGAAGCCACTATTTGCCCCCAAAGCTGCTGTTGCAACAAGTAGGAATTTATGCCGGGAAGGTTTGGGGCAGGTGAGCAGAACTTTGCTTCAGCCTGAGGGCTGAATTCCATTTTGGAGAAGCTTTTGGGGGCTACATTCCAGTTGTGGGTGTGGCAAAAAGGGCAGTGCAAAAAAGAAAAGACAATACCAGCATATTTTAGCATAAAGCTCTTACTGCTAGCAACTAAGTGTTAGGAGAGGCATTTCAACCTTTTAGAATCAGGAAAAAAAAACTGCACAAGTCGGAAAACCACAAAACTATCAGCGGTTGGGGGAAAGGGGCGTGGTTAACCAGGGAACTTTGGAGGGCTGGATGAGGAACCCAGATGGGCCAGATTTGGCCCCTGGGCCTGAGTATCTGAACCTCTTGTTTCGGGGAATGGTCATGTCTTCTCTTGCAACTATCCCCACGTCAAGAGGATCTCTTGAGATCTCTTGAGGATTGGACTTGATGGTCTTATAGGCCCCTTCCAACCCTACTATTCTATGAGTCTAGATTGTTCCGGTCCATACACTGAGGGCTCCATACTTCCTTTAAGCCCAGGATGAGGATCTTCCAGATGTTGTTGGACTCCAGCTACCATCAGCCCCAGCCAGCTTGGCTAATGGTCAGGGATTATGGGGGTTGGAGTCTAACAACATTTGGAGGGCCACAGTTTCTCCATCCCTGCTTTGAGTGCTGGAGATAAAACACTATTTCACCAGGTGTGACTTTTACCATCAAATGAATACAGTGAGAGGAAAAGCTGCACCTGGACAATAAACAAAAACAAAACCCTTCTGTGTACTCCTCAAAGAAACCAAAGCTAGCACTCCTAGGGTCTGGCAACCCTACCACACCAGGTCTTCAAGGTATCTGTAACTGGCTCATGCTGGATGCAGGATGCTTGCCTAAGTGATTGGTCTGATTTAACCATGTATAGAGAGCTGCCCCAAAGTCCTAGTTTTGCCAGCTAATTTCTCTTTCTGATCCCTGTTCTCTCCCATCTCGTTAGCTCTGCCTGTGTCTGGCAGTGCTCCTGTACTTTTAACATGTAGACAAAGGGCTGGCCCTCTCATGAAGCAGGGTACAGCGCCCGCCTCAGGCAGTGAAGAGGGAGGAGTGAATTGTGCCACTCCCCCCTGCCCCAGCCAGGCGGGCCTGCCGCCTCTGCTTCCAGAGGATGATCCAGAGGGCACTGCCAGCTATACTCCTGTGGGGCATTTGTGAGAGAGTGTCTGGCAGGGCTCTCTGGAGCAGCCACCCTCTGGAGAGCCATATGGGATGAGGAAACAGCCAGCATGGCACTTCAGAGAGTCTGCCAGGCTAGAATGCCTGGCTCTGAGGTGGTCCTTTCTCAGAGCCAGGCAAGGGAGGGGTGTCCTGTGCAGGCAATCTCCTGGGACACCCCTTCCACGCCTAGATCTGAGGAAGAATGCCCTCAGAAGCAGGCATTTCGACCTGGCAGGCTCTCTGAAGAGCCTGCCAAGTAACTGTCAGGGGAAAGGGGAGGGACCATGCTGTGGGAAGGGGGTGGGAGGGGCATGATGTGGTAAATGGAAAGGGGAGGGGGCACATTGCAGTGGTGGAAGGAGAAGGTGGGGGCACGACGTGATGGTGCATGTGCTCTCTTTCCTCAGGTGGCTGGAGAACTTGTGCTGGGGCTGCGTAGACATCCCACCTGTGCAGCTTTCCTTAGTACGGAGATGCAGTGTTGGATAAGACTGTATCTGCTGAATGGCCGACCGTGATGCAGCATTTCAAAGGCACAGTAGCCTTTCCAGAAAAAGGTGACAACTAGGGATGCATGGATATGTCACTCTCTGTGAGACAAAGGTCAAGCTCATTCTGTTCTGCTTCTGCACGAGCTTGTGATTTTATTTTTTAAATCCATATGGAAATTTGTGCTTTTTGGTGCACATTTTCAGATGCACATTTTTTAAAGTATGTATTCCCCACCCCCAAGTACTTCACATTGCCAAAAGGCTGTTCTGCATGCACTTTACTCAGATATACACATTTTCGGTGCACTTTCCCCTAACATGCACAACTTTTGTGCACATTTCTCCTGAGACAAGCTTGCAAAAATTTGTATTTGGGAAAGCAACTTGGCTCACTGACATGCTCAGGAGGGTGTGAATTTTGTAATCTGTTTTTTTTTTTTTAAAGAACTCAATGGAGCAAATTTTTCACCTGTCTCTAGTGACAACTTCCTCTCTTTTTATTTCTTTCCTTTACCTGTCTCTCTCACTCTTTCCCTCTCCAACTTGCTTTCATCCTCTTCCTCCACAGTTCCGTGTGTGCATTTGCACACATGTGCATGCAAAATCCTATATTTCTAGATCTGGCCCAGGTAATCAAAGTTTTGTATCTTTCACTTCACTCATTCTTTTGATCTGATTTTCATCCCAGCGCTTATGAAAACAGTAAGAGAAATGCTCGAGAACAGCAAATGGGCTGTCCCAAATGTTCAATCCAATCCATTTCTTTCTTTTTTTCTTATTGCAGAGCTACAAGTCATTTCTAAAGACAAAGTATGTGAGCAAAGGAGAACTTGCCATGACGATGCAAGTTTGATGATGTAGCTGTCGATTTACTTTGGTTGATTTGCTTTTGATGATGGCTTCTTTCTTTTTCTTCTTCCATCATCTTCTAAAAGCAGCAGGCCACATGTCTAATGACACACTGTCACTACCGAAACAGCCACTCCAAATGGCGATGAGTAGGCATTGGCCAGTCCCTGCAGGCCGAGCATCAGGAAACAGCATCCTTTGCGCAGCACTTTGCCCACGTTCTGGAAAGAATAGACAACACCGTCAAAGAAGGGGGAAACGCTCAAGAAAATGACTGTTAACATTTTCTACAGCTGAAAGATGTGGGGAGGGTGGGCTCAATGCTAGCAGCTTCAGGGGACAGTTTAGATCAGAAAAAACTCCATGGGGAGAGGACTAAGCACCCCTTCCCCAGAGTTAAACATCTCAGATCAAACTCAGAACTCTTTCCCACTCCACATCTTAAAAACCACAATAGCATGGAGAGATCCAATCATGGGTCTTCCACATTATATTCTGGCCTTTAGACAGAAAACAAAATATTCAAAATGTGAAATCGACATGGTAAAAAAAAAACAACCAAACACCTCAAGATGATCTACATGGGGATCAGGCCTTGTCAGGGCTGGGATCAGGGGTCGAATGAAGACTGCCACTGGTTGTGCCTTTTCTCATCCTTGCTTTTGCTGCCTCTTGACCTGCCATCTCTTAGCAAGTGAGCAGTTGACCTGAGCAAGTCAGCAGAGACAAGAAGCAAAGATAAGGTGCAGCATCCACCTCTACTCCCCTTGCCTTCTCCCTCTGACTATCGGAGTGGATTGGGCCCAGAGGGAGAGAGCAAGCCATCGAGCAGTGGCAAAAACAGCAAGGAGGAGGGAATCCCACCCAGGACCCTTCAAAACGTGGAGCCAGCACTGGGCATCATCCTCTTCTGAGAAGGAACTCACAGGGCCGCTCTTCTATTCCTCCTGTGTTGCGAAGCGGGGGATTTAGCAGTGCACCTCCCGTTCACTGCCTGAACCTCTTGAACAGGGAGTTCAGGGAACCTGTCGCCATCCAAATGATGTTGGACTCCAACTCCCATCAGTCCCAGCCAGCATGGGCAATGGACAGGAATGATGGGAGTTGGGATCCAACATCATCAGCATGGCCACAGGTTCCCTGACCTTGCTATTCTGGGTGAAAAACAACACCCTAGATTTAGATATCACACTTATTTTATAAATAAGAAACAAGCATTACAGGGTAGAGGAGGCCCCTCCAACTTGAATTATTCTGTGACCCATCAAGCAGCCCCAGCAGTGGCTCGAGGCTGCTATGCTACCACTGCAAATATGCAGAACTGGAGGAGTGTTGGCACTTGAGGGGAAAATCCCTGGAATCCAAGTCATTTCCTTTTGTCTGGTGGGGGTGGCGGGAGGGTGCTTCACTACCAGATTATACAACGCCAATTTTGGCCAGCCATGGGCTCCTTTGGCAGTGCATACTCAGGAAGAGCTTACTTGTTGATCCTTGGGGGAATCTAAATGGAGGATTCAAGGGGACTACACAATCTGGCAGAGAGGGCGCCAGGGGTGGGATTCAAGGGTGTTGTGAGCAAGCGTGTCTCTCAACACAAACTCTCCATCTTTTGCACCAGGGTCGACATAAAATGGCAGGGTTTATCACAAGATGACTGCAGCTGTGATATCAGCTTATTGTGGTGTGACACCTCCAACTCTGCGAAGTACGACAGGTTGCAAGACACCCTTTCCCCAGAAGTACCCTGCTGCCACCCATTAATGTATTATTAATATATCTTATGGAATATGAATATTTAATCACTCATGTCCTGGATATATGGGAATCCAGGGTTGGTATCCAGTGTTACCGCACAATTGCGCTCATTTCACATGCCAGCAAGGTGATGCTCAAAATCCTATAAGCTAGGCTTCAGCAGTATGTGAACCGAGAACTACCGGAAGTACAAGCTGGGTTTAGAAGAGGCAGAGGAACCAGAGATCAAATTGCCAACTTTCGCTGCATCATGGAGAAAGCAAGAGAATTCCGGAAAAATGTCTATTTCTGCTTCATTGACTACGCTAAAGCCTTTGATTGTGTGGATCACAACAAACTCTGGCAAATTCTTAAAGTGATGGGAATACCAGACCACCTTACCTGTCTCCTGAGAAACCTGTACGAGGGTCAAGAAGCAACAGTAAGAACCAGACATGGAACAACCGAGTGGTTCAAAATTGGGAAAGGAGTACGACAAGGTTGCATATTGTCACCCTGCTTATTTAACTTATATGCAGAGTACATCATGAGAAACGCCGGGTTGGATGAATCACAGGTCGGAATTAAGATTGCTGGGAGAATTATCAACAACCTCCGATATGCAGACGATACCACCCTAATGGCAGAAAGCGAAGAGGATCTCAAGAGCCTCTTGTTGAGGGTGAAGGTGGAGAGTGCAAAAGCTGGTTTGAAGCTCAACATTAAAAAAACTAAGATCATGGCATCTGGCCCCATCACTTCCTGGCATATAGAAGGGGAAGAAATGGAAGCAGTGACAGATTTTACTTTCTTGGGCTCCAAGATCAACGCAGACAGTGACTGTAGCCATGAAATTAAAAGACGCTTGCTCCTTGGGAGGAAAGCTATGGCCAACCTAGACAGCATAGTAAGAAGCAGAGACATCACCTTGCCGACAAAGGTCCGTCTAATCAAAGCTATGGTTTTTCCAGTAGTAATGTGAGAGCTGGACTATAAGGAAGGCTGAGCGCCGAAGAATTGATGCTTTCGAACTGTGGTGCTAGAGAAGACTCTTATGAGTCCTCTGGGCTGCAAGGAGGTCAAATCAGTCCATCCTAAAGGAAATCACCCCTGAGTGTTCATTGGAAGGACAGATACTGAAGCTGAAGCTCCAATATTTTGGCCACCTAATGCGAAGAGAAAACTCCCTGGAAAAGACCCTGATGCTGGGAAAGACTGAAGGCAAAAGGAGAAGGGGACGGCAGAGGATGAGATGGCTAGATAGCATCACCGATGCAATGAATATGAACTTGAGCACACTCCGGGGGAGAGCGCAGGACAGGAAGGCCTGGCGTGCTATGGTCCATGGGGTCACGAAGAGTCGGACACGACTGAACAACAACAACAATCCAGTGTTAGCCCTTCTTCGAGTAGACCCATTGGAATGAATGGGATGTACGACCCCAGGCTCATGGCTCTGATATATGGAGATGGATAGGACCCCTTTTCCTGAGCTTCCTTTAAGCTTCTTAACAAGCAGGTTAGCACGTCTGCCAAGCAATCCAACCCATGGATCAAGCCACCTTCCAAGCTAGGCAAGAGCATCAAATCAACTCCTGTTTCCAGTTCAATATATTTAATAAGGTACCAAACAGAGAAATGTTCAGAAATAGTAAGTTGCATTAAAAATAAATGAAACCTCAAACTTGCTCACTAAACTTTACTTATCAGAATCCTAAGAGTATTTCACCAAAGCACCTTACAGGTGTGGGGGGGCAGCGGGGGGGAGAAGCTCAGACCTGGGACATCCTGGTATAACTAGGCTGATGTTGCCTTTAATATCCAGGTGAAGACAAAGGAAGTTTGCCTCCAGGGGAGGAACTGAACAATCAATAGCCTGTTGGGACCTGATCATACATCCTCATGCCACACTTGCTCCTCGGACTGTCCAGGCGGTGCACCCCACCTCCCACTGAAATTTTGTAGCATGGTGGCAACAGCGAGAAAAAAGAGCCTGTTTTTAAAAGCTGAAGGTGCAGTGTGTCGCTGCAATTTGACGGTGGGAAAAAGGGGCCATTTAACTTTAACACTTTAATTGTTTTGTTTCCTGGACCTGCTAAAGACATTTTTTTTTCAACGAGCCTTCCCCGATTGACCAGCCATGTTTTTTATTGGTAAGCTTGTTTTTTCACTGGAAAAGACTCTGATGCTGGGAAGGATTGAAGGCAAAAGGAGAAGGGGACGGCAGAGGATGAGACGGCTAGATAGCATCACCAATGCAATGAATATGAACTTGAGCACACTCCGGGAGAGAGTGGAGGGCAGGAAGGCCTGGCGTGCTATGGTCCAAGGGGTCACGAAGAGTTGGACACGACTGAACAACAACAAATGCTTGTTTTTAAAATGTTTAATTCTGTTAAAGCTGTTAATATTGTGATTTCTTCCCTTTATCTTGTATTGTTCAGTGCTCTGGAATGTGTTTTGATATGGAGTGGTATATAAATGTTGTAAATAAACAAATAAAATAGTCCCTTTTTGCCGCGGCACTGCCAAATTGAGGCAGCAAACCACACTGACAGCTTCTAAAAGCAAACTATTTTCCCTTGCTGCCACCACTCTGCCAGCAAAAGGACAGAAGGCCAGATGTTGCCCACCCCTGGGTTATACAAATGCAGATTGGTGTCTACAGGTGGCTGGCTATGTTCTTTTTTAAAAGTTATTTCCAGAAAAAACAGGGAGGGGGTATTGGATTTGTTGCACCAATACATGTTGGTCATGTAAAGCAGGGGTGGGCAGTTTTAAGCTGGCAGGATCTTCTTTGTTTTTTTACTAGAAGGCTGAGCTCCACCAATCAAGCCAGGAGCAAAATAGTTGCTGAAGAAGATAGATATAGAATTGCGGGACAAGGCGCCTCTGAGCACATGCTCAGCCCAGGAATTTGTTTTCAGTATCAGAACTGGACACACACTCTCTTTATACAGATATGTAGACGCAAACCTTCTTGGTTTCAGCAGCCCCATTAGAATGGGGGGAAAGGTTTTTGTGAGACCAGTGGGAGTCAGAAACCCTTGCTGATCTACTGCAAATCACCTGGAGATCTACCAGTAGATCCCAACCTACCTTCTGCCCATCCTTGATCATTGCCTATTCTCCTAACTGACCTGATCTTGTTTATTTCATTAATCTTGGCAGTGATTGTGCCATATAAATTGCATAAAGTGCCTCAGCCAGAACAATGGAGCTCTGATCTCAGCAAGGACCAAAGTACTTCCCAACACAAATAAGTGACTGTTGCCCTTGCATTTATTTCCTGTATGCAATGCAGCAACATTTGTGAAGCAGGATGTGACTCTCTTACTGAGAGCTGGAGCAAAACAGCAAGGATAATAGATTATGGTAATCAAACATTTGCCTGCAAGGGTTTCTTTTGGTTAATTTGACTACTGCATGTTCAATCAATTGATCTATATACCGCAAGACTATCATCAGTGACATGGGAGCTAATCAATAACCTTTCAGTTGACTCATAAAAGATTGGAGATTTCGATGGACACCCTGATACCTACTCTAGAGTGTTTTCTTTCTTCCCTTGCTAGGAAGAAAGTGATATTCCATTGTGATGAAGAAACATACTTCTAAATTCAATATTTAAACTCCTCAGTTTATCTACAAGTGATCATGGATCAGTTGTGATCCTCAGACACACTTGACTATGGCACTAACAACACAATCCTATACATGTCTATTCAAAAGCAAGCCCCATTGGATTCCATGAGATTTACTACCAGGTAATTGTATACAGGATTTCAGTCTAAGGATGCAATCCTGTACACCCTCCAGTTGTGTTGGACCAGAGCTCCCATTATACTGGGAGTTGTAGCCAACACATCTGGAGGACATCAAGTTGGACAAGGCTGCTATTCACACTTAACTGGGAGTAAGCCCTACTGAAATCAGCGGGGCTTATCTCTGAGTAGACATGCATAGGATTGCTTTGTTAGGTAACTGAATACCAAAGTGAAATAATTAGTAGTACACCAGTCTAGAACAATGATAGTACAAGATCTTCACCTTTCCTTCTTCCACCGTGGACCCATTCCTCACTAGGCACACCTTCCTTTGCCAACATTTCCCCCCAGGTCACAGTGACGATACTTCCAGACTCCTCTCCTTACATGTAATCATGCTGTGTTTACAAATTATAGTCTCTGAATATAATGTTGGCTGCTTAAGAAACCCTCCCTTTTTAATGAAGGGGAATTAATGTTTCAAACACTTCCTCCATGTTTTATAATGAAAAACAAACAGTTTAAGTGGACAAGGAAATCTAACAAAACTAATCTATCATATTTCTAGCTCTCTGCCATCTTTCATTTAGGCTGTTTAGGTTGAGTGTTTCTTCATGGAAAAAAATGGAAGTCTGTATGTTTGATAAGAAGTTTACAGCCTGCGGTTTCTATTTGAGATATCAGAAGAAGTTATCCTGAATCCTGCAACTATTCACACAGTCCTTTTACTGCATGTTCCTCTGGAAGTCACTGGAACTACTGCTGTTCTGGAGTCACTGGAACTACTGCCAATTCGATATCAAGCCCAAATCAAGAACTGTGAGATAGTGGTTAGAGCAGAATTCGGTCCCCTCCAGATGTGTCAGACTAGAACTCCCATCATCCCCAGCCAGCATGGGCACGAGGTTGGAGAAGGCTGAATTAGAGTGTTAAACTAGGATTATAGGGAGACATAGGTTCAAATTCTACTCAGCCAAATAGCTCACCATTCTTCTCATCCTAACCTACCTCACAGGGTTGTTGTACAAATAAAATAGGGTAGAGTATCACACCAACTTGGAGGAAAGGAGGGAATATGCTTCTAATAAATAGATAGATAGATAGTAGGAGCAGTGTGGGCCGCGGTGGCTTAGTGGTTAAGACGCTGAATTGCAGACCGGGAGGTCGGGTCAGCAGTTCGAGACCCGAGTGCTGCGTGACGGAGCGAGCTCCTGTCTTCAGTCCCAGCTTCTGCCAACCTAGCAGTTCGAAAGCAAGAAATTGCAAGTAGACAAACAGGTACCGCCTCGGCGGGAAAGGTAACAGCGTTCCGTGCACCTTGGTGTTCAGTCATGCCGGCCACATGACCATGGAAGCGTCTTCGGACAGCACTGGCTCTTCGGCTTAGAAATGGAGATGAGCACCACACCCTAGAGTCGGACACGACTGGTTGGGGACACCTTTTTACCTTTAGAAGCAGTATTTTACTGCAACAGTAAACCAACAGTGAAGTGTTAATGTTGACTCTCCAGGTTGAATTTAGAATCTGAGCTGAAAGGGAGTTTTATTATTTTCTCTCTTTGTCACCATTGTGTGAGGTGCGGGGAGTGTGAAACAAACTTTGCACTTCTTGCTAATTGGGAATGTTGTCAAAATAAGGATGCCAAGCGAAATGAAGCACAAAGGATATAAAACATCTGTCATATGGATTAGCTTGGAGGCCTTTTCAGGCTGAAATGACAGATCTCTCTTTTGATCTCAGTGAAAACTGACTTCTGATTAGACTGGTTTCTTCTGAACAGAAACGGAAGATTATTTGTTTTTCAAAGATAATTCTGTTTGCACTGAAAGAGCAGCCTTCTGCTTCATGAACTACCTGAAAGATCTCATACAGATCCTGACAAACTTTATCTCGACATCCCCTTCCCTGTGTACATGATCCTTTGCATAACTGCATAAGCAGCTATAAACAAAAGCATAAACAAAGACAAACCCCCCGACCCCCCCCCAAAACTCTTACAATCTAAATCAGGGTTGGGGAACCTGTGGTCTTCCAGGTGTTGGTGAGTGATGATGGGAGTTGCAGTCCCAACATTAGCTATGCCGGCTAGGGCTGATGGGGGTTGCAGACTACCACCATCTGGGTTGCACCTTCCACATCCCTGATCTAAATAGGCAATGGGGCAAATAAAGGAAGAGAAAGGGAGGCTAGGAGAGATCATGATATAGCAAGAGACCAAAAGAGGAATAAGAATTCATATGTTCACTTTCATTCCAAGACCTTGTGGGAAACGTTGGCTTCTGAGCGGCGATTTGAAAAGAGAGAGGGAAAGGGAAAGAAAGGCGGTACTATGTATATCTGGGGAGGAAAGACTTCAGGCTTGCAGGGTCTACTTTGTTTTTTGTTAGAACCCTCCACGTGTCCCGTGATCGTCTGAATAGGAAGCTTCATAAATATCCTTGCACTCCAATAAGACATGATAACTAACATCACCTGCCACACCAGAGACCCGCGCTAGAATTCGATTTCATTTAGAAGCGCCTGCGTTTAAATATACAGTATGTGGGTGGGGTTTAAAAATTAATTTTTTAATTTAAAAAATTAAATCCATGAAATTAAAAGACGCTTGCTCCTTGGGAGGAAAGCTATGGCAAACCTAGACAGCATAGTAAGAAGCAGAGACAT
This sequence comes from Heloderma suspectum, assembly GCF_057233095.1. Classification (NCBI taxonomy): domain Eukaryota; kingdom Metazoa; phylum Chordata; class Lepidosauria; order Squamata; family Helodermatidae; genus Heloderma; species Heloderma suspectum. The sequence goes on from NC_139458.1 coordinate 396,037,254, forward strand.
CACCTTGCCGACAAAGGTCCGTCTAATCAAAGCGATGGTTTTCCCAGTAGTAATGTATGGCTGTGAGAGCTGGACTATAAGGAAGGCTGAGCACCGAAGAATTGATGCTTTCGAACTGTGGTGCTGGAGAAGACTCTTACGAGTGCCCTGGACTGCAAGGAGGTCAAATCAGTCCATCCTAAAGGAAATCAACCCTGAGTGCTCATTGGAAGGACAGATACTGAAGCTGAAGCTCAAATATTTTGGCCACCTAATGCGAAGAGAAAACTCTCTGGAAAAGACCCTGATGCTGGGAAAGACTGAAGGCAAAAGGAGAAGGGGACGGCAGAGGATGAGATGGCTAGATAGCATCACGGATGCAATGAATATGAACTTGAGCACGCTCCGGGAGAGAGCGCAGGACAGGAAGGCCTGGCGTGCTATGGTCCATGGGGTCACGAAGAGTCGGACACGACTGAACGACAACAAAATGTGGGTGGGGAGCTAGTCTTCTACCTCCTGTAACCACGCCGGGAGCGCGACAGGGACCACGAGTCCCGCTAAACGATCGTGAGTCAGTAAAATACGCCCAGAGGAATTCACGCGCACTTCTCCCCCCACCCCGATTTCTACTTCACATGCGACGCCCGATCGAAGCTTGCGCCGTGTAGACTCGGCAACCAAAGCTGAAGCGCAAGCCGAACAGGCTGACCCCTGGGGGCTGCGGGAGACTCCACTCCCCGAGTAACGGAGAGCGGGTAGGGCTGATCCCCTGGGGGCGCAGGGCCCGTGTGCCGAGCCCCGGCTGGCCTAGGCGCCATCCGTGCCCCTCTCCCGAGCTCCTCTCCGCGCCCCCAACCGACGGCCGCCTGTCCTGCTGCGGGCGCCCCTACCTTGCCGTATTTCTTGAGCTTCCTCCGGCGCGTTTCGCTTTTGCGCTCGGCTTCCTGCGGCTCCTCGCCGCCCCAGCCCAGAGGTCGGCACTTGTCCGGGAGGAAGGCGAACGCGCCTTTCTTGGGGGGGCAGCCGGGGCCCTCCTCTGGGCGCCTGCCCGGGGCCCGCTGCTGCTGCTGCTGCTCCTCCTGCGCCTCGTCGGCTTGCGCCCCGTCGAGGATGGCGATCTTGTCCTCCGCAGGCCCCCGCCGCCGGGGGCGCCCGCCTCTCAGAGGGCCCCCCACGGCCATAGCGCGCCAGGGGAATCGGGTGGAGGAGCTGGGAAGGCACGGCCGAGCCAGGGACCTTTGAGCCTTCCCTCCCAGCAGCGGCAGGAGATTAGCCCTCCGGGGCCTTGCGGGGAAGGAAGTCGCGGCCGGGGAGCTAACAGGGGCAGGCGGACACAGGCTGTGGCGGCCGCAGTTGCGAGGTTGGGGGACCCCCCTTGTTCCCACAGAACGGGGGTGGCGGCGGAGGGGGAAGCGCCCCTTCCCCGCTGGAGGCGGCAATTCGAAGAAGGTCCAGGTCCGGCCCTGCGCTGTTTACAACACTCACACAGAAGGCCGCTTCCTGTTGCGCCGAAAAGTTCAAGCCCAACACGCCCGCGCGCACACACACGCTCTTCCAGAGCTGTGGCTGGTAGGATCGGGCTGGAAAAATACCGGCACTCTGTTATTTATCTACCGGGGAAGCACACTGAACAGTGCCGTAGAAATGGGCTATTGGAAGAACCATCTGAGCCCGTTTCCTCACCTGGATACCTTTTGGCTCCTTTGGAAGTGGCAAGCAATAAAGTAGACTAGCACTCCCCACTGTTAGGAAAAGCTTTGGTTTCAATTCCCCTACCCCTTACTGCACTTTTAGACTACAGTCTAACAGCAGAGTAACTTACATTGCTAGGTATTTTAGAATTCATTATGTTTTTTAATTTATTTTTTTTGTGACACATACCGCTAAATATAATAAAATGCCTCAGTGGTTCACAAATATTAAAACCACATTTTAAATACAATATTAAAAACAGAATTGTTATGCCTTTCACCACCATCACTGTTTAAAGGCCCTTTTTCAGACAAGGCTGTGTGTCAGCACAAGATGGGGTCAAGATGGCTGTACAGGGATCTGAGCACCTATCAGAGGGCCACATCAATTTTCCAGGTCCACCAACATTGGACCATGCTGCCTTTCCAGCTGTTTTTGTATTGACAAGCAAGGTGAAGGGCAAGGCCTATGCCTTCTTAGGGCATCTCTACACCAGCCTAAAATCCTGCATTTAAAATGGGGTTCTGCTTCCATTTTAAATGCAGGATCACGACTCCCTTTTTCACGTGCTTCCTTTTCCCCTACCCCTTCCCGCTCCTTCTCCCCTGTAGCTGAAGTCTTCCATTATCTTTCAGTGATCTCCCTCCTCTTCTTGCCGCTTTTACTCTTGACAGAGGGAACTGAAGCGGAACACAGCGGGGTAATATGATAGCTCATTATCTGCAATCTTCTGTTTAAAAATGGAACAAAGGGCATTTAAGTGCAAGAGATGCCTGGGATGATCACTGTAAACAGCCCGCAAACTTCCTTGAAGGATCAATCTCAATTGCAGTTTTAAAAGCCAGGTGTAAAGAAGCCCTTAGACTGGACAGCTAGAGCCTCTTCAGATACATGGAACGTTATCCTCAGTTGGGAAATTATTTATGTAGTTAACACATCCGGTTGCACATAAGAGAAACTTGTAGTAAACAGTAGGGCCAAATGCCCATGAAATACATGTAATGCAGTCTGTAACACTTCTTGCATTTCATTGCCTTTTGATCCTACTATTTACCATCTCCCCCTTCTATAGACATATGTGTATATAGCACACATATATGTATGTGTATATGGTAGTCCATTGAGGCTGACACTTAATGTCTCAGATGGAGTGGGGGCTTACAAATGTTTACTCCCCCTTCCCCCAAACCCTGTTAATCTTTAAGCTAACCTGTGGATCTCCAGATATCTGTGGATCTACAACTCCCATCAGCCCTGACTAGTGGCCATGTGGGCTGGATGCTGAAGGAGCTGGGAGTCCAACAACATCCGAAGGACCACAGGTTCTCCACCCTTGCTTTAAAGGTGTCACAAGATTCTTGTTTTGCTTCTCTCTGCACACACCGAAACAGATTAGCACAGCTACCCTTCTGGAAATACTGAGAAATTTCAAAATTCTGCTGCTAGAATTCAGCAGCCCTCTGTGAATAATTCTCAACTGCTTTAATTTGTTCTCCAGGCAAGTTTTGCGTTCCCCCTCCTTCCAGACAAGGATACTAGAAAAAGATGATACACAGGGTACTGTCATTACGGCCAAATTAAACCCAGCATTAATGACACAAACACAAATACACATCCATTCCAAAGTTTAGCAAAAATGCAGCAACTTGACCTATTTAACGGTGTTTAGTCAGCATGGCCTATCACAATTTTGTCCAACCTGGTGTCCACCACATGTGCTGGACCACAACTCCCATAATCCCCAGCCAACTATGAGAATTGTAGATGCACACTTTTCGTAATGCACATAGCAGTCTGGGGACACCAGAGCAGCTTTTCCCATCAGCTGCTATTTCTGTAACAAACAAAAAATGTCGCAGTCACATAATTAACATCAAGTGTAAATTGGCCCTCTGACAGAAAAGGGAAGGGAGAGGGGTGTGTATTAAGTCCTGCTTCAACATGAGGTCTGGAAACTTCAATTTTTAAAAGGGTCGCAGAACTACTCAGAATTTGGTACTTTTGATGCAGAGAGTGTGCAGATTTCAAGAATTATTGCTTCTCCAAACTCCCAGAACAAAAGAAATTAAGATCAGTTTTTGAAATATAAAGCTACCAGTACTTCAATAAACATTTCACTTGGTAAGGAGAAAATAAGTTTTATGAGAAATCCACACCACCACCTCCTTCAATTTACTATTGCATGCTATTTCCTCTTTAGTTCAATATCTTGCTGACAGGAATTCATTAATAAGCTTATCCTGTTTTCATTGGATATAGCTATTAAAGCAATTCACCAAGTCATTAAGTATTATCCCATGCCTCACTGTGCAAGCACTGTTAGAACTGTTCTTTTAATTACCAAGATATTAGGAATTACACACATCTTTCCCAGCAGGAGCTGTCACACAGAATCTCATCTTACTCTTCCCTCCACCCCCGACCCCACCTCTCCCTTCCCAAGCCTTTCACTCTTCTATCTCAGTTTTTATTACTGTGTAGAAAATACACATCCATTCCAAAGTTTAGCAAAAATGCAGCAACTTGACCTATTTAACGGTATTTAGTCAGCATGGCCTATCACAATTTTGTCCAACCTGGTGTCCACCACATGTGCTGGACCACAACTCCCATAATCCCCAGCCAACTATGGGAATTGTAGACCAGGCTATCTGGAGGGCACCAGGTTGGGGAAGAATGGTCTATAATTTAAGTGAGAGAAGGAAAGATCTATACCTGGAATTATGTTTTCTGGCTAGCTCTGCTGTTTAACAATCGAAGTCCTTTCACCCAGCCTTCTATGTGTCACATTTGTAGCAGTGACCTGGTTCACATGTAATGACAACCCAGAGTATGGGTTGTTGTTGAATCATGGGTTGTCATTACATGTGAACCTTGCACTATGGTTTAACTATGGGCTGCTAACTATGAACAAGTCAGAGTTCACAATCCAAAAACAGACCATGGGTTCTCTTCTTGGGTCGTTCGTGGTTAACAACCCATTGTTAAACCATAGTGCAGGGTATGCACATAACAACTGCCCATGTTTCTATGACAACCCATACTCAGGGTTGTTGTTACATGTGAGTCAGGAGTCAAGAAACATCCATGGCCATAATACTGCCTGCTGGAAGAGCAACAAAACACTGAGGCAGAACCTTGTAGGTCCTCCAGACAGGGCATCTCTTGCCTAGACTGCTGCAATCTCTTCCTTTCTGGTCTTCCATTGTCTCACCTTTGTCTTCTCACTTAAACCCTGCACTCTGCTGCTAAAGCCATTCACTGCTCATCAGTCTGATCCACGAAACTCATTAAATCTCAAGACTGGCTTCCTGTCCTCTCCTAGATCCAGTACAAGCTCCTGGTCCCTCAAACCCCTCCTTTGCTCCACCGTATCTCATATCCCAGTATGTCCCTGCCTGTGACCTTTGATCCTCCAGCGCCACCAACTTCAGCCATCTGAGTGACTCCTGCTCCAAGTCTCCACCCTTTTTCCCTTGCTGCCTGGTATGCTTGAAACAGCCTCCCACCTCTTTTTCCTGCAAAACCCATCTTTTTCATAAAGCCTTTGGCTCAACCCCCTTGTTCCCGTGCATTACTGCAGAGGTGGCACCTGGCACCCTCCAGACGCTGGTGAATGACAACTTCCATCAGCCCCAGCCAGCATGACCAATAGTCAGGGATTATATACATCTGGAGGGCACTGGATTGCCTACCCCTGCCCTACTGCAACCAATCTTGTAACCAAACCGAAGCACATATAATTAAAATTGTTGCATATTCTTTGTTCACCCCTGCCTTCTGTGTCATATCTTAGACTGCGAGCTACTTGGGGCAGGGGCCGGTTTTCCTTTACTCTGTAAAGCCCTAGGCACACTGATTGTTGCAAATAAATAAAAGCCTACTTAGGCTGCAACTGTTTATGTAAAAGCAGAGCAAGTGTCAAATTCACATTGCTTCAGAAGTAAATCCCACCAAAAACATTGTTTCTACGAAATCCAGAAGACATTTTCAGGAGAAAAATTCAAACCATTTTATGGTAAAGTCTTTCTAAGGATTCAGATTGCTTAGACTGCTCAAGTTCTATGGTTTTATTTTCCAGTGAAATTGAATGTGGGACCTTGTGCCAAGTGCCTCTGTTCACCTTTACCTTGTTTTACCCCTATTATTTAAGCAGTGGCTAATACCCTTCTACTATATGTGTACAGTTTCACTGTGGTTACACGTTTTTCTGTGGGACTTACCACCAGTGCTCACTTCAAGATGTTGTGACAGTTGTATAGTCACAAGTACAGGGTGAATTAAAAAAATCTAAATAATATTGCATTTAAAAATGGAGACTTACCATTATTGGACTTACCTATAAAATTCTACTACCCACACCACCAACAAAAGCTTTAAAACTAAGGTATCCTCTCCCCCTGCTCCCATTATTTTGCATGGCTGTGCAGTCATAGAATCATAGAATAGTAGGGTTGGAAGGGGCCTACAAGACCACTGAAACCAACCCCCTGCTCAATGCAGGAATCTAAGTCAAAGCATCCCTGACAGCTGGCTGTCCAGCCTCGTCTTGAATGCTTCCAGTGTCGGAGAGCCCACCACCTCCCTAAGGAATTGGTTCCATTGTCGTATTGCTCTAACAGTCAGGAAGTTTTTCCTGAAGTTCAGTCAGAATCTGGCTTCCTGTAACTTGAGGCCATTATTCCGTGTCCTGCACTCTGAGATAATCAAGAAGAGATCCTGGCCTTCCTCTCTTCCTCAACCTTTCAAGTACTTGAACAGCACTATCATGTCTCCCCTAAGTCTTCTCAAGGCTAAACATGCCCAAGTTCTTTCATTCTCTCCTCATAGGGCTTTGTTTCCAGTCCCCTGATCATCTTCGCTGCCCTCCTCTGAACCCTCTCCAGTTTGTCTGCATCCTTCTTAAAAGTGTGGTGCCCAGAACTGGACACAGTACTCCAGATGAGGCCTAACCAGTGCTGAGTAGAGGGGAACTAGTACTTCCCGGGATTTGGAAGCTATGCTTCTATTAATGCAGCCCAAAAGAGCATTGGCCTTTTTTGCAGCCACATCACATTGTTGGCTCATATTCAGCTCGTGATCGACAACAATTCCAAGATCCTTCTCGCTTGTAGTGTTGTTGAGCCATGTATCCCCCATCTTGTAACTGTGCATTTGGTTTCTTTTTCCTAGGTGCAGAACTTGGCATTTATCCCTATGAAATGTCATTCTGTTGTTTTCTGCCCAGTACTCCAGTCTATCAAAGTCACTTTGGATTTTGTTTCTGTCTTCCAAAGTATTAGCTAGCCCACCCAATTTTGGGTGATCTGCAAAAGTGATAAGCATTCCCTGCACCTTCTCAACCAAGTCATTAATAAAAATGTTGAAGAGCACTGGGCCCAGGCCTGAGCCCTGCAGTACCCCACTCATTACCTCTCCCCAGTTTGAGAAGGTCCCATTGATAAGCACTCTTTGAGTCTGATTCTGTAGCCAACTGTGGATCCACCTGACAGTTATTTAATCTAGCCCACTTTTAGCTAATTTGCTAGTCGGGATATCATGGGGCATTTTGTCGAAAGCTTTGCTGAAGTCGAGGTATATGATGTCCACAGCATTCCCACAGTCCACAAAGGAGGTTACCTGATCCAAAAATGAGATCAGATTCGTCTGGCAGGATTTGTTCTTGACAAATCCATGTTGGCTTCGAGTAATCACTGCATTGTTTTCAAGGAGATTACAGATTGATTGCTTTATAATCTGCTCCAGAATTTTCCCAGGGACTGATGTCAGACTGACTGGTCTGTAGTTCCTAGGTTCCTCCTTTTTGCCCTTTTTGAAGATAGGGACATTAACCCTCCTCCAGTCATCTGGCCCTTCACCCATCCTACATGATTTTTCAAAGAAAATAGACAGTGGTTCTGAGAGTTCTTCTGCCAGTTCCTTTATTACTCTACAATGCAGTTCATCTGGCCCTGGTGATTTGAACTCATTCAAAATAATTAGGTGTTCCTTGATCATATATGCCTATCAATCTCAAGCTGCAATCCTGCCCCTTCAGCCTGTACTTTTGCCTTTGCCAGGGGAGTCATAGACCCTCTTTTGGGAGAAGACTGAGCCCAAGTAGGAATTGAGCACTTCTGCCTTTTCCTTGTCATCTGTTATCATTTTACCATCCTTATTTAATAGTTGAACCACCATTTCTTTCCTCTCTTTTATTATGCACGTATTTTTGTTGCTTTTAGCAGCCCTCGCTAACCTCAGCTCGTTCTCAGCTGTAGCCTTCCTGACGCCATCCCTCCAATTCTGTGCTACCTGCCTGTACTCTTCCGTTGTAGCTTGACCTTCCTTCCACTTCTTATATGTGTCCTTTTTTGTTTTCATGTCATCTCTAAGATTTTTGTGAAGCTACGTTGGCTTCTTCTGTTGTCTTCCACCTTTTTTTCTTGTTGAATTGTTTGTAACTATGCCTTTAGAATTTCCTTTTTAAAAACTCCCACCCATCTTGGACTCCTTTTCTCACTTGCCATGGGAGCTTACTTATCATTATTCTGCGTTTATTAAAATTGGCTTTCCTAAAATCTAGGGTACATGTTTGGCTACACTCGGCTTTTGCTTCCTTTAGAACCAAGAGCTCAAGTATAAATAACATGGTTGCTTTCCCCCAGAGTTCCTGTAACTGCTGCTTTATCCACTAAGTCATCTCTGTTGGTTAGGATCAAGTCAAGGATAGTTGATCCTCTAGTTCCTTCCTCCACTGTCTGCAGGAGGAAGTTATCATTACCACAAGTCAGGAATTTATTGGAGGGGCCATGTTTTGCAGAACTTGTCTCCCAACAAATATTGGGGAAATTGAAGTCCCCTATTACTACATCTTGCTTCCTTGAAACATCGGCAATTTGCTTTTCAAGTTTCATCCTCATCTTCGCGATTGGGTGGCCAGTAGTAGACTCTGTCATTTTCCTTGTATTCTTTGCTCCATTTATTTTAACCCAGATGCTCTCAATGGGGCTACCAAGCTCATCCTCCTGTATTTCTGTGCAGAGATATTTTTAAGATATAGTACAACCCCACCTCCCTTTCTGTTCCTTCTGTTCTTTTTGAACAAGTTATATCCCTCAAATTGCTGTATTCCAGTTATGGCAGTCATCCCACCAAGTCTCAGTTAGACCTATCAAGTCATAATTTCCCTCCTGTATTAAGAGTTCAAACTAGTTCTGTTTGTTTCCCATACTCTGGGCATTAGTATATAGACATCGAAGACCATGTGTTTTATAGTCTGGCTTTCTTCCTACATGTTTTTGAAGACTACTCTTGGGTGTTCTCTCCGTTGTGGTGCATGAGCCTTCGTCCACTGTTACCCCCAAATTTATGTCTCCCTCCCCCGTAGGATTCAGTTTAAAGCCCTCCTGATAAAGTTCTTCATGCTGTGGCCAAACACATTCTTCCCAGCCTTTGTGAGGTGCAACCCATCCCTTGCCAACAGCCCATCTTCCAGGAAGTATAACCCATGGTCCCAGAATCCAAATCTCTCACATCGGCACTACCTTCGTAGCCAGTCATTCACCCAGAGTATTTTTCTTTCCCTTTCTATTCCTCTTCTAACTACTGGAAGGATGAATGAGAAAACTATCTGGGCCCCAAAGTTCTTGAGTTTCCTTCCAAAAGCTTCAAAGTCTGACGTGATTTCTTTATACCTCCGCTTGGCGGTATCATTTGTTCCCACATGGATGAGAAGAAAGGGATACCTGTCAGTGGGCTTTATGAGTGTAGGCAACCCTGCAGTCACGTCTCTAATCCATCCCCCTGGGAGACAGCATACCTGGTGAGTCCATGGGTCTTTGCAACATACTTGGGTTTCAATCTCAGGCAGCAAGGAGTCTCCCACAACTACTACTCTTCTCTTCTTGTTGTAGGCCTTGGTTTCATTGCCTGTGCTTGACTGACCTTCAGCCTCTTGCTTGCTCTCATGCGGGGTCCCTTGTAATTCTTCCTCTGCAGGCAGTCCTCCAGTCTCATCCTCAAGTACCTGAAAGCAGTTCATAGTTACACTGCTTCCACTGGTGCAGAGTGGGTTCTAGTTCTTCTGCTCCTGTCACCCTTTTCTAAGGAATATCCTCTACTTCATTTTTCCTCGCCTCAGCATTTTCCTTTTCTGCTTCAATTTGCTGTTCCTCTTCTGTACTACGCTTTGCTGCTGTAGTTCCCCCATTCTGTCCAAGAACTCTTCGTGTCCTCTTATTCCCTGGAGGGTTGACACTTGACTTGCCGCTCCAGTCCTCTTACCTTTTCTTCCAACAGCATGATCAACTTGCACTTGTTGCAGGTGTAGGCCATGTTGATCTCAGGCAAGAAAACAAACATTGCACAGACTTTGCAGGTCACCACCACTGGAGAGTCTTTCCTTCCATAGTCTCTATTCTGTTTACGTTTCTAGCTTTCTGTTTGTACTGGGATAGCCGGTGCTTTGTCCTCTATTCACTGGAGGTTAACAACAGAGTCCCACTGCTATGAAAGCGTGTGTTACAAGAAAATTAAAAAAATTGTTGCCCCCCCGACCTCCCCTGCTGAACTCCTGTTTGGTCTCCCTGTTTGTTCACTCTGATTGCTCGCTCTCTAGGATCTTGCTTGCTTGTATAACCCCTAGCCCCTTCATGGATCACTGCCTTGTTGTGGCGAAGGGGCTTGCGTAACTCAGTGAAGCCATAAGCTATGCCGTGCAGGGCCACCCAAGACGGACAGGTCATGGCAGAGAGTTCTGACAAAATGTGGTCCACTGGAGAAGGAAATGGCAACCCACTCCAGTATTCTTGCCAAGAAAACCCCATGGAACGTATCACAAGGCTAAAATGGCAAAAGGAGAAGGGGACGGCAGAGGATGAGATGGCTAGATAGCATCACGGATGCAATGAATATGAACTTGAGCACGCTCCGGGAGAGAGCGCAGGACAGGAAGGCCTGGCGTGCTATGGTCCATGGGGTCACGAAGAGTCGGACACGACTGAACGACTGAACAACAACAACAACAACAACAACAATAACCCCTAGACCAGCTGGGGAAGCTTCCTCTGCTCTGCTCAGCTAGGAGACAGGAAACAGACTGAAACTTCCTGCCCACATAGCTGCTAGGAGTACTCAGGCCACGCCCCTTCAATTCAATTGGAGCTCTCAGGAGCACATGGTGAGCACACAGGCATCTCAGAATGGAAAGTCCCCGGGGCTCACTCCAGCCCACTCGCCACTTTGCCTTTGTCTCCTCTTCCACTGCAACTCCCCTGCCAAACGCCTGTTTGTTCTCCCTGTTTGCTCACTCTGATCGCTCGCTCTCTGGGAGCTTGCAGTCTTTACGTTCTACCTTAACAATGTATTAGAAGAAAAGAAACAGCTGTTATCAAGCCCATACATTTGGTTTGAAAAAGCTGGAGACAAACTATGGGTTGTAACTTTTTTTCGGAGAACTGAACATGAGAAGGCCCATCACTTGTGGCACCTATGTTTGTTTCATTGCAGACTCAGGTTTGCAGGCTTTTATAGTGCTTTAAATTTTAAGAAAACCCTGCAAAGCCAGTTTGATCACACTTGACAGACAGTATGATAAAAAAATGAACCTCCTGTGAAAGGCATGTCCCCCATACATACTGTAGAGGTATTAAGACAGAGCCAGTGTAGTATAGTAGTTAGTGTTGGACAAGGTTTAGGAAGATTCGAGTTTGAATCCTCACTCAGCCATAAAGTTCACATGATTACCAGTCACTATGTTTCAATCGGACTTAGCTCATGGGGCTGTTGTGAAGAATCATATATGCTACCCTAAACATCTTGGAGAAAGGGCAGAAGAGAACTGTAACACATAAAAATTCTTTTGGGGACTGAAATTAAATGGTATGGGCTACACTGCTTGTGAATAGGCAATGATAATTAGTTATGTCTTACAAATAATAGATTTCTCTTGATTTTTACTTGGTTATGCTTTTACATCTTTAAGCACTGTAAATTGTCCAGAACCTTAGGAACTGGGCAAACTAATACATACTCAATAATAACGCACCCAAGTTCATATCTGGAATTAATTCATGCAAGGGCCTGGGGTCATTAACACTCAATTACTTTCAGAAAGAAAACAAGAAAAACACACACATGGCATTTGAGCTGTTTCGATGTCACTACTTTGAAATAAAAGGAAAATACAAATCTAGAACATTCACAAATCTCTAGATTTCTCAATAACACAAAATGTGCAACAACCAACTCCGCTCTTCCTCTCATAACATTTTTCCACACACACCTTAAACCATTCAACTGGCAGAGTTAGATAAACAGCAAAAAGACAGAGTATGGTAGTATGAGAACTGTTCAAGTAAGTTTTTAATAGAGTGCACCAGTGAATGTGAATTAGGATGACTTGCATCAAAAAAATATTATTTTTTTAAAAGAACACCAGATAAAAAGGGGTACAGTTCTTTCTTGCCAAAACACCATCCTTTTTTCTAAGGCAACAATACACGTTCATTTCAGAACAGAACTGTTACAGAGAGAGAGAGCTACATCACAGTACAGTACAGCATGTCAAATCCATCTGTCAGAAAGCCATTCTCAAATGGCACACTTAGCTACACTTACAGCCTTCTAACTTTGCGTTACAGAGTTTACCACAGCTTTTTTTTGTATTTTGTTTTTAATAAAGTGACAATTTTGAATGACTTTTCTAATTTTTACAGGAGTGTGCAGATGGGGCCCATATGTTGAAGTTACAGTAATTACGACATTAAATAACATTGCACAACCAACCGCTATGATTAATTCAGTACAAAATAACAAATATTAAAATGTACCAAGTACTAGTGGTTTTACAGAGTTTATATCACTAATTATGAAGGAATTTTCTTCTTCTTCCATAGGCAAATGCCTACACACAGCTCCACATTACAGGTGTAATGATGTGGAATAAATACAAGAAAGTGGGCAAAATATTAAAAACACACACAAGATATATGGGAACAAAATTTGTACAATCACATAACTAATAATCTATTGTTATAAACAATGTATGCTTAGCTGTAAAGTATATGAAACTGCATGTACTCTTTGCGGGTGGGGGGAATATTCCAAAAACCAGTTAATTCCTGAGGTGGCATTTATTAGCTCTTACACTTGGTCAATGTTTCAGAATACCTTGTGCTATGAAACAGTCTCAACATACGAAGTTATATTTTCATAAAGTGGAATCTGAATTCTTTTGAAGGCAACAAACAATATTTCACACCATGATTAATGAATATGAACTGTACTTCTATTCTGTTGCTACACTTGACCATGGGGTCAGAAGAGCAAGATTTAAGTTTGCAAATACAACACAATCAAGATGTGATTTCTGTTCCCCAACACGTTTTAAGGGGCTAAACACACTCAAAACCCCTTTTTCCTCACTGTAAGTGCCAACACTGTAAACATGTTTGCATTTTTTTCAGTCAAACACTGTTCTATAAAGGAGGATAAGAGTGAAAGGGAAAGAGGAAGAATCCTGTGTACAACAAAAGCCAACCTATTTTTTTACTAATTCAATTGTTATATATGATTTGTTTTAAAATAACTAAAATTGTTCATGCTACAGTTGTGAAAACAATTTTTTGTGCATTTCTACTATGGACACCATTTTAAAAAAATGCATGATAGAGGTAAGAATTATAAAAACCACCAAAAAATGTAAATAATGACCAGGAAGAACTTTTCAACTCAAAGCAAACACTCTTCTGTGCTGATGTCTAGACAACTATACAAGATCTGTATTTAAGCCTTCTTATTATACAACTCTATGAACATAAAATGATCAGAATGCTCTATATACTTACCTGTACATGTGAACATAACTTCTCTAGCTACAGATTTTTCTTTTAATATAGGTCATACTGAATTAAATTTTACAATTCAGAATAACTATGTATAACCTTATTGCAATAGGGACAATTTCTACATGGGGAGTTTCACAGGCCAATCATGTTAGGCATAACCAGTACATTCAAAATGTAAGCTTGAATCTTCCCTGATCCCAGAAATGTCTTTGCTCTTTACAGCTTAAGCTCATTTGCTATTTTAGATGCAATGTTTTTAAAGGCAATAGAAGTCCCAGATATTCGCTTGAAGCGGACTCCGTTGAGCGATAGGCGTGGCAATTTACACACTTCCATCTCCCACTGAACAAGGCTATCCTGTCGTGCATCACCGTGAACACAGAAAAGTAGGAATCTCTCTTTTTGTTCATAGTCACAGTTGTTAGCATCTAACACTTTTCGAATCTCTCTCATCATATCATTTGGGTCCATGGAACTCGTGGTCTTCATACTCCAGGTAAACCTTAAAGACCGTGGCTTAGAATCTTTGCCATCCTCCTTTTCTCTGTCTTTTGGCTCCCCAGAAATGCTCCTGAAAAGGGAAATAGTATTTAAATACACAAACAAAGGAAATACATTTAACAGTTTTAAAATGCTTTAGGTTAAAACTTCCTCACTTAGAACAGATGTTGCTAAATACAGCTGCAAAAGGAGGCTCCTCAGCCATCAACTATTAGGCTTCTTGTAGAATTCACAACACACACCTCCAAAACATCTAAGGGTCACACAAAACAGAATGCAATGCATGCTGTAAAAAGCAGGGGAGAAAGGAAGCCACTCTGACATCCACAAAAAATATTATGTTCATACTTCTTTACAATGGGAGCTTATTTTGCCAATTTAACGTTGAAGATCTGGAAAGCAAGGGGAACAATCTTGGATGATTCTTGTCTAAAACACCTCACTCCGGACAATAATGTCTCAACATACAGAGTTAAGAATATCAACGCATCTTCAACAACCGGGTTGCTTGCTCCTACTGTGCAACTTAATGATCGATTCTTATTGCCTAATTTTTAAGAAGTCTACACTCAATGGACACAGATTCATGGGGAACGTTCCCCCCACCCTGCTATAAAAGAAAACACACCTATAGTGATTTAACTTGCAGAGATGCACTATTATATGCAGCAAGGTGTTCTTTTCCCATACCTATCACACTTTCTGTTCGAAGTAGAGTACTTGTATATTCAAACTGACAATCGACAGGGAATACACTACCTAATAACATAAATACTAAACAACCTTTTGGCCGTGTTTCCCCAGATTATTCTGTGATGTCATGGGAAAAGCAGGGGTCCATCCAATTCTATGTATGTTTACTCAGTATGAAGACTTACTCCCAAGTAAGTGTAGATATACTTGCAGGCCTAGTGAAGTATGCTCTTTGCATTACACATAGGGCCCCTTTCAGCTCCAACTTCATCAAACAATCATGGTTCTCAACTGTCCTCTGCTTATTGAGCATTATTCAGTGTGTTTTAGGCATCAGCTGATATCCTAAAGTACTATATGCATCTCTAGAAATTCTAGGATGTGGAGCAACAAGCAGTCAACTTGGGTGCAAAAGGAAGAACACTAACCTTTTATCACCACAAGATTTACTGCTTATACACAATATATCATGTAGATTATCTGGTATTGAGATCTCTCAGCCTGGACTGAAAAGACCCTGCACAGAGCTTCCGAGCCCCTACCCTTTGGGAAGCCATCCCACCCCTGCCCGGCCCAGGGCCACCTGGACAGCTACTCTCCAAACGGACAAACTTCAGGGAAGAGACTTTGCCAAGGAGCTGAAGTCAGATAAAAATCCAGAGGGAAAAATCACAGGGTGGTTTCAGAAGTACTTCTGTGCATTTCAGGGGCTTTGCGTATGTGACTAAAGGGCAGAAAAATAAGCTGTCATCTGACCTTAGCATCACATTTTCCACTATCTAACAGGTTAAGAGCTTTCTTGGTGGTGGTGGCAGTTGTGTGCATGCGTGTGTACATGTCAGGAATGGGGAACCCCTCTGGCCCATAGGCTTAATCTGGCCTACCAAGGTTCTTCATCCAGCTTGCAGAGCCTTCATGGATTCCTCCTGGGGGCAGGAATCCCCCGTTACCAGTGATCACAGATCAGAGATAACAGCAGGGGGATGTGGGCAGTGGGGGACCTGGCTGGTGCTGGGAGGAGCTGCCAGCAAAGTCTGTCCACACACTGCATGCCACTCCCATGGGGACTGGAGGTATACATACACCCAACCTTGAGACTGGGCAGTTTACATCTTTGCATTTCTACCAGATGCAAAGATTAAAGGAGGAATGACACACAAGTGCCATTTAATATTTTCCACAAACTAGATGAGAACCATTTTCTTTCCAACCTCCTTCATGTGCTTTGTTGCTACATGAGTGGCTACTGCTTACATGTGCTAAAAAGTGTGTCCAGTTCATGGCCTTTCCAACACACAAGGCAGGAAGAAGAGATACCAACATCTGAAGGCCTGAGAGCAATATTTGTCTATTTTATGTCTGTACACACATTCTTATTAACCCAAAAAGGACTTGCCTGAACATTAGTATTTTGTTTAGTATTTGGAAAAAGCAGACAGGTATGCCAGTTGTCCTTATTGGTTTGGATGACCAAGTAGTTGGCCTGCTTCTCAGAATTGTAATGTATGACTTTACTGCACAATAGAAGATAATGCCTGAATATCCAAATTTACAAAGGCATTTAAAGCTACGACCTTGCAAAGACTTAGAAGGCAGAAGTCCCCAGTGCAGACTACTGATGTCTAAGAACTTGCAAACTCATAGCTACTGATTGGGTTTGTTTGTTTACAAAGTTATTTAACTTAATGTATATTTAAAGGAGAAATGGGAAATTTAACTCAGACAGAATATTTTAAGAAGACAAGTTCTTTAGAGATTCCTCTGTTTAACATATGAGTTTAAAGCCTTCAGAATCATGAAACTTGGAACACAAAGGGACCTAGCAGCGAAGTATTAATAGTGGCTCCTCACCTTGAGGTGTCAGTTCTGCCACTGGCTTCGCCTTCACTTGGATCCCTCAAAACAAAGTTAAGGTCAAGATTTTAATAAATGAAGGTTAAAAAATGAATCAAGAAAACCTGTATCTAGAACAAAGTTAAAATTACTGTTTAGCAAATAGTCAGCATTAAATTGTCATTTACTGAGATTTTAATAATATTTTTTCACAGCTGCAGCCTACTTTTTCCTATGAAATCCCGATTTATTTTTACCCTGCTGGGTAGCTTCAGTTTTCCCACCCCTCCCCCGTACACTGTGACTAGCTAAAATAGCCATCCTCTGACACACTCGGAAGTCAGAACAGTGAGATACGTTGATTTTTGTTCCGTTCTGCCCCTGCTGTCGCCCCCCCCAAATACATATTAATAGCAAGAGCACCATCCACAAAGACCCAGTCCAGACAGCGGTTCTTACTCATAATGGCCTCAATCCAATAGCTTGCTTCATTATGGCCTTGACACTGCAGCCCATTTGGCAATTGTGCTATGTATATATTTATTTATAAACTCAGGCCTACAAGGAGCGCCTGAAAATAACGTATTACATTTCTGCCTCTGAACCTCCCCAGCTCCTATTTAAGAGCTCCGAGACACCACTTCTTAGCAGCATTTGCAGAATGCACAGCTCAGACTGAAGCCATCTTGGGACTGCCTCGGAAGAGACAAACCTAACAATACCTTCTTAAATTTGGTCTGATCAAAAGTCTGGTCAAGTGGGCACTGGACGTTTTCCAAAGAAGTATGTAACATTTGAGGGGGCTTCCTGAATACTGCACAGCACAAGTATATTGGTATGTATAGACACTATTACATTTACATCCAATACAAAGCAATATTCCATATCAACATATCTATGAACCATTTGTGTTGAATGATGCATCTTACCCTAGGCAAGACATATTTAGACAAGACTCATTATTAGCCCTTTAACCATTGTAAGTAACTATACAACAGCACTGTATATATCAAAACTGCATATCTTGCGACCGACCAAGCCAAATGCAGCACATCTGCCAGATGTTTGACAACAAACAATAGGCGAGCTCCCCCCAGCTTGAAATGGATTGGCTCCCCCACCCCTCCCCAAATCAAGAAACAGCTTGGCTTATTTCCAGCCAATCTGAATGGGATTGTACCCACCTCATGAGCTCCCAGGCCACCCTCCCTTTCTTTGTCATTAGCCCATGAGAAAATTGCATTTCCCAGGACTACTTGTGCCTGACTCATAGCATAGCACTGCATCAGGCACTAGTGGAAAAAACAGAAATCTTTCCTTTGGGTTTGCTGCTGCAGACAGAACACTAGCAGCAGCCAGGTAAGTGGAATGGAAAGGAGGGTTCTTCCCTAGCTTAGATTAAATTCAACACTAAAGAAGTGTGTGTGCGCGCACGCATGTGCGAGTGTGAGTGTGGGGGGAGAGACTGTGAGAGTGCACATGAGTGAGTCAGTGATGAGTGAGAGAGAAGGAATGCCCACCTTGTCTCAGACAGGAGCATTCTAAGCCCATAAAACCTGTATTTCCAAGCCGGGAAATGCAAGTCCTGCAACATCATTATTTACAACCATCTGTTCTTGCACTCCCAGACAGGCACTAAAAAAGGCATGTTTAACATGACCCAAGTGGGCTGCTGTAGATGGCTTGTGGACTGCTTTCAGCTTGGTGGATCACAAATTATGCAGGCCTGATCTATACAGAACATTCCATACACAAACCAGAACATTTTTTTAAAAATAGTACATTAATCCTTAGTGACATTAAATCATAAGTATGCCAAATTGCATGTTGTGACATAATATGCCTTATCACTGTATTTTTTAAAAGTTCTCCAGATCCTGTCCCGTATTTGTACACTGCAGAACATTTTATGTTGTTAGTAAAATATATTTATAAAACTACTGCATATAGAAAAAAAAGAGACAGGATTAACAAGTGTTGCAATCATGACTTGAAAGTTTAGATATAGTTATTAAGTGACACAGCACACATGATGCTATTTTCCAAGTGCTTGCATTCATGGGAAGCTTTAGAGTGCTATCCAGTGAGTTCTGCATAAACTGAGCATGGAAAGAATTTCAGAACTGAAAAGTGCCTTATTAGAAATCTATCATAGATAAGACCCACAGGAAAACAAAGTCAGTAGTAGAAGAACTCCCAACTGATTTTAGTGGAACAGACAACTGCCACACAAGGTTTTAAAACAAAATTCATACCTCTGGGTTTAGAAAATACTGTTTCAGAATGTCAAAATTACATCATGAAGATACTAGTTAATTAAAAGGAAAATTCACTGTTAGACTATTTTGGATACTGCTGATATAGCAGACATGTTTTGAAAATTCAGTCAGAAAAGTTTGATCTTGGATTTAAATTCTGCTCCTGGAAGAGTTTGTGTCACTGCCCCAGTGGTTTTAGCCTGAATGAATAACTGCATTTACATGGACTGCACCTCAGAAGATGAAACATACTTCCATTCCATTTAGATCAGCCTACCACAACCTGGTACCCTCTAGATACATTGGACTGAAACCCTCATCATTCCCAGCCAACATAGGAATGATGGGAGTTGCAGTCCAGCACATCTGGAGGGCACCAGGTTGGGGAAGGCTGTTTTAGATGTTGCCTATATGTGTTCCAGCAGGCACCATCTTAGAAGTGGGATTCCTCCTGTGTGTGAGATAAGGCAGAATGCGTCTTCTACAATGGTGCCTGCAATCCGTGGTTTTTAGAATTTTACTTACAGGAAAAAATTAACTTTTTAAAAACAAAAACAAATGCATTGCCTAATAATCAAGAGTATCTTGTTAGTTGACCAAAACGTTTTACATTGATTAACCAACTGACTAAGCACTGGAGCCAAAAAACATACATAGAAGACCTATGTATTATGGATTCTGTTTAGCAATCATGTTCGTAGGATTTATAAAAACAGATAGAAAAAACAGAGTTCTATGCAATATTCATTGAGGAATGGAAAGTACATGGGGATGCTGACTTTAAATCAGTAACTTTCATACAGTTCCTACATTTCTGAGACGTTAAACAAGAATTGCTAACAAACAGAAGCAAATGCTATTTTATGTAAGCTACATTGGATTGTGTCTGGAGAAGTGTGACCGTAAAGATGCTTGCGAGAGAGGATATCTCCCCCCACCCCCGCAAAAGCCACTCATGAGGCCAGAAGTCTCCCTCGAACAGTGTGGGATGGGGCATAGGGGTTGCACGGCAGAGGGGAATGGTCCAAAAGTGGGTGAAGGCACTTTGCATGAGTGTCCTACGCTTATACTTCTTTGGTTATAAGCCATGGTACTTTATCTTTCAAAACCATCATTTTTTAAAAAAAGACGAATGGGAAAATAAGTTAAAAAAAACTTGGGGCTGCTCCAAGACAACAGGAATTTCTTACACCAATCTCACTTCCATGTAGGAAATTGCACCTACTGACACTGTATCTGCTTGGCCACATTTATACATAGTGGGAAGCCCAGTATAGCAGCAGGTTTCCATAGCATAATCATGCCAACCCACAATCAGGTATATACCCCCCACACATGACTATATACATAGCTTCTTTCACAGAAGTGAAATCCATGTAGGAAACTAGTTGTGCCAGAATCAGCCTTTAGCGTTTTAAGTGCCAGCACGGCTATCAACATTTTCATATTCATCAGCCCAAACCCAAGATTTCTCATATCTGATTTCCACACCAAATGGTAGTATTCATTCAAAAAGCTTATGTTTCTTTCATGATGACATCAACAGAGAAAGCTACCATCATTGCTGTATCATGTAACTTGAATACACTTCGGCTTACGTGGGGCTCCCAAGCAATCACCCAGCCAGGTACTAGCTTGGGTGGGACCTGCTTAGTTTCAATAACATAGCCTCAATATTTCACCTTTCAGTGTGTTTGGAAATGAAAATAATGGATCGTACTAACCTGCGGACAAATTTAGAAGTTATTTTGCTTATAATGCCAGTTGATGTCCCCCTTCTCGTTTGCGCAAACGTGCCTGTTTCGTGTGATGGTGATGCAGGAGGCCCATTGTAAGTAGCGTTACGCCGCTCCCGTAGCTGCTCACCATGGAAAGTGCTTCGGCTTGAACTCCCCCGAGGAAAGCGGGTTCGGTCTGGAGTGGTAGTGCTAATACTGTGAGCAGATGGGGAAGCAGCAGGCGCTCTTTGAGTTGCACTGCTGGGAAGGCAGAAGAATGTTTGAAAGCAAGAGAGACGGAAAGAACCAAGTCAAGAGAAGCCATCGCTATCACAAGCGTTTTTCAAAGCTTCTTTTCCAGACTAAATTTGAGGTTTGTGCAGTTCTCAGTATATGCAGCCTGCCTCATATGCTTTTGGGATAATATGGATTATACATTTTAATATTGCCTAAGTCTACATAGAGCAATGGAATCTTGCACATTCAAAACATTTATAGAAAAAGTGAAAGCTTGAGAACAAATGTCATTTCTTGTCATTGAAATGACATTCAGTGACATTTCATTTCCTGCCGCTATTTCAAAAGTTACATGGGAATTGTCTTTCCAACAGGAAGGCCCCAAAAGGGAGGGGAAAGAAAGGGTGAGAGAGAAAGCAAACCAGAAATTTTACTCACAGATAGCACTGCCACAGTAAACTAGTGCATTTAAAGACAAAAATAGATACACAGGGTATCAGTTGCACCTGCATGGATGGATAACATTTTTGGCGAGGTCTAGAAACCATGGTTCGCACTTTCAAAGCCCGATTTAGTGGTTACAGTGTCAGACAAGGACTTGAGAGACCTAGGTTCAAATTCTCACTCAGCCATTAAAGCTCATTGGGGGGACCTTGGGCCAGTCACTATTTCTCAGCCTAACCCACCTTGAAGAGTTGTAAGGATGAAATCGGCAGTGGTGGGATAAAATGCAATAACACAAATTAAAACAAATAAAAAGAAACCTCATTTGCCTAGCCTTCCCTTAGGTTCTTGTTTCTCAGTCCACTAACTAGTCTGAATCTTCCTTCAGCCACCTTGCCTCTGGCTTCCCGGTCCTTCACCTTATCAGCTTCCCAATACCTCTTTCCAGTCTGACTACAGAAAGCTACTCCTGTCTCTAGCGCCAGTATGAACTGTAAATATCAGACAGACTAACCATTTGCCCTTCTCTCTCAGAAGCTGGACTGCAAACAATCTCATAGCTTTTTTCAACTGAGCAGTTAGAATGTTTGTGAGCTTTCCAACACTGCAGACAGTTAGTGCTAGAGGCTTCAACCCCATAAATGCCAGACAATATAGATTGTCAGAGTTCAGCAGTGTTCCATACTGTGCTACATAATGCTTACATAATGAAAAATACCTTGGTCGATAAGCTTCAGTGCCATCTTTGATAGTTGGCAGTGTAACTTTTATAGGATGACCAGAAGCAGACATGGACTTCTGGTGTCGAGGCCGTGTTGATATTGCAGAAGTGACAGCAGAGCCAGCAGAAGAGGTACTGCTTCCAGACATTTCTGTTAGGCTTTTATCATAAGGAAAGAAGGTGTCAAAATGAATGTCTTGAGATAAGATGTTCTAGTGAAGTACTTCCATGTAAAACATTCAAGCTAATGTTCAATACTTCTTTCAAAAACAGATTTAAAGCTAAGACATGGGCATCATCA
Organism: Heloderma suspectum; assembly: GCF_057233095.1. Classification (NCBI taxonomy): domain Eukaryota; kingdom Metazoa; phylum Chordata; class Lepidosauria; order Squamata; family Helodermatidae; genus Heloderma; species Heloderma suspectum. The sequence goes on from NC_139458.1 coordinate 396,059,459, forward strand.
GCTTCCACTGAAAAATTCTGCAGTTCTGCTTTGTATCTGCTCTATTTAGGTTATAGACACTTTTTAGGTTATACGCTTTTGGGATGTAAGGTTTTCTGACCTCAAAGAAAACACGAGGAAGGAACGTTTTCACTAGTGGTGTCCTTTCTGCACTTGTTTGGGAATGGGAACAGGTGCAGATGAAAACAGAAATCAATCATATTTCCAGATATTGAGGGGGGAAAGGTAGTAGCAAAAGAGTCAAGGTGCTCCTAAGACTCAGAGAAGTAATGAGAGGTATTTGGATCTTCAACGAATAATCAAAACAGCACAGGGGAAAGAAGGTACCCCAATAAAGGGGAATGATCTTCCACCAACTCCCGTTGATTTGCATAAATACTTAAGAAAAAAATAATTGGAACTGACTTGCTTGATTAACCATGGCAAACGATTTGTAATTATGGCACAGCTAGTCTTGATGAATTAGCTGCTTTTTGCTGACTAGAATTTTATAATTTCAACATTTAAGCAAATAACACGATAATTCGTTTTTGCAGCTTCTCAGCGTCCCCTATATAACATTGTAGCAGTGGGGTGGAGGGTGGGGTTTCCTGCAAAATTAAGAGTTCTCAAAGCCTAAGAAATAGTTATGTCTAAGGCAGGAGAAAGGGACACAAGGGCAGCTCTGGATGTATCAGTGCAGGAGGGGGGAACAGATCACAGCTCTACTGAATATCACCTGACATCATATTATGTGGCCAATGCAGGGCAGGGAGCAGGACACAGCAGCCTAAAAAAGACAGATGCCTGCCTCGGTTCAGGTGTGCCCAGCCTTCCTGATGAATGTGGCATTAGGGGGAGGCTGTCGCAGATTGGGCCTGTGGGCTTCCATTTGCCTCTCCAGTTGCAGGACCTGTTTGGGCGAGTTTTGTTCCCGGGACCTCTTAACCCATGTTAAATGTGTTGCACTAAATGCTTTTTTAAAGCCCTGTGACAATTCAGCATGAATTCTTATGCTCTGGATGTATCAGGTTCAGTACCTGTTGTCTTTCCCATTCTGCATGGCAGAATAGCGATCTGTAGAGCGTTCACAGACGTAGGTATTTCTTCGAGTCATGCCAGTCCCAGAAAACACATTATTCTAAAGAAGATGGGAGCATGCATTGACATGTAAATACAACTGAAAATACTTGGTAGAGTAAGAAAGCCTAAATATATAGCACATTAGCATATGCATATGTTCTGTCATGCATTTTGGCATCTCACACTTAGTCATGCATTTTCTAATTTCAGTTCATTGGTAAAAACATCGCTCTATTATTTATTCTGATGAACGTGCTAAAGATACACACTCGCAATGTCAAAACAGAACTTTTGTAAAGACACTGACCCCTTGACCTCACTTCATTTGGTGGGGGCACGTGGAGGAGGGTCTCTGAGGATGATCTTTGGGTCTGAGCAGGAATATATGGAAGGAGATGACCCTTCTGGTAACCTGGACCCAAGCCATTTAGGACTTTTAAAAACAGTGGCACATCAGAACAATAGACAGAGAACACAATTTGGGCATGTGCACCCAACAGTTGCTGGACCTCTGAGAACCCTAAAGTTACTCTTCCCATGAATGCAAAAGTAGTTTGGGGATTCAGCAAGAGATCTTTTTAAAGGAAAAACGGCACTAGCGTATACCCCTTTTCACCCACCCTCAACAACACTCAAAGGAAAAACTGGACAAAGAAAGATGCACTACTGCTTCCCATCCTTTTAAAAGACTCTTGTGCCAGATGTTCAAAATGCATTTGCGGTTCCAGGGAGTCTTAAGAATGCCCTGGGGCTCCTGCATTGTTATTTCCCCCTCAGAAAAACTGAGATGCATGCGCACTTCCCTGAACTCTGGCCTTGGCACAGAAAGCACTGGCCTGGTTTATGCCCTGAGCTAAGCAGCTCCTCTATAGGCATGGAGTGGTAAGTGTGAAAGCTGAAGCCCTTTTACCATACAGCATGCAATGTGGCAATATCCACAGTCAGGTTGCACAATCCTCTCCCTCAAGGGGGCGGGGTGGAAATACTGCAAATCATCTACACATACAGCTGCAGCACACATTACATTGTGACTGTGGTAGGAGCATGGAAGCATTCCTGTCTTCTCACTCCTGCTACAGAGAGGCTGCTTACTCAAGTGTATGAACTTTTAAAAAAATTATTTATTACATTTCTATACCAACCAACAGCTTTAGCTCTCTGGGGGGTTCACAACAGTTAAAACCATAAAACACAGCAACATGATAAAACATAATATAAAACTTCTAAGAAGTTTAAAGCTACAGTATAATACCAAAATAAAAACCAGCAGCAGTGTAAAGATCTAAACATACAATAAGAGATTCAAAGCAATAACAACGGAAAAACTTAAAATGCCTGGGAGAATGTTGTGGTCTTTTTGTCTGGTACCGAAAAGACCACAACATAGGTGACAGGCAAACCTTTCTGGGGAGGGCCTTCCACTGCTAGGGTGCCACCACTGAAAACGCCCTCTCCTTAGTTGCCAGCCGCCTCACTTCATTTGGTGGAGGCATCCAGAGGAGGGCCTCTGAGGATGATCTTTGGGTCTGGGCAGGAAGATATGGAAGGAGACATTCCTTCAGGACCCAAGCCATTTAGGACCTTTAAGTTAATAATAGCAGGTTGAATTGGCCACAGAAACAGATTGGAAGCCAGTGCAGATCACAAAAAATCTGATGTAATATGTTCATATTGACCACTCTGTTAACATTTTGCCATATTTGGGGCCAGCTGAACTATGCCTTTGTTTTCATCTGTCCTGTCTCTTTATCTTGAAAGCCTATGTACTAGAGAGAGATTGTCTAGTGATATTGAGTCAAGTCTATGTAAGTATGGGCAAGAGAAAGAGAGCTCTAATATCTGCTTACAGAACCAAAGACTTCAGTATTATTTGAAAAGAACAAGCTCCCATTATTAGCAACTTCAAATCCAAAATGGCAGCTACAGCGAACAGTGTCCTGATGGGAAATGCAAATTCCTATAGCCTCTGGCAAGCAGCCACTGCAATTATTTCCTAATTGCCTTGGATCATCTTTCCTCAAAGGGGAGAATATTGATTTGAATAGTCAGCCATTCACATACTAATCTAGTCCCTATGTATAAGCAGCAGTTTCAGTATGTGTGTATTTAGGATAGGGAAGTTGGAGGAATCTGATTGTGGAGTGAAGCTCAACGAATTTTCATCGGCTCACCCCCCAGACTCATTTCCATCTTCCGCTAGCTCACCCGACTCAGCCGTAGGTACAACAACGCAAGCTGCTTCATGCCCACCACAGCTATGCGGTTGCCTATCTATAGGACCAGGGTGACTCTTTTTCTGTTCTGCCAGTTAACTGCACAAGCCCTGTTTTTACATCAAAATGATGTTGCAAAAAGGAGAAGAGTACCCCAAAAGATGCTGTCTACCAGGTATTATGCGATAAGACAATTAGGAACTGCTTATGTGAAATCTAATAAAAAGTTTTCAAGGTTCTTGAAAACTAGGAGTCTGCAAGACTTTCTAAGAGCCAAATTGGAGGGATGGGGGGAATATTGATCAGAGCAATACAAGGAAGAACAGTGTTCCTGCTGCTAAATTCTAATCTCCCCTCTGCTCTCCACCACCACCAAACACTGCCTTCCTCTCAGGCAGTGCTTATTTGAGATGTGTCAAGGTGTAAAGTTATCTGGAAGACCCTTCCTTCAACAACCCAGATGCCAGCTGTCACAGGACAGGAAGGCCTGGCGTTCTATGGTCCATGGGGTCACGAAGTGTCGGACACGACTTAACGACTGAACAGTTACTTGATATCTAGATTTTGTGCCCCTCCTTTTTTGAATATGCCACCATTAAACAAATTACACAAGAGTATTAATTAGGCAATACAATGTGAATACATGTTTTTGTACTACAGAGAATATTTGACCCCATCACTGAACAAAAATCTCACTTACACTTGGAACAGTAGTTGATTTTTTTCTTTCAGGGCCCACCAGTGGACTTGCTGCCATCTCGCCTTTGGACCCAACTGTAGTGCTGCTCAGTTTACGTGATGCATCTTTGTCCCATTCCTCTTTGTGTTCACTCTCCACACTGTTTGCCTGAGCTCTTTTTGAATACGAGACAGCAGGAGGAATTGATGGGCCAACTGTCAAACAGAGGTAACGTGAATGAGAGGATGCTCTCTGTATCACCTCCAGCCAGTCTGACAATTATTTCCACTTGTACTAAAAATAAAATTCAAGAACAAATAAGACACTGATGCTACCCTACAAAAGAAAAAGAAAGCGATACCATGCACAGAAGTTACCTGAAAACAAATGAGTCATCAGAGCCTTGGTTACATAATCTTACGCAGTGTTAACTTAGTATGTACTACTTGTTCCTTATTAATCTGTTAATATACCATTCAAAATGAATGTAATATTTCAAGGATACTCAACTAGCTTCTATGCATAATCCCCCAGTGATTCCGTTGACTGCCACCCCATTTGTGGATCCAGAGTATTCTGTTACAGCTAATCATTTTCTGATGAAAATGCCATGGGAGCAATCTAAAATCATTACAAATCAACAGCAGTTCTATGGAATATATTGACCAGGTTCACATAATCAAATGAAATTGTCTTAATCCGTGGTGTGTGCCAGCCACCATTTCCCTAATTATGTGCCCGGGCATAGCTTGTAGTGTCGTTCGAACCTGAGCAGCATGGCTCAAATAACCCATGGCCTGTTGTTAATACCCATTAAATAACTTTAAACATATTAAGCAACCTGTATTTAATTTCTGTCTGTTCTGCATCATTCCCTCCCCTGCCCCCCAGTGTACTCTTCACATTCCTCACCGCAACATTTCTGACTATGATCCTAGCTACTAGATAGGATGCTTGGACTCAATTCAGACATGTCCCTGCCACCCCATCCCACCCCAAAACACACACAGACATACTGAATAACTGATCACTGCTATGATGGGTTTCACTAAGAACCTCCTTGCCGCACTGATCAGCTATTGTTTGAGGGAGAGAGAAGGGTTTTCTTGTTGTTTCTACTCCACTAGGAGCAGTTTTCGGCTTTCTATGTCATTGCATAGTTCTCTAGACTGGGATCTTTATCTCCAACACAAACCTAGTTTAGATCAAATCAGAATATTTTTCCTCCTGCACTGCTGGCTGCAGTAAGAATTCACAACCAAGTGGATCAGAAGCAAGCAGTCCTCTCCATTACAAAAAAGGCAATGTTCCAAAGGATTAGGGCAGTGGTAAGCAACCTGATACTCTCCAGATCTTTTGGACGCACTTCCCACAAGGCTCAGCCAGCATGGGCAACAGTCAGGGGTTATGGGACTTGTAGTCCAAAATATTTGGAAGGCACCAGGTTTTCTACCCTTGGATTAGGGAGAGGGGCTCAGGTCGACTCAGCCTTCCATCCTTCCGAGGTCGGTAAAATGAGTACCCAGCTTGCTGGGGGAAATGTAGTCATGACTGGGGAAGGCAATGGCAAACCACCCCGCTATAGTCTGCCATGAAAACGCCAGTGCAAGTGGCGTCCCTCTAGGAGTCAGCAATGACTCGGTGCTTGCACAGGAGGAACCTTTCCTTTCCTTGCTTTCCAAAAACACCAATAAAGCCTCAGTTGAACACAGGGATTCAGTCTTCAGGGCTGTGGCGAATGGCAAAGTTGTTCAGGCATACAACTGCTTTCTCTCTAGAAATAAATCCAGCCTTATCATCTAATGCACCTTCCTTGAAAAATTACTGTACTGCAGATATGCTAGTTGAAGTTTGATATTCAAAGCAATGACAACAAATACAGAACAGTTTTCATTATGCAGATAGTTAAAATAGCTACAGACACCAGAAGAAATGCAAATGAAAATTGACACATCTGTCAACTAAACCCAAACTATATTTACCACAGGAGGCTCACATGATAAAAGCATCACGATGCAATGAGGCGGCACACAACTAATGCACAGAGAGGTGGCACTGCCCAAGCCCAGAAAACATGGCACACAGCTTAAAATTGTATTTTGCTACTTTACTTGGTTGAACGCCATCCCCACCATGTTCACTGAACCGCCGTTGTTTCTGATTGGCCGATATGCTCCGCTGGACCTTCAGGTGAGCAGGAGATTGCATAGAACTGTTGTTGAGGTCACTGCTGGGTCGAGATCTTTGACTCAGGTTAGTACTGGACAGAGATTCGCTCCCCTCAAACTACAAGAGTAAGTGACAACTTTTAGAAAATAAATCCCCCCCCTTTTTTGCTCAAAACATCAACAATCATTCCTTACATTTATTCAAATCCGTATTTTTAGGGAACTCATTTAAGGAGTATTTCTAATGCCACAAAGGATTGTATTAAACCTTAAGAGGACATTCACCACCACATTAGCTGTAATCTTGGTCTTGAACCAGGCTCTATATTCACCTTAGGGATGTTACATGCCTGGCCCAGTGGGGCTTTTTTTTTTTTTTTAACTCTGAAAAGTAGCCTCAGAGCCTGCTGTTGGCAGCAGAAGAGCAATGGGAGGAGGGTCTTCTTTACACTTTCCCAGAGCTGTTTTGCTACCTGTGGGTGAGAAGATACAAAAGATCCCGTATCTCTTCGCCTGTGGGTGGGACGATTTTAAGTGGACAAATGCCTGGTAGGGAAAGGGTTAAGCAACCTGTGCAGTCATTTTTCTATTCCTGATAGCATCCTCAGAGGTTGATTATCAGTAAAACAAACAAAAAACCTCAATCAAGTGAAAGGATGATGCAACTATGTTTCACCAAACTACATGATAATTAGATTCAAGGATATTAAATTTCCCATGCTTGGTAAGCTTGGTAACACCTCATACAGCTTAAGCTTGGTAACACCTCATACAGATATAAACAGTCCTGGAGTGAACTGACAATTGTGAAGCAAAATCCTGTATCAGTTGCTCCTCTTTGCAGACTGACAATCTTTGCCAGCTTGTTCCCAGAGACTGACAGCTTATGACACAGAAACACACATTTCCCTTCTTTTTCTCAGCCCACACAAGGAGGGAAAGGTTAGAAAGGAAAATGCTTCTTGTCCCAAGATGAGCACCAATATCCACAGGAACTAAAAAGATTCAAGTCTCAAATACTGCAACTGATATCCTTATTTCTAGCAGTCTAGAAGGAAGTCTTCAAAGAAAGGAGTCTGTTAATTTGATATCAATACACAGCATTTAAGGGGGATTGATAGTCTCATTTTCACAATATTCTCAGAGCACAACCTAAAGCTGATCAAATATCTATGAGAAGATTCCACTATGCTTTAATTCAGGTGTTAAGCAAATCCATGTATGCCATGCAACTGTTGACTAAATGGTTTGTAACGTTTTCCTATATAACAATGGCTACAAATACTTGATAGCATGGCAATATTTTTTCTAGGGCATTGCTAATAGAGCATAATGCTGGCCCTTAGTATCACTCTTATTTTCTTCTGCTTTCTTTGAATACAGCAAACAAATAAGCAGATGACCAGCTGCAGAGACTGAAATACATTTTCACGTGAACTAAGGCTGGAACTACACATGAACCAGAATGAAATGGGACTGAGATAGTAGAATGGACAGTACCACTTCAGGCAGTGAGGGATATCATTCACTAATATTCTCCTATTTATAAGAACTCCCTGAAAGCCAAAAACCAGCACAGCACATAGGGGCAAGTTAGAATGTCTCTCCCCAGTATGCCACCTTTCTTCTGGTAGGAAGCTTTTTACATGGGACAGGGCAAATTCTCCACTACTATCTTAATTATTTCAGCCCTACCCCCAACATACACATTGGGCTGGGACCAATGGGTTTGGGTACATGACCCAAAGCGCTGATCAGCACTACCCCCCTTAGTCGCTGCCAGTCATAGCAGCAGTAGGCTTTGCTGGGCCCTAGTACTTACCCCAGTATGCCATGTTCTGGCATTGGGCTGCCATGGAAGAGTATTTACAAATGGTCCTCCCACCTGCAAACTGAAGTGGTAGGGTCCAGGATATCGCCTCAGGACTTCACCACCTCATTCTGCTGCATGCATAGACCAGGCCTAAGCCACTCATGAATCAATGCTAGCAAAAACAGTGAGGCATAAATCTATCCTGAGGCATTCAGTCGTACACCCAACAACCCAAAGGATACATTTGCTCACCAATAATCTTTATAGGATTAGAAGTTCAAACAACCCCCAAACTAGCAGATAAAAATAAGCAATGGTAAGTTACCTCAGGTGGTTTTCTGCCTAGAAGCAGGTAAGTAGCCATTACTTCATCATATTTTTGGTTTACTAAAGAGTCATGAATTTCTTCTCTTGCAAAACCCATAGTGACCATTATATCTATCAAAAACAACAATACAACTATTATTGACAAGACATATCTAAAATATGTCAGCTAATACAGTGTGAACATCAGTTATCTTATACTTTATTGTTTTCATCCGCAGCGGTGCTACTTACAGGATTCTCTCAGAAGTAATTAAATAACATTTTCTATTTCAGATTTGGTTACCCAGGTGGGTTTTTCAGGAAAAGATCCATGAGCAAGATAAAGTAGGACTCTAATGCACCATTTCACACATTTTCCCTAAAAAACATCCACCTGATTCACCAGTTTCATAACATTTTCCATGTCCCACTACTATCTAGTAGTTAACACTTATGTGGTGTCACTAAGGCTTCTAGCCTAAACCTATGCAGAACTAAAGATCTACATTAAAACAGGAAAGAAGAGGGGAGATGGGCCTGATGCTAGGCTGGGTTGCATGTAACATTTCAATCCTACAAACAAAGCATGGTCCAGACAACTGGGAAAATGCCATGGGCTCAGAATAAATTTATTACCTGTTAAGCACAAAGCATTGTTTCTCATTACATCTGAACCTACAAATGATGGTTTGTACTTTCCATCCAAACTTTGATTGGAAGCCATTTTTAAACCGCGTTTTTCAATTCTGATTAGAAGGGAAAATGGAAGCCATCATTTCCCAGAATGGGTGAGAGCAGAAGGGAAAAACTGAGCTTGTTGGACATTCCTGATCCTGGAAACTATGTTTTGGAGGACTGGAGCGTTATGGGTGAATTGGATCCAATAAGCAGTGGAAATGGGGATAGTCAGGAGGCAGCAGAAGAACAGATAAGATGGGGCTAAGATAGTTCAGGAAGAGGTTCCATGGGAATTGCTCAGCATGTACAATATAAGAAAAACCTGGCACATAAGAACCAACCTATATAACTAATAAAATAAGTTGGCAAAATCCTCAAATTAATCATTATGGCGCACACAATGTAAAATATTAAGAACTGAACTAAGGAGAATGTAATGAATATAGATTGGAGATCTCTGGAAGAGTGGGATAACTATATAAAAATCCTTACCTATTCTTTTGGTGTCATTAAAATCTGGTTCAGGCTCTGTGTATGGCTTTAATTCTTCCTCTTCATGACCAACATTCATCCATCGGTCCTTCATTATTTGCTAGAAAATAGAACAAAACTGAAACAGCCACAATAAATAAAATTGTGCAAAATGCTTTCTCTGTGCAAAAATTGAAACACTGATAAAGCTTGTTACAAAAAGGATAAATTTCCAGGTAGGAAATGAAACATAACATCTAGTGCCATTTTAGATAAGAGGTGTCACTCAGTAATGTGACTCAGGAAGATTAGACAAAGTGCTCAGATCAATGTATCGGTTTTTTAAATCGCTTATTCTAACAGAGGGCACTATCCAACAGGGCCCTCTGTTGTGCAAGCTGAACAGCACAGGCCTGAACATAACCATTAAATTATTAGACAGCAGAATACTTTGGATACTTCCATCTCAAGCTTTATGTGAATGTGAACATCCTTAAGTTGACCTCTTATGATCCTAATTGCTCCATCTTATAGAAAGAAGTCTAACAATAAGTGCTACACCTCACTGAAGCAGAAACTACTCATACCCCACATCCCACTGGCAAGCAGCCAGACAAAATAATTATTCAGCACACAGTCACAGAAGATCAGGGTAGATTTCCCAGCTAGTACTCAAGTTATCTATGTCAGAAAGTGATTAAATGAGATTAATTTCGTGGAACACCATCTCCAGCTGCAAACACAAACCTATGAAGATGAAAGAAAAGTCACACTGATGACTAATACACATTGTACTTCTGAAACCATTTTATCATCTGCTGTACTTTTATTGGGTATTAACAAGCAGTAAATCTTTCCTAGACACAAAGTCCAGTATCTAAGATTACTGGGTGCTTCACCTTGCTGGAATTGCTACATAACTAAAACATTTTAGTGAAAAGAAGCCCATCAACTTATCATCCAAATAGATAATCATATGACAATAGCTTATTTTAAAACTCAGCTGTCTTAACAATAAAAGCAAAGAATTCAATTATTTACTTTGGTTTTTAAGAACCAAGTTCACCTTTCTTAAAGGACACACTAAATTTATACGTTAAATTTCATTAAAACTGACAAGCACTGTAATGCAAAATAATTTTTAGCCGAAGCATGACAACCTCCCACTAAAATGAGAGGAACGTTCGGAAGCGATAAAACATGACTACATAAAAAAGCCAGGATTTCAGTTTTGAAATTCTAAATAGGATTGCATACACAACAATGGACACCCACACAGATTTTATATTTCATGTTATTTAACATGACCTTTGCTCTTCTTGCTTTGCTCCAACCCTGAAGATCTATTTGTTTAATCATATGCTGTTTATTTCTTCAGATTAATATTATGTTAGACCATCTGAACCCCAATCCTAAACTCATTTACTGGCGCTGCCACCAAATTAAGGAAATCTTAGTTGATCAATTGTATGAATTTGTTCTATCAGTCAATCTACCAATCAATCAACCAATCACAATCTGCATAAATATGCACATGAATAAACAACTGGATAGGGGTGAATGCTCCTTCCTGTTCTCCTCGACCTCTCAGCTGCTTTTGATACCATTGACCACGGTATCCTCCTGGGGAGGATGGGAACTGGAGACATCGTATTACGGTGGTTCCGGTCCTTCCTCTCTGGCAGGCACCAGAGGGTAGCACTGGGAGAGGAAGTGTCCAACCCATGGCCGCTCACGTGTGGGGTGCCACAGAGTTCCATCCTCTCCCCGATGCTATTTAACATCTATGTGAAGCCACTGGGGGCTATCATCAGGAGATTTGGGTTGCGGTGTCATCAATATGCGGAATCCCTGTCTAAATGTTTGGAGACAGTGAGTGGCTGGATGGGGAGGAATGAAGACTGAGGTACTTTTGGTGGGAGACAAGAGTAGGTTGGGGGATGTTGACCTGGTCTTGAATGGGCTACAGCTACCCTTGAAAGACCAGGTCTGCAGCCTGGGGGTCATTTTAGACTCCCAGCTGTCCATGGAGGCTCAGGTGTCAGCCATGAGCCGGACAGCATTGTATCAACTCCATCTGATATGGCAGCTGCACCCCTACCTTCCCGACCATCTGCTCCCATCGGTAGTACATGCCCTGATCTCCTCTCATCTAGACTCCTGTAATGCGCTCTACATGAGGTTACCCTTGAAGACGATTCGGAAGTTGCAGCTGGTACAGAACACGGCGGCTCGCCTGATTAAAAGCAGCTGCCGGCGTGATCACATCACTCTGGTGCTGAAGGAGTTGCACTGGCTACCAGTTGTTTTCCAGGCCAAATTCAAGGTGTTGGTTTTGACCTTTAAAACCCTATACAGTTCTGGCCCAGCCTATCACAAGGAGCGCCTCCAGCAACACCAGACAGGCCTCTCAACAAGATCAGCCTTGGATGGCCTTCTCTCTGTCCCATCAGCCAGGACAGCTAGGCTGGTGAGGATGAGGGAGAGGGCCTTCTCTGTGGTGGCCCCCACTCTGTGGAACTCCCTCCCTAGGGAACTCCGCCATGCCCCCTCTTTAATGAGCTTCCACCATGCATTGAAAACTTGGTTATTCAGGCAGACATTTGGGGTGGGTTAGGGTATTTTTAAATAACGTTTAATGTGTAATTTTACTGTTTTAAATTGTACTGTTGTACATCACCCAGAGTGGCTGGGTGAGCAGCCAGATGGGCGATTAAGACATTTAATAAACAAACAAACAAACAACCAATGAAGAAAATAGCATTTAAGATCATGTGTGCAATTACGGCAGGCGCCATGTTAGAAGAGGCATCCCCTCGTATGTAATGGTGCCTGCCACCCATACTAAGATGGTGCTTAAGAACCATAGCATTTGTAAGTTCTTGTATTACAATCAAAAACACTTTTAAAAAATCTGCTGCCTGGATTGAAAGTTTTTTCAAAATTAATCTAACAAATTTACTAAAAACACTGCATTAACAATCTCCGATATGCAGATGATGCCACTTTGATGGCTGAAAGCGAGGAGGAGCTCAGGAACCTCATGATGAAGGTGAAAGAAGAAAGTGCAAAAGCTGGGTTGCAGTTAAACCTCAAAAAAACCAAGATTATGGCAACCAACTTAGTTGATAACTGGCAAACAGAGGGAGAAGACGTGGAGGCAGTGACAGACTTTGTCTTTCTAGGCGCAAAGATTACTGCAGGTGCTGACTGCAGCCAGGAAATCAGAAGACGTTTACTTCTTGGGAGGAGAGCAATGACAAATCTTGATAAAATAGTGAAGAGCAGAGACATCACACTGACAACAAAGGTCCGCATAGTTAAAGCAATGGTATTCCCCGTAGTAACCTATGGCTGCGAGAGCTGGACCATAAGGAAGACTGAGCGAAGGAAGATAGATGCTTTTGAACTGTGGTGCTGGAGGAAAATTCTGAGAGTGCCTTGGACTGCAAGAAGATCAAACCAGTCCATACTCCAGGAAATAAAGCCAGACTGCTCACTTGAGGGAATGATATTAAAGGCAAAACTGAAGTACTTTGGCCACATCATGAGAAGACAGGATACCCTGGAGAAGATGCTGAAGCTAGGGAAAGTGGAAGGCAAAAGAAAGAGGGGCCGACCAAGGGCAAGATGGATGGATGATATTCTGGAGGTGATGGACTTGACCTTGGGGGAGCTGGGGGTGGTGACGGCCAACAGGAAGCTCTGGCGTGGGCTGGTCCATGAAGTCACGAAGAGTCGGAAGCGAATGACCGAATATACAACAAACTACTCATTAACCAAAAATCACTGAGCCTCACTTGAGGAATCTGCTTTTCATGTTACAAAATTCCCATGTCACTATTTCCTGAGTTGTATATACTCTGCCGTAAAATGGCCAGCTTGTCATATGATAATCACACATGACAATGTAATCCAATTTGTTTCTTCAAACAAATTCCTTTCACAGGGAATATTTTTTAAACTTTAAAAAACATCAATAAAACAATGCAATGAAAACAACAACAAAGCAATTTTAACAACAAAAGGCAGAACAAAAAGCGAGGCAGCTCTCAGTAGCAAGTTTAGGATTGAGGCACCAAGAAGAAATAAAGGAGCAGACTATTTCTTATGTGTTTTAAGTTATTCCACTGTAATTTACAAAGAAAGAAAGAAAATCAACTTACCTCCAAGCTCCCTCTCTTGATTGGATTCAATACAAGTAATTTTTTCAGTAGATTTTCACAGTCTGTGGACATATAGAATGGTATCCGGTACTTCCCCCGTAATACTCGCTCTCTCAGTTCCTTTAGAAAAAACAAAGAAAAAAATCTATCAAGACAGAACTTTGAAGACTAGACTTTGCTATTTCAATTCTCAACTGTACCTTTAAATTTTGACCATCAAATGGCAACGATCCACTGACTAGAGTGTAAAGAATTACTCCAAGACTCCAGACATCTACTTCTGGGCCATCGTATTTCTTTCCTTGAAAAAGTTCAGGGGCAGCATATGGAGGGCTTCCACAAAAAGTGTCTAGTTTGTTGCCAATAGTAAATTCATTGCTAAAACCAAAATCTGCAATTTTAATGTTCATGTCTCCATCGAGAAGAAGGTTTTCTGCCTAAAAAGGGAAGGAGGGATATTGAAGATAAATATCAAGATGTAAACAGTTTATCATAAATTCATTATGAAAAAACTAGTCATTTTAAAGAGTTATATGCTTAGCTGCGTAGTACAACGTAAGAAGCAAACACCAGTACTGAGAATGAAAAATACTTAGAATGTCTGTAGCCTATAGTGAGGAGGGGACTGGAATTTTTTTTAAATCTTGCTTGGACTTTGTAAGATTTTCTCTTCCATTGACAACATGAGTGCAACCTTACATCCTACTGACATCTATAAAGTTTGTGCAGAAGTATCAGACTTCCTAGCTTAACAGAGATTCCCTTTTGTTTTTGAAAAATGCTGTCCCTGCAACCTTGGGGAATGGTGGAGTAAAAATCTAAATAGAAATAAAACTAATGATTGTCTTCTGCTTAGAAATTAAAAGAACATAGACCAAGCAAAAACATATTTAGTGATTCCTATATGAAAGAGAGCCAGTTTTTTTCTTTGACTTTTCCGTTTTCCTGCCATATCTCCCCTCTTCACAAAAGGTAAAACATAAAATTGAAAGTTGGGATTAATTGCATCATCTTTAACACTTATTGCACAATATTACTGTCAGTTCAAAAGGTTTGCTTCTTTTAGCCTTAAAAACTGTGCACTCTTCTACGGTGAGATTTTCTAGCTTCATGCTCTTTCAGTGAATCTCACTGTTCCTCAGTCGTTCAGAGTATTTTAGCACTGGATATCGCATAGTGACTTCTATCTCAAAAGGATCATATGGATGGACTCACAATCGAAGGCAAAGAGGGGGACAGCTTTAAAAAAGAACTAAGAGCTCAAAGCAGATGCTGTGCATAACACAGAGCCTGTGCAGAGGCTTAAGAGGCACTTTGATGGAAAGGAAAAATGAATTTGGCAATGACTTTTCAGAATCAACTGAAGGGGGGAAATATAGCAACATAGAGGGCCAGGAAGGCAGACGTCACATCATGTTACAATGAGAAATGAGGAAAGCTGAGACAAGAATTTTTGCATCAGGTACAGAAAGAACTGGACAAATTTTGGATAGGTTAAAACAGATGTAGCGGGCCCCTTGTCATTTGTCTATCTATTTATATATACATGCACACACACACACACCACAGGCTGGGCCAACAAGATAAGGCCATCAACAGTACTTTCATTTCATAGTTCCAAACTATAATTCACAATCATGATTAGAAACAGGCTTGCAAACTGTGGCTTGAGCTAACCACAGTTAAAGTACTAGTGCAAATGTAAAACTAACAATGAAAAGAGAGGGGGAAATTCACGTGGCACAGGGGCTTAAGGAGTACATAAGCCAAAATAATTTGTTGAAGTTTAAAAGCAAACTAAATGAATGAGCCCAAGATGGAGAGGGACAGGGGGAAAACTGCAAAAACACAAAGTTGCAAGGTGCTCCTAATCTCTTAATCAGAGTTAGGAGAAAAGACAGCATTATGCCTGCACTGAGCCATACTGAGGCGATATTAAAACTGGGAAGATTTGGTTAGAGGACCCCACTATTCCTTCGAGGAAGAAAGGAAGAATGTCATAACTTACATGCCTGACAAGCATTGGTAGAGACTAACCAGCACTTTATTATATACAGTACTACTAAGAGAACCAGTGAGGTGTAGCGGTTAGAGTACTGGACTGGGACTCAGAAGACCAGTGTTCTAATCCCCACTCAGCCATCAAGCTCACTGGGTGAATTTTGGGCCAATCACTGACTGCCAGCCTAACCTACCTCACAGGGTTGTTGTGAGGATAAAATGAAGGAGGATCATGTACAATGCCTTGGGTTCCTTAGAGGAAAGAGAGGATATAAATTTAAGTAATAAATAATACTACCAAGTAGGCAGAAAGAGTATGTGAAAAAGGACTATGAGAGAGGTAGCAGTGGGCAAGTTGGGCTGTGGAAGACCATCTAAATGGCTTCCTTATTTGCTGAGCATATGGGTGCATGTGCAAACGCACGCGCACGCACACACTTCATACTAAAGAACAACTTGAATGAGATATGAAATTACTTTTCCCATTAACTCAGAGAAGGTGCTTCAGAGGTAGTAACAGTGGGACACAGTGGGACGCAGAGATATTTTTAGGAATAAAAGGTAATTAATAAGATAGTATTAATGGCACAATAGAAGGGGTTCATGTGAAGAAACTGATGATTAAAAAGGGCACGGAGGTCAAAGTTCAATACAAACAGGAAGGGCCCCCTGCTGAGTGCTTATGATGTCGTGTCAGAATCAGCAGGGAAGCAGATGTCACCTGAGAATCAGAGAAACATTTACATTTACAATACCCTGTCCTGTTCAGGAGCATGTGCTGCAAATCATTATCACAGGCAGGTGTGAAAGAACGGATCATTGCGAATATATAAAATCTAGCAGTAAGATGTGATTTAAAAATTAATAAATGGTTCTGTTCTATCACAGTTTCAATTCTTAAAGGAAGGGAAATGAACATACCTTGAGGTCACGGTGGACAATATACTTTTGATGACAGTACTGCACAGCAGACACAATCTGAAATACAACTGTCATCGTCAATAAAAGTACACACAAAAATGACCCTAAGAAGAATACTTAGCAGTAACCATTACAACAGTCCTGTAAGATGGTTACAATATTATCCTGTTATTGCAGGTGGGGGACTGATGTGGAGAGAGAAAATGACTTGTCTATGGCCACCTAATTGTCATGTTCAGAAGTCATGTCCAAAAAACATAGTTTTTTCAAGTTGGGTTATTTCCAGCAAATCAAAGTTAACATTAACATTGTTGGTTTGAACACCACAAGCTCTAGAAGTGAAGCAAAAAACCATGCTGAATCAGCCCCAAAGTCTATCTAGTCCAGCATTCTGTTCACACACAAAGCCCACATATAGGCATATAGGACATGCGTGCAACAGCACCTTCCCTCATGTTCCCCAGCAACTGGAATAGAGAAATACTGCCTCCAGTACTGGGAGTAATATATCATGACTATCCTCCAGTCTGGTTCTATCCTGATTCAAGTGGATCCTGTCCTTTTTGTGCAGGCCCATATTGTTCCAAAATATTCCCTAGTGCCTAACAAATCTGACCTCCTCCTCCCAACACCACTGCCTGATCCATGCATAGAGATGTCTCAGCTTTGCCTATCAAGCTTGTCCTTGGCGTGGAACAGGTAGCATTCAGAGAAAGCTACCTTGAAAGTCCTGGCTTTCAACCTCCTCCTAACTAGGAACTTAAATTTGGCTTCCAGGACCTCACAACTATGTTTCCCCATGTCATTGGCACTGACATGCATCATGACTGTGGATTCCACCCCAGTTCTATCTACTAAGCTATCTAGACCAGGGGTGGGCAGAAAGGAGATCTCCAGATGAATCCTGAACTTTGGCTATGCTGGTAAGAACTTCTAGGAGTTTTGGAGATGCCAAAACATCTAGAAATTTACCTTCTGCCTACCCCTGATCTAGACAATGCAGATAGCTGCAACTTTCGCACCAGGCAGGCAAATTTGCCATGTGGTTATAAGATTGACTTTATAACACTTATTTCATACCTGTCTAAATTTTGCACGTGCCTCTTTCTCTTTCATTCTTCCATGTGCAACCAAGTAGTCAAAAACTTCTCCTAAAGCAAAATAGAATATTATATTGTACCAGATTAACTGGCGATTATTAACAGCTAATTTTAATGTTACTCAGATTTACAATTATTTAATTAAAAATACCTTTAAAACATGTTATACTACTTGAATTTACTATTTCCCCATTTTATATCAACTCATTCTGTCACCCACAGCCCACCAGCCAACAATTAGGCCTCTTACCACCTCAAGGCTTTATGCTCGATGGTTTTACCTCCTATAATATGTTGGAGCAAATATTTTAAACAAGTCCTAAAACTCGTAGTTGGATTTGCTAGAAAGAAAGGTCAGCCACATAGGTTTGGGGGGGGGGGGTAATCAATAAGCTGCAATCCTATGCACCCTTAGCTAAGAGTAGGACCTACTGAACTCAATGGGGCCTACTTCTGAGTAGCTATGTATAGGATTGCACTGTAAATCATTTTGTAACTCTGAGTGATGTGATGATTGAGTAAAGTGACCCTTAGTCCTACTATGTTATTCTTTTCCCACAGATAGGGATTTTTAAGTGCATCTAGGGAAAGTCACCTGCCTCAGCCTTGCAAAAACATCCACAAAAAAGACTAGCTTACAAGATAGTTTAGCTAGTCTGCCTGGCCACAAATATGTGTGTCAGCCCTTCATGGTACACTGATTGCATGAAAGAAAGAAAGAAAAAAGAACATTCTCTGTCAAAAGCTTTCCTGCCTGGTATCCTAAGGGACAATTTCTATTCACTACAGGAGACCAGGCAAGTGGCTATTTACAAGTATGATGTATCCCATTCACACCTTGGGAGGACTCTCTTCTTTATATTATTAGCAACTCCTCCTCCAACCCCCTGATCATTGGAGGAACCCAATCATAGGTTTGTGCAGATCATTTCCTCATCCAGTGTAGTAGATCAACCTCTCCTCTCCTCAGCATCAACATCTTAGCATAAGTGATACCGCAATAGCAGTTTACTCATGATTAACTGCTTTCTTCCAAACCTGGGCTCCCTGGACCACAGCTCCTTTTCTATTAGCAACCTTTACACCAAACTGATGAAGCTTAGCCACGTGAGCTACAACCCCACCAGACTGAAGTACCAGGTGAAAGCATGCCTAGTTCTCACACAAACAGAAGATGAGGCAGTGTTTGGACTATACTACTTCAAATCGCAGACAGGAGCTCAAAAGATGAAATGCTCCCCAACAAAAACATTCCTACATACAAAAAACTAGAATGTTCAGGGAGAAGGCTAGAGTAGAACACGCTAGCTTTCTATGTGTAGGAATGCTTTTTGTGGGGAGCATCAAACCATGTGAGCCCCCAGCTGCAGCCTGAAATAGCACAGTCCAGACAGAGGAACAGAGGAAGGTGCCTTATACTGAGTCAGGGTCCATCTAGCCCAGTACTGTCAACACTGACTGCCAGCAGCTCTCCAGGGTATCAGGCAGGAGTTTTTCAGCCCTGTTTGGAGATGCCAGGAACTGAACCTGGGACCTTCTGCACGCAAAGCAGGTGCTCTACCACTGTGGCTTACCAACTCATCTGTAGATGAAAACTAGACTGTAGACTTGTTATCCATCTTTTAAAAGACACGGGCCATAAAGCACTACATCAGCAAAAGAGAGAACAATGTCCCCCAGTTCTGGATTCCATAGAGTAGTCTACCACGTAGTAGACACCATGGGTATAACACAATTTTCAGGTGTTATGCCAGCTGCACCTCCAAACTCCTACATTTCAAACTAACCCTTAAAAGTAGAATTGAACATTTACTTACCTCCACTGGCATATTCCATTACTAAGTACAATGTTTTTTCTGTTTCGATAACTTCAAATAATTTAACTGCAAGATAAAAGGACAATAAATCACCTTCAGTTAAGCAGTAAAGAAAATGTAGAAACAGAGCTAAATGTGTTATTTCTTAAGTTAATGCATCTCATTCATGACACAAATAAAAAGGAAATCCATGCTGAAGTCAAGGTTTAGCTCTACAGATAAAAATCTTATAAGGAAAACCACCCACTGCTCTGCTGCAACTAGACTGGGTTAGAAATGGTACGTATTTTGATTCCACTGAAGACAAAGTTTAAAAGCCAGGGGAGACAGCAGGACTGTTAAGAACCAGAAGGACACTGCCCATCAAGTATATTAACAAAACTATTGTTGTCACTGAAGAGTTCAAAAACAAGCCAACAAGAGCTAAACATGTTGGAGAAGCAGCACACTCAGCTGGATGGAGGAATAAAAAGGGCATACCCTATACGCAACAATGTGTATACCTTGTATGCAACAAGCCCTCTGGCCGATTCAGGAACAATAACTGTCTCTGGAACAAAATTGTTCTGCCTTCCTCAGCCAGAAGAATTGTCATCACAAAGTAGGGCTCTAAAGGTGGGGGAAACTAAAGCAGAAAGGGAAAGTTACACACTTTGTAATCCTGTTCTCATCACAGGTCTCAATTTTCCACAACAAAGTGGTATTGATCTAACTAAAATCCATCTTTAAAGTCCATTTTGATAAATCAGTATCACATCTTCATGTAATAGTAATACTTAGCGTTTATATAGCACTTTCAAAGATTCAAAGTGCTTCACATGCATTAGCTTGTTGTAATCCTTACGACAACCTTATAACGTAAGTCAATATTACTATTCCCCATTTTGTAGAGTGGGTTGGGGGGTGGGGACTGAGGCTGAGACAGAGTGATTTGCCTAAAGCTACCTAGTGAGTAGGGATGCTGGAGAAATTCGAGATGGACTAAAATGAGCTTGGTTTTCCAAGAATCCAACCTGCGGAATCCGCTGCAGAGCGAACCCCGCAGGCTGCGCAGAGTCCGTGGACTTTTGGATGTTTTTTTTTTACTTCCCCGAAATTTACACGTACAAATTCGTAGGAAAATATGCAAGTTTCTGCTGAGGAAACACTGAATGGAATGGGGGACAATACGCTAAATGTTATGTACTAAGGTAAATTATGTAAACACTTACATAAATATTTATGTAATTATTTGCGTATTTTTCCGCATGACAAAAAAAGACATATTTGCATCTGTCTGTGGGTGGATGACAGAACAAAAAGCACCTGACAATCCACAAAACACAGACAGAGTGGATTTTACACAGTCCGTACATCCCTACTAGTGAGTTCATGGCACAGGTGAGATTTGAAGCAGGGACTTCCTGACTGCTCACTCTTAGCCACTATGCTATAGCAGCTCATGATTATAACCTTGATTATGGAAGTTCTCATAATGAGAACTTTTGAGAATCACTGTATTGGTCTCAGTGATCACAACAGAGAATTGATCTCAACAGGGGGAGTGAAAACGGATTATGAAAAAGCTTTGGGCCTGGCATACAAGGCTCGCCAGCTGCCAAGAGTTTGCCAACTGCACAGCCCTGAAAATCTATGGAACTGATCATCATCAGAGTTTGAATCTAAACACAACTGCCAAATCTGTGCCTACCATGAGGTGACTTGGATTAATGACTGATGCTTTCTTTGTGGGAAGGCAACTCTTTCCTGCTTTCAAGACAACAATGGCTAGAACAGAGCATTACTGATCAAGATGAAAGATTGTGTTTTTAAGGGCATTCCTAAACTGATTTGTTGGACTACGATGATGTTCTACTATAACAGGCCCTTGCGAAAAGCTGGAAAAACCATCTGAAGACTCATTGGCCCTGTAGAAAGCTTGATTTACATTCAGAGCCAAAGAATAATGCAACCTGCAGCCTCCACTGTGATATTCTTCTAAGTGAGAATTTGCAGAGTTTCAACTAAGCAGTACTTTTCTAGAAGAAACATTATGAGTCCTTTGTTTAATTTATTATTAACATTTATATACTGCCTTATCTGCTAAAAGGCCATCAAGGTGGTAAGGGCTTTAGAGAAGCAAGTTTTCTTCAGAAATCAAAGGGACAATTTAGTAAAACCTGCAAGGTTTTGTATATGCACTGAGGACTTGCTCACAAATCTAAACATTGACTGGCTAGATACAAAGCTGAAAAAGATACAAACACAGGGAAAAAAATAAAATTCATCAGAAAAATGCCAGACTCCTACCAATATTAGGATGGTTCAATATCTTCATTATTCGTACTTCTCGGAACAGCTGTTAAAAAAAAGCTAATTTACTTGGTGATTTTATATATGCATATCCTAGTAATAGCTGTAAAAGGTAACAGTAAAATATTGAAGATACTGTATAATTTAACATTCATATAAACTTTATTAAATACTCTCCTGGATGTCAAACATGGTCTGCAGTGGCAAGTTGTCCTTGCAGAGATAATGGGTTGAATCCAGATTAAGTTAGTTGCACTAAATTCCCAGTGAAATCAATGGGATTTACCTTAAGTCATGACTAACTTTTCATATTGATTGCAGTGGAATGGAATTTAAGTTCACTTTACTTACTCTGAATCCAGCTCAATGTTAGTCAGCTTCAGAGTCTGGGCTAAATATAAATCCGGCCAAGTCTCACCACCATCTGAGGTTCAGCAGGGGACTGATATTATCAATTTCTCAGACTGCTGACCAAGTATACATATTAATGGAACAGCAATAGACAGTTTAGGAGAAAGATGTGAAGAAATGCCTTGTTTTTCAAGGACAGTGAAATGACCATTTCTTACAAAAGTGTTTAAACAAATACAGAGCACACATTTCTTCAAGCAAGCAGCACTTCACTCCAAATCTGCAAAGAATAACTACCAATATTTTGTAGGACAAAATCTGCAAGGCACATATTCTAATTTTCAACACAGAGCACTGAAAAAATCCAATAGGTGATTCTTGCTGGATAAACAGGTAAGAAATTAAGCTTACTAACCTATGCTATATTGGCAGCAAATGTTGACCAATGAACAGTTGAACATTTTATTTCATTTATAGAGAGAAATTATGCACCACTATCATCTTAAGCAGGTCTGGCAGTAGGTAAAGCACGTAAAACATGGGACTCGAGAAGAGTGAACCAACTAAAGATGAATCCAGACAAGACTGATAGGGCTACTTTGGAGGGTGCTTAAAACTGCATGTTTGTGATGGCTGCTCTATGCTGAAAGCTGTGTGGATGCACCAGTGAACTGCTTTCACTGCATGGTGGATCTCCAAACATGGCTGATAGACCTATGGAGATAAACCACACATCAAGCCAGTGTGCATGAACAGCCCACAGCAAAGAGCAGCTGTCACATGGGAGCTGATTCAAGCCATATTATGAGAAATGCCTATCTTCATTATGTCTGGAGTCAGTTGCTCACTTCCCAACTTTTCAACAATGGCTACACAATGGGGAAAACAAAACAGAAACTTCTGATGAGCAGTGCATTTAAAATAAAAAGCACTCGTTATAAGCAAAAATGTATCATTACAGAGCCATGTTTTGAGATGGACATTACTCACAGTCTCTACAGTCTCACATTTCAGTTAAATGCCTTTTCAAAAGTATCTTACAAACATTCAAAACATATTACAAATACAACTATAAAATAAAGCCAAATTGATCATGGAAATCAAAATTAAAATTCACTGCAAGCCTCCTGGAATGACATCTTATAATACTTTTATAAAAGCAGCCAGTCATACTTCCACATCAGGCAACCCCATTGTAAATTTACTGGCAGTGTCCTAGTCCTAGGAGCAAAGGGTACTCTCAAAAACACTCCCATGTCACAATGTAAATCAAGCTATTCTTGCCACCCACTCCCTGGGTTGCCAAGCATCTCTTCCTTTCCACCTAGCTGGTGAATAACTCAGAGCATACAATCAATTTTCAGTGCAATTCAGTTATCCTCCAAGGATAAAACAACAACAACATTTCCTCAAAGGAGGAAAAAAAATAAAGTTTTTATTCCTGAATTATATGGGTCAAATTGTTAAGGTGCCAACATATTTAAAATTTTAAAAGAAATCTTACCTTTTGTAGGCTGGTAGGATTTAGTTGGGTTTTGTCAATTATTTTCACAGCAACCTATGAATGGGAAAGACAAAAATTACTCTTTTAAAAGCTTACATTTTAAAAAGGTACAAGTAGTATGTGTTTTGGACTATCAAGGACCTCATTCTGATGCAATGCTAAACTATGGTTTAGAGTTAAGATGAACAAGCTTCGGGCTCTTGCCCTTCCTCTTCTTCTGGTGTGGCCGCAAGATCTACGGCTTTTGCTTCTTCTTCTTTTTTTTAACTAAGTGCAGTTTAGTGTTACTCTGAACCCAGACAAGCTGTCATTCGTCTTAACTATGATGTACTGAAACATACCAAGGTTTGTGAAGTTGGTTTGTTTTAATAAACCTGGTGTGGGGAACATTTTTCAATTAACCCAAAGAAAAAATAAATAAATCGGGGACCACACAATCCATTGGGGCCCCAACTGTTTTTCTGTGGGTCAAAGGCCCAAGGGATGCCTTGGAAAGTGTGGATTGATTCAGCTGTCAACCAGACAATCCGCACCTTCAAAGTCCCCCCCAGGCTCTCAGGCCACCTCTTTCTCTCTACCATGCCATCCTATGCCCTCACTTCACCACCACCCCCGCCACTTCATCTCTGCTATCTCTCTGAGTGGGGTGTTGGGTACCACTGCTAGATGATGTTCCAAGGTACTTCCAGCAGCAACGCCCGAAGGAGAGGACAGGCAGGGGAGAGCATGGAGTCCTGGGCCACCATTTTGCTTCTTCACTTTCTCACTCTCTCCCGTCCCTTCTCACTTCCCCTCACCACAGAGCAGCTGGCTAACGAACAGTCGGTTGGCCTTGTCCAATACATTTTCTGATAAAATATATGGCTGCTTTCTGAGGCTTGTGTGCTGAAAGGAGCAAATAGCCTTCCGCCTGAGGTGATTTTTGAAGGGGTGGATCAAGCCAGCTGAAAGCTAGCTGATAAATGCTTTCAAAGGCTTCCCTTCTCTCTTGGATGAGATGCCAGGCGGGGAAGAGAATGCATACTGTTGGGCTCCATTGCCTAAACTAAAGGCACATAAGCATCTTTAAACAGTGGTGACCACCCTCTCTTGAGGGAAAGGGCAGATGGAACTGGGCGTGGGAGGGAGCATGTGCCCAAATCCAGTAAGATGTTAAGAGTTGGCTGCCAGATGAAAATGGGCAGCAAGCCATATTTGTCCTGTGAATTACATTCCCTGCCTGTGCAATAGTAAAGATTAACAACAGTTTAGGGCTTTGGACGTAACACTAAACCATGGTTAACTGAAACATGAGTGAAAGCTTCTGATCACCTTCTCATGACCACACTGGATGAGAGGAGGGGATTGGTGGGAGTGCATGAGACCAAGGCTTATTCAAGTAACACTAAATTATAGTTTAACACTGACCTGGCTCACACAGCATGGTGTGGCTTGTCATGTGTTATTTAGCCTACAACAAGCCAGCCCCTTTGCATATCCAACCCCTGCTCAGGGGTTGCTGTGTCATGCAGACCCAGTAAGTGTAGGTTCTGTGAGGGTTAAACAACCCTCGCATAACCCATGGTCTGTTCTAGGGTTAAATAACCCACGATGGGCTGTCACATTGTGTGAACTGGCCCATTATGTCTGAATGAGGCCATTGTGAGGGTTTGTGGCTATTTAAGTTTAAAATACAGACACTATTTTAGCTAGTAGAACACCAGCAAATAGCTTAAAAATAGCAAATAAATTAAACTTGCTGAAACACAAGGAATTCCAACAAAGTAGTGGGCCTAGGCACATGTTTAGGTGCTACATGGTTTCAGGCTGAGTGCTCAATATTATTCTCAAGCAGCAAATCGAAGCACAGTTGTGTACTTTCTTATACCACACACAATGACCAGGTGCGTGAACAGGACAGCCTGTCATGGGTTAATTTACCCTTGAGAAGCTGCAGCATGTGCTGATCGCCATTATGAATATGCAACCCCCCAACTCATGTTCTCGTGTTGTGCGAACCTGGCTGGTGGGGATTGTTTAACCCTCAAATAACCACCGCCGGCCGGGTTTGCACAACACAGCAACCCCCAATCAGGGGTTGCACATTCATAATGGCGATTGGCTCATACTGCAGCTCCTTGAGAGTAAATTAACCCATAATGGGTTGTCGTGTTGTGTGAACTGGCTCACTATATTGTTCATATCTCCATACACAAATACATTCTTAGAGCAATTCTCTCTACCCACTCTGTCCAATAAAGCCCATTTAAAGAGGTTTCTCATGCTGGCAGCATCAGTAATCTGCCATCAGTTTTGTACTCCAGCCAGCAACAGTGAGGAAAAAAGCATAATTTCTTAATGCCACAGGTATAATTTAAATGCTAGGTTTGTTTTTCTATTTTTAGTTTGAGGTTTTCACATTTGGGATAAGAGGAATAACATGTTTCAGAGTATTATTATTTTCACTTGCACAAATATGTTTTACCTTTGTATAAGGTTGCAACTGTATGTGACATGAACAGTACCCAACGTGAGTCCTTCTAATTTCCTATTAAGTGGTGGGGTTGAGAGCTATTTAAAGCATGGTATGAATGGATAGGTAAAGAGAGCTGAGCCCTTCTCATGCCTGTGCGTTCCTCTTGAAACCAGTTCTCAGCATTTTTTCTTCTCCTGGTGGGAATTATTTCTAATCTCAACAGTCCCACCAGGGGAAGACAGCTGTTTTTTGGGGGGGATCCTCCCACTCTCTCTCCTCCCCATGCCTATGTTATGCTTTAAAATACCTCCAATCGCAGGCCCAGTGCTTCATAAGGATTTAATGGCAGACCAAATTCTGCCCATTTGTCAGCCACCTTCGTGTCTCATTTGGCTCTAAGAAAAGCCTGTTACATATTCAGCCAGAGTTAAAGATAAAAATGTTTATTGCACACAGCCAAGCAAAAATAAGGCAACACACAATATTGTTACCAAGCAAAAGAGAGAAAAAAGCGTACCTCTCTACCAGTAAGAACATGTCTAGCCAGCTTCACTTTAGCAAAATTTCCTTTTCCTATTGTTTTTAGTAAGCGATAATTGCCAATGTGAGGGTGATCTTCATTTGTAGATGTAATTGAGTTTCTACAACGGGGTATATTTTGTCTGCTACTTGATTTTGTGGGCTGGACATGGGGCTCAGTATATCCATCAACAGAAGTGTGCTGTAAGATTAAAAAAACAAAAACAAAATTGCAATGCTAATTTACATAGGACTTGTGCATTATAAAACATCTGTAAAATGGGAACAGAATGACCCACCCCACAGGATAGTTGTGAGAATAAATACAAGGCATAAAACTATTTGCAAATTAAAAAAAGCTCTATACATAATTGTATTCAATATTTTATTTTGAAGCCTATTGTATATCTTATCAGCTTTCATGCTTAACCAAAAACAGTGGTTAACCCATGGTTTGTTGTTGGGTTGTTTAGCCCCTAAAAACACAGTGCTCCAGGTTCGCACATCACGCTCAACAACCTACGAATGGATCAATTGTACGTTGTTGATTAAAAACAGAAGTAGCAGCCACACAAGAGGCAGCGCGTTCACTCTGCCACTCAAGCACAACAGCCCACAGGTTGTTTAAACTATGGGTCATCGTTATGTGCAAACCAGGTCAACCATTTAACTGAAATACTCCTTGAACCCTTTTCACCCACTCCAAGATGTGACACTGGCTCAAGAAGAAAAAAAACAGAGAAATAGCTAAACCCAAGGTATATTAGTAAGCACCTCCCTCCCTCCCCCCAACACAATAAATAAATAAAGATGGTTTTTTTAATATTTTAACAGTCCTTGAAAGTTATAAGGAACTTCACAAAATCTGCTTTATTTCTTTCTAACGTTTTTCAAGTAAATATGCATAAAAACTACAGAAGGTAATCAAACATTTTAGTGAACGCCTCAGAAAGGGCTAGTAATTGCAAAGTACATATAGAAGCCGCTTCAGCATTTAACCTGGTCATCAGTTAAAGGTATTTTAAACTCCATGTAATCAAATACTGGCAGAGAATGGTACAGAGTTTGTGCTGAGTCTAGTGAAGGCAGTAGGTATCACAGTGTGATGGAGTCAGTTATTAATGATACACATTATGCAAGGTCTTTCTTGGAATGTTATCCCTAGCTGAAGCAATACAGCAAATGAAATGGGATGCATTTTAGATGGTATCTGACAGCAATAAATACTTGGATATTCTTCATGCAATTAAGCATTTCAGAACGCTATTCAAGGAAAACAATGCTGTGCAATCTGAAGCACAGTTTGATGTGGCCTTTTCCATAATCAATGAACTAAAACATGATTTCCAAGAGTTCTTGAAAGGTTCTCAGAAGTCACAAGCATGTGTTTACTGGGATTTTGTTTGACTTATGAAGAACCTCATTGCTTCAGAAGGTAAAGGGACTGGGAAGGTCACCTTCAAACAATGCAAAGTATATTTCCTGTCTCCCATGAATGTGACAGCATTAATTATCTATGATATATATTATGGTACACTGAGAAAATGTGGCAACTTAAAACTAATCATCTAAATATATACGAAAAGTTTCAAGTAGGCCATTTTGTTGTCAAGCAGAATTGGGGACTTTTTAATGCAGTTGCTCCTGACATGAAGTTGGAGCAAATAATACAGAGATCACAGAAGAGGGATAATTAAGGGTATAATTGGACAAATAAGGCAGGTTAAGTATGTTGCTCAATGGGAACTTACCCATTTTTGCTATCTGCAACACCTTCCAAGAAGTCACAGATGCCGAAAAATGCTACCATGAAACTGTGGTACACCATAAGTGCAAACCAAGAGTTTCAGCCAAGCATAGTCAAGGTTCATCAACCCATTGTATGAAGAGGGAATCCTTACACTGTATGCAGTGCAGCCAAACAGCACAACTTTGTCACTAAGCAACAAGAGTATTCAGATAGATGCAGCTTTAAGACTCGTATTTGATGGGAAATGGTACTGCAGGTTACACTGGATTCCGAAATGACAGGCTGATCAACAACATCCTGCCCCTCCCCCAATCCTGACCGAGTCAAGACAATAAAGTTGCCCACTTTTACTTCATGAATTTCATCATTCAATGAGCCTGCTAAGAAAATGTCAAGCAAAACATGTGAAGTGCTCAGAAAATAACTGGCATTGCAAAAGCAAAAGGAGAAGCACTTACTGATATTCTAAAGCAGGGGTGGTCAATTTCTGGGGGCCAGGGGACCGCAGTGACCACCCCCAAAACCACTGGGGGAATCGGCTGCCACGGCAGCAAAAGTTGCAATGGTTTGTCAAGAAGAAAGGAGGGCAGGGAGGAGCACTTTGTTCTGTAGAAGAAACGCACTTCTAGGAGGCTTCTGGAAGAACATTTCTGCTTGGAATATAAGGCTCACATTCCCCATGTGCCTCGTTTCTTGCCAAATCAGCGCTATTTTTGCCACTACTATGGCAAATTAAGCAGTGGCATGGGATCTGGCATGGGCCACAAAAACGGTGGGGTGTGGGCTGCATGTTGTTCACCCTGAAGTTTGATCTATTGCCAGCAACATTTTATTTTCTGTGATGGCTCCACAACAAAACACGTTCCATTATCAGAACTGGGGCAAAAATGTGAGGGATCCTGGACTACTCATTCACAAGCACATCTTCACTTCCAACATGCATTGTTGTTCATCTTATGTTTACAGCTAGGCGGATCAAGTCTGAAGACATGTTTGAAAGTGTGTGGCAATATTGTGCTCACATTTGTAATATGCCCCAGATTTACTTCATCTCTGATAGCAACACTGAAACTATGTATGAACTTGGATTATTCTGGTATAGAAGCAGAAATACATCTCTCGGTGAGTTATCATCACATTTCACTAAAGTCGCTTACAGCATTGCTTCTTTGTTTTATGACAACGCACTAACCTGTTGGACTAAAGCTTTCAGTTACCTGACCCGTACATTTCCAGATGGAATGAATCTGATGGCATGCTATTGCCCACAAAACCCTGCAAACAAGAGGAGGTCCCATGAGGCTGCCACAATGGTGGTCAAAAGAGAACTGAGGGAATTAGAGGGAACCCACAAAGGACACGTGCACTGGAAAGGTGGGGGAAGATTCCCACCAGAACTTCCTTAGCTACAAAAATTTCCAGACTGAGGCTCCATGTAGGCAGACAGCCCACATGTGTGACGCACAGAGATCACAAAGAAGAATGCATGTCTACTGCACTGTACTTTGCACGTGTCAAAAACAGAAGCACACATTGTAATCCATGTATTTAAATACCTTTATTAATTTTATTTATTACATTTGTATCCTGCCTTTTTTCCTCCTGCAAGGATCCCAGGCGGCGTACATGATCTTCCTCCTCTCCTTTTTATCCTCACAATAATCCTGTGAGGTATATTAGGCTGAGAATCATTGACTGGCCCAAACTCACCCAGTGAGCTTCATGGGAGACTGGGGACTTTGAACCCGGGTCTCCTCAGTCCCTGCAATGAATATGAACTTGAGCACACTCCAGGAGAGAGCGGAGGACAGGAAGGCCTGGCGTGCTATGGTTCATGGGGTCACGAATAGTCGGACACGACTTAACGACTGAACAACAATTCCTCAGTCCCTAGGGATGTCAGAGAATTCCGCCACGGATCCCGGAGAGGCCGAATGCCAGCGCATTCGGCCCCCCGAAATCGGTGGCGGAACAGTCTGCCCCCCCGGCCCCCCCCAGGATGGGACTTACCTTGGGCGGATCTTCCTGGTGGTGGTGGCAGCTCCGGAGGCGGTTCAGCGGCGGTGGCTGCCAGTCTTCCGACCGGCTGCCACCGCCGCCATTTCCAGTTAAAAACAAAAACAAACAAAAAAACGTGATAGGCTACGTAAAGATTTATGTAGCCTATCACGGCTAGATTTTTAAAAAACACCGTGATAGGCTACGTAAATTTTTTTTTTAAGGGAACGTTTTTTTAACGTCCTTTTTTAAAATAAGGAATGTAAATGGCGGCGCCCATGGGCGCCGCCATTTGCGTACGCACTTTTTTCCCCTTTTAAATTAGCTACGCTATTTGCGTTCCCCTTATTTTCGCCGTCTTAGTCTACGTAAATGTTTACGTAGACTAAGACGTGCCAAAATAAGGAACGTAAATGGCGGCGCCCATGGGTGCCGCCATTTGCGTACGCACTTTTTTCCCCTTTTAAATCAGCTACGCTATTTGCGTTCCCCTTATTTTCGCCGTCTTAGTCTACGTAAATGTTTACGTAGACTAAGACGTGCCAAAATAAGGAACGTAAATGGCGGCGCCCATGGGTGCCGCCATTTGCGTATGCGCTTTTTTTTCTCTTTTAAATCAGCCGTGATAGGCTACGTTAACATTTACGTAGCCTATCACGGCTGACTGCAGGGACGCAAACGGCAGCGGCTATGGCCGCCACCATTTGCGTCCCTGCTAGCCAGCAGCTGGATGTCCAGCCGCTGGCGGAGCCAGCCGGCGGCTCCGCAGAATCCCTGCGGAGCGGAGCCGGCCAGCCAGGATTCGGGGGGGGGGGAGGAACGGAGCGCCTCCCCCCCCCCGCGAGGATTCCGGGGGGAGGGACGGAACGCCTCCCCCCCAACCATTAGCATAATCCCCGAAAGGTAAGTGATTTTCGTACATCCCTATCAGTCCCAGTCCAACAATCTAACCACTACACCACACCGGCTCTCAATTGTTAATTGTTTGTAATTGTTTGTAATCTTCTTTAGCTATTACCAATGTACTCTGTCCACATATTATTTTGTTGTAGTTGTAACAAAGTAAGCACTTTCCGCTTACAATTTTTTCCAACCTGGAATTATTAAACTTATTTACTTGTTTATTTTAATGTATAACTACAAAAGGTTCATAGTTTCGGAGTGTTATCATTGGCTTGATTATATTTTATGAATTTAGGTGCCATGGTTCAGAAGATAGGTGCTGCAGGATTATGGCCAGTAGCCATTCTGGAAAATGGCTTCCACAGACTTGAGCAAACCTGCTCATGATGTCTACCCAACTCCCAACCATGTCTTCTATGTTATACAAGAGGAAATTGTTGACCTCAGTAACAACTTTCCTATGGAAGTCTATTACCATAAAGCACAAATATTCACAGGTATTTCTTATAAGGTTATACAACAACGAATACATCATATATGAACACTCTTACCGAGTTCTTCACTTGAGCTACCTGTATAATTTCTCTTATCTATTGCTTACATCAAGGTAGGCAACTGGTAGATTTGGATCTACCAGTAAATCTGTAGGTGATATGCAATGGAACAGCAAGAGTTTCCAGCACCCAGTCATTGAAGGGCTGTTCCCCTTCTAAATTAGGCTGCTGAAATCAAGAAGGGGAGGGGGAGAGAGAACCGGAATAGATTTGTGTGTGCAAGTATCTGAGTACAAGGTCCAGTTCTGATACTGAAAATAAACTCCTAGGTTGAGCATGTGCTCAGAGGCGCCTTGTTCTGCAATTCTATGTCCACCTTCTTGAGCCACTGTTTTTTGCACCTGGCTCCAGTTGGTGGATCTCCAGGTTCTAGTGAAAAATGAAGTAGAACCTGTAAGCTTAAAATCTCCCTGGCATTACATTTTCCATGGTTGGACTATTTACTTCAAAAGGAATTTTTCCTTGTTTTAAATCTAGGTGGTTTTGGGGGGGGGGCAGGGGCCAAATTTCAATTTGGGTAAGGTCTTGGGAGCTGCATTCCAGGACTGGGCACGGCCAAAGACAGATGAAATTCTTACCAATTTGGACAGTTTCCCACTAAGCATACAAAACACAATGTAATTTTAAGCAAGTGTACTCAAGAGTAAGCTCCAATACAGCAGCTCCATGGCCTCCAAAGCACGCCTCAAGTCTATGCAGGGTATTTAAAATTTAATCATTTTTAAATGCCCTCTTATTTCTGATTACTAAGCAGAGATAACAGCAGAAGAAGTTTGTGGGCCGGCGATGGGAACCCCCAGGGGCTGCATGTTTCCCATCCCTGTTTTAAATGGAAGACCATAGTGTGCAGAAGACCCTGCTAAGCCAGAATGAAGCACAGCAGGGGTACAAGGGTCTGTGGACCACATACAGCTCGAAAAGTTGTTTCTGGGAAAAGTGGGTCTGGCAGCCCACCAGACCCCTCCACATGCATCTGCTATGGCAGCAGCACTTCCAAACCCTTGCTTATCAGAGAGAAGTAATGGGTTCCCTTGCTAGTGCTAATACGAGAATCTCTCCCGTTATCTCCGATGTCTGATAAACCAGGGCTCCCAGTCACACTGAAAGTTCTACTCATGCTCAAGTGAATGCAAGTGGAACTCCTTTTCAGACCTTGCTGATTCAACATGGCAAGGTTTAAATTGAGGGGGAAGGGGCTGGTATGCCCAGAGTACGGCCCCATCCCAGTACATACTTTAAGCCTTCACTTGATCAGGGCTATAGTTTACAACATTGCTAAACCAGTTCCAGTGTATCAATATCCACTGTGGTTATAGCACATGTCTGCATCATCGCTGTGGCCTGGTTCACATCTAAAGAGAAGCCCCGTGGGGTTTGTTATCACAGCGGCGGCTGCCATTTTGAATGGTGCAACAGGGGCATGCCATAGCTTATGTCTGAACCCATTGAGGGTGGGTTGTTGGGGTGGTTAACAAGCCACGCTCAACCCTAAAACAGCCCATGGGTTCTGGGTGGCTTGTGAACCACCCCAACAACCCACCCTCACTGGGTTCACACATAACAAGCTACGTCATGGCCCCGCCGTGGATTGAATATTCAAAATGGCAGCCACCGCCACAACAACAAGCCCCACAAGGAAATTCACCCATGGTGGCTTCTTGTTCAGTGCGACCCAGGTCACTGAAACAAAATTTTAGAAATCATAGACCAAGGGCTCAAAAGATATTAATTGTAGACAATTCAGCTAAAGAACTCCTAGTGCTATGCTACCTCCACAGCAAGATCAAGTACAGCCATCATCCTCAAGCCCCCTCTTTTGTTATACGGGATAGAAGGCCAACTCAGTGTTTCTCCCAAAGCAAGCAGCACCATTTCCAGTGCCAATTATCAGTGTCTGGCTCATCAGAGATGTGATGTCACTGTCTTTCTCTGAACTGTATAAGAAGCCTCAGGTTGGGGTAGTCCCAAGTCCCCCTCTTTCCAGAGGTGGGGGGGCATGCTGCTGAAATCACTAGATGCCTCACCCAGGGGTATGGTGCCACACTGCTGCTGAAATCCCAGAGGAAAGGCTCCATGCTGAAATCACTGAAATCACTAAGTTCTTTGCTTGCCAGAGCAAGGTGACAACAGTGGGTGCTTTGCCTCCCCTAGTCAAGGCTCTCTGCTTTTCTTCCTCTTCACTTGAGACCAGGAATTGCAACACGCACTAGTTCCTGTCTGCAAGAAAGGGCTTCAGCCCAAGGAAAGGTATATTGCTTTTAGAGGTTCTTTGTAGAAATTGTAGCCTCACCCCCCCCCCCACTCTCTCTCTGTGCTTCAAGCCTCGGGAAGACTCCTTCCCACAGTCTTGAAAACTACTTTTAGGCCTGGAGCTCAGCTTCACCAAGAGTGCAGCTAATTTCCCCACCAAAGCATAACTTGGTGAAGGCTGGAGCATCCCCAATTGGTCTCAGGTGTTAAATCCATTTGCTCAGCTAATTCCCCAAAACTAGCTTGTGCATTTGAATCTTTGTAAACCCCAATAAATGTGCCATTGTGGCGTTATCCTCTCCAACAGTGTGTCTGAGTGTGTATCTCTTTGGGTGGAAATCACCTTCTTAGCCATAGACGCCCTATGGCCAATGTCTAAAGATTCCTTATAAGCGGGTGTGTGAGTCTTGTTAGAATGTGTGCAAGGTTGTACATGGGTCTAACTAGAGGACATCACGTAACATACACCTAACTATGTGCATCATTTTCTAAATCATACTGGAATGCCATAGCATCTCCTTCCCACTTGTTTATTCGTTCAGTCGCTTCCGATTCTTCGTGACTTCATGGACCAGCCCACGCCAGAGCTTCCTGTCGGCCGTCGCCACCCCCAGCTCCCCCAAGGTCGAGTCCATCACCTCCAGAATATCATCCATCCATCTTGCCCTTGGTCGGCCCCTCTTCCTTTTGCCTTCCACTTTCCCTAGCATCAGCATTTTCTCCAGGGTATCCTGTCTTCTCATTATGAGGCCAAAGTACTTCAGTTTTGCCTTTAATATCATTCCCTCAAGTGAGTAGTCTGGCTCTATTTCCTGGAGTATGGACTGGTTTGATCTTCTTGCAGTCCAAGGCACTCTCAGAATTTTCCTCCAGCACCACAGTTCAAAAGCATCTATCTTCCTTCGTTCAGCCTTCCTTAGGGTCCACCTCTCACAGCCATAGGTTACTACTCCTTCCCACTAGTAGAGCAAAATAGCTGCTTAGAGGGGGGAAAGGGATATTTGTTTCAAGCAATGGAATGCACATCATCTCACAAATATGGCTTATTTACAGTGATACCCATTGTATACATTTGGGTTGGAGAAATATTTTGTACTCTTACTGCCCTTCCCTTAAAGAAATCTTTTAGAGCTTTGCATTTAAAGTGCATGCACACTACTTATCTGGAAGGGAGGATCACTGGATCACTAATACTCTGTTCAGTCAGAAGTTCTGCATTTGTAGGTAATGGGAGGTAAAGGATGTTTACCTATCATAGTTGCCCTCTATATAAATTACCCAAGGAAAAATTCCTTTTAAAATTTTAGAATCCTTTGCCAAATGGTCTATTTTAGAGCAAATGTGTGCTCTTCCTTCAGGCAGGTATCTATTTATTACAGGGTGGTTGGAAAAATGAAGTTGCACTGCCGTTTAAGAACAACTACAGCATATAAAGGATTACGGGGTTGCCCTCTGTAGTCTTGATAATCTTATTTAGTAGTTAACATTTTAGAGGTATTTGCATTTTAAATATTTTGTCAACGCATTTAAGTCCTGGAGAAGTTGTGTGTTTTTTAACGGCTGAGGTGGTCTTGACATTTTCATCGTATGTCTAGTTTTGCATATTTTGGCTGTTCTGTTTCTTTTACTTTGGGACTGTGGTAGCCTTTGCTATAAGCATCAAAGTTTGAAACAATGTATCCTGTCTTGGCACAGCCCACAGCAGAAAAAAAATGGGTATGATACAGAAAGGGTATGATACAGAAAAATGATAGAAGATTAGAATAACTTGCCTAGCAGCAAGAAACTTTAGCTGAAGTTCAAATGTGACAGGATTATACTCTCCATGTTTTCTCTCGGCAGAATTATTTTAAAATTAATATTTATTGCTACAACTCAGTGTGTGTGTGTCTCTGTGTGTGTGTTTTAAAAAAGGTAAATATCTGTAAAAAATTATGACAGATAACATTTGGGGATATGAATTCTAACCTTTGCAAGCACTTACATGTCTAAGCTGAATGGACTAATTCAGGTAGAGATCAGGCCTGAGGGACGGCAAGAGATTAAGATATGTAGGGCATCAAGTCATAAATCAATAAATACAATTTTTGTGCCAGTAACCAACAGGTTCTCCCTTTCTCTTGTTGTTCGACTTCTGCTGTTGCTGCAGAAGGCGGTGTGTGTGTGTGTGTGTGTGTGTGTGTTCGTTCCCTCCCTGAGGAGATGACTCCTACATTATCCTTCATAATCTATAAAAATGTGATTTCTTTATAAAACAAAACTGTACTTCAATGGCAATTACTAAATGCAGTAAAGTATTGACTGGGCAAGATTCCATAGTTTTTATGTGGAGTCAGTTATCATTCTAACCCCTTTGGACAGAAAATCCTGAGATCTACTTGGTAAGCCAAAGCATGTTGCACACTGAAACTTTGGAGGGATGTTTTCATATTTTGAAGTTTGTTGTTTGCAATCTAACTTGCCTCAAATCGAGATACTAAGTATTTGAACTCTCTTGAATTACCTTCTCTTGAAAACAAGCATTTTCCTTTCTTGGACACATCACAATTCCAGCAGCAACCTTACTATAAATTTCTTAGAACAGCATTAAACTCTACATAATATACACACAACTAAAATTGGTTTATTTATGCTGCCTGAAATTACTGAGATTAGGGCAACTGCTCTCTCTATACCACTGTATAAAATCAAGGCTATGATATTTTGCTCCTATTGATTCTTTAGATGGTTATACATATGGCTGAATCCCACTGCAAATAGCACTGAGATATTTCTATATCCTAAAGTTGCAATCCTATACACATGTTAATGTTCAGTCCCACTAGGCCACAGGTACCCATTGCGGTGGCCACAGGTACCATGGCACTCACGGGAATCTCCAACAGCACCCACAAAGCTCTCACCTCCCTGCCCCCTTCAAAACAAATTATTTTAAGAAAAACCTTGGGAAATCTTAGCGCAATCTTCTTTCTCCCTCCCTTTCCAGCCTTGCTCTTTCTCTCCTCTCTACCTTGCTATTCCCCCTCCTTCCCTTTAGCCTTGTTCTTCCCCCTCCTATTTAGCTCACTGTTTCTCCCCATCCTAGCCTTGCCCTTTCTCTACCCCTTTGCCTTGCTGTATCCCCTTCTCTCCCAGCCTCTAGCATCACTATTTCTCTCCCCACCTCTTTATCTTGCTCTTTCTTCCCCTCCCAGCCTCTAGCCTTGTTTTCTCCCTACCTCTACCTTGCTATTTCCCTCTCCCTCCCAGCCTCACTATTTCTCTCCCTCGCCACTCTTTAGCTCACTTTTGACTAGCCAGGCCCCAGCAGCAGCCATTATGTGACTAGCCACATCCTCCATTGGAGCCATTTTGTGGTAGTGCTCACAGCAGTTTCTCAAATTCCCAAATGCACCCACAGCTCCTAAAAAACTGGGGACCACTGAGTAGGCCTTCCTTACAACTATATTACTTACAACTGAAAAGTGCAATTCCTTTCAGCCACTCCAACATACTAATCTGTCTACATAGGTCGAAGTCCCAAAGATTATATTATGATAAAGAAAGTTTTCTGCCTGTTTATACAGCTTAGGCAATTAAGTAGTCTCTACCATTACAAGAATAAACATTACTTTAAAACTGTTGGCTGGGAGCCAGTGATACCTTGTGCAAGCAGAAAAGCACTTCTGCTTGTACAAATGGGTCCGTCCAAATATTTTGGACTACAAATCCCATCAGCCCCACCCAGCAAGGCCAATGATCAGGGAAGATGGACACACATTAGGAAAGGCTGTAGCTAGAACATTAATAGAATTAAGGTGCAATCTTATGCATGTTTAAACCGAAAAAAGCCCTACAACTCCCAGCACTCCCCAGTTGTAGGACTTGTTTCTGTCTAAACACGCATAGGATTGCGCCCTTAACCATTAAACCATTTCTGAGCATTATTTGGGAGGTTGTGTGCATGAATGGCCACAGAAGCATATACAAATGTGAAACATTTTCTGAAATGCACAAGCAAAGGGTTATTTTTCTACTTCCCCAAAATGCAGTTTTTCCGAATGGAACACTATGAGGACATGTATATTTTATGAGTGTTTACAAGAAGTCTTTCATCTTTAAAAGCATGCTTCTCCTTGAGACCATACTAGGTAATCCGTTAGAAACCCTTTGGCCTTCAAGCTCACATCTTTCCTGTGTGGGTATTTAAATAGAGGAACTGTCATTACCTGGATTCATTATAAGAGTATAAAATGTCCATCACAGGTTATGAGCCAGTTCCATCACATTTTCAGCCTGTTGTGATGGCTCTCTCAGAAGTTATCTTTAGAGTACAGCAATATTACAATGTATTACTAATGCTAGCTTAATACTTCACGTCAGCAACTAAAAAGATACGTGTGTCAATATTTCATATTTAAGAAGCCTTATTACTATACCGTGTATTTCTAGACATCTTAAGACAAAACAAAAAAACCTTAGAAGCAAGATATCAGTTTAGAGACGCATATGTGAGGAACCTGTTTTAACCACTACTTTGCCCCTGTGGTTGAACCCAGTCTCAGGTTGGGAGAAGACTGCAGGCTCATGTGCTCATTCCCAAGCTTACC
Source organism: Heloderma suspectum (assembly GCF_057233095.1). Lineage (NCBI taxonomy): Eukaryota > Metazoa > Chordata > Lepidosauria > Squamata > Helodermatidae > Heloderma > Heloderma suspectum. The sequence continues at coordinate 396,098,019 of NC_139458.1, forward strand.
TTATTATGGGGAGAAGTGAATGACTGACCTGGAGGCTTAAGTGGCACCTAAAGGTTAGGTGCAATATTTATCAGCTCCATCTAATACAGGGGAGAGGAACCTCTGGCCCACAGGCCTGATCTGGCCCATGGAGGTTCCCCATCTAGCCAGCAGAGTTTTCCTGGATTCCAAGCCCCGCCCCCTGGCGGAATCCCTGCTGTTATCTCCAATTTGTGATCAGAGATAACAGCAGAAATTCCTTTGCATGCACCCTGCAAATGGGTGGTGATGTGTGTGTGTGTGTGTGGGGGGGGTGCTAATAGGCCTGCTGCACTGGGAGGAAAGCAAAGACCTTGGTATTGTTCCTTAATAAGCTTGCAGACTGATCACAGTAATTTCTTGTATAGGTTAAATAGAGGAACTGTCATTACCTGGATTCATTATAAGAGTATAAAATGTCCATCACAGGTTATGAGCCAGTTCCATCACATTTTCAGCCTGTTGTGATGGCTCTCTCAGAAGCAAGTCCCTTCAAGACTGTCTGGAAATAGCAGCTAGTGCAGAATACTTAACTGGCCTACTGGCACAGCCTAGGGCACATGAAACACTGACTGCCAGTTTATTTCTAAGCACAATCCAAGGTGCTCATTCCTACCTTTGAACGGCCTAAATAGTCTGGAGTTACCATACCTTGAGAAACACCTTCTTCCTTAAGAATCTCCCCATGCTTCTGAGATCTTTTGCAGAGACATACATGAAGCTCATTAATCCACAGAGCAGGGTCTTTTTCATAGTAATACCAAAACTATAGAATAAATTCCCCAGAGAGACCCACTTGGCAATTTTGCTTTAGACACCAAGTCAAAGCTTCTTTAAAACAAAATCACTTGATTTTTGGTTTTTACCTTTTAATCTCTTTATTCTTGAGCATTTTAGTACCCTGATTCTTTGCTTCAAGTTATCAACTATACAGGCTTTCAACTGTATCTTTGTCTGCGTATGCTTTTCTCCTCTCCAATTATATCCTGCTGCACTCTGCATTTTGTTTTGTTATATGTTTTATTGTTTTAATTAGTTTTTGAACTGCCCTGAGAGTATTGTTCTGGAAACGTAGTATAGAAATTTTAATTAATTAATTAATCCAGCTAACTCACCACCTAAGGGATTTCTGAGTCAACACACAAAAGCATGTTCTTACCAGACTGATTAACTTGTGTCAGTCTTTTCTGAGGACTCCTTCATATGTCATAGCCCCTATATAGAGGCTGCTCACAAATGCTTCCCATGGCAGTATTCCATGTGGCAGGGCATAATATTTGCACTATACTTATCATGCAACACATCTGCATGGAGCTTCTTCACACCCTTGGCAGTGGCTGGTACGAACACATTCCATGCAATTGTGCTTATGATATGAGTTGGCCCATATGTTATAGCCTGCCACATGGAATGCCACTACACAGATGTATTTTTAATCAATTTCATGCAAAAATGGTAACCTGTAAAGCTCAGGTAGGAATTGCCCAACAGTAAAAGCAAACCCCTGGTAGTACAGTAAACAGTTCATGTATTGATCTTTTATGTCAGTCATCTAGGAAGCAGTCTTCACACAATCTTTTCATTTATCAGACAGACTAGCGGACAGGAGAGAAATGGTGAGCTGACCTATACACTTTCATATCTTTTTTTAAATAGAGTTTCCTGGTTTTCACACACGTTATGTTTCCAGATACTTACACCCTTTCACAATTGATCAAAACAGCCAGCTTTGACATCCATTCCTATTCTCATTCTGCTATTTATTTTGACTACACATCCATACTGAAGGTTTCGTTAAGGTGTTTGGGCAATCTGTATCCAGGTATCAGCTATCCAAAGCTTTTACAGCAATAAGAGGAAACACACTTATGTTACTATAATGCAATGCAAATTTATTACTTGGCTATGCAAGCTGGGGAGAGGGAGGAGGGCTGCGGCTTGTCATTCAAATCCAGGAATCATCGGTTATTTGAGGGTTAAACAATCGTCAGATAATCCTAGAACACCACTGTGGCTTGCATATTCAAAATGGCAACAAGCACACACACATCTCAGAGCCCGCACACATCTCAGAGCCCGGTGGGTGAATTAACCCATCGTAGCTTACTGTGACGTGCAAACCAGGTCATTAGCAGCCAAGAGTTCAGAAAACGAAATAATCTCAGAGTTTTGATTCAGCTGCCAGACTTTTCCTTGTGAACCCTTTGTCCTCATTTGCAAGACATCTGAGATTAGATTTGTTTTGGAGAGAGTGCATATGCAAAATCAGTCATGTAGAACCACTCATTTTTAGCATGCTGACAACACAAACAGAGATTATTCACCTAACAGTTTCCTGGAAGAATATAAACAAAACCAGTCAAAGTATAAGCCTTCTGCTTTATGTAATACATAATAATTAAAAGATCATGCCTTACTGTTTTTGAATACTCAGGGCAACAGGGCAACACTGACCAAACACATATAAAACATAGTCTGCTTCATATAGTAATTGCATTTCATTCTGCAAAAGTTCCTTTGTAGTCCATGGGCGAATATAAGTCTATGATCAATTTGTGCGGGGTATCACCTGATTCATGATGTTCTACAGTAGGGGTAGGCAAGCTTTTTCTGTCAAGGGCCACATTCCCTTGTGGGTAATCCGTTGGGGCAGTTGGAGGGGCTAAAGCCAGCAGTGGGTGGAGCCAGAGCCAAAAGTGGATGGGTCATCCCTGTTCTCTCTTTCTGCCACCTCTTTTTCTCACTCTCTTCCCACCCCCCCCTTTTTTCTCTCTCCCTCTCCACCCAACCGGCTGCCAAGGAAGGGACAGATTGCTTCTGCCAGGGGTCTGAACTGATTGCATGCACAGCACTTCCAAAATTAGGTTCAGGGCCACATGAATTTAGGCCAAGGACTGCAGGTTACCCACCTGTTTTACAGATTCAAACAAAACAAAACCTTGGAAAAAGATGAAACTCTGTCCAGCAGGCCCCAAATGACTGAAAGCTGAGGTAAAATAAGTGAACCACAGAGAATGTTACAGAATGCTGCTATCACTATATCATATGAAAAGGAATTGAGCAGGAATGCAGGAACCATCCCTAGGAGGGTGCACAGAGGAGGGTGGATGGGCTCCCACCAAAACTCTGCTTAGCTCTAGAACATTCTGAATGTTGCTCTGAGCAGGTGCAGAACACATAAGAAGCAACTCAAATGTGTGAATCAGAGACCACGAAGAAGAAGAAACAAAGCCTAGTTATAAGGCATCTTTAACCACTGATAACTTCAATGGTAATGCAATGCATGAACAGTGGTTAATGGAGGGACTGAGTAAAGAGAGCACATTATTACCATCTGCTCCCAAATGCTTAGCTGTGGTTGGGTGCATTATGTGAGTGCTGGCCCAGTAAGCCAAACTCCATTTATCATTTTCTAATAAGAGATCTGGTTGAACATCACCATTTGACAGGAAGAGAGCAATCCTATGGGGATTGATGGTCACCTCCAAACCCGCAGGCAACGGCCTATCCACTGCAAGGCAGGAGGAATGGTCAGAAGCGCATCTCCTCCGTGCTCCCGCCACTCTGCTTTCGCAGCTAGACAGCTGATTTAAGCTGTCTAGCTGTGGGACCTCAGAGCGCGGGGTGGCCAGATGACACATAGGAAGTGTTGTACCAGCACTTCTGACCTCCCCACCGCAGCCCGCCCCCAAGAACACCCCATTCCCCCTGCTCCGCACTGCTGTTCTGAGTCCGGAGCACGGGGCCAATCTGCGCTGCCTACAAGGCGGCACAGGAGGGGGTGCAGGTCAGTTCTCCGAGAATTGACCTCAGAACGCAGACTTGGAGGTCAGTTCCCAGGAACTGACTAATTCTACGGCCATCTAGCCGCTGACTAGTGGCCATAGAATTGTGCTCTTAGTTACTTATGCAAAATATACCACTCAAAACAGGTATACACCACTTTTCCGATGTGTTTTACCAGTTTGACTTCTGATTAAATGTTATGGCTGAAATCATTACCTGCATAGTAGCAGTTCTCCAAGTGGTATTCTAGTCTTGTGCTACACTTTCTTTAATAAAGCCAATTTTATTTCCCAACATTTCCATTGTAAACTGCAGCACAAATCAATTTTACCACTTAAAGGTTCAAAGACAAAACTGAGTTCTACCATCTACTTTTGTTATGTGGAAGTGCACAGATAATAAGGCAACTTACAGCTGAGACCATTTCATATTCAACAGAAGTCATCAAAAAGCTAAGAGCACAAATTACTCAACATAGTGAGCCTAATAAAGTGATGCTCCACTAGTTATTTTACCCAACCAAGTAGGGAATTCAGGAAATTCATTAGATAAAGGTGCACAACTGAAATATACATTCAGTATGATGCAATGGAAACAGCTTGAATGGTTTGATTTTTTTTTTTTATGAAGACCTAGACAACTCCTGCTAAATTAAAAATGTCAGACCAGGATTTTGTTGTGGATGTCACTTCAAGAGAAATAAAGTTTGTTTAAAAAATTAAGGAATGCCAAAAAGCAACCTTATTATTTGCCTGAACCTGCACCACCTTTAACTTGCTAAATACATACTCTGTCTTTTATTACCAGCAGTAGTCTAAGTAGGTAAGTACACAAAGGGTATCTATGGAAATAAATGGTAATATGCAAATTCCATTACAGGTAACATTAATAATCATCATACTAGTCTCCCCTTTTATTTCAATCAAACAAAACTGAGGACAAGAAGGATGGCCTTTCTTTTTAAATAAAGGAATTTAGGAAACTATTTTGTCGCACATGATGTGGAACTGGCAATAGTGATCGCTGCTTACACAGTGAGAATGTGCAGTTCATGAAGTCTCCTAATTTGGAAAAGCTTGAGCTTGCTTTATTGTGTAGGACTACAGGAGAATAAAGTGAGAATCTCTTTGGTAAGCTGCTTAATGCTACAGTACAGTATCTGAAGTCCTTATTCATCTGCTTAAATCTAATTTTATTTCCCAGGTTATTAAAATTCAGACTTCCAAATCTCAGAGAAATGTATTGATACATAATTAATTTTATATTTAAAGGCAGGATTTACGTTGCTAGTAGTAAAATACACAAAATTCAGATATTGTGGAGCTATCAAATATGAAAAGCATGGCTCTTCCCAGGGAGAAAAGAGTTTTCACCACACACAAAAACCCTGCAGATAATGTATCTATTCAAAGCAGCTTTCCAAGATCTATTATGGTAGTAGCTCATAGTATATTCAAGATACTTCTAAACTGTGTGATTCATCAAGAAGTAATAATGCCACACTGAAGAACCTACTTGAAACTCAATATGGCTGAAAGCCAGAGGGAGTGTATAAAGTGAGGGCTTTCAATCTGAATACCAGCCATGTCTGCTACGGCAGTCAAAGGATCAATTCACTTTTATTTACAGCACATTTGCTATACAAACCTCCAACAGTTTAAGAATCCACATTCTAAAAACATGAAATCTGATTTACAAAGATGCTATCCATGTATACCTATTTTTATTTTAACTATTGGAGACTATGGATTTAACTTTGAGAGGTTGGATTGGGCAAAACATTATTGGTTGGGTTCACACAACACGACAACCCACACTCAAGGTTGAGTATGGGTTGAACATAGGTTGTTGTTGAAATGTGGGTTATTGTGTTTGTGAACCCAGCCACACTAACAAACCATGGTTTGTTAACCACGAACAACCTACAAAGAGAACCTATGGTTTGTTGTTGGGTTGTGAACTGTGAGTTGTTCATGGTTAACAAACCATGTTGTGTTAGTGCAGCAGGGTTCATAGAACACAATGACCCATGGCTCAACAACAACCCACACTTAATCCATACTCACTGTGTAACTAATTAAATATCAATCATTATGACAACCATGGAGTGATGGCACCCACAACAAACTCAGTGTGTTTTTGTGCTCTGAGTCCCCACTCCAGCAGGGTCCTTGTCAGCGAAGTCTAGGCCATCCAGTATCAGGGAAAGGAGGCAGGCAGGGTTTTTCTTCACCACTCTGGTACCCCAACATACTGTGTTTTAGGACTGAGCGGCAGCAACTCATTAAATGCAAGGAAGTGAAGTGCTGCACTTGGAACACCATTGGTGTGAGAACTAAAACCTGCCACTAGCAATGGTGGTTTCCAGAGCAGGAGGGCAGTTTTTGCCCTCCTCGACTGTCTTGCCAATTAGACTTCATTAACTTTGTATAAGTCAAGAGCCACTGATGTATGAGGAAAAAATAAGCAGGCTGAGAAGGGGGACAAAGCTGAAAAACAAAATCTGCCACCTGACATAGTGACCCCAGTGTATGGGGGCCATGAGGCCTGTGTTGTCCTCTTCAACTATGACCCTGAGCAAAGCCTATTTACTTGGCTACATAAACTGGAACCTGGTTCCTCAACTGGAAACTCAGAGAAGTGAACCTGCATTGAAATGCACAGCCTTTCCACAATATCCATTTTGTAGGGTTTGGCTTTTAGAGATACGATGGATGCAAAAAAACAAAGAAAAAGAGAGAGACACTACAAAGTCTCATATGTACAACAAATACAAAGTAAATGCTACCACCACTAAGCAAACAAATACTAAGCAAAAAAGCTTTGGAAACAGAAATATTGGAATGGAGCCCATTTTTAAAACACTAAATCAGAACAGATGGCGGAAACCAGACTAAGCAATTATTGCGCAGGGAAGGAAAAAACCTGTTCACATGAGATCCCCAAGTGAATACTGGAATTACATCACATGGGTACTCTTATGTGTCCCATACATATTCTCCTATCTCCAGTGACTGTCCGCATGTATTTTCTAGTTCCACAATGGCACTGCATACAAAGAATGCTGAGTATGTCCCTGAAAGTGGCACAAGTTACTATGGCCATACCCAACTTGCTGAAGATGTTGCTCACCCACAAGCAATATAAGCAATATAACCTTCCCCAAATAAACTTAACAGTTGAGGCTTTATTGCCAACATGCTTTTTAATAACTGGTTTAAATTATATGTACATTTTAAACAAAACTCATTAGCATACACATCAATTCTCAGGACTGGAAAAAATCCAGGTGTCTGGTCATCCTGGTTCCTAAAAATCTGATGCAAACAGCTAGGAACTGGAAATACTGTTCTAGCCAGGAAACAGGTGATCAAGATAAGGTTGTTATGAACAGTGACAACTGTGGGGTTCACTCAGCTTTAATATTAGGTAGGAGAGAAAAGGAGTTGGGCTCCAAGGATTAGCTAACTTTCTGTGCTGTAATATAGTGATGTGCAAGATTCATGACAATTGCAGTTACATTTGCTCCCGTTTCCTTCATCTTCCTCCAAACTGGAGAGGAAAAGTGACAGAAAGGGAGCATACACGATGGCTGAGCTGCTGCTGCTGCTGTATATAAGAGAGAAGCACAGAACACCAGTATATTCATGTTACTTGCAGAAGCATGGGAGCTGCTGTGGTATGGCTGCTCCGATGCAACTGTAATAACGTTTGCAGGAAATGGTCACCTGGCTGACAATACGGTTACTTCTCATGCAGCATGCCAGTGGTGCTGGTGTTGAAAATAACCACAAGTAATAACCTTTCCTGTGTAATTGTTTCCTTTGAATGTAGCTGAGCCGCTGTGGGAGATGAGATGGTTGATGTGTCTGCATGCCAATGAATCAGACCTTGCTACCCTCACCTTGTCTCCAACCAAAAGACATTGGAAAGCAATACAAAGAGGCCAACATGATTTTCTTTCTTTCTTTCTTTCTTTCTTTCTTTCTTTCTTGGTGCAATCCTATGGCCACTAGACAGTGTCTACACAGCTACAGGATTTTTCAGTTTCTGGGAACCGAGCTCAGAGCCTGGCTCCCCCACTGCCTTGTAGGTGGCATGGTTCATCCTCAGCTCCAGGCTCGTAAGAGCAGCGCAGAGCAGGCAAAAGGGGGCATTTCTGGGGGCAGGGAGAAGACCGTGGAAGCGCCGTTATGAAGCATCCTATGCACCACCCCTGCTCTGATGCCATCTAGCCACAAATGCAGGGTGGCCGGAGCACAGAGAAGAGGATCCTGTCGGTGCTCTGCCCGCCCTGCATTGGATAGTTGGCTGCCTGCGAGTTCAGAGGCAGCCGACTATCCCCGTAGGATCACACCCTAATTAATTAGATTTCTATACTGCCCCACAGCTGAGGCTCCCTGGGTGGTTCACAACAATTAAAACCATTAAATACAACACAATAAAATACAATATAAAAATTTAAAACTACAGCGTAAAATAAAAATAATACCGAAATAAAATCTAGCACCAGTGATAGATTTAAAATACAGCAACAGATTTGAAACATATATAATGGCTCTCTCATAAGAATCTTCTCTTCTGGATTTTAATGGACTGAAATAATTGATGAAGCACTTGTATGTTCAAAAGACAACAAAGAACGGCAACTACTTCAGAACATTTTAACTTTGTGTGGAACATCATGTTGCACGTTTTCATGTTGATATTAAAACAGCAGTAAACCAGAAAGAAACACACGTATAGCTTTGCTACAACATCAACATTTACATCAATACACTCAAATCTGAGTTGACATGCCTGACTTTAACCCTGGTTTTTATCTGATACACTTCAGTTTTGACAATGTAGCAGATTTTTTCCTCTAATAAATGAAAGTGACTTGTGTAACATGTTACTTGTTTCATATAGCAAGCTTTTTAGATGCAAGTCAAAATAGACCAGATATCCCTGCTCTTTACATGAAAAGAAAGCAATAGCTGAAATTACTGTACCTACAACTGTAGATGGTCAGCCTAAGAGCATGTATCTAGCTATTTGCTAGATTTCCTGTAATTTCAGTATCATAAACAAAAAAAGGAATTCAACCTGAAGGGTGGGAGATCAGCAGCAAAGTTAGGTAATTTTAGACTCTGGACTTAATGACCTTATGCTCCCCATCCTAACTTGTTCTTTAGATGGCAATGTGCATTACTTCACTTCCTTCAAAGTCTGGTAAGCCTGCCCTGCTATGTTGGGGTGGGGGGGCCTTGCTCATTCTGCTTAGTGTGGCCCTGAACTTCTGCCCTGAGTTCTTGCCCTGACAGCACCACTGGGTGGGATTTCAAAATAATGACACAAGCAAAAAATGTGACAAGCTCATAAGATTAAGTGCAGTGCCTTACGTAAGTATTCACCCTTTGATTTTTCCACATTTTGTTGTTACAACCTGGAATTAAAATGGATTTAATTACGATTTCTTGTCACTGATCTACACAAAATAGTCCATAACATTGAAGTGAGGAAAAAAATCTACATATTTTACAAAATTATTTACAAATAAAAAACTGAAAAGTCTGGGTTGCGTAAGTATTCACCCCCTTAGCCGTGACAACCAACTGCCTTCAGAAGTCACATAATTAGTTGAATGGAATCCACCTGTGTGCAATTTAAGTGTCACATGATCTCAGATTAAATACACCTGTTTCTGGAAGGCCCCAGAGTTTGTTGGCAAGCATATCTAAACCAACAGCATCATGAAGACCAAGGAGCTATCAAAACAAGCCTAGGTCAAAGTTCTGGAGAAGCACCAATCAGGTTTGGGTTACAAAAAATTATCCCAAACTATGAACATCCCCGGAGCACCATTAAATCCATTACTACAAAATGGAAAGAATATGGCACAACCACGACTCTGCCTAGAGAAGGCTGTCCACCAAAACTCAGTGACTGGGTAAGGAGGGTATTAGTCAGAGAAGCAACCAAGAAGCCAATGGTAACTCTAAAGGAGCTGGAGAGATCGAGAGCTGAGATAGAACAGAAGGAGAAGCTAATGGAAGAGTACCATTTTTATTTTTTTTTAAAGAATCAGCTTTGCTGTGAGCAGGGTTCCATGAACAGATTCTACAGAACAGTAAAAATCGCTTTACAGAACATACTTCCTGGTGGGGGTGGGGGTTGGAGTGAATGTAATCTGACTGGCAGGGGCTGCTCAAGCAATAAGAGAGGCTTCCCCCCTCTCCCTTGAAAGTCCAGATACACCTGCATTTCAGGAGCAAGCCTCATTGAGCACAATGGAAGTTACTTCCAAGTAGACACACATATGCTTGTGTTGGGAAAGAGGGGGGAGAACACAAAGATGGAAACCAGCCCCCATTGTAACCCGCAGGACCTCACTGACCACAATGGGAGTTACTTCTGAGGAGACACTAATGGGTTTGTTTTGGGAAAGAGAGCAGTAAACACAAAGTCAGAAACCAGCCCCCATTGTAACCCACAGGATCTCTGTAATGAAGAGGTGAAATACTTACTTCCTAAGGCAATGAATCGGAGCCTCGAGGTTGCACTTAAGGAATTTGGCTTTAACATGTGCTATTTCAATTGAGGGCAATCTCTGTAAGTCCTGATGTGAGCATTCAAAGCCAAGCCTCATTCAGCACAATGGGAGTTATTTCTGAGGAGACACTAATGAGTTTGTTGTGGGAAAGAGAACAGTAAACACAAAGAGAGAAACCAAGGAGAATCGGAGCCTCAAGATCGCACTGTGCCATGTCAATTGAGGGGCTTCTCTGTTATTTCTGTGGGCATTCACAGGGCAAGCCTCATTCAGCACAATGGGAGGAAACACCCCTTGACTGGGGTCATGGGGAAAGGCACACTCCTAGGCAGGGCTAGCATGCCCAAGCTAAATGTGGGATTGGGGAATACAACAATATACCGGGGAGAACCCGACTTAAGGAAAATAATAGGACTTTAAGCAGTCTCAGGAAATCCGATTTTTCCTTTATAAGCTCTGGGATGGCTGCTGGATGGTCACGATGTCATCTATCCCTAACAACCACAACACGCAGCTGGCTTAGAGTAAATCGCTGGTGGAAACACCCCCTTTGTGTGACACAAAGCCAACAGCGCTCATCGCCCTGAGAACATCATCCCCACGTTGAGGCATGGTGGCAGTGGCATCATGTTGTGGGGATGCTTTTCATTGGCAGGGACTGTGAAACTGGTCAGCATTGAGGGTAAGATGGATGGAGCCAACTATGGGGCAATTCTAGAGGAAAACCTGTTTCAATCTGCAAGGGACCTGGGACTGGGGTGGAGCTTCACCTTCCAGCAGGACAATGACCCTCAACGCACAGCCAGAGTTACACTGGAGTGGTTTAAAAACAAGAACCTGAATGTCTTAGAATAGCCCAGTCAAAGCTCTGACCTCAAGCCAATTGAGAATCTGTGGCAAGTCTTTAAAATTGCTGTTCACCAACAGTCCCCATCCAACCTGACAGAGCTTGAGTAATTTTGCCAAGAAGAATGGGCAAAAATTGCTGGATCCAGATGCGCAAAGCCAGTAGAGACTTAGCCAAAAAGTCTCACAGCTGTAATTGCTGCCAAAGGTGCTTCTACCAAGTATTGACTCAGGGGGTAAATACTTATGCAACCAACAAACACTGTTTTGTTTTTAATTAAGTTTTTGCCTCAATAAAAATATTTTGCACCTTCAAAGGGTTAAGTATATTGTGTAAATCAAATGGTAAAAATGCCAATTAAATCCATTTTAATTCCTGGTTATAACACAACAAAATGTGGAAAAGTCAAAGGGGGGTGATACTTATGCAAGACTTCAGTGTCACAGAGTTAATTATGTAATTCACTTGTTAATAAAAAGGGACAACATGTTTTGTTTCTTTCTCCAAGACAAAGAAGGAGATGGCAATGGTCTTTCCCTAACCTCCACCCCCAAGACAATTTATGGATATGTACTTCATACTTGTAAAAACAATTTGGTAAGACCAAGAAAAATGTTAAGACAATAAGCTCAGTTTTTACATTTGAACATAAAGTCCTATTATGAAAGTTTGTTGTTGTTTTTAAAAATATTCCATTATGGTTCACATTATGCGTAGTCTGTATTTTGATTATAAATAGTGGGGAATATTTCTTAGCAGTAGCAGAGAGTATCTTTTTTTTCCAGCCTTCTGCTTGCGAGTAACCACCAGCCAACATAGGTCAACCTATACAAACCAAGCTACAATACTTCACAAAAGCAGAGAATAGGTGTACTACGGAAAGCTGCTTGTAAGGGCAAATATCTTCATATGGCTTTAGCAACAAGCTATCCAGGGGGGAAGCAACATTAACTTATGTAATAGGACATTTGTAAAAGAAACCAAACACTTGTTTATTTGCAAAACATTTTTACAGATATTCCACTGAAACACTCAAAGCAGTTCACCAAGTTAAAAATATAGACTGGCATCCAGTGGTGTCCCTATCATGGAGGATGGGTGAAGTGCCAGATGACTGGAGGAGGGCTAATGTTGTCTCTATCTTCAAAAAGGGCAAAAAGGAGGAACCTGGGAACTACAGACCAGTCAGTCTGACATCAGTCCCTGGGAAAAATCTGGAGGGGGGCTCTCCCACACTGGAGGCATTCAAGATGAAGCTGGGCAGCCATCTGTCAGGGATGCTTTGACTTGGATTCCTGCATTGAGGAGGGGGTTGGATTCGACGGTCTTATAAGCCCCTTTCAACCCTACTATTCTATGATTCTATAAGTCCCTCCATGGACAGAAGGCATCTGTCAGCAGAATGGGGAGGGGGGGGGACATTCTGATATATTCCCCTTTCTCCCTTTTGCCCCCCAAATCTCCTCCCACACTATTCTGAAGCGTCCCCCAACCCTCCAGAGCAAACCCTCCACCACCAGGGGCATGCTGGGCTGCAAGGGTGGGGGAATTGACCAAAATTGCGCCATTCCTATTGTGCTGATGGATGCCTCCCATCAGCAGAGGGACAGCAGTTGCATACCACCCAAAGATAAGAATTAAAACAAAAACCGAAGCGCAGTATGAATGAGAGTTGCAGGTTGCTTGTAAGCTTGCGTTATGTTACATCATTATAGCACACAATCATATATAAAACAATGTTACCTTAAGGTTTAAAGACACAATTAATATTCAGTTGCTGGTTTCCATTGTAATAGAGAGTGGCTCAATGACTTATTTAGGTTTTACACATAGGTATATCTATTCATGTAAATAAAATGTCTTTTGTTTAGCTTAAATGTTCCATTTCCAAAACCCTCATTTTTTTTTTCCTATGGATTTGTTTCTGTTATTAGGGAGCACAAGTACCCTAATTCTATTGTATCAATTATGCTGCATTTTTTAAAGCTTAAAATTCTAGGTTAGTACTAGGACTATAATAAAGGAACAAACACTGTTTGTTTTCTAGGTAGAGGAAGAATAATTTATTTTCATCTGAAAGCAAATATGGTGCCTGTCAGCAGCATCATTACTACAATACAACAAACAAACATTACATTACTAAAATCTGGAACAAACATGTAGGATTATGTCAAAGAAAGCAACTGGTTCCATGACTGCCTAAAGGCCTTTGGGCATGACATGAAAGTTGCCTCCAGTCTTCACGTTTTACTATACCCTCTCTCTCGCTACCATTTTTGTGCCATAGTACAGTTTTGTTCAATAACCACAGTGCCTTTGGCAAGGGCTGTTATTGCTGACATAGCACTGACTCAAAATATCACATAAATGCAAGACCATGGGAAAACTCACTTCACCAGTGCAGCACTGTTTGTACTTGAGCCAACATATAGTTACAGGCATAGCAACGCATAGGATCATGATTAAAATGTGTCCCACTTAAACAGGCACATTTGTGCATGGCCTTTTATCCTAAAAACACAGGTGTTCACAGTGTCTTATTAGATAAATATGTGAATTGCGCTGTCAATTTGGAAGCTAAACACATGAGAGAAGCTGGAAGATTACTCAAGCACTCTCAATAAATTTCAGCCAGATAAAAATTATTTCATCTTGAGGAAAACACAAACTCAACAGAAACTGAATTTTTAAGTGTAAGGAGCTTCTGCTGTAGCTTTGTCACTTGTGGCTATTTGTCTATTAAGTTGTAAAGGAGTTAAATAAGACTAGTAAATTTGGCTCTTTGCTCATTCAGTGTCAAATGAAGGGCACATTTATTTGCATTTCTTAGGCATGAAATAAATTTCTAAAAAATGTATTCCATCAGCAACTGCCCACATTATTGTAGGGCTCTGTTGTACTTCATATTCCACCAGTAATAACCATCAGTCTGTAGCAAAACCCATTAGTCCACTCATCAGCAATGGCAGATAGATATCATACATAAATAGAAGATGTAACAAATCTTACGGAACTGACTTGGTATAGATATCCTGAAGATTATTAATCATTGGATTCATGTCATTATCAAAATAAAAATGGTCCCAAGTTTTATAACAAAAGCATTATGATATATGTGATTTGTGCAAAGAAACTAGAAGAAACCGAAGTGAGGGATTCAACAACTGTCTCCAAGTAATTGGAAAAGGGGTTATGTAACACACACACACACACACACACACACACACACAAAGACCGACCAAGAAAACAGGTATCAGCATTATTCTAACTGGCAAATGTTATGAATACATTAGATAATATAGATGAACCTGAACCTTCTGTTCAAGGGAGTGGAGGCCCATCAAGGTCTTTATCCACTCTGATAATGCCAGCAAACCCTGAAGCACAACAAGAACATAGTTTTACAGGATACTGCCATGAAGGACAAACTGCAATTGTAAAATACAGATTTTCTGTTAGTAGATCCACTTTGAAGTTTACGATGCCCCTAAACTCTGAGTCACCTGAGATTTAGCACAGAAACATATTGGAGTGTTGTAGGATTAACCCTATGTGCTAACAAGTGCACATGCACTTGAGGTGTGTGTGTGTGTGTGTGTGTGTGTCGGGGGGGTGATCCCCCACAAAAGTCCCAGTTACATATGCAGTGGCAGCTCCGATTAGTAGCCAGGAAGTGCAGTAGCAGGCTGTATGGCTGCCTATGAAACACATATCTGGCAACAGCAGCTGTTGGCACAGCACCTACTGACAACCTTCAAGTAGAGAAGAGACCTTATCCAGGCATCCTCTTTCCCTTCCTGCTGATCATCTGTTCCATCACTGGGGAACTACTATTGAATTACATCATCAGCTATGTATCATTAACTTTCTTCCTAATTCATCTTTGTTATGCTATTTAACCATCTGACTAAGTGCCAAGATAGACGTGATGTGGGAGATCTGTAAATAGCATCTCCCAAACATGGTAATGGCAGTCTCAAGGGAGAGAGGAGGTTTGGACTGGAACGACAGAGCTGGGGGTGCGGCACAAGGCGGGGGAGAAGTAGGGCTCTGTGCTGTTTATCCAATTAATCCTCCCACCGCAAACCCCATAGTGCAAAGATAACAGCTTTGGGGTGTGTATACCTGATTTAATGGAGCAAACACCATATAGGGGAAAAGACTAACCCTCTTCTCCTAGTGCTACAGTCCAGACTCAAATATCCCTCCCCACATACACACACACACACACACACACACAGCTGCTATTAGAACTTTTAGAACTCCCTGGAGATGCTATTCACAAATCTCCAACACCTATCTCGTCCCTAGAAGGCACTGCTCACAGGTCTATTAGTCATAGTGAATCTCCCCAAATTAAAAACAAACTTTGGGCAAGCTGGCAGCAGTCCTGGCAAAGCCATCCTGTGCAAGTACAGAAACCTCTAGCATGTGTTTGTGCCTCAACCCTGCTTGTCCTGCTGTCTCCTCACTAGGCACAAAAGAAATCTATTTCGGTTTCTCTCTGTTTCTCATTTTTCCAGTCTTAAGTTCAGTTCATCCTGAATGCTGATATTTTTTTAAAGGGTTCTCATGAAAATTTGTATGCATTTTTGTGTGCATTTCTCCTAATATATGAAATTTTGCCTAATATTCACATTTTTGCACCTAATAATGCATTTTAATGTTATTTTTACTACTATATGCATTTTTCTTTGTGGTTTCCCCTAATATTCACATTTTTGTACACAGTTTTTGATTAGAGAACTCCACCACAAAATTTGGAAAAGTGCAAATTTTGAAGCGTAGCTGAGGTTCAAAAGTGCAAAATTAGGTACGTTCTCATTAAACTGCAAACAAAACAAATGTCTGTCCCATCTCTATTCCTCACTCAGTGGTGGTGGCCAGTAACCTCTCCCCCAACCCCCGCAGCCAATGTTCAATATGGCAGCAGATAATACCAGTGGATAGCATAGGGCACCACAGCCCCCAGTATTAAATGTAACAGTATGTTGGAGGCATAAAACCATTCATAACATACTAATTGGAATGTGATTAGGAAGAAGCATGTTTGAATTATTTTTTGGCCTCCTCAAAAAATACAAGACTTAGACTAAGAGAGGGGGATATGGGAGAGATAAGTAAAGAAGGGAGAAATTCTTATTTCTAGTAGCAATTGCTTCTGCTTCCACATAAAACCTCTGCACCACACTTGAAACTCCTTTGGTAGGTGATAGACGAACAGTGAAATGTATCATTACAGGCTATTAGAAAGGTATCCAGGTTGCTTGTACAAATTTGCCATAATAAGGGCCATGTGGTTAGAGTCTTGGGCCTTCATCTTGAGAAACCAAGATGAAACACATTGTGAAGCCCTATCAAGACTCCACCCCTGAACTTAACCTACCTAAATAATTTATAGTGGGGCAAAAAAAATGGCTCTGAGCCCTTGGGAGACAGGGCAGTGTATATATGAAATATATTTTAAAAATCATTAACCTACAAAATACTGGAAACTGGCTGGATATGAAGGCTGTTTTGCTTTGCTGCAGTTGCATTTTATCAATTTTTTTCTCCTACACCCCATGAATTATTAAGTTGCCAGGGAACAACTGCTGACAAAACCAGTTCTTGAGATTAATAAAACAACTTTAGAATTAAGGTGCTATTGAAAGACAACTTATACAATTGAACTAACATAGTTATTTTGGCATATAAAAGACCTGATCCCAACTTTAATTATTTCAGTATGAATGTCACTATCACTGAATATTCAGCCTTGATTTTCAAAATGAACCTTTATCATAGGATTAGGGAGGAACAGCAGGCACACATGCCAACCCCAAGCCTGCCCTGTCATCTCACCAGAATACTGTTGAGCAGTATTCTGCTCAACAACTAATGATCAAAGGCCAGCTCTATTTAATCTGAGTTCCTTGTAGACACTGCAGCTTGTCCCACAACTGCACTGCTTCACGCAGTCCTACCCACAGGTTGCAGGAGCTCCAGTAAGGTCTCAGACTAGGGATGTACAAAAGGCACTTAGCTTTCGCGGATTACGTTTATGGTTGGGGGGGAGGCGTTCCGTCCCTCCCCCCGGAATCCTCGCTGGGGGGGAGGCGCTCTGTTCCTCCCCTCCCCCCCCGAATCCTGGCCGGCTGGCTGTGCTCCGCAGGGATTCTGCGGAGCCGCCGGCCGGCTCCGCGAGCAGCCGGACAGCCGGCCGCAGGCTAGCAGGGACGCAAATGGCGGCGGCTGTAGCCGCCACCGTTTCATCCCTGCAGTCAGCCGTGATAGGCTACGTAGCCTATCATGGCTGACTTTAAAAAAAATGTTTACGTAGCCTAAGACCAGCCGCCTCAGCCGCCGCCGCCGCCGCCACTGCCACCAGGAAGATCCGCCCAAGGTAAGTCTCGCCCCGGGGGGGCGGGGGGGCAGGCCGTTCCGCCACCGATTTCGGGGGGCTGAATGCGCTGGCATTCGGCCTCCCCGAGATCCGTGGCGGAATTTTCGTACATCCCTATCTCAGACAGCTAGCTAGTCAACATGAGGCAGTCCTGTCTGCAGCCATTTCCTCTACTGTTTCCCTAACAAGTGAAAGAGATATAGGAACCAGGTCCAAGACAGACTGGTAGGGTCCATTGGGTACCTTCTCTGGCCCAACAAATCCCCAAGGATGCCACTAATATTGCACTGCAAAGTAGCAAAGAGGGGCCTGTTGAACAAAAGTCTCTCAGACTACAAAGTTATCACGAATAGTTAAATTTAAGAAGGAAAAATAAATTATAGCATCTGGATCAGAGCAGTGTTTTATAGAAGGTGCAGAACAGTAATACCTGACAGCAGGAGTAGAAGTTATTTGCTTCCTTAGCAATGTAAACTTGTTTTACTCTGCAACTCACATCAAAGGAAAAGTGAATCATTTATCTTCATAATAAAAAAAAATCCAAAGCAACAGGTATCATTGTGGGTTTGCATAGACATGTACAGAAAATCTTCTCACACATATCCTTTTAATATAGATCATGCTCAGCCAACAGAACTTATTTTAAAAGCTGGCTATTTAATCAGTAAATATAAATACTAAATTTAATGAATAAACATTTTTCAGACTCAGAGTTAATGGTGGACTGATTCACACATCCATGACTTTAATCTAAAGAACACTACTCAAATGTTATCAACTACATTACCTCTCTAAGGTTGCAATCCTACAATCCCTAGGAGCTATAGGATTTTTTGGACCTTCCCACTCCAAAGGCACAGAGAGAGGTCCACCCTTGGTGGGGCAAATCCAACCTAAGATGCCCCTGTAGAAACATCTGTAGCCCAATGGCAGTAGAGGCAAAACATGGGCACATCTGGAGGTTTCCATAGACATTCTGGGAGAGGCTAATCCACAGCCATCCTGTGTCCCTAACATGCTCCTAGAATGGTAGTCGGGAGAACTACACCAGCCCTGTAGCTGGCGAAGTTCATTTCTCTCCCACTGACAGCAACAGGGGAGAAACCGTTAAAGAAAGAACACACACATATGGAAAAGGACAGGAAAAAAAGAAACATAAAGCGTTGTCCTCCCTTCCTTAAACCCTGCCACTGCTTTGGATTCTGATACTGGAGCAACCCACCCCAACCAGTAGGATTGCTCTGTCTGCATTCACTTTTAAAATACACTTTATCATGTCTGAACCTTTACACCTACATCAAAGAAATGATGCAGTTATCTATTTCTGGCCTGCAAAGAATGAGATCACCATGAAGAGAAGGATCAGAGACAAGTCTTACCTGCTTGATTTGGGATGGGGCAATAGCATGTATGCATACATCTTTTGGGGAAGAAACAAGGAGGCTGGGGGGAAAAGAGATGATGCAGAAACAGTATCACAACTGGGAAAAGTAGAGAGACAAGTCTGGTCAGCTGCCAGGTCAAATACTGTCTACTGCCAGTGCTTGCCTATTATTTGACCGAAGTCAAATTTTGTCAAATACTCCATGAAGCTAAGCATGCCACCATGCAGGTAGAAGCCTAACTTTTACATTTCACTGAGGTGTCATCTGTGGTGTTAGGAACGCCCGCCACTGCACGCTTGCCTCCTAGCCCTGCAGCAGCCAGGAGCAGCAGAGGTAAACTTTGCAGCATAGCAAAGCTCCTCCTACTGGCCACGTGCTATCATTGCGGGCATATCCAAAAAGAGTCAGTAGTCAGTGGTAAAAGTCATTGCCTGTCCATGACTCCATCTTACTTGCTGCAGTAACAAAGCAAGTACCAATTTTGTAACTGTAGACACACCTTGGTGTTCCAGAATAAAAGCCAAAGAGAATTTCATTGAAATCGTCCACATTTATAGAAACCTTACCTAATATTGTTAAAAGTTATAATGCATGGTTAGACAGAATGCTGGGAGGTGTGGGGCATTTTTCTGTCTATACATGCACAGGTTTGCATGCTTAATTATTTTACAACTAATTATTATTGTAATAAGCATATTTATTTTGATTCTAATAGAATAAATTGCCTTGTCCAAAATGGTCAAGTATTTGTAACTTATGATGAATATTTGACTGGTCAATTGGTCAAATACCCAACTGTTTGAGAAATAGCAATAATTATTCACATTCCAGGTCATGTATTCTAGACTTCAATCTTTTTGCAAATCTGACTGCACGTTTCCACAAGAACCTGTGATACTTATCCTTGCCATCCACTCATAAATCAGAGTTGGAAGGGGCCATTTTGGCCATCAAGTCCAAGCCCCTGCTCAGTTCAGGAATCAAGTTTAAAGCATCCCTGACAGATGGCTGTCCAGTCTCTGCTTGAATACCTCCAGTGACAGAGAGCCCACCATCTCCCTGGGCAGTTGGTTCCATTGTCTGACTGCTCTGACCATTAGGAAGTTTTTCCTGATGTTCAGCTGAAACCTGCTTTCCTGTAACTTAAGTCCATTATTTTGTGTCCTGCAGTCTTGGATGACAAAGAACAGATTGCAGCTCTCTTCTGTGTGACAACCCTTTCAGTACTTGAAAAGTGCTATCATATCTCCGACCCGCCCCCCGTCTTCTCTTCTCAAGGTTAAACATAGCCAGTTCTTTCAATCTTTCCTCATATGACTTAAGTTTCCAGTCCCCTGATCATCTTTATTGCCCTCCTCTGAACTTGTTTCAATTTATCTAATTCTTCTTAAAATGTGTTGTCCAGAATTGGACACAGTATTTGAGGTGAGATCTGATCAGTGCACAGTAGAATGAAATGATTACTTCCCATGATTAAGAAACGATACTTCTACTGATGCAACCTAATATTGCATCTACCTTTTTGGCACCGACATCACACTACAGACTCATATTCAGCTTGTGATCAACTACAACTCCAAGATCCTTTTCACAAGTATTATTGTCAAGCCAGGTATCCCCCATCTTATACCTGTGCATTTGATTTCTCTTTCCTAAATGAAGAACTGTGCACTTGTCTCTGTTAAATTTCATTGTTATTTTTTGCCCAGTTTTCTAACCTGTCAAGATCATTTTGAATGTTTCTGTCTTCTAAGGTATTCCTATCCCACCCAATTTTGTGTCATTTGCAAATCATAGAATCATAGAATAGTAGGGTTGGAAGGGGCCTACAAGACCATCGAGTCCAACCCCCTGCTCAATGCAGGAATCTGATATGCATTTCCCCAACCTCTTCCTCCAAGTCATTAATAAAAATGCTGAAGAGTACAGAGCCCAGGACCACACCCTGGGGCACCCCACGTGATGCCTCCCTCCAGATTGACGAGCACTCTTTAAATATGGTTCTCCAGCCAGCTGTGGTTCCATGTGGTAGTAGTGCCATCCAGCCCACATTTAACTAGCTTGCTAATCAGAATATCATGGGGCACTTTGTCAAATGCCTTGCTGAAGTCAAGATATATTATGTCCACAGCATTTCCACAATCTACTAAGGAACTTACCTAATCGAAAAATGAAATTAGATTAGTCTGGCAGGACTTGTTCTTGACAAATCCATGCTGGCTTCCAGAGATCACTGCATTAGTGTCAAGGTCCCTCCAGTCAAGTGCTTTACAATCTGCTCTAGAATTTTCCCACGCATTGCTTAAGAGAAAGCATACATGATATTTTTAAATCTGCCTAACGGAATGCAGCTATGCCCTAGGGCAATAGGGTTAGACTAAGTGGGCAGTTTGTGTTCGTAGCACTAACGTGAAAATGACACCGCTTGACTTGCAGAACCTTACTGATCTGCTGAAATCTGCACTGGATACTCATGCTTTTAAGACATCCTTGCAATTAAAAAAGTGGGGGCAGAGCCCAGCTTTGCTACACCTACCTGAGGTGTCATTTTCTCCCCCAAGTACTCCTCTACCTTCCTTCTGGCCTTGAAGCCAGAGGACAGGGAAGGCACAAAGCCAAGACAGGCAACAGGCATTAACAATGGACCCATATTTTCACAATATAGCAGTAAGACAGCTGATTCTCTGCCACTGCCTCACCTTAACCCAGGAGTCCAGATGAGGCAGATACAGCAGCAATCAACCCTTCTGCTTGCTCTCATGATGCAGGACGAAGTGGGGCATGGAGAGTGATTTTCTGTCCCAGAGCAATGATCACTTCCAGAAGCAAATGTGCAGGCCAGCATGACTTTCGTCATCCTTAGAGGCCAATCCTGGTTTCAAGTGCATACAGATGTGGTTCCCAGTCAAGAGCAAAGATGGGAAATTCATTTCAGAAAGCTAGCCAAAACCCTCACTGTGTGTTTCTGAATGCGAAACACAACAGGGTGCTCTGGTGGCCATTAACAGAGAATGGCCACCACCATCTTGGGCCAAAAGGCCAGCATTCAAAGTTCCTTCTGCCTTAAAGAGCCAGTAGTCCTTAGAGCAGAAAAAGTGAGAAATGCAAACAGCTTGATGCAATGACATTCAGACCCAGCTTTCTCTCACAAGATGCAGCCAGCAGCATTACTTCACCAGTTCAGGTAGTCTGATATTCCCGTGTTCACCAGGAAGCAACTCCAAGGTAGCTGAGCTTGCCATTTTAAGAAATATAAAGCAGTTTTAGTTATGAGATGTATTTCTTACTCTATCCTTCAGCTCAGAGTTACAGCACTTATTTAATGTATTTCTAACCTCCAAGATGCTCAGTCTACATTTAAACAAGCAAACACCAAAATGCGTGCCCAAAGGATCAATTTCATTTTTCTAAACTTTTCACACGCAACGTCTATCCTCAGTTTTCTGTGTATGACATTCTGATGTAACTTCCCTTATGTAAATTATAGTATTCTAGCCTGTCTCATACAGAACAGTAGCAATCATTCAAATTCACTCTAATGCACAGTGCAAAACCAATTTGCTTCATTTTCACCCTTTCAGTAATTCTTTGTTCATAAACCATGAAGAAAGCTAACTATATAAATGACTTCTTAATTTGCCAACCTTTCCAGAAGTGACTTGTAGTTACTGTGCCTGGAAAGACTGGAAGTTTCAGAATTCTGGCCACCTTCATGCATCCACCTCTCCTAGGTTTAAGAATAAAAACACAGTGGAGGAAAGCAATACAAAAGGCAGCTGTCTTATCTTCCAAAGCACATAAAAAATGTTACTCTTATCACCATAAATTCATGCTACAGCAACCTACTCATCACCAAAGTAAGAAACGTATGCATTATAGAAGCTTCTATCTGTTCTTAAGGAAGATTTTAAGTAGTGATATTGTCGAAACTTGAAAGGTATTTATTTCAGTTATTTATATCCTGCTTTTCAGGATACAAATCCTTCCAAGGTGGCTTATGTGTAACATCAAAATATATTAACAAAATAACAAACATATACAAAAGTAATCAGGATCCTTCCAACAGCACAATTGGTGATAGAGCGCAGGCATCTGGTGTTATCCTTGCCTGCCCCCTCTCTCCTGAAATCTTTCCCATAGGGCAGTTGATGGAAGATGGCACGGTGGTGTGGCACACCATGGAGTTTAGCTGGAGCAGGCCCCAATGTCTTCCTTGCTTGCCTCCCTCTCTCCTGGAATTAATCAGCTTCCAAGTAAAATCTAGTATGTTCATAATTATCTCAGGGCATAACTAGCCCTGATCTTATGCCAATGAACTTTAATATTTTCATAATTCAAACAGAGACTGTGCACGCGTGTTCTTCATGCCTAAGGATGCTCTGCATGAATAAGCATCTGTGCATGTTCAGATGTGTTTTATTTATGGCAATCAACATGTGATAACAGCAAATCAGAAAAAGATGCATCATGACACATTACATCTTGACTCACAGGGTAGAAAAGAACATCTCATTACACGCACCATATTCCCATGATGCACTGTAGTGATACACATGCAAAAAATTAAAGACAACTGGAAAAATGTAATAATGGAACTTTAATTTGTATTTATAACATTAGATTTATAACTCCATGTGCACATTACAAATCATAACAGTGTCACTGATTTTAAATGGGAAAGGACACCCAAAAGCCCTATTAGTACCTGCTGAAATAAAAATATTTAATCCACCCACTCAACTTGGTAACTAGTCACAATGTGCTTTTAGTAAAATGTAGCAGATTGTGAATTAAATGCTGAAAACTACAGAAATGCTGAATTCAGTTTGCAGACTTTCTGAACTGAAAAAAGCAGGAATACTTGACTGCTCTAAATACTGTCAAATTTCTACTGAACAGGAAACCAGAGCTAAACAATAGCATTTATATAGCACATTTCAAACAGCTCAATATGTTAGCTCATGCCGAAGCTATGTGTTCTTGGGAACAGCATGGATTCTGCCCATCCATGTCACCCTCATAATGTGCAGGTGGGAAAAAATGTGTGATATGACATCACATTCATATTGGTGGCCAACTAAGCAGAACAGGGAAATGTTAGCATGATATTATTATTATTTATTTATTAATATCATACTTTCTCTTCCATGGCATGTAGTTCAGGTCTCCGTACTCCCTGTAAGAGCTCTGTAAGGGAGACCAGTATTATTATTCCCATATTTTACAAAAGAGAAGCTGACCCAAAGAGAATAGTGAGTTGCTAAAAATCGTGTAGTGAACTAGTGGCGAGGTGAGATTTAAACCAAAGAATTCCCAGCTCATGCTCTTAGCCAGTATGTTACACCAATTCTTGGTGTAGTTAAGTCACTTACACAGCGATCCTATACATGTCTATTGGGACAAACAAACAGCATATACTAGATAACATTAATACAGGAAACCTAAAGACAGGAAGTCAGGAAAGTGATATGATGATACTAAGCAAAATGCAAATATTAAAATGGCATCACTATATTTTGTTCACTGTAGCAACAACGGTTCTGACAAGAAAATACACATTCTGCACTCCGAATTACACATGTTTGCTCAGTTATTATGAAAGGCTTCATTTCAATGACACAGAATATAATGTAACAAATAAAAAAGAAATAAATTTATTTTGAATTCTTATTTAGAGTTTTATAGAATTTGGACATTTTTATAGGACTTTTATAGGACATAAGGACTTTTATAGATGCAGCAGGAGAAAGATTAATAGATACAAAGCAGTAGTTGTATGGGAGAGGGGGGAGAAGAGGCATCCATGCAGGGCACAAAAGCATCACCCCTGAATATGGGAAAGAAGCTGGATTACCAACACATCATGCCAAAGAAGAAGGATGCCAGTGCAATGCAGGAGGAGGAGGAAACTGAAGCTGTGTAAAAATCAAGGAAAGAGGGCCAGCAATCTCAGGCTCTTGTTGAACTGTTTAAGATTCTGAATTTATTAAAGAAAAACCTCTGCAAGACCACAAGCAACAGGCAGTTGAGGGTCATGGACAACAAAGCAATAACACTATGTCTCCTGATCACCAGCTTCCCTGGGCTAGAGAAAAGGTCGGCCTTATAAAACTGAATCTGAGAAGGAGTTTCCATTCTTCTCTTCTCTCCCATCCTGAGCACATGGGTACATTTCTGCCACAACCTAAAATCCCAACATGCTATGTCTGCCAGGTCCAGAGATGTAAAATCTCTCCAAATTTAAAGCCACTGGAAAAAATCTCTTGGGAGGTGGGGGGATGGCGTTTGGGGGAAAAAACTGAAATACATATATGCAAAGCAATACTTATTTCCTTATCAAACGTATTTTACTGCTTTAACATAAAATGCATCATTTATAGCCTAGCATATAAAACTATCCTATTTCTCATAAATATGCCATTTACAGAGCGGTTCTATGCAGGTTTGCTCAGAAGAAAAACAAATTCTGTTTAATGTTGCTTACTCCCAGGTAAGCATGCACAGAATTCCAGCCTAAAAGATGTAAATGCCTTACAGTGCAACCCCATACCTGTCTACTCAGAAGTGAGGCCCACTAAGTTCAATGTGTGTATAGGATTGCAGCCTTAGTTTTGTACAAGCGAATGGACAGCAGGCACAAAATATTTGCTTCTAGTATCACCAAGCTAGATCAAAGGTCACCAGAAGGGGTAAAACAACAGTTCACAAGAAAATTAAAACCCTGTATGCTCCTCCCATGAAATGCATCTTGGATTTCAATGTTGTATATATCTACATTCAGTAATGCTGAATTCTTGGATAAAAATATTTATACTACACATTTTGGGTGAGTAAAATCTTGTCTTCAAAAAGCATTTCATTCATTCCAAGAGAGAGAATATTTTGTACAAAATTTTTTTCAGTGGATAGGGTCCAACAGGACCACTGCACTCTCGCCAATTCCATTGCACAAGCAGGACCACTGCTCACACAACAGGGATTTAGGGTGCAATCCTATGGCCGCTAGACAGCGGCTAGACAGCCATAGGATTCGTTGATTTCTGGGAACTGACCTTGGAGCCCATGCTCCGAGATTGGTTCCTGGAGACCTGCCACCCCACCCCCTCCCCCACCACCTCATAGGCGGTGCGGATCATCCCCAGGCTCCGCACTCATAAGAGCAGCGTGCAGTGGGGGAAAGGGGGCATACCCAGGGACGAGGAATTCATAAGTGCCGGTATGATACAAATTCCTATGTGTCGTCTGGCCTCCCCACTCTGCACTCCAACATCCTGCAGTTAGAACAGCCGAAATCGGCCGTCTAGCTGCAAATGTGGGGTGGCTGGAGCACAGAGGATATGATTCCCTCCATGCTCCTCCCACCATGCATTAGATAGGCAGTCGCCTCCGAGTTCGGAGGAGGCCGTCTATCCACATAGGATTCCTCCCTCCATTCTTCACAAAGCAAGGCCCAAAACAAGTGGAAACACTTGTTTCCAGATTGGAACAGGTTGGCAGAGTTCCGTTATGCAAGCTCTACTAATCTGCCCCACTGAGTATTTCTGCCTGTCTCTGGTTCCTATCTGAAGGGCTAAATACCCACTGCACCAGCGATGGGTCCCAATGGTACTTGGACAATGCTGGATACTGCCCAGTGTTCACCCAAATTTCCAATTTCTCCGCTGAAAATGGGAAAAAGTTCTCTGAAAAAAATCATTCACCAAATTTCCCCCCAGTTTTTTTTCTGGGCCTTCACATCTAGACTGCTCATTGATCTATACCAAGATCAAACTACCAATGCTCTCCTCGTCATGCCCTACCATCTGAGCTGCAGGTGGCAACTAGCAAGTGGAAATTTTTGGCTGCGGCACCATCTCTTTGTAACTTTCTTCCCAGGGAAGCTTGTCCAGCACCCGCAGAGTTATCTTTGCAGCATCAGGCAAATACGTTTTTTAAATTCTCCCAGCCTTTTAAAATCATTTGGCTAGCTTTATGCTGTTTTAGTTGTTGGTTTATGAGAAGCATTTCTTCATAATTACTGTATTGTATTTGTTTTCACAATTTTAAGCCAGTCTATATACTGTTATAAAAGGATGGCACAGAATTTTTAAAATATATACAGTACATACCTTTTCCACAACACACAAACTAGCCTACATGTCTTTAATGATATCAGTCTGCAGCATGCTTTGACAGGCTAGCAAATTCCCACTCAGAGAATAGGTAAATGCTCAGGTGAGTACAGAAGTGAAACCAGGCCAATCAGCAGTTTACTCTAACTTTGCAAGATGAGTGCAGGATAGACATACACCTCCTTAAACCTTAATTATGCCAGGAAAGAGATCTTGGGGTTGTGGTGGACAGTTCAATGAAGATGTCCACCCAGTGTGCGGCCACTGTAAAAAAGGCAAACTCCATGTTAGGCATAATTAGAAAAGGAATTGAGAATAAAACTGCCAATGTCATACTGCCCCTATACAAATCTATGTTGCGACCACACTTGGAATACTAGGGGTGTACGAAACCCCCTTCCCTGGAGTCCGCTGGGGGGGGGGTCTGTGGGGGGGAGGCGATCTGGTCCTGTCCCCCGCCCCCCCGGAATCCTCCCTGGCCGGCTCCACTCCACGGCAAGTCCGCAGAGCTGCCAGCTGGGGCCAGCCGCAGCTGGACTTCCAGCCACGGCCGGTCTTTGAACACAAATGGCGTCCGGCCTAGCAGACGCCATCTACATCCCTTCTCCTTCCCGTGATAGGCTATGTAAATCTTTATGTAGCCTATCACGGGAAGGGGAAGGGAAGGGCATGCCATTTACGTCCCTGGTCTTTACCATGATAGGCTACATAAAGATTTATGTAGCCTATCACAGGAAGGGGAAGGGATGCAAATGGTGTCCGCTAGGCAGGACGCCATCCGCGTCTGAAGACCGGCCGCGGATGGACCCGGCCGGGTCGGACTTCGCGGGGTGGCAGGGTGAGGTGGTCCGTTCCGCCACGGACTCCGGGAGGGAATTCTCCGCCATCCCTATGGAATACTGTGTACAGTTCTGGTCACCACACCAAAAAAAAGGATAGTGTAGAGCTGGAAAAAGTGCAGTAAAGGGCAACTAAAATGATAACAGGGCTGGAGCATCTCCTCTATGAGAGTAGGTTACAACAGCTGGGAATGTTTAGCTTGGAAAAAGGTGAGTAAGGGGAGACATGACAGAGGTCTACAAAATTATGTATGGTGTGGAGAATGTGGATAACGAGGCATTTTTCTCTCTCTCCCAAAATACTAGAACCCAGGGTCATCCCATGAAGCTGATTGGTGGGAGATTCAGGACAGATAAAAGGAAGTACTTCTTCACACAGCACATAGTTAAACTCTGGAATTCACTACCACAGGATGTAGTGATGGCCACCAATTTGGATTGCTTTAAAAGGGAGTTGGACAAATTCCTGGAGGAAAAGGCTATCAATGGCTACTAATCCTCATGGGTATGCTGGGGAACATGGGTGGGAGGGAACATTGTGCTGATGCCCTGCTTGTGGGTCCCCGGTTGACAGCTGGTTGGTCACTGTGTGAATAGAATGCTGGACTAGATGGACCCTTGGTCTGATCCAGCATGGCTCTTCTTATGTTCTAATGAACGCTTACACCCCAGAAGGTCTGTTTATTGCAAGATTAAAAGACATTTTCATTTATTTCCAGCAAAGCAGCAGTTGTTGTTGTTGTTGTTCAGTCGTTAAGTCATGACTGACTCTTCGTGACCCCATGGACCATAGCACGCCAGGCCTTCCTGTCCTCCGCTCTCTCCCGGAGTGTGCTCAAGAGGAGGAAAAAATAAGGTAAAATAGAAATGAGCTACCTCATTCTGCACCAGAGAAGCAATCCTTCTCTGTACAGTTATTATCATGAATGCCACAGTACTTTGCACTCCCATGTGTGAACATCTCTCACACTCAAGTGACCCAAGGCAACCACACAAAATGTGTGTGAGGATGCATTATTCTTTTATGGAGGTTACAAGGTTCAATCTTTACACAAAGCCCAACCAATACAACAAAGTCTGTCAGGGTCCCCCCCCCCCCAAATCCCATCTGCAAACAAACTATTTCAGATGTATTTCCTGATGTTGTATCCTTCACATCTAGCTGCTCAACACCCAATGGAGATGTCCAGTATACTTCACCATCACACAACTGAACTTCAGTTCAGTTTCCCCAAACATGTTGTTCACTACATTAAATGGGGAATAGGGGCAGCACACAAAAAGATGAGGAGCTAGGCCTAGCTTGCCATCAGTTTTCACTAAAACTAAAAATTATAAGGCAGAAAGAATACCTGCCAGGTGAAGATTTAACAATGGCGTATTTCATTTGAGATGCATTCTAGCCTACATTCTGGAGTATTTCTATTCCAAAGAATCTAGTTTGGATTAAAAATAACCCCTAATTTGTATCACACCCTTCATCCAAGGGGTTCAGGGTGGCATTAATAGGGTTATCTTATCGTTTCATTATTCTTGCAGGAATCCTGGCAGGTAGAGGTCAGGCTGAGAGATTTCCCCACTGCCATTTAGAAACTTTAGGGCTGAGTGGATATCATCCCCATCACCATTGGCTATGCTGGCTAAGGCTGATGGGAGTTGTAGGATGAAACATCTGGAGTTGCCTATCCTTGCTGTAAAGAGTGAGGATTCTGGAAGTGGACCAAGTATGTCAACTGACAAAGGTACCGTGGCAAGAAAAGTGTGTGAACCCGTTAGGATTGTCACATATTTCCAAGCTAAAATGTTATTAGATCTTAATCTAACCCCATAATACTAGATAAACAATAGATAACCTGATTAAACAAATGACACACAAACATGATGCTTTTTCAACATGTATTTATCCACAACTGATTCAACATTCAATATCCATGTGTGGAAAAGTATGTGAACCTTTAGATTCAGTACTTGGTGGTAGTCCCTTGAGCAGCAATGACTTCAAGTAAGCATTCCCTGTAACTGTTGGTCAGTTCCGCATTGGTTTTGTGGAATTTTGGTCCATTCCTCCTTACAGTATTGCTTCAACTGCATGATGTTTGAGGGCTTCCTTGCATGAACAGCTTGCTTCAGGGCCTGCCACAACATTCTGATGGGGTTTTGGTCCGGACTTTGACTAGGCCATTCTAAAACATGGAATTTCTTCTTCCACAGCCATTCTTTTGTAGATCTGCTTTATATGTTTAGGATCATTGTCATGTTGCATGACCCACTTTCAGTTCAATTTCAGCTCATGGATGGATGGCCTGATATTCTCCTCTAGAATCTTCTGATACAGTGCAGAATTCATGGTTGTGTCAATCAAGGCAAGCTGTCAAGGACCTGAGGCAGCAAAGCAGGCCCAAACCATCACATTCCTACCACCATGCTTGAGGGTTAGGATGAGATTCATAGAATCATAGATTCTTCTGTTCAAACTCAGGTTTGTTTTTCGCTAAACATAGCATTTCTCGTTGATGCCAAAAAGTTCTACCTTTGACTCGTCTGTCCAGAGAATATTGTTCCAGAAGTCTTGGGGATCATCTATGTGATCTTTAGCAAACTTCAGATGGGCAGCAACGTCCTTTTTAGAGAGCAGTGGTTTCCTTTTGGCTATCACCCATGAACACCATTCTTGTTCAGTCTTTTTCTGACCACGGAGTCAGGAACACTCACATTAGCTAAGGCGAGAGTGGCCTGCAGATCCTTGGATGTTACCCTGGGGTCTTTTTGACTTCCTGAATGATGCGCCAGATTGTTCTTGGAGATATTTTGGTAGGATGACCACACCTGGGTAGAGTAACTATGATCTTGAACCTTCTCTGTTTGTAGACTATCTGTCTGACGGTGGATTGGTGGAGCCTCAAATCCTTAGAAATGTTTTGTAACCATTTCTAGATTGATGAGCAGCAATAACTGCTTTTCTGAGGTCCTCAGAGATGTCTTTTGATCATGACATGATGTGTTCCCACACAACTGTATGCTGAAGACCAAGCTCACAGAGTTTCTGATCCTTTTATAGGGTGGGGCCTCCCAAACTCACCCCTGAACATCTAACTAATTACTTAAACACCTGATTCTAATTATTCCCTTTAATTGAGGTGATGCATCCAGGGATTCACATACTTTTGCACATACCCTGACTCTTAAGTACTCATTGTTTGCCTAATTTATACATTGTTTTATTTCACAAGACATGGAACTAGTTAATATAAACCCTATTGGATATTGTTACTTCTGTGATGCCATGGAACTGCAGTCATGTGAACTAGCAGAGTTATCTCAAATTGCTTAGAGAAAAGAAAAATCCACTCACTCAAGATTCTAAATCGCTGACAGAGAAGATACGCATGATTTAAAGCCACACTACCTAAAATGTATTAGGATGCCAACCTTTTCCTTTACTTTGCCCATTATGGTAACCTTCGTCTTCTATGCATCCATACATATATGTCTTGGTTGCTCCCATCTAGAAAGAACATCTCTCAAAATAAGTTCCAGAAAAGTAAATATATTAGGACTCATTCTTACATTACCAGAACAGTGTGGCTACTGCTTCCGTGTGGTGCCATCTTTGCTACTCCAGTCATGACTGTATACAGAAAGGGTGCAGAACCTCAGGCCCAGGAGCCAAATCCAGCCATCCTGCAGCCCCAATTTGGTCTTCCAGATTTCCCCCCTCCCCAGAGCATTTGGTCATTTACCGGCTGCTGTGCAGTTTCCCCCACCCCATTCTAAAAGGCTGAAATGCCTCACCTAAGGTTTACTTAGGGCGCAATCCTATGGGAATAGTTGGGAGCCTCTGAACTCGGAGGCTGCCAACTATCCAATGCAAGGCATATGGACCATGGAGGGGATCCTCTCCTCCGCGCTCTGGCCACCCTGCATTTGCAGCTAGACAGCCGATTTTGGCCGTCTAGCCAGGGTGCATCAGAGCAGTGGGGGAGGCCGGACGACACATAGGAAATGTCATAATGACACTTTCGCAATCTCCTTCCGTCCCAGCCCCTGGAAACACCCCCCTTTTCACCTGCTCCACACTGCGCTTACACATACAGAGCCGGGGACGAACTGCGCCGCCTACAAGGCAGCGAGGGAAGGGGTGGGGTGTGAGGTTCCTGGCAACCAAACTCAGAGCCCTGGCTCTGAGCTCGGTTCCCAGAAACTAAAAAATCCTATGGCCATCTAGACACTATCTAGCGGCCATAGGGTTGCGCCCTTACTGACATTAAGAGCTTTACACTAAAACTTGGTGGTATTTTGGTCCTATCTGTTTTGCCTTTGGCCCCACCCGCCAATAGAATGCAGCCCCTGAAAATTTATCTGAAATAGAATTCGGCCCTTGGGCTGAAAGAGGTTCTACAACCTTGGTGTGTAGTAAACCACATGAGATGGGCTGCAAGGCGATGACTCCCCATAGTCCTGACACCTTATCTGTAGGCACTGGTGCAAGAAATGACCACATCATCAGTTCATCCAGTGTGATCTCCTGTGGCAACCACACACCTCCAGTAACATGCGAGCAGGCCCAGTCTATAGAAGCAGATGCACAATCATAGCTGTGGAACATTCAAACTAGCCAGTTCATTTGGAACAAGTAGAAATCAAACCTTAGCATTAAAGTCACTCATTAAGTAATACTTCAGTGCCTACACAATCCTCCCTTCTGTACTGCAAGCACAGGTTTTAAGAACCTTTTCCCAGGAATAACTATGAAGAACGTAAGCATTCTAGACACAAACTTTTTCTGTCACCTTCTACAGAAGGCTTAGCTCTTCATCCAGAGTTCCTATGCATTATCATAATCCAAAGAAGTGCTCAAGTAATCCATTTTAAAGTTGACTATAGGATTCTAAAGAATCCCCAGATCAACAAGACTAAATGTCTTCATGCTTTTATGAGCTTTACCAAAACAAGCAAATAAAACCTGCTCTTACTGTAAAGCATTGTCATCTATCCATGGATCAGAAGAAACAAACCAATCAGCCCAAACTTTGAAGCCCCGCCAACAAAACTTCATTTTTCAAGTACATTATATCAAAATGTGATGTGTCAAAGAAAAGCCTTCAAATTACAGTTTTGACTGAAAATCAAGAACTATGGCATTATGGTCATCCTAAGTACAAACAACATCCTTTGGAAATTAAACAGATTTTTGCCTTTGGTAGGGTTTCTATTACCTTTAAGAGCATTGTGGCTAGAAAAACAACTGTCCTTCACTCTTCCTTACAGAAGAGCTGCAATGAGTACAGGCATGGAGAAAACTCTTCTTCTGACACCCTTTTTGGTTCTCTCTTAAACATGCCAAAACCCACCTTGAAAAATATCTAACACAAGCAAAAAAGACAGACTGAATAAGAACACCAAGCTGAAAAATACTACAAGTCAAAACAAAGAGAAGTAGTACTTTAGGAACAAATGCTTGGCCTGTTCAGTAATTCTACCACCTGCTGACTCACTCTATGAATATAAGAAAAGGTGGGTGTACGAGAGCAGGATAATCGCTCCCTTACCCACTCCAGACATGTAATTCTCTAGACCAATGTGATCATAACTGGGGCAACTTCATAATCGGAATGGCTCTAAGCATGTATATTTTGCCCACTGTAAAAACCAGTCACCTGAGTTGCAAAGCACTAAGAGAAACAAAACAAAGTCCATTCATCCTACAATGCCAGGTCACAATAAGATTACACCTGTTTCCCTAAGAGATCTGCAAATGAGAATGAAGGTACATTCAGGGCTTCATCCCCAAGTCCACTTTCCCCCTTCAGCCTGCTGTGGGGCAACTTCATTATCCTGTTTGTTCCAACAGGCACAACAGGATGGAGAGCAAGATCTCCTAGTTGTGACTTTGCAATCACAACTCAATTTACTCCCTTCAAATATACTCAAGGCCTAACACCCGATGGATCATCTTAGAGTGTTTATAATGGCTGCAAAGAAAAATTGGAAAAATCCCACTGTGTTTTTCCCTAAAACAATCCCACACATTACACACTCCCATTCAGTCTCAGTTCAAAAGAGTATAAGTCCTAGTCTAAGATTTTTTTTAGAAGTGACATAATGCCCATTAATCAGAGGGCCTCTTAACACTTTTCTACCAAACGAGTAGCATCGCTGACAATTCTGGCACCATTTAAGGTCAGATTTTACCAGTTTAAAACTAGGTTTGGTGGGGAAGATGGTTTGGGTGGGGGGGATCCTACGATGCTATAAACAGACACCTCTCTTCATCAATAACTTTCCCACACTAATTACAAGCAAAATAAAATAATATCATTATGGGTATAAAATATGGTATTAAAACAACTTGCCTTCCCTGTTTATTATAGAGGCTATGGGTGGGTCCTTACACTGCATTAGAAAGTGTACTTTTAAATTTACATTTGAAAGTATCAGCTAAGACAAGGTAAATTGTCACACAATGACAAGGATTACTAAGTCCATATTGTTCATCTCACTAAAAAAAAAATTGGACAGCATTCTGGTTTAGGCATTTCAGAACTCTTTAAAGGCATCCTAGAGCTCTTTAATTGTACTAAGCCATAGAAAGCAATGCTATTTTTTTAATGGTCTGTGTTTCCTCTTCTTCCTACTGTTGTCACACACTTTCACATTAAATCCAGCTCTCCAAATCAGGGCTTGTATATGGTGCCTAGTACATTGACACAGCGTTCCCAGGAAAGGATAAACACTGCTTGTGTTTGCTTAGAAAAGTGAGC
Source organism: Heloderma suspectum (assembly GCF_057233095.1). Classification (NCBI taxonomy): domain Eukaryota; kingdom Metazoa; phylum Chordata; class Lepidosauria; order Squamata; family Helodermatidae; genus Heloderma; species Heloderma suspectum. Next base: position 396,132,686 of record NC_139458.1, read on the forward strand.
ATTGTCAACAGTGCCAGCAAAGTCAAACGGCCTGCTCACATTGTATCACATTTCACATCAACATGGTAAAAGTCTGGTTCAATTCAACCCCCATTAGATTACTGCACAACAAATATGCCTTTTCCCTCCCACCCATAGTTCACTTCCCATCAATCTTGCCCATCTACCAGAAATAGCACATGCAGACATAACACTAGATTTTACACAGCCTGAAGCTTCAGTGTCTAGAGCTTCTTTTTGCCTTCCAAGTAGCTACTTACAGTATGAAATGGCCATTCCAGCCATGTTTCTGCTACCCCAAAGTCTAACATCTTCCATCCTTGAGTGTGTTGGTATTTATGAAGAGTTATAACACAGCAAGCAATTTTATTTTATTTTTTAACTTGCATATGTTAAACCTTGGTCTTATGAAGTTTTTCATTCTCATTTGCCTCTACTGTACTGTTTCTATAACAACCTTCCAGTGGAAGCTAACCACCCCTTTAAAAAAAAAAAATTCTGTAGCTATTATCTTAGGCCTGTCCTAGTCACCACACAGAGGGAACTTCATCGGAATGCTGCACTAGGACCAAAAAAAAAAAGGTCCAGGGAAGAAAGGCCACTCTCTCCACCCACTCACCCCTGCCTGCCAGAGCAAGAGGGAGAAATTAGCGGAAGGACCATGGGAGAGTTAATACAGACCATGCCCTTGCTGTGGGGTGATGGACAGCCAGAGAAGCCTGACTTTTGGAGGTCACACCACGCAGGCATCCAGGCCTGGCCCGTTCAAGGCTGCAAGTCTGGCATACGCAGGGCAAGTACCTGTCTGGAAAAGGCAGCATCTTTCAGGCTGGGTGATCGGCCCCAGTGGTCAATAAGTAGCCGAGGAGGGGGGGGATGTTTGGACTATCTGTGCAGAAAGTTTACCCCAAGGAAAGGTTCGGCGTAAACTGGGACTGGCTGGCCAAAGGCAGACAAGAGAACCACACACACCATAAAATACTTTGTATGGGCTGGGGCGGGGGGGCGTACAGAAACTAGAAGGGCTCCTCAGGACAGAGAAGGCGCCCCCGGGTGTGGCAAGGGGAGGAGAGCATCCCATTGAGGCGTGGCTGCAGTGCAGGCAAGGGCGCGGAAGGGACGATCCGCTGGAGGCCTGACTGGGGGGCGGCGGGGGAGGGAGAAGGGCCACCGTTAGTCACTGGCTGGCTACCTAAAGTGCCCCCAGAATGCGGGTTCGAGTCGCTCCCTCCACTACTCACGAAAGGGAAGCCGCCCCTCCCCCTTGAAGGCGACCGGCTGGCCGGAGCCAAGGATGACCCAGGCGCGAGTGAGCCCCCACCCCACCCCACCCCACCCCCGCCGCCCCGGCTGACGGACGGGCAGGAACTCAACCCGGCGCCACTCACGTTCTCGGTGTCCCGCTCGTTGACGGTGGGCAGCGGCGTGCGGGTGGACATCTTGCGCGCGCGGCGCCGCAGCCGCCGCAAAGCCGGCCCGGGCCAAGGCGGGGAAGGGCCGAGCCAGCGACCGGCCGGCCAGCCGGCCGGCCGCCCTCCCGTCTGCCGGCCGGCCTGGCTGGCTGGCTGCCCCTCCCGCTCTGGACTCACGCAGGCAGGCGAGCAGGCCTCTGCGGCGCGGCTTCTCCTCTTGCGCTCTCAGGGAGGGCGAGGCGGCCCTCTTAGGCTCCCCGCGTCCCGGCCATGGCTTCTGTGTCGGCCGCCGCCGCCGCCGCCGCCGCCCCCTGGGCCGGGATCACGGCGGCGACAGCAGCTGCTGCAGCCTCGCCACCTCCTCCTCCTCCTCTTGCCGCCGCCGCCGCGCGCTCAGGTGGGTGAGCGGCCGGCAGCGCTGCGCAGGGGAGCCGGAGCTGTTTCCTCACCGCATCCGGCGGCGGCGGCAACGACTCCTCCCTCTCTCTGAGCTGGGCCCGGGCCAGGCCGGCCGGGCAGAAGACGCGGCTCGCGCTCTCCTTGCTGAAGGAGCCGACGAGCAGCACGAGCCGGCGACTTCCAGCCCGGGGAAGACGCTAGGGGCGCTTCAGCCGGGCTATGCGGGGAGACGCTCGCCGTGCTCCGTCGCCGACGACCACGGCGGCACCCAGCCCCCGCCCCGCCCCGCCTAAGCAGCCCCTCCTGTCTCCTCACGCGTCCAGGGGCAGCTTCACACGCTGCAAGACTCCCGCGGGGAAAGGGCCTCCGTGCGCGAATGGACGCGGAGCACGCGCGCGGATGGGAACGCTCCACCCGCCAAGTCTCCGCGCATGAAAGAAAACAGGGAGACTCTGGCGCGCTTGCCGCGTTCTTATATTCGCCCCAAGGATTCCTGCCTGCCCTGAACACCCCCGCCCCCAAATCTCTGGTTTGTCTGGGCCCCCTGCCTGCCTGTAGTTGACAGCCGCCTCAGCGCACACGCTGTGGAAGGGTCTTCGCTCTGGCTGCTGTAATTTTTTTATTCTGTTATAGCCCCGTCCTGTATTGGTTTAAATGCGGAGAGAGAGGATTTATGGGCTTGTTGCTTTTTTGGCGAGAGCTACTAGCAAAACATATGTGTCCTATAAACTACATTCCCAAAAGTTCAGATGGAATCTCGCCAGTTGCAGCATCCAAAAGGGCAGGCTGTGCACTACATGGTGCCTTAGCGTTAAGATAAGATGCCAGATCAGTTTGCTTCCTACTCCCAAGATTTGAGCTGTAATCCTGTGCACACTTACCTGGGAGTAAGTCCCACAGTGTTGCGCTGTTGAAGTCCAGAGATTCCATTCCAGCCAGGCTCAGACCTGAAGAATGGCAACTGTACAGGGTCATACTAGCAAGATATTGAAGAAGCATCCTTATAGAACAGTGAGAGTTGGAGCTATGGGAACATGATGAGCGGACACACACAAAGTCTGGAAACCACAGTGAATCACAAATTCATATGTGAGCAATTCATTGTTATGTGAAGTGTGCTCATTCTAATATGGAAATACTTCAAAATGTAAGAGCTGTATGCTTTGCACATTTTATTTCATTTCTATACCGCCGCAATAGCCAAACCTCTCTGGGACCTGATGAAACAACTGAGATTAAAAAGCCTCATCATGTGTGGTCAAAATTCTTGGGATTAGAGGAAAGTCTTAAGCTTGTGCTGCAAAGTTATTGGTACCAGGCAGACTTTAGTGGAGAGAGCGTTCCACAATCAGGGGGGGGGGGCTACCACCGAGAAGGCCTTTGTTGCCATCTTCTGCATCCCCCTCAGAGGATGCACTTGGCCTCAGATGGTGATTGTAGTGCCCAGGTAGCTTCATATCAGGAGAGGTACTCCAGCAGGTATTATGGTCCCAAATCGTGTAATGATGAATAGAATATACATATATTGTAGAAAATCGAGGCTGCATTCGGATGATCACTGGAGGAAACAACACAGCATTGGTTGTTTCACCCATCCCCACCAATTGCGCGACTGGGATTACCCTAACTACCTGTGTTGCATTGTGGGTTGCTGTGTCATCCGAACGTGGCGCCGGCGTAGTTCATTTTCACCTACCCTATAAACTCTGGCAAATTCTTAAAGTGATGAGAGTACCAGACCACCTTACCTGTCTCCTGAGAAACCTGTACGAGGGTCAAGAAGCAACAGTAAGAACCAGACATGGAACAACCGATTGGTTCAAAATTGGGAAAGGAGTACGACAAGGCTGCATATTGTCACCCTGCTTATTTAACTTATATGCAGAGTACATCATGAGAAATGCCGGGCTGGATGAATCAGAGGTCGGAATTAAGATTGCTGGGAGAATTATCAACAACCTCCGATATGCAGACGATACCACCCTAATGGCAGAAAGCGAAGAGGATCTAAAGAGCCTCTTGTTGAGGGTGAAGGTGGAGAGTGCAAAAGCTGGTTTGAAACTCAACATTAAAAAAACTAAGATCATGGCATCTGGCCCCATCACTTCCTGGCATATAGAAGGGGAAGAAATGGAAGCAGTGACAGATTTTACTTTCTTGGGCTCCAAGATCACCGCAGATGGTGACTGTAGCCATGAAATTAAAAGATGCTTGCTCCTTGGGAGGAAAGCTATGGCCAACCTAGACAGCATAGTAAGAAGCAGAGACATCACCTTGCCGACAAAGGTCCGTCTAATCAAAGCTATGGTTTTCCCAGTAGTAATGTATGGCTGTGAGAGCTGGACTATAAGGAAGGCTGAGCGCCGAAGAATCGATGCTTTCGAACTGTGGTGCTGGAGAAGACTCTTACGAGTCCCCTGGACTGCAAGGAGGTCAAATCAGTCCATCCTAAAGGAAATCAACCCTGAGTGCTCATTGGAAGGACAGATACTGAAGCTGAAGCTCAAATATTTTGGCCACCTAATGCGAAGAGAAAACTCCCTGGAAAAGACCCTGATGCTGGGAAAGACTGAAGGCAAAAGGAGAAGGGGACGGCAGAGGATGAGATGGCTAGATAGCATCACGGATGCAATGAATATGAACTTGAGCACGCTCCGGGAGAGAGCGCAGGACAGGAAGGCCTGGCGTGCTATGGTCCATGGGGTCACGAAGAGTCGGACACGACTGAACGACTGAACAACAACAACATAACCCACACCTTGTAGCAGGGGAAACGACCGACGCTGAGTCCCCCCCCCCCCCGTGATCATCTGAACTCAGCCTGTATGTACACCGTAATGTGTGACAGAGGCATATGTGCCTCTTTCACTAGTGGTACACTGCAGGAATCTTCTGCTCTGTGCTTCCTACATGTAGACAGCAAGCAACACAGATGAAAGAATACACGCTGAGTACACATGTTTTCCTGCACATGAAATTTGCCATATGGGATTGTCCAGACCTTGGTTGCACTTGGGATGGAAGGGGTTGTGTGCAAACTTCGCACCAAAGGTGTTAAAACACCTTTGGGGTTAAGTTGGTCTATTTGTCCAGCCTTCCAAGCCTATGAACTGAGAGTTAGGATGGTGCTGAGATACACACAAACCAGGCAAATCTGTTTAACAGCATGATCCTGTGCATGTCTACTTAGATGTAAGCCCTACGGAGTTCAATGGGACTTACTCCAAGGAAAGTGTATCGGACTGAAGCCTAAGGCAGGGCTCAGCAATGAACTGGTGTTTCCAACGCTGCAGAGGTGGAGTGGGAGTAGAGAAATCTTGCCAGTGCCACCACAGGGCAAACACTAAGGATGGGATGGGAGGCCTGCCTCCTAATGGAGCCAGGGTTGCTGCACCTGTGAGCAGTTATCCCAAACCATGAAGAGCTTTGAATACTCTATAACAGGGATCCCTAATGTATTGCCTGCAGGCACCCGCAAAACATTTTTTTCCAGTTTTTTTAAAAAAAATATGTACATGGATTTGTTTGAAATGCATACAGTTTTCTAGCAATTAGGCTTCAACAAAAGCAGACCAAATATCCAAATAAGTATCCATTTGAACGTGGGGTCTATATGACCCCCGTTCAAATATTGAAAGCGTTATAAGGTCCTCAATCCATTGCATTATAGGAGGTAAGCGCTTTATCTTTCCAATGCTGTAATATCAGTCCTTTAGCTTTCAAAAGGGCACAGAGAATCCATTTACACTGACCATTTGTTAATTTCCATGAAGCAAGTAAATAATTTAAAAGAGCGTGTACATTCGCGAATATTAAAGACTGTTCCAGTACAATATTTATCTGTGTAATAAATAACCACCCCACAACAAAGAATCAACTACTGGACATTGCAAAAACATATGTTTAAAAGAAGCATTAGCTGCATTGCACTGCCAGCAATTATCTGAATTAGACAATCCCTTATTAAAGAGACATTGCGGTGTCCAATAGACATGAAACAAAAGTTTTTGTTGAATAAGATGCAGCCTAAGATCCACAGACACAACAGGTAGATGCCAAAGCAATCCACTGATTAGGCATTTTGTGGTGCTCACAGCAGTTTCTCAAATTCCCAAATGTACCCACGAGTCAAAAATGGTTTGGGACCCATACTCTACAGTGCTATATAAACAAGATAATTACTGTGTCAGATGCAGTTGATCTAATCTTTGTTCTTAGTCCAGTTCCGTTTATGCACCCTGGAGAGTCTTGTTAGAATCCTGAGAATCCCAACTTTAAGGGTGCAATCCTATGCATGTTTGGACAGAAAGAAGTCCTACAGCTCCCAGCATTCCCTAGCAAGCCATGCTGAGGGGCAGGTTGTGCTGGGAGTTGTAGGACTTTTTTCTACATGCATAGGAATGTGTCCTAAATTTGTTAAAATTATATTACAGGTTGTTTCAACAATCATGATTTCTAAGAGACTGATTCAAGTTTTTGCATGCTTCACCACAGGAATTTCCCAAAAAGAGTATTACAAAAGGTGAGTGCTGTGTCCACCAACTGTAACATGGCACCAAGCATCTTAACTAGAAGGCTACCCAGATTAGGTTCATTCAGTTATACTGCATATTAACCATAGGCTACTGGATCCAGATATGTGTTCAGTATGATCTTTAGTACTGAAACTATTGTCCATTCCTAGTTTAGAGGAACTACTGAGTGATGGTGCTTCCGGACCTCACAATTTGCAAGTGATGGGCACTCTGAATCAAAACTAAGCCAAATATCCCCCCCCCTTTTATGGAAGTATTCATCCCCTGTGAAAGTGGGTGGAATATTCAGTGACTTTGGGATGTGTGTGCACAGATTCTAAGTATTTGGGGGAGGGGATCTTTTAAATACGAGGTGACTGAGGGTTTCCCTCTCTCATATCCCCTCCCTCCCAAAAGCTTTGTTGCCCTTTCTGGGATACAATGCCCATGATCTAAGTGTTTTGCAGCTTAAAAAGTAAGTAGTGTTCAGAGTTTAGACCTTGTTTTCTTGTTTTGTTTTTCAACTCCCCAAAGTGGATTTGGATCAAATCTGATATTTTAAAAGTACTCTACTCTCTCACATCAGAACACCAAAACCACCAAGTTTTTTTTAATATTAAGCAGTATAGAAGTATTATAAGTAATAAATAAATTATAAATAAAAATGGTCTGTACGAGAGTTAAATTGCCCTTTGATTGCTTGTCATATATCTGAAATATTCAGCATTATTCCAAATCAGAATTGTGTGTAGTTTCATCCAGAGTCAGTATAGTGAATGTTTTTCAGAAGCATCAATGTTGATTTCTCTGTGGATTTGTGACTGTAGGAGAAAGAGGCTTGAGCTAAAGCCCGTATAAATGTATTCAGTGTCACCACTGAGTCAGGAAAGACTTGCTGACTTCCTGTAATAACATTTGAACATGAGCTGACTAATACTATCATATACCTCCTAGGGTCGCCATTACACATAACACTGCATTATATGTCTTGTAACTCACACTGTTTCCCCCCCGCAATACTCTCATTTTTGTCAGTATTATTGTTTGCTATTTTAGTGCTAATCATGTTTTCAGAGTTCAAATATTTTATTCTTAACAACAAAGCAGCAGAAATAGCTGTGTCAGCTAATAGTGACAGAGAAAGATATAACTGGGATGTTCAAAATCATAAGGGGAGCGATGGCTAACGCAACAGTTTCCCATTTGCTGGAGTCTTCTCTCTCTGCATAAATAAATGTGCTTAGCTAATAGGCATTTGTGACAGTATGCATTTTTGGCCATTAGGAAGGTCATTTTGGTCAAGCATTGAATTTAAGACCTTATCTTTTTTATTTTCAAGGAGAGAGCTCAAGCCAAACCAATGAACAAAAAACCTTATTGTCATGGATTTGCAGGGTCCAAGGCAGGTAAACACCTGGAACTTTAAGACAGAAATTACCACTCCCCATAAGCAATATTCTCTTTGGTGGATGAAAATATGGGCTGGATATTGAAGGTTCTTAAGCAGGAATTAAAGACTTTATTATTCTTGCAGGCCTGCCCATTTTTAGAACTCTTGCTCTTCTTTGTTGCCTTTTACATACTGTTTTTATGCTGTGGTGTTTTTATTATAGGATTTTTTATTAAATTGTTTTAAACTTTGTACGCCACCTAGAGTATGCATATATAGGTGGGTTATATGTTGAATGAATGAATGAATGAATGAATGAATGAATGAATGATCGGGATCAGCTGCTACCCTTTGAAAATTCTACACACCTTCTGGCATCTCAAGCAATATAACAGCAGCAGGCAGCAACTGTATTTCACTAAAGTCACTTCCCTGGGTGCTCAGATGCTCTTTATCTCACAGCTGGATTGGTATTCTGCAATATGCAAGATGAAGGTCCACCTGAGGACCCTGGTTCACTAGTAGCTCATCCCTGCACTATAAATGCTTCCAGATAAGGGTTATTTATTGCTCCATTGCCCTGCCCCATTCCTGGAATAATTTTAGGGTGTATGCGTCTAGATGATGTTGCCTTCTCGTAACCCTCTGTATTTCCCCATTGTTTCTGCCATCATTTCTCTTAACGTGGAAAATCCATTAAGAAAGAAAAAAGATGGAGTAGCTGTATAATACTTTCTGATAGTTAATGCTAGGACCCCTCTATTTGGAAGCATCCTATGAGACAAATGGTCTTCTTGGCCCTTAAAAAAAAAATCACCAGACATCGTGGAAAAGGAAAAAACATAAATCACACTAAAAACTTATATGTAAGGGCACAAAATTAAACAATTGCACACACAATGGGCCAAGCTGGAAATGGTTTTGCCTGCTTCCATGTCACATACAGTGCTAGGTGAAATGGACCAAGAGAGCAAACTAAAGCCACAAGGACGGGCCAGCTAAGCCAGCACATGGCAAGTGTGATGGCAGTGGCTGCTTAGAAGGTTAAATTGGCTGCTCATCTCAATACATTTTTTGTTTTGAGTACATGCAGTACTTTCCATGTAGGAAATATATTGAGCTTGAAACGACCTTCATTTTTTATCCTTCCCCGTGCCTTGGAGCATCCTTGGAGTCTGTTTTGATTGTTTTTAACCTGACTCATGATTTTCAAATGCTTAGGGCCAAATTAGAGAATTTACAGATTATATAAGAACAAGCAATCCCAACTGCTGTTTCTCTGCTTAGATTCTGTCCTGACTTTCAGCTCTTCCCACTCTCCTTCCAGTCATACCTGTTATCTCAGCACATGTCAAAAGTTTGAAAATAGAAACTGAGCAGCCACCCCAAAGCCAAGGTAAAAGTAACCTCTGTGGAATCTAAAGCAAAGTTGAGACATCATTTTCATTCAAGTTGGGGCCTCTTTAGTTTCAACACTGGCTTCTTGAATCTTCAAATGCTTTTTTTTTTTTTTTTGGTGTGGATTTCTTTTTAACAGTTCTGTTCTGTAGCATAAATAAGACAGCCTGTATAGAATTTGCAACAACATTGTCTTATCATAGCAGCTCCAGTTAGCATATTATTTTCATACAATGGCAACTTTACAGGCATTGTTTATTTTGGAAGAATGGGCATCCATTATTTTTTTAAAGCCTTAATTTTTACTCAGCTGGGTTAACACATACATAGATGAAGTCATAAGGTATTCAAAAATTTTAATGGGCTCAAGTTCAGCCCAGAGCATAAGATACTGCCATTGATAATTAGTCTCAAAGCTGCATTGCAAAAATAATTACTGGTTTCCCTTCCCTCTCTAATGGACACAGCATTACTTTTCCCCTTTATTAAAAATGTTTCAATCCTGCCTTTCAGCAAAAGCTTCCAAGGCTGCTAACAATATACATTTAAAATGCAAGAACCAACATGAACATTAAAGGGCAGGGGGACAGTAGTAAGAGCAGCTGATAAAAGCAGAAAAACAGCAAGAATAGAAGCAAGCAAATATTAAAAGAACAGGTGAATAAAATTGTCTTCACCTGGCGACCAAAAGCTAGTAAAGTAGGCATCTGCTGAGTGTCTTTGGGGAGAGTATTCCACAACCAGAGCACCACCACCAAAAGGCCCTATTCCTGGCTGTGGCCCACGTCACCTGTGAAGGCAGCAGCACAAGACTTCTGACACAGATCTTAAAGAGTGGGCAGGTTCATATACTTACTGTCCTGTCTATTTTCACTTTCCTTATCCCTAGCTGCGGCAAAAGGCACATTTCTGTTGCACCCAGGGCCAGCGTCAAAGGTAGGCATGGGGACCCACTGATAAGAGCCCCTTGAACTTGCTCCTCCTCTTCACCATTATGACCTGCTTCTTCACTTCCCTCTTGGTCTGGCCCAGTCAGTGATGGTGGTGAGAAGGAGGGCCAGCAGATGCTACTACCTACTTGCCCCCTGGCTCTCTGCCTTTCAATTATGAGAAAGAGGATGAAAAGTAATATCAGCTAGTGGCAATGGTGTTGAGAAGGTAGACTCACGGAGGGAGGGGGCTCATTGAGGGTGCCTTGCTCAAAAATCTGGAGCCGGCAGTGATTGCACCACTAGCCCATCTGCAGCTGAAAACGTTTCTCACTGGACTTTTAGTTGCTCCCTGTCCTGGCAAGGATGAAACCATATTGGAATCTGGAGGAAGCAAGCTATGCAGTGGTCCAGAGCAGGGAACAAGGCAGGCAGAGACTGTGCAGCTATTTAGCAGGTCAAGACCTGGGGTCAGAGAACTAGAGTGATCAGAAACCAATCCTTCAGGACCTTGGACAGGTCCCAGAAAAGAGACAACTTTTCTGTTGTTGTTGTTGTTGTTGTTGTTGGCAGCTTTCGATAGGTGAAAGCATTTCAATAGCATCGGTCATGGTAACCTTCTGGAGCAGCTGTCAGAGTTAGGTGCAGGCAGGACTGCTTTGTGGTGGTTCCACACTCGCATGGATGGATGTTTTCAGAAAGTGGCACTGCGGGATGTCTGCTCAACTCTGGCATCTTTGCTTCAGAGTTTCACAAGGTTCCATCTTGTCCTCTATGCTGTTTAACATCTACATGAAGCTGCTGAATGAGGCCATTCGGGTCTTTGGAGTGGATTGTCAGATGGCACCCAGCTCTACTCGTTGAAGCCAGGTAAGGCTGTATGTGGACTGGTGCCTGGTTGTAGTAATGGATTGGATGAGGGCTAACAGACTGAAGTTCAGTCCAGAAAAGACAGACGCACTGCTAATGTGGTTCCTCAGGCTGGATGAGTGCGATTCGGCCTCTTGTTTAGGGGGTTGGACTCCCCTGAAAGATCAGGTCTGTAGCTTGAGGGTGCTCCTGGATCCATCACTGTCATTAGAGGCTTAAGTAACCTTGAGACATGGAATGCCTTAGGCTTTGGTTGGTATCTCAGCTATGATCCATTCTGGAGGTGGATAGCCTACCTGCTGTCAGGGTGGAAACAGAACCCATAGAGCCCCAGAGCAGTTCTGATTCTGAGGAGGAACAGCAATCCGTGGGAGAGGAGAGATGTGCTCGCTCATCTCTCACAAGCACAGCAGCTGGCAGAGATTCCTCCTGCCAGCATTCCTGGGATAGATAGTGACCCTGGCAGTGAGAGAGTGCTGGGGGGGGGGCTTGCTGGATGCTCGATGCTGACGCAGGGAGTGATGACAGATGGAGGGCACAGAAAGGAGGCGTTGCGCTCGTTTGGCACTCAAACAACGGTTGCGTCCCAAGGACCCAAGGGAAAGGGGGAGGATCTCTCCATAGCCCATAAGTTCAAAGTCTTCCCATGGTTCCCTTCAAATGGGGACCAACTGCCTTACCTGGAGCTTAGGCTACTCTGCTACCTTTCCCCAGTGCTGTTCCTTGCTTAGTTGCTAGTATCTGAAAGAGTCATAAAGGAATAAAGCCTTGGAAAGAATCCTCCTCAACTGTGTCCTGAGTTGGCTATTGGAGGGGACTACAAGAGGCAGCTAGGGCGCTCCTGACAGCTGCATTGATTCATGCCCTGGAACTTCCCATTTGGATTATCGTACTGTATTGTACATGAGGCTGCCTCTGAAAATGATCCAGAAACTTCAGCTAGTGCAAAGTATGACTGCAATAATTCTAACTGGGACCAGGCATTATGATCAGTCCTTTCTTGACTATACTGGTTCCCAATTTGTTTCCAGACCCAGTTCAAAGTTCTGGTTTGACATAAAGCTCTGCATGGCTCCTTGGTACCTGATGGAATATCTCCTCCCATACATACCTGCCTGGACACCCTTCTTCAAGTGCCCCCTCATTCTAAGACTTGGAGGGTGGCAACCAGAGGGAGGGCTTTTTGGTGGTGGTCCCCAATGCTGGAATGCTTGCCTCGTGTACTTTAAAATACTTTACTATTTTAAATTTTTATTATTTTTAGTCCCTGTAATATAGTTTTACCTCTAATACCTGATATTACATTTTATGCTGTATTAGCATGTTTATTAGTTTTATATTGTTGATTGTTTTTATTGGGACTTTATTTGTACCTATATTATTATGTTTTAAATAGTAAAATGTCTAGAGGAATTTATTTTATAATACTGGCCCTCCTGATTCCCCCAGCCCTCTTCCTCTGAGTGAGTGTCCTAGACACTACGGGAAGGCTAGGTTTGAATCCTTAAAACAGCTGGGGGTAGGGGGTGTTTGTAGCTCATCCTTGATACAGAAGTGCTGTGATACTCTGGGAAAGACTCAAGCAGGGTTTGCGTGATCAGGGGGAAACGACGCAATATGGGCTGTTTCCCCTGCCCCTGTGCCTAACCCACCCCACAACCCATGGCTTATAGTAGGGATGTGGGATGGGTTAGAAGCCACCCCACCACATTGTGCACTGTGTTCAGATTGCATAGCAACCTACAACATGGCGTGGGTAATTAAGGAAATGCCAGACATGCATGGGGGTGGGGAAAGTACCCAAACTGCATAGTTTCCCCTGCTGATTGTGTGTTCCTGGCCTCAGAGTCCATGGTTTCAGAGCCAAAGGGGATGTCTCCGCAGTCAATTTGCTGCAAGCTGGCTCGGTCCAGAGGTCATTTGGGGCACATGACATTGTGGCCATCCCACAGCCACCCTGGAGCTTTTCGCGGAAAAACCAGATTTCTTGGGACTACTTTAAGTCCAATTCTTTTCCTTAAATTGGGTTCTCTGTGGTATGGTTGTCGTGTGCCCCAACCCCCACATTTATCCAGGTATGCTAGCCCTGCCCAGGGATGTGCCTTTCACCATGGTCAAGGGGTGTTTCCCGTCCCTGTGTTTCCCAGCACAAACCAATTAGTGTCTACTCAGAAGTAAGTCCCATTGTGGCCAATGAGGCTTGTCCCCTGAATGCAGACTTCAGAATTTACAGAGATCCCCCACAATCAAAAAAGCACATTTTAAAGTACTAATTCCCTAAAGGCTGTACAGTGCTATCTCGAAGCTGCAATTCTCCATTGTTTGGTTTATTGCCATTCGGAAGTAACTAATTCGCACCTGCTCAGCATTGGGTTGGAATGTTTCCCATCCCTGTGTTTCCAAGCACAAACATATGTGTGTCTATTCAGAAGTAACTCCCATTGTGGTCAATGAGGCTTGTTCCCAAAATGCACACTCCCAAAGTTGCTGAGATCATCATGCATTGAAATAATGTGTTTAGTTAATGTGAACCTTTGAAGCTTCGATTATTCACAGCTTCAGGGGATGGAAAACATTGTGTTCCTTTAACGACTGTTGCTCTGAGGAAGTAATTAATGTGGGGGAGGGGAGAAGGAGAGTGATTTTTGTTGAGATGCAGGAGGAAACCTCTCAGGATTTTATTGAAGGAGAAAGTGGGGGGAGAGCCTCTCTTATGGGTTGAGCAGTCCCTGCCAGTTAGATGATATTCACTCGAACCCCCACCCCACCCCACCCCACCCCACCCGGAAGAATGTTCTGTGAAGTGATTTATACAGGTATGGTGCACCTGTTCGTGGAGCCCTGCGCAGACCAAAGCTGATTCCTAGGAAAATCCAGGTAAGCCACCATTCCCTTCTCCTTCCGTGGTCATGGAGACACCCCCTAGGTTAGATAGGGAAATGCAGTGGGTGACTGCAAGTAATAGGCATTCTTACATGATTCAAGATGATTAGCAAACCTGGTAAAAAGGTTCTCTGTGACAGGAGTGCATGAATTGCAGCCTCAGCAGATATTTGTTGTATTTGCTGTAGATTTATTGTTCAACACGCACGCACGCACACACCTCTTCAATCCAGTACATTTTAATGGGGCTCATTTCAGGTAACATATATAAGAATCTTGTATCAATAGGAAGCAGCTAACATTGACAGGAAACTAACACACACTTGTACATGTTCCTGTCTTCGTGGTAGGCGTAAAACACACACACACAGAGAGAGAGAGAGAGAGAGAGAGAGAAACAGAGACTTTTTTGTGGTAGGGGCATCTGCAGTTTAACAGTCCTCTGCAACCAACAGTTTTAAGGCAAGACAAAACCAGACAGGCAGACCAATCCTATGTTCCAGGAGGAGGCACATTTAGGCAATTAGAGAAACTGTCCTGGGTGCCACCACAAAATGGCTGCCATGGGAGGCATGGCAATGGACAAGTAACCTGCCCCAAAGCCTGAGTATAAGGCAGTGGTGGGGACTGAGCCTGAAAACACCAAAAAAACTCATTTGAACCCACAGTTTTCAGCACCAGCAGAAACCTATTTCACAGCAGTCCTAGCTGCCGGTATGTATTAAGTGTGTTCATTTAAAAAAAAAAGTGGGAGAGGTTAATTAAAACCAAGAAAGGTGTCCGGGGCCACGCTGGTGCCTGCTGGCATCATGTTGCCTACTCCTTCTATATTCTAATTATGCCAGTGGGGAGGGGAGAGATACACCACCATATCCTATAATCACCCAGTACAGGAGGGGAAAATACACTGATTGGACAATCTCCAAATGGCGGGAAAATGGAAGACTCAGGGCAGAGCATCCCTAGAAACACTACCACCAACACCCCCAAATTGGGCTGTGCCAGCAATGATGGACACACACCACCCACACATGAAGGGAACCAGTCTGTGCTGGCTGAGCCAGGGGCATGGCTGTCATGTTGCCACACCCTCAACATGTAAAAAACACAAGCAGGCTGTGGCCACAGGTGAATGATTGTTGGCTCAAAGGAACTATTTTTTTTGTTATAACAGTTGCTGTTGTTGTTTCACCTGTGCCAGGCACCCCTGACCACCAACCTCACAGGAAAGTGGGCAGGGACACCTGGAAGAACACCTGGAGTTACTGGGTTGTGACCCTACACTAGCCATTCCCATCCATGCTGGCCAGGGAGCATGGGAGTTTTAGACCAACACATCTGGAGGGGACAAGGTTGGGGAAGGCTTGCCTGTACTTGCTCATCTGCTGAAGTACAATCTCTCTCTCTCTCACACACACACACACACACCTGAGTAATGTTAATTGCTCTGTTCGGCTGCTCTGCTCTGCTCTTTTGCAGCTGTCAATCAATGACTATGCTTATGTATGAAGCATGGCACTTACACAGACTCAGCTGTTGGGAGGTTGGGTTTCAGCTAAAGTGTTATTAAAGCATTCTCTGTGGTTTGTAATGTAGGACTGTATGGAACGAGGGGGCTTTGCACGTTCACAGTCATAAGGTTTGGCTGACAGGCTACTCCAAAAATGTTTATAACAGCTCCTTCCTATGTAGTACTGTACACACACACACACACATTTTGCATAGTGAGCGATGTTTCTGGGCAAAATATCAGGAAGTTTTAAAAACTACACAAGAGTCTCCTGAGGAAAAGCCCCATCTTTGGGGTCATTTATAAATGGTCTCCATATAGATCTAGAAAACACATTCCCACAAGAAAAGGTCTTGGTGGAGAAGAGTAGCAAGCTAAGAAGGCATCTCTATACCAGCCTAAAATCCTGCATTTAAAATGGGGCTTTCTGCTTCCATTTTAAATACAGGATCACAATGACTCCCTTTTTTACCCGCTTCCTTTTCCCCCTCCCCCTTTCCCATCCTTCTCCCTGTATCTGAGTCTTCCATTATCTTTCATTGATCTCACTCCTCTTTCATTGATCTCACTCCTCACTTCCTTTCCTCTTTTCATGGAGGGAACTCAAGCAGAACACAAGAGTTAATTTGATCGCTCATTATCTGCAATCTATTTAAAAACGGAACAAAGGGCATTTAGTGCAGGATCAGGGTGATATGTAAAGAGCCAGCAAACTTCCGTGAAGGAGCAATCTCAGTCGCAGGATAAAAGCTCCATGTGAAGAAAGCCAAAGACAGAGCTGACTGCTAAATCCCATTGCCCTTCCCCAATGCAATCAAGTTTTGTCCCAGATCTGTTTTGTTTGTCTTAAATCAGATTGGGACAAATCTCTCACACTTGGAACCTGCCATCCCATGCCATCCCTCAAAGTTCAGCAGTTTGGTTTCCTTGCAGTTACAAGCTATGATAAATAATAGCTAGCT
Source organism: Heloderma suspectum (assembly GCF_057233095.1). Classification (NCBI taxonomy): domain Eukaryota; kingdom Metazoa; phylum Chordata; class Lepidosauria; order Squamata; family Helodermatidae; genus Heloderma; species Heloderma suspectum. The sequence continues at coordinate 396,148,953 of NC_139458.1, forward strand.
CTCAGAGAAATGTCTGGTTATTGATGGGAGACAGTGGGTGATATGCTGTTCCAAAGACTTGCTGTTCCAAACACATCAGCCTATCCAAGTGGGGTTTGAGACCAATTTTATGTCACGTCAGTCGGTCTGTGTGTTAACACACCAACAGAAATGGGATTTTTATTTTGGCAAATTGACCTATTGGCTTTGTTCACACATATCATTAAGCCATGGTAATGTTAACTGTGGTTTGTTGCTTTATGCCTGGATTGTACTGCAAAGGAGCAAACAAACCACGGCTTGTTTTCCCTATTTCTGGTTTGTTTATTTCCCACCCATTCTGCCAGCCTTCAGAGCAGTTTCATATCTAGGCTGCTTTTACTGGGCACCTCTGTTTCAGGGGAGACAGCAAACAAGCCAGGGATAAGCCCCTGTTCAGGGTTCAGACATCAGGACAAGCTATGGTTTAAACAAGCCAGACTTTGTAAGCCGACAACAAACCATGAATTCTATTTGTGGTCTACAGCTTTTTAGTAAACCATGATTTGTTTGAGGGGATGGGTTCAGATACAACAACAAGCTAGACTTCAACAAGCCACACCATGATTAGCATTATATGCAAACCAGGCTATTGTGTCTAGGGGCCTGGGTAAGAATCTGTTCCCATACAAAATTTAGGAGATGAGTAGTTTATTTTGGGTAGTGTTCCTTCCTTTCAGACAACCATAGGCAGGCTGGCCCTCACCTTGCCATTCTAGTATAAATTCTGGTGTGGATTATCTGTGCTTAATCCAGGGCATTCAGAAATCCTGATCTGGCTGAAGGAATGGACCTATCACAAAGACTATACAGACCTTCATTGCTTTGGGGCTTATACTGCTTAAGTTTGTATTTGCTTCTCCACTCCCCTAGCACTGGCCCAGCCTATATATTTATAAACAAAACTCCCAGTCTCCTGTATCTTCAAAGGCTAAGAGAAGGGGGAACACAAACATTAGTATGGTATTATTACTGTACCTAGCTGCTGTTTTTAAATATAGTGTATCATTGGCCTCTTATACCCTGATTTCAGAGATTGAAACCTGATAAAAATAACACTTGCAAGGATAATATAGGGAAAGAGAGAAAAAGAGGGGAAAGCAGAAAGGAGATTTGTTTTCTATCATTGTTTTATTGTTACTTTGTATTTTATGTTTTTAATTTGTACCCCGCCCAGAGAACTTTGGTTTCTTGGCAGTTTGGAAATGTAATAAATAAATAAATAAATAAATAAATGATTACAAGAAAAGTCACAATAGTACGCTTATCCATGATGGTCAATACAACTTGTACATTTCAGAGACAGGTAGAACAGCCACAAGAAAAGCTAGTAATTATAATGCTTATGTATAGGGATTTTCCTTAGTGATTTATTGCAGAGAAAAGCCAGCACATTGCAGCCACTCCCCTGAAAATAGATATGCCATCTGATCCATTCTTAAGCAAGCTATTCCACTGAGTTCCCCTTGGAAGCAAATCCCATTGAAATCAATGGGGCATAGGGACAAACTAGACATGACAATGGAGAACTATGTCTTTAAACAAAGATCTGCCCAATCACACATGAAGCAGAGGGGAGATGCTGAAATTTCCTTCCATTTAACACTTCCCACCCCCTGTAATAATCCCTTTGACCAGCCATTTTTCTCCCACCTGGGCTCATTTCCTATCAGAGGCCAACCAGGGGGGAAATTAATGTTGGGTAGTAGGGGTTAAGCAACACGCAAACCACATACTCCTTTTGTGTTTTCGATCAGAGGTGGGCAGAAGGTAGATTTCCAGATGTTCTGGATTTCAACACCCAGAAGCTCCTGCCAGCATGGCCAGGAATGCTGAGAGTTGAATTTCAAAAAATCTGGAGATTTACTTTCTGCCCATTCCTGCTTTAGATTACCTGTCACCTTCTGCTTTACACCTTATTGGGGCAGACCTACTTTTAAAGGCAAGAGCCTGAGCTGTCAGATGTAGCTGGGCCTTTACTTCCAAGCAAATGTTGTTAGGTCTGGATTTCAGCATTAGATTCATGTCCCCTATCTCTGACAAAGGAGGAATAAAAAATGTATTCCAATGCCTGTCATTCACAGCTAGCTTTTGCCAGTTATCCAGGCAGGGTTCAAGGATGCCACAATGGAAGGGTGGATTACCTCACCACCCTGGCAAAGAGCCCCTTTGTTCATGTATTTTCCATAGTCTATTTTGAACCTTAGATTTGTCATCACCTGACACATTAATGAAGCCAGAAATCCAACCGCAATATATTTGCCATTGATGGACTTTGTCCAGGTTGCCCATTACTCCAAATAAGATTAAACAGGGACATAGGAGAAATAAACTTAGTTTCAGACACAATAGATAACAGCAGCAAGGAACAAGCTTAAGTTATGTTTAATCCTCTTAATGACTTATGAGTCCAATGTCATTTTATTTATTTGTTTGTTTATTTATTTATTTATTAATCGCCCATCTGGCCAGCCATCCAGCCACTCTGGATGATGTACAACAATAAAAACAGTTTACACAATTAAATTCAACATTAAAAACATCACATTTCTAAAATTACCCTAGCCCACCCCAAATGCCTGCCTGAACAACCATGTTTTTAATGCATGGCGGAAGCTCATTAAAGAGGGGGCATGGTGGAGTTCCCTAGGGAGGGCGTTCCACAGAGTGGGGGCCACCACAGAGAAGGCTCTCTCCCTCATCCTCACCAGCCTAGCTGTCCTGGCTGATGGGACAGAGAGAAGGCCATCTGAGGCTGATCTTGTTGAGCGGCCTATCTGGTGTTGCTGGAGGCGTTCCTTGAGATTGGCTGGGCCGAAGCCATATAGGGTTTTAAAGGTCAAAACCAACACCTTGAATTTGGCCTGGAAAACAGCCAGTGGTAGCTCCTTCAGCACTGGAGTGATGTGATCTCGCCAGCTGCTGCCTTTAATCAGGCGAGCCACCGCGTTCTGTACCAGCTGCAGCTTCCGAACCGTCTTCAAGGATAACCCCACATAGAGCGCATTACAGTAGTCTAAACAAGAGGAGACCAGGGCATGTACTACCGATGGGAGCAGATGGTCGGGAAGGAAGGGGTGCAGCCGCCGTATCAGGTGGAGTTGGTACAATGCTGTCCGGCTCACAGCTGACACCTGAGCCTCCATGGACAGCTGGGAGTCTAAGATGACCCCCAAGCTACAGACCTGGTCTTTCAAGGGTAACTGAACCCCATTCAACACCAGGTCAACATCCCCCAGCCTCCTCTTGTCTCCCACCAAAAGTACCTTGGTCTTGTCAGGGTTCAGCTTCAGCTTATTCCTCCCCATCCAGCCACTCACCATCTCCAGACATTTGGACAGGGATTCTACGGCCAACCTTGGTGAAGATTTGAACGAGAGGTAGAGATGCGTTTCATCCGCATACTGATGACACCGCACCCCAAAGCTCCTGATGATAGCCCCCAGCAGCTTCACATAGATGTTAAATAGCATCGGGGAGAGGATGGAACCCTGTGACACCCCACAAGTGAGCACCCACGGGTCTGAAATCTCCTCTCCCAGTCCTACCCTCTGGTACCTGCTGGAGAGGAAGGACCTGAACTACCGTAATACGGTGTCTCCAACGCCCAACCCCTCAAGGCGGTCCAGGAGGATACCGTGGTCAACGGTAGGGGTGTATGAAACCCCGTTTACCTGGCTCCGCCGGGTTCCACAGGTGGGGGGAGGCGATCTGTTCCTCCCCCCGGAATCCTCGACGGGGGGGAGGTGATCTGTTCCTCCACCCCAGAATCCTGCCCGGCTGGCTCAGCTCCGCGGCCAGGCCACGGAGCTGCTGGCCGTGCCAACCCGCAGCGGGGCCTCCAGCCGCTGCTGGGCTGCTGCGGACGCAAATGGCGTCCTGTGTAGGGAATGCCATTTGCGTCCCTACACCAGCCCATGATAGGCTACTTAAATATTTACATAGCCTATCATGGCTAAAGCAGGGACGCAAATGGTGTCCCCTACGCCATTTGCGTTCCCGCTTTAGCCATGATAGACTACATAAATATTTACGTAGCCTATCATGGAAAAAAAAAAAAAGGAACGCAAATGACGGTGGCTATGGCGGCCGCCATTTGCATTCCCTTTTTTACCTGCGATAGGCTACGTAAATATTTATGTAGCCTATCATGGTGAAAAAGGGAACGCAAATGGTGGCCGCCGTAGCTGCCACCATTTGCATTCCCTTTTTTTGCCGTGATAGGCTACATAAATATTTATGTAGACTATCACAGCCTCCGCAGTGACGCAAATGGCATCCCTGCGTTAGCCATGATAGGCTACGTAAGTATTTACTTACTTTTATCGAAAGATGCAAATGGCGGCTGCAGACGCGGTTGCCATTTGAGGAGCACCGGAATGGCCAACAAAGGTCGGCTCCATTCCGGGCCCATTTTCGGGGGTGGGGCAGGGGGCCTCATTCTGCCATGCATTTCGGGGGGGGGGAAATGCGCTGGCATTGGGCCTCACCGAGATCCGTGGCGGAATTCTCCGCCATGCCTAGTCAACAGTATCAAAAGCTGCTGAGAGATCAAGGAGAACAAGGAAGGCGCATTCACCCCTATCCAGAGCCCTCCTCATATCATCCACCAAGGCGACCAAGGCCGTTTCTGTCCCATGCCCAGGCCTGAAGCCCGACTGAAATGGATCTAGATAATTGGCATTTTCCAAGTGTGCCTTCAACTGCATCACCACCACCCGTTCAATCACCTTGCCCAAAAAAGGCAGATTTGAGACTGAGCGAAAGTTGTTCAGAACTTGGGGATCCATGGAGGGCTTTTAAAAAAGCAGTCTTATCACTGCCTCCTTGAGGGCTGATGGCATCACTCCCTCCTCAAGGGAGGCGTTCACCACCACCTTGATCCCCTCACCCAGCCTCTCTCTGCAGCTCATAATGAGCCCAGCATTCTGGGATGCCGTCCAAAACTAATAACAATTACAAATGATGACTGTATTGAAGCAAGTAGCCTAAAAGCGCTGCCTTCTCTTGCCTCCTCCTACATGCCCAGAAGGCTGTTGAGACCAGAGAAGATAAGATGCTGAAGTTTGATCTCTCGTGTGCTAGGAAACTGGTCCTTTTTGGAAATTCCATTGATTCTAATTCAATGTAGGGTTTTGACGGCACAGGACAAGCATTTGCATAACATTTGCATACACTAATTTATATATGGGGAAGACTGTGGCCAGGTGACCTGTGTGCCTGCTTATTCTGCTGCTGTCCAGGTGGCCCCTGTGCTCACTTCCTGTCTTATGATTTTTTATTGTTACATAGTCTTTGGACTGGACAGCTCTTCAAACAGAGGACTCGCTGTTTAAATAGAAGACTTCCTCTGTAAAGTAGGGCACATGGCCACCCTAAGGGATGATGCCGAGGTGGGGAAATGCTATCTAGCAAGGCTGGCCTCTCAGACAATGTGTCAGGGATGGCTAAACTTTCCCGCTAAGTAGTGAGATAACAGAGACTCACTGTGCAATCCACAAAACCTTTATTCAGTTAGTAACACCTCTTCACACCTGTAGCATTGCACCTAATTAGCTAAACAAAGCAAGGCAGTTGCCTATCAACTCAAGTGGAGTGTTTCCCGCTGTGCCTAGGCTTTTACTGGGCTCTTCCTTCAGGAAGGGTCCTCGTGACCTAACTTCTAATCGGCAGTCAATCTGGTGGACCATCTCCCACCGCCCCTCAACTTTACCCGCTTAACTCTGTGCTGAGTTCCGGTGTCTGTCAGTTCCGAGGTTCCCTCCCCTTCTGACAAAGGGTGAGTTCCTATAGGGAGAGGGGATGATGGTTTCTGAACCTGAGCCTTATGTTTGTTAAGCCCCTGGGAAGATTCATCCCTGACTCCTGGATAGTGTTGGGAAATTTCCTCCCCCGCTCCCTGTCTTGGCTGGGCTTCTTTTAGCTCTGCTCCGAATCAAGAGTCTGAAACCAAACCAGGGAGCTTAGGCCAAATCCTGACACAATATATGTGTGGGATGGGGGGTGGGGGATAGGGCCGGTGAGGGCCAGGATTGCCAGGGGAGGGTCCAAAAAGGCTGGTTGGCCCATGGAGGGGACAGACAATTGGTCTATGGGGCACTCTTTCTTCTACGTTCAGCTTTACCTGGTGTGGGATCCCCTCCCCATCTTTCTTCGTGTGGGTTCATACCCTGAATTTGCACCTGGGACTCTGTACACATAGAATGCGGCCTGTACCACTCAACTAGGGCTGCTCCTGCCTTTCCTATTTCTCCTGGACTCTATGACTAGATCCTGTGACTGCGGGAAGACAAATGCCCCTCTGATGTGTCTATTTCTTTTCTTCTGCTGTTGCTGTGTGGTTAAGGGGCTGCTCTGTGGAGTTTGCAGAGTGGGCTTGAGTCCCTGGAGCACCTTCTCTTTTGCCCGGACATGACTGGGTTTTGCCAGGTATGGAGAAAGTGTGTGCGTGTGTGTGTGCATGTGCACACGCACACACGCGTGGGCGGAGGGGTATCCCCCCCCTTCTTCCTGGTGAGGGTATTCCCACTTTCTCCCTGGTGGGGCTCCAACTCCTATCTCCTGCTTCCTAATGCCATGCCCTGTTGAGTGAGGCTGCCGTTGCCAACGTGTCTCTGTGGCTCCTCCCTTTGGCTACTTGTCAAAAGAGTCTTTGTGTCCCTGGGTGGGTCTTGAACCTCATTCCAGGAGGGCTCAGTGTGCTCTCTGTAGGTGCCCTGTCCAGGAAGCTATGTGGGCGCTGTGGTTTGTGGGCTTTTCTTTCTTCCCTTTGTTCGTGTGGTCCTGAAAAATGGTGGTTGTGAGGCACACAAGGGGATTCGAACCCCTGCCATCAGGATGCCTGGGGGCCTGGCTGGTGCAGTGGGGGTGTTCTGGCATCATTTTGCATGCTGTGTGTGTGGTGATGCAGGAATGTGTGCTGGAGGTGTGTCCCTGTTATTGTGAGTCAATTGTTTCCCTTCATGCATATGTGAACAGTATGTGGGTGTCATAGCCTTCCCAGCCCCTGTCTGGGTTTTGACAGTGTTTCCAGGGACACCAGGGGCATGCCTGCCATATGTTGTCTGTACATCTTATTCCAAATCATCGCTTTAGAGGAAAAATGCTAGGTCAAAAAGAAACAAGCCCTCTGTCTTTCATTAGCTTTACAATGTTTTCACATTCATACCAGGAATTCCTGTTCTTCTGGATTTGCTTGCAGCCCTGTCTAAGGCCTTGTAGAACATTGTTGTGTATGCATGTGTGTGCAATGGAAATAGCTATAGGCCACTATTCTAGTATGCTGTAAAGGGGTAGAGGATAGCTTTTTGCGGAGGTTGGGGGGAACCTTTTCACTTATTTTTTTAAAGATGGATTTGCATTCCTGTATAGCAGCTAAGGAGAAAGGGAGGTTCACATTCCTCAAGATAACTAGATGGAAAGGTATTGAAGTGAAATGCCAGTGTGTGTGTTTTTTCAAAAATGAATAGGCATTTTACTGTTTTTTATTTTCTTTTAAAAATATGTGCACTCATCTGCTTAAGTCAGTGGTGGGAGACCTCAGGCCCAGGAGGCAAATCAGACCTTCCTGGGGTCCCAAGCCAGCCCTCTGGGGTTCCCCAGAAGGCCATGCCTGCTTCCCCGGGCCCATCCATTTTCTCCCAACCACTGGTTCCTTGGTGATTTCCCAGCTTTTGTGTTTGTTGTCCCCCCACCCCCCCGCTGCGATTTTAAATGACTGGAATTCCTCTCCTAAGGCTTAGTTACTTGTAGGATGAGCGTTAGGGAGAAATCCCTAGGGGCCACTAGGCACTGTCTAGAGGGCCACAGGATTTTTCGGTTTCTAGGAACTGAGGTTGGAGCCCTGGCTCTGAGCTCAGTTCCCAGTAATCGCGTTCCCCTCCCGCTCATAGCTGGCACAGTTCTTTCTTTCTTTCTTTCTTTCTTTCTTTCTTTCTTTCTTATTTATTTATAACTTTCCTTGGCTGCCTTTCAGGGCAGAAGCCCTCCCAAGGTGGCTCACAGTGGGTTCTTCCCCGTCTCCGTGCTCAGAAACAGAGTGCGGAGAGGGCAAAAAGAGAGCGGTCCCAGGGGCAGGCAGGGGAGGACCCAGCAAAAGCCTCTTTATGTAGCTTCCTATGTGCCACGCAGCCTCTCCCACTCTGAAGTCCACGGCTAGATGCACGAAATCACACATCTAGCTGAAAATGCATGGTGGCTGGAGCACGGAGGAGAGGTTCGCCTCCATGCTCCAGCCGCCCTACACAGAATAGACGCCAGCCTCTGAGTTTGGAGGCTGATGTCTGTCTCCATAGGATTGCACCTTTAAGCTGCAATATGCTGATTTTTTTGTATTTTGGCCCTGTCCACCTCTGGAATGCGGCCTCTGGGAGCTTCTCCAAAAATGGACTTTGGCCCTCAGGCCGAAAGAGGTTCTCCACTCCTGGCTTACGTAGATAGGCTGGTAGGGGAAGGGGGGTTGGCCCAATGCTGTGACCCTACTATCCCTTTTCCCGCCGAACTTCAAAACCTAACAACTGACTTGCTGGATCAGGCCAAGCTTCTTCTAACTTACAGTACAATTATATACATGTTTAGTCAGAAATATGCCCCCGAGTTGAATGGGCCTTACTCCAATGGGCATCGGACTTTAGCCTTAACATGCTGGTTCCAACAGTGGCCAGCCAGATCCCTTTGGAAGCTCACAAACAGGGCACAAAGCTAATGTATTTACCCTGTTGATTGTCTCTGGCCCTTGTACATGGACATTCAACTGACTATCATAGCTAAAGAAAATGGTTGTGTGCCATGGCTCTTGGCAATGATAAGCAAGAAGCTACGGTGCTTTGAGTCCTTAGCTTTTCGCAAAGGCTTCACAATCCCATATCCATGGAATTGTTGGCAGTTTTTGTCATCTTGCTCCAGGTAAATCAACATGCTCCTTACCATTGCTCCTTAGATGGGGGTAATCTTGTCTAATTGGTTCCCATTTAATTATCCCACATTCCCTGCAGAATGCTACAGGCACATTCTGAACAGGTGAAGTCTTGAAACTGCGGATTCAGTTTCAGAAGTGATTCCAACAGGAGTTTAATTACTTGAATTTGGCAGTAAACATGCCCTGCTTTGTAAAAGTTATTGGCTTAAAGGGGAAGGGAAGAATTAATTAAATAAAGGCTTTCCCCTAAGGTAGGATGCCCACAGAGCTGGTTGGTTTTTCTAGTAATGTTTCGGTTAGCATGATGGTCTGTGTTTACTTCCTCCCTGGTTGGCCATCTGACGTTTCCAGATCCAGAGTCCCTTGCTGTCTGATTGACCCACTTCTCATTGTGTTTTATCCAGAGCGATCCATTTGCCTTGCGTACCCAGAGAGAAAGCTTTACCACCCCAGGTCAAGTGCCCATTGAATTCCAAAGCCAAGTTCTGTACATGCAGGAGGGCAGTTGGACCTGTGAGGCCATGCAGGCAGTCTGCAAACTACATGTGAATTACTGTCTTGGAGTCTAATAGACGTGGTCAAGAAGTGAGCCTAGGGTACTGGCAGGGCCAGCATCAACAGTAGGCCTAGTTGGGCACCTGCTGAGGGCCCACACCCCAGCAGGGGTCCACTGACAACAGCCCCTGCACTTGCTCCTCCTCTTCACCACTGCGACCTGCTTGTTCATCTGCCTCTCACTCTGGGCCCATAAAACAGTGGTGGTGAGAAGGAGAAGCCATAGATGCCATTGCCTACTCACTCACTGGCTCTCTGCCTGTCAAGCAAGCCGGGGGTAGCAATGATGAGAAAGAGGATGAGGAGCAACAGCAGCTGGTGACAATAGTGGTGAGAAGGTAGATTCGCTGAGGAAGAGAGCCCATTGAGAGTGTCTTGCCCTGGTGCCCTCAAAAACCTGGAGCTGGCAGTGGGTATTGGGGAGCAGCTACCAAAACATCTCAAACTGAATGCACAATTTCTGAATTTTATTGGGAATTCGTAGGAGAAACCCCATTGGCGAGGCTCTCCATATAAATATTTTAACCAAAGGCGTTGGGATCCCTAATAAAGGTTAACCCTCTGTTTTGGTCACCCCATCCTTGCTGAGAGTACCAGGAGAACAAGGGTCCAACTGTATCTGGATCTATCAGCCATCTGGCTGTCCCTTAAGAACTTGGTACTCAAGAGTGCCTAAGTGGTTTGGGGCTTATGCCCCATTGTTTTGAATTCATAACTAAAAGCAGAGAAACCCAAGGGTGCATTTTTCTAATGCTTTGCAACCAAACAGAAAGTGAAGTCCTTTGGGTTCCCCTTCCTCTGAAGTCAGGACAGGTAGCAATAAGCGCTTCTGTTCCATTTCTGTTCCTTTTCTCCTAAGTCTCTTTCATCCGCATGGCCCCTCGTTGCCACTAGCATCTGATCTCCCTTGGTCAGATAGCCTTCAGTCCCCTGCTCTGCTATTTCCATAGCGCAGGAGTGCACAACGTTTTTGGCCCCAAGGGCCACATGTGACGGTGGCTCGGAGGTTTGGGGCTGCATACGCATGCACACACCAGTGGTCCTGATAGAGAAAGCTCATTCCAGCAAGGAAAGAGCGAGAAGGAGTGGAGGGCCTTCTCCCTCTTCCCTGCTTCCCTCAGCAATCCTGAGCTTAGCAAGGAAAAGGGGGGAGGGAATATGATGGTGGCAGCAGCAGGGTCAAGGCACCTGTGCGGGGGGGGGGGCACAATAAAGGGCTTGGGGGCATGGGTTGTGCTATAGCACTGCCTTCACCTCCTTATTTGGCAAATGCTAATTGGCCCAATCTTCATCTTTTCCTATAATTTCTGGTTAAGCCTATAAAAACGAGCACACTGACCCACGTGCTGGGGGGTGGGTGTGCTAACAAAGCCATTTGTCTGTAACGAATGTGCATGAGTGTGTTTTTGAGAAGAAAAATCTGTAACAGTAAACTTTATGCTATAATGAGAGTTTGAGCTAATTTCCCCATTTTAGAAGCAGGGCATAGTCCATAAATCTGCAGTGCACCCACCACACCCTAGTAAAGGCCTCCTTAAACCTGTGTTTGTCGTTACATGTCTACACATATGAGTTCCATATCTGTGTGAACAAGAGTGCATGACAACAGGTGAGAACCCTCACAGTCCCAAGTCAAAGTCTCTAGGAATATCCTGGCTAGTGAGCATCCATGAGTCATTTTTTTAAATATTTCCACCAGCTGCTGTTTATACTTAAGTATTATCTAAACAGGTTATTGTTCATTCCATCTCTTCCAATAAGCATGAGATAACTAGCTTGGTTTAATCTGTATCATGTTCTGTTTCTTCTAACCCTGGCAGACAGTTGTGTTCTGAGCCATGTTACATTTTTATTTGCCTTCTCTGGAAATATTCCTTGAGAAGAAAATTTTATTTATTTATTTATTCATTCATTCATTCATTCATTCATTCATTAAATTTCTTAATCACCCATCTGTCCGGTCACCTGGCCACTCTGGGTGATGGACAACAATACAACAGTTTAAAACAATAAAATTTCACATTAAAACATCATTTTCTAAAAATACCCTAACCCACCCCAAATACCTGCCTGAACAACCACGTTTTTAATGCATGGCAGAAGTTCATTAAGGAGGGGGCATGGCCAAGTTCCATAAGGAGGGAGTTCAACAGAGTGGGGGCCACCACAGAGAAGGCCCTCTCCCTCGTCCTCACCAGCGTAGCTGTCCTGGCTGATGGGACAGAGACAAAGCCATCCGAGGCTGATCTTGTTTAGCGGCCTGTCTGGTGTTGCTGGAGGTGCTCCTTGAGATAGACTGGGCCAGAACCATATAGGGTTTTAAAGGTCAAAACCAACACCTTGAATTTGGCCCGGAAACAACTGGTAACTAGCGCAACTACTTCAACACCGGAGTGATGTGATCACACCGGCGGCTGCCTTTAATCAGGTGCTGGAGGTGCTCCTTGAGATAGACTGGGCCAGAACCATATAGGGTTTTAAAGGTCAAAACCAACACCTTGAATTTGGCCCGGAAACAACTGGTAACTAGCGCAACTACTTCAACACCGGAGTGATGTGATCACACCGGCGGCTGCCTTTAATCAGGCGAGCCGCTGTGTTCTGCACCAGCTGCAGCTTCCAAACTGTCTTCAAGGGTAACCCCACATAGAGCGCATTACAGTAGTCTAGATGAGAGGAGACCAAGGCATGTACTACCGATGGGAGCAGATGGTCGGGAAGGTTGGTGTGCAGCCGCCGTATCAGATAGAGTTGATACAATGCTGCCTGGATCACAGCTGACACCTGAACCTCCATGGACAGCTAGGAGTCTAAAATTACAGATGTCAGAGAATTCCGCCACGGATCCCAGGGAGGCCAAATTCCAGTGAATTTGGCCCCCTGGAATCCATGGCAGAATGGAGCAACCCACCCCACCACCCCACGGAAGCCCCCCAGAACAGAGCCTACCTGGCTGCGGCAGTGGCGGTGGCTCCAGTGGCGGTTCCGGCGGCGGCGGCTCTGGCTGCTGCTGGGCTGCGGCCGCAAATGGCGGCCGCTACACTGGCTGCCATTTGCGTCCCTTCGCTGCACCGTGATAGGCTATGTAAATGTTTACATAGCCTATCACAGCAAAAGCGGGGACACAAATGGCGTAGTGGCCGCCATTTGTGTCCCCGCTCTTTGCTGTGATAGGCTACATAAATATTTACGTAGCCTATCACAGCAAAGAGCGGGGACACAAATGGCGGCCACTACGCCGGCTGCCATTTGCGTCCACAGACCTGCCACAGCTGGATGTCCGGCTGTGGATGCACCCGGCTGGCAGTCGCAGCGGAGCGGAGCTGGCCAGGGAGGATTCCGAGGGGATGGTTGGAGCGCCTCCCCCCCACACACCACGGATGCCACTTACAAAACAGGTAAGTGGTTTCGTACATCCCTGTCTAAAATGACCCCCAGGCTGCGGACTTGATCTTTCAAGGGTAGCCGTACCCCATTCAACACCAGGTCAACATCCCCAACCTCCTCTTGTCTCCCACCAAAAGTACCTCGGTCTTATCAGGCAATAAGCAATATGACAAATTAGAACTAATAATGAGAAGAAAGAAGGGGTTGTTGTTATTTTGTCCCCTCTAATCACAATTAACAAAAGCAACCCTAAAACCAGGAAAATATTAAGGTGTGAAATCTCAGCTGTCTTTAAATATAGTTTTGCCATTAATGCCCTGATAATTTTAAGGGCAAGAACAGATATATACTAGAAAAAGAGCACACCAAAGTGTAAGTAGTTTTCTTTATTTTTTAAAATATTTATATACAAAATCACAGGGCGGTGTACAGAATTCAATAAAACAACAATTAAAATAAGCACAAGCTACAATAAAAACAGAACATCTATTAAGCGCATACCAGGTTAAACAAGTAGGCTTTTAACAGGCACCAAAACACCATTAAGGTTGTCATGTGCCACACTGCAGCAGGAAGAGAATTCCAAAAGCGGGGTGCCACAACAGAAAAGACCTTCTTCCTGGTTGCCATTAGGTGTACCTGTGCAAGTGAAGTTACAACCAGGAGGCCCTGATCTATAGCTCTCAATGAATGGGCAGGTTGATATAGGAAAAAGCATTGCATCAGGTAACTTCATCCCAAGTTGTTTAGGGCCTTATATGTGAGTGAACATCACTCTGAACCGGTAATATATTGGCAGCCAGTGCAGTTCCTTGAGCAAAGGCATACCATGCTCATGGTAAGCTGCCCCACTCAGCAACCTAACTGCCGAATTCTGCCTTAGCTGCAGTTTCTGAACCAGTCTGAAGGGACAGTCCACACAGAGTGCATTGCTGTAATCTAGCCTTGAGGTTGCTAATGCATGGATCACTGTGGCCAGATTATCCCTCTCCAGGAATGTCCATAGCTGGTGTATCAACCAAAGCTGGTAAAAGTCACTCCTAGTCACAGAGTCCACTGGAGCCTGCGGTGGCAAAGGTGCTCAAGGGATACCCCCAAACTACAAACCTGATCCTTCAGGGGGAGTGCAACCCCATCCAGAACAGGATCTAGGACGTGCCTCAGATGTCACAGGGAAATATTGCTGAGTGCCGTTCAGCATACTGCTGACATCATGCCCCGAAGGACTGCTCTCAACAGCTCATATAGATGTTGAACAGCATCAGGGACAAGGTAGTGCCCTGTGGCACCCCACAGTACAAATGCCAGCGGGCTGGACACACAGTCACCCAATACAACTTCCTGAAAACAGCCCTGCAGGTATTTTAGAGAAATATTGATTCAGACTGAAAACCGATTACATTTATTTGACGTGCTGCCTGCAGTTTTGGGAATTGTTGCATGTACAGCAATTCTACCATGCAAATAGAATGGAAGAGAACATTAGTTATTGAATGGATTACAAATGTGATGAATGAATTCATGAATGCGATAGCTCATGGAAGACACACATGGCACTTCTCCATTCAAATCAGTGGTCATCAAACTTCCTACCTTCAGGAAACACATCTGCTACCAACTTATCTGCTGAGAAACTCCTGTGTATTGCAAAGGATTCTGGGGCATATTCTAAGCCTAGTTTCCACTCGGGTATAACCCCTATGTTTGGGCTGTACAGCCAGACTACATGTGGGGGTTCATAAGACTGAAAGCTCTTCATATCAAAAATAATGTTTAAAAAATCTCTCTCTATATTTAAACTTGAGGTCAAGTTACTGAGGCCAAGAATTAGTACTGACATAAGTGAGGGAGGAGAGCAATCCATCAAGCCGGCTCAGGCCATTACATCAGCAGAGGGAAGAACTGTGTGGCAGAAGCAGCCCAGCCCTCCTGGCCTGGACATTATCCAATTCATTCTGAAAGTTGGTCTTCAGGATGGAGAACGGGTGCTTCCTGGGATGGAGCGCTCTCCAAGGAAAATTACAAAGTGCGAACTGACCCAAAGTCCCATTGACACAAGTAGGACAAACTTCCAAGAAAATGTGATAAGGATCAGGAAGTACATCAGCTTTATATCCAAGTAGTCTAGCGTTGATGGTATGAGGGTCTGGCTGTCTGTATATTTTACGAGTGTAGTCTTTTAAAACTGAAACAGAAAACAGTGTACAAATAATGGCATTTATATGGCAGTTGGTGTCATTTAAAAATAACCTTTGCATGCTTTTATGAGCTCACTGAAGCATTTGTGTTTCCTGGTCCTGTTTTTATGGGGGTGGGGTTCAGAGCTCAAGTGGTTCATATAAACTCCCGAGTCCTTACACGTTTAAGACGCAGGTACTGATGGTTTTGCAATGATACTGAGTGGAGACAAACACAGAGTTGGCAAGTGTGCTCTTATGTGTTCAGGTACTTGGCGCTTTGGCAGCATTTGGCTTTTGATATTTAATAATGTCTATAAAACATGAAGACTGCAACAAACGTAATAAAGTCATATTCAAAGCCACATGGCATTTGGCTCAGCTGTAATTCTTTCCATTACAGACAGGGCTTGAGACACAAAAAATGATATCCAACTCTGGTGCCAAACATCTTCAAAACTAAGAAAGACCTAAAGATTTGGGCTTGAAATCCAGGGATTTCTGGATGATGTGTATTATCTAGATCCATTTCAATCTGGCTTCAATCCTGGTTATGGGACAGAGACTGCTTTGGCCACCTTGGTGGATGATCTAAACCAGGAACTGGACAGTGAGAATGTGTCCCTGTTGGTTCTGTTGAACCTTTCAGTAGTTTTCAATACAAATACTATGGTATCCTTCCGGGGCATCTGTCTGAGATGGGACTAGGAAGCAGTTACGTTGTGGCTCCAGTCCTTCTTGGAGGGGTGTTCTCAGAAGGTGGTACTGTGGGATTCTTGTTTGACACCCTGGCCGTTGCCTCTGGGGTCCCTCAGGGTTCCATTTTATCCCCCATGCTATTTAACATATACATGAAACCACTGGGAGAGATTGCCCAGAGCTTTGGGGTTCAGTGGCACCAATGTGCTGATGACAACCAACTCTATCTGTCCTTTCAATCCAAATCCAAAGAAACTGTTCTAGTTCTAAATCAGTGCTTGATCTCAGTAATGGACGGCATGAGGGCAAACAAATTGAAGCTTAATCCAGACAAGACAGAGGTGTTCCTAGTTTGTCAAAAGGCAGATCAAAGAATAGGGATTCAACCTGTGCAGGATAGGGTTACGCTCCCCCTGAAGACTCAGGCTTGCAGTTTGAGTGTACTCCTTGACTTGGCCTTGAACCTGGATGCCCAGGTTTCAGTGCTGGCCAGGAGTGTGTTTGTGCAGCTGAGGCTAGTTCACCAACTGTGCCTGTTCCTAAAAATGCCTGACCTGGCCACAGTCACACATAGCTTAGTTACATCCCACTTGGACTGCTGCAATGTGGTTGTGTGGGGCTGCTTTTAAAAACTGTTCAGAAACTTCGGCTGGTCCAGAATGCCATAGCCAGACTGTTGACTCTGACCAACTACATGGAGCTACTGGTCTGTTTCTGGGCAGAATATGAAGTGCTGGTTATGATCTATAAATCCCTATGGCTTGGGACCAGGCAACCTGAAAGACTGCCTTCTCCCATACAAGCATGTCCGGGTCTTAAGAGACCCTTCTTTCGAAACCGCTACCTTCAGAAGAATGTTTCATGGTGATGTGAAAGAGGGCCTTCTTGGTGGCCACTCCCAGGCTATGGAACTCCCTGCTGAGGAAGACTAGATTAGCTCACCCTCTGTTGTCCTTCTACCAGCTGGCAATGAACTTTTTATTCAAACAGGCCTTTGACATGTGAGCAGGTCTGTTGGGTTGGATGCTGTTTTTATTCTGTTATTGTTGTATTTTTAATTGTTTTAATGCATTTGTTTTATTATTGTTTTAATCAAGTTTTATTTATGATTGTAAGCTGCCTTGAGTGCCATTTTTCCTGGTAGAAAAGTGGGGGTACAAATCAATCAAACAAACAAATAAATGGGGGAATGCCCTACAACTGCTTAGGTCTAAAGTCCAAAGTCAATACTACAGTACCCATCCAAAGAAGTGAAAAAATTCACAGTTCAACAAGGCCAGTCTGGTTCTTAGGAATAATCTATTACATGATTGCCCTAGAGGAAAAATGACAAAACATGATTCCCATGTCTACTCTGTCATCCACAACATCAGAGGTTCATTCACCTGTTCTTTATCTAATGCATTCTACATAGGACAAACAGGACAGTCTCTACACAAAAGAACAAATGGACATGGATCTGACCTAAGAAATGGCAACATTCAAAAACCAGTGGGGGAACATTTTAGCTTCCTAGGATACTGTATAACTGATCTTAAAATGGTCATTGAAGGAACTTCAAAGGGAGATTGCAATGTAAAACTGCTGAATTACAAGACATCAAGAGGTTTAGTTCTATCACTTGTGGCTTGAATCAGGATAAAGGTTTTGTTTATCGCATTACCAGTGTTAATTAGGTTACCAATGCCAGGATGTCTGTGTAATCACCAACAACTGTTTTGTGAATGGCTGCTGTCAGTAATGTAATTGGCACTGTCTATACTTTCTGCATTTCATTTCCCTCTCACCTCACCGTTTACAATTGCCCCACTCATTTGTAATATGTGTAGACATATCTGTAACTCAGGATAACACGTCATGTATCTAATGAAGAGGACTGTAGTGCATAAAAGCTATGCCACAATATATTAGTCTTTAAGGCGCCACAAGACTCTTTGTTGCTTTTGCTGCAGCAGACTAATGTGGCTACCCCTCTAGAAACACCCACGATGTATAATCCTTTCTGTTAACTGTATGATTCATCCACAAGTGACACCTCTGATGACACACAATGGTTGCATCCAGAGAACTGCTTCCTCTGCACTCTTAGGACTTTATTATAATGTGCTTCTTTACAAATGTACAGGGTGAGCAAGTATTAAGTATAAGGGTGCCACAGCAAGCACAGCACAGGTGTAGCCCCATAGCAACTTCAGTTCAGCCCCTTCCAAATCCAAACTGTTTCCAAAAACCCATCCCAGCAACTTGTAGTAGGCCCAACAAACTAGTTTTATTCCCTGCCCTAGAATGACTACCATGTACATTCCAGATGGCTTGGGACAAAGAACTTCTTGCAGTCAACAGTCATTAATTGAGGAACATAAGGTGACATATAATGGTGCGCAAACAGACATCTGCTCACACAACAGGGAACGGGGACTTCCCCGTCCTCCCCTACACCCTTCCATGCCCCCCCCCAAATCAGGTCCAGAGGGTACTCAACCCTCTAGGGCAAATTTGGGTTTGCGGGGGGCCTGCAAGGGGAGAGGAAATCCATGCTGTTAGGAACATAGGAAGCTGCCCTATACTGAGTCCATCTAGCTCAGTTTTGTCAACACTGGCTGGCAGTGGCTCTCCAGGATTTCAGGCATGATTTTTTCCTCTCCCTACCTGGAGAAGCCAGGGATCAAACCCGGGACCTTCTGCATGCAGAGCATGTGCTGTGGCCTCTCCTGTTGGCAGATGGGCACAGTTGGTTATAACCCATGGTCACAATCAAGTAGCAAAATCCATTGTGCTAAAGAACAAACGTGATTGCTGTCATGTTCCTCAAGACAGAACATCATGGTTTGCAACAACTCAGCCCCCACAATGAGACCAACTCACTTGGTATCTCCATCTGTTTGCATTAATCTGACGGCATGAACAGCAGTCTGAAATGACAATAATAATGTGAAAATAGAATTATTGTACACACCCTGGTTGTTCCAGAAATACATCATTATATACACAAAAGAAAACAATAACTATGTATTAACATATGGATGCAATGATTTCCACCTGTGAAGTTGAATATAACATTATGTTATATTAGGACAAAGCTGCATGTTTGACAATGTTAACATTCCCACTTCTTTCTTTTTTTCCTCTCTATAATATGTCGTTTGAGCATTTTATTATTTTGCTTGCTCTAAATCCCTCCAATTTGTTGCAAGAATAACAGTCTTATGGCATCTCATAGACTAACAGATTTATTGTAGCATAAGCTTTCATGGACTAGAGTAATCTTTCTTGAATTGTGGAAAACAAACCAGCTGCATCGTAATGTGTTTTGGATAGCATAGGTCTTTTAATACCTTAATTTACATAAGGCTTGCTTTGCTCCTGATTCTATTTCTGTAGTAACTTCACTGAACACTAAACTTCTAAATGCTGTAGTCTCGCCTTCTGATCCTGGTGCCCTCGAGATGTGCTATAACTCCCATTATCCTTAGCCAATAGGGCCAGCATGGGATTATGGGAGCTGTATTCAAACACATCTGGAGGGCATCAGGTTGGGGGAAGGCTGCTGTAGTCTTTAGATACACCATTAACAGTTGTGAACTTCAGACACTCAGGACCAGCAACTGAAAAATACCTGATGGATGTACGTAGCTGGCAGAGCAACAGTAAGCCCATACTAAGGGAATGTGCCAGAACTGGAAGCTCTATACCAAACAGTGGTGCAGGAAGGATGGGCTCTCTGGGATCACAGGCTTCCAAGTACCAGGGGGATTCTGGGCTGTGGTGCTGGTGGTAACTCACCTCAGACACTCTTGTAGTTCCTTCCTCCAGCCAACAAAAACCACAATTATGAACCACAGAAATCCTGGACTGAGTATCACAACAGCTGACACCCAGTTGTAATTTGGAGAATGTGTACTTACTTTCAGACATGCTGCTATAAATGCTCCCCCTGCCAAACAATTTATTAAGCAAGCAATTTATTAATACAAACAATTTGTTAAGCAAATTACTGGCCAATGGCTATTGTGCCTGTACATCAGGGGTGGGCAACCTGGTGCCTTCCAGATGTTTTGGACTACAATTCCTATAATCACTGACCACTAGCCATGCTGCCAGAGGCTGATGGTAGTTGTAGTACAAAACATCTGGAGGGCACCAGGTTGGCTTCTGCTGTTAAACATGTTTACTGTGGGGCAAATTCCAGCTTTGCAAAAAGTGATTTAAATCAGGAAAATCATAGCACAGTGGAAAAGAGTTAAATCTTTCCTTCCTCAGTGTTGCAGCCCCCCAAGCCCATTTCCACACACCCCTGAAGCTATATTTACTTTTAAAAAAATGTGGGATATCTCCTCATGATCTCCTGACATTATGTCTAATTTGGCCCTTAGAGTGACTCCCTGTCCCACTTCAAGAACTGTGCCAAGTTCACAGGAAGTGGCTAAACCAGCCTTCCCCAACCAGGAGCCTTCCAGATGTGTTGGACTACACAGGTTGGGGAAGGCTGGGCTAAACGGTGAATTATTTTCAAGCTTGCTCAAGGGTACTATTAACCGACATCTTCCATTCTTACAAAACTATAGGTACAGATATATAGATACAAAAGCGTGTGTTTGCATATTTAGTTTTCCATTTTCATCCATAAATCTGGTCTTTTTACCCAAGATATTTGTTGAAATAAGGTGCTAATTTTTAGTAGATAAAAGCTTTTGAACTAGAAAATTACTGCTCTTACTCATTTCACAAGTTTCTGATCCTAACAATTCATAGACACTAAAATACATGGACACACTGCTGCTGGTGACAAGGTTATAGACATTTCTGGTGGCTGTGAGAAAAGAATTAGTCCCACCTGAAAATGAGGCAGCCCATCTAGCAAGGAAGGTGCTTATATATAAGACAATGTATATGATGTGAAATTGTGTTCTGGACAAGTATCTTTTTCCGTAGCCTGTGTCAGCAGAACTTGTTTGTCGATGGCAGGAGGAGGTACCGTTTGCATTGTTTTCTTTACAGATTTTTTTGCTTTGTTGAGTTAAGTTTTCAAAACCAAATAAAGTTTATGGTTTTATTTTGTTTTTAAAGGCTGCAATCCTACACGCATTTACTTCAGAACAAGTCCCATTGAAGTCACTGTGGCTTGACTGCACCATAAAATACTGAAAGGATTATTCTCTGCCCCCCCCCATTTTTTTTTCAAATCCCACATCTTTTTATAAAGGGAACAGAGAGGTAAATGAGTAGTTTTTCACTGACCCTAATAAGTTGAAGGTAAAATAGATGTGATAGAAATATTACTTTAGTTGTCATAGAAATGCCTTGCTTCCATTTATATAAAGAAAAGAATAAACAGCTTGAGACACAGGGCCGATCTACACTGTGCCCACCATCGCAACGAAGTCGGGCCCTGTCGGGTTAAACGCATTCACATTAAAACGTGGTTATCCACGCTCACCCTGTTTCCCCGTTCCAGTACTTCCTTGAATGCACGAGCATGGTTCACACTCCACCGCTGTGCTGTTTCCCTGCTCTCTAGCAAAGAGGCTATCATTGGAGGAGTGGCAACTCTTCCCGCTTCAGCCAATATCCTGCCCACCATCCCTCTCCTCCCCCTCCCTCTGTGTGTTTCCGCGGTCGGTCAAGGGAAACCCCACCGCGCCTGTGTCACTTCTCCCCATTAATAGTTTGCACACTCTCTGTGGACACATTGTATCCTTCTTTGGATCACAATTTTGCTAGAAGCCATGCTTTGAGAAATGCCCACGTATTACTGGCTGCTTTTTGACTCTGCAAATGCCCTGATGTGCGCTCTTAAGGCACTGATCGCTCTTGACTGGCTGGCATCCCAGTGTAGGAAGTCTCAGGTCCAGATATTGCGATGGTACCATCAGCGCCGTCTGAACATGGCTTCACGGATGCAATGAAACATGGTCACCCTTTCGCAGAATGTGTGTTTTCTCCCCATTCCGAGGGTTTTCCGGAGATATTGGGTATGGCCGAGCAGCCAGGACTGGTGGGAGAGGCTTGTTCTGAAGGTCTGGAACAACAAAAGATGGGTCCAGCACTTCAGGATGTCTCGTCGCAGCTTTTTTCAAGTTGTGGCTGAGGTGTCCCCATTATTGAGCAGACGACTGACACAAATGCGTGGAGCAATCCCAGTGGAGAAGAGGGTGGCCATTGCAATTTGGAAGCTTGCCAATCCTTCCTTGAACAAGACTGTGGCGGAGCAGTTCGGCATTGGGAAATCCATGGTCGCAGAAAATTTTGTGGAGGTCTGCCTTGCTCTGGAACATGTTCTACTACGGAGGACAGTGACCCTCGGCGACGTGGACATGGTGAGTGCAGGTTGTGCGGGGGGTCGCACGGCTTTTGGGGGGCAAGGGAGCATCTTTGAATCGTCAAAGAAGCGATACTCCATTGACTAAAGCTGCGCAGAAGTTGGCTTTATGCCTGTGAAGCAGGCACGATATGCTCTGCGGAGAATTTTACGAATATTACTACATGAATGGTGACGACTGTCCTCCTGGATGTGTGTGTGCATGTGTGTGTGTTCGTGCATCCCGGAGCGCAGGATGCGACCATGGAAGGTGCCGCGGGGTGCTTTGTGGTTGATGGGGCTTGTCTGGGCAAGTGTGCACGGAGATGGGGCTAGGATGCATCATTTGCTTGGCAACAGACAGGCATCCTTTTGCTGCTTCTTACTACCTAGGCTATCCTCTCTCTTTCCAGGCAATGCTTGGTTTCTCCGCCCTAGGGTTCCCTGGAGCATTCACAGCTTGCAACAGGACACATTTGTCCATAGACTCCCCGATCAGACAGGACGGCGAATTTATTAATAGGAAGCAGTACTACTCCATGCTTCTACAAGGCACAACAGACCACGCTGGACGTTTCATCAATGTCGAAATTGGACGGAGCGGGAGAAATCACGATGCCTACATGTTTTGGAACTCTGCGCTCTGCGAGGCCATGGATGCTGGAGCGTTTGTCCTGGGGAACCCGTCGTGGAGAGTTGGCGGTGTGCTAATTCCACCGCTGATACTTGCCGATAGAACTTACCCCGTGCGACGTTGGCTGATGAAGCCCTTTGGAGGAAACCTCTCGCCACAGGAGGCTCACTTCAACCGCCGCCTGAGCAGAGCCAGAAACATGGTGGAGCATGCTTTTGGCAGCTGAAAAGCAGGTGGAGATGTCTCACTGGACGACTGGAGGTGGCTGAGGAAAACGTTCCCTTGGTGATTTCTGCATGTGTCGTCCTACATAATATTTGCGAGATGAACGGAGAGGCTTTGACGGATGCGTTGGGGGACTGTAACCATATTGTGTTGGACACGTTGGGGCTTCCCTATGTCAATGACGATAATCTGCATAAGGAACAGGGGGAGGAAGTTCGGAGGGCGCTTTGCGAGTCCATATGGGAGAAGAGAGGATGATTGTGATGAGGGGACATGTCTCGGAAGCCTCTGGGTGCAAGTTGGGGGGGGGGAACGGAGTTGTTGATTCCATTTGTACTGTCTTTTCTACTCGCTCTCTGTTGCTTGTTGCTATTTTGTGGCGTTGTTGTTACTCTGATTAAAAATGTTTAAAGATCAAGATTAAAAATGATTAAAGACTGCGCTTCTTTTGGAGGCACCCTCAGGACACATCCTTCCCCCCTATCTCCTCTTTCAGGATCTTCGAAGAATCATTTATTCGAAGCTTCATCAACAGGTGGCGCTGCACTGAAACCGCAGCGGCAAAGTACTCTATGGTATCTGGAGAAATCCCCTCGTGTCATTCGGGTGTCAAAAAACATAGCATCGTGCAGGCTCGGCTATTGGCAGGACAGCGAGGTCAAGCTCATGCTGCAGGCACAGCTCCACAAAGAGCAACGAGGTTGTCTACAGGGCGGTGGTGAGGAGACTCTTGCAGGCGGGGTTCCCTCGCTCCCTCCTGCAGGCAAGAACGAAATTTAAGGCCTTGAAAGCCAGGTTCTTCGAGGCTCTGGAGTGGCACTCCGCTCCCCCCCCCCCCCGGCAGCAGAACTGCGTCACTACAGGCTGCTGCACAAGCTGTGGGGCCATGCAGGCCAGCCTAGCTGGATGGAGAGGCACAGTGCAGGTCAGCCATGGGTACTTGCACTGGCAGAAAATTCGTGGGTTAGCCTGTTGCGGTTGTGACACAGGTGGATGTGAGGATACTTGCAACACCTGGCCTTTCCAGAAAAAGGGTGTGTGCTAGCCCACTGAAGGGAAGGTTGGCTGGGATAAAACCAGGGGCCAGCCTCTTTCAGGGCAGAGTGTTTTTTGGCCCCCTTTGCCCATGTTTTGCACTGTAGCCTTCCCAGGGGTGTGTTGGCGGCGTGGCTCACTCTCCTTCACAACCATCCCCCTGCCAACTTCCACTGTGACTGGACCACTGAGCGAGAGATGTAGCATCTGCTCTTTGCTCTGGGACAGCCAGGCAAGAACTGGACAGACCCTATAGCGCTGATGTGTGATGGGCGACAAACCCAGAGCGGCCCTCTCAATGGTTTGTTTTTAACTGAGGCAGACCTCTTTATCGCTGTGTGCCATAGAAATGCGCCACACAGGTACTTGGTCCTCCCAAAGTTGAGTCCACACCACAACATAGAACATTGCTATGGAGGGTAGCCATGGCCAGATTTTCTTGCTGGTGGGCTTGGAGCATGAATGGGGCTTGGCGCATCACGCCACAGGTGGAAACGCGACCTGGATGGTGTGTCACATAAGAAGATGCATCTACCACTCTGGGGAACAAGTGAAATGTTTACTGCCAAACTCTTCCTTAGAAGGGCCATGCAAAGAGCGAGGGAGGGCCAGTAAGCGGGCAGTTCCTCTGCTCCCGCCAGAGTGGCGCCCTCGTCTTCCAGTGGGAGGCGGAACAGGGGATGGAGGCCGAGGTGCCCCAGCAGTGGCCTCCGCTGGGTGCACCTCCACAAGGAAGCATGCAGGTAAGACCGGAGCCAGCTTCTATGACCCTTTCTGGGCATGTCCTTTGATGCTAGATATCGCTTCTGAGGTGACATCCACCCTGGGTTAGTCCCATGAGTTTGGCCCCTTGAAATTTCAAATGACACCATATGCCCTTATCCGAGAGCTCCCTGGTGTGGCAGCCCAAGGGGATAGCCCCCTAACGTCACTGGCTGTTTGGACTGCCAGCCGCATGCCGCAACTCCCATGTTGCCATCCCTATACTGTTCCCCATTTCCCCCAGCCCCAAAGTAATGCCAAGCAACAGCTCAAGGTTGGCCCTCCTCGCACTCCTTATGAGCCAGACTGAACAACCTGGTTGATCTTGGTTTACCTTACCACAGGGGCATCGATGCCGGGCACGGCGGGGCAGCGCACTCCCAGCCATCCTGGGGCGGCCATTCTGGGGACAAGTGCGTATACGGCGGGGCACGAACAGTTCACCACCTCCATTATCCGGGCTGTGCTCTGCCCAGAGGGCACAGTAAAGTGTGGAAGTGGGTATTTTTTGCAGAAGATTTTGGGGGCAGGTAATGTGCAGATGTATGGACAGGGTGGCTAAAGTAGGGATTTCTCCTTCATTTGCAGTGAGCAAGATGGAGAGGCACGTTTCCTGCCTGGAGAAGGAGGCGTGTCTTGCAAAGAGAAGTTGTAGGGAAGAAGCTTGGGGGAGTGGGGGAAGCCTTAGGGAGGTGTTTTCTGTGGAAAAAAATATAATTCAATAGCACTTAAATCAGTTTTCAAAGAATCCCACCTGTGTCGTGTCTTGCTTTTTTTTAATCCCGTCAGACAAGTGTGGGGCAAGACGTGTTTTCTTTCTGGAAAAACTTACTATTTTAATCACAAGGAACATGGTAGAGAAAAGATTACACTTGTTCTTAAACAGTGATAGAGGTGGGTTGTGTATGTGCCATCACCTCTCTGTCAAACCACTCCCAGCTACACAGGGTCATCCGCCATCCGGCTTCCAATTCACAGTACTTCCAGGCAGGGGATGTCCCGGGAACTTCCTTCACCGGAAAACAGACCGTTTCAAACAATAAGGAATTAATACAGAAGAAAGACAACACTGCGGAGAACCATTAACAGGGTTTTTTAGGTCAAGCAATGACTTCTAGGCATTGTCTCGCCCACTGAGGGGAAGCTGAATACAGTTCTGGACCCTCGTTCATGGGGAGAATTGATGTGGGCGTTTGTGCAGTCACGCAGGCCTGATCTGGCCACCTCCAGGATGCTTGGGTGTTGAGGTTATGGGGGACACAGGCTCCGGGCACTCCTGCGATGATATGCCTGGAGTCGCCATATCATGGGGGTATGGGCTTTGTCCACATGGGTTGGATCAGGGCTGGTGTGATTCCCTTCTGATGCAGTGGAAAAGGCAGAGCCGAATTTGTTCCTACGGTGGCCATGAGGAAATCTTTTTGAGCTCCAAAAGGGGAGGGGTGGGTGACAGGACAATGGTGGGGCCCCCAGCCAGTGCACCTGTGGCCCAGAGGCTGGAAAAATTCTTCTACAGGGCACCAGCCCACAAAAGTGCATGCATCCCCTTGCTTACCTGTGTCCTCTAGCTTGTCGCGAGCGCTCCCAGTTGCCCCCTGATTGCTTGCACATGGCTCCCCATCTGAAATACCATTGCGGATATCAACCATATTACAGTTCCAATCAGTCCCAGAACAGCCATCTTAAGTGTGTGTGTGGCGGAATCCCTCCCTAAATTGAAAATACTGGAGTGGTAGCACTGTTTGCCCTGGGGAAACGTGGGGGGAATGGTGACACCAGAGCAAGCCCAAACCGGGCTGGGAAGTCCATTGGAAGACAACCCATTCCCATTTTAGACTTGGGGAGTCACATCACACTGTGGAGTGCAACAGCATATAAGTGGGGGGGACACACACACCAAGTTTTCCACTTGGAACTAGTTAAGCGAGAAGAAGAATGCAGAGTGGCCACCTCGCTCAGTCCGGCAAGTCAAAGAGTTGCGGTCCAAAATACAGGGTTGCGTGTCGCTACTGACCGCTCCCTTCTTCAGGCAGGTCCGCATCCTGTTCTTGGGAGGTCCATTCTCCTTCGTGCACCATACTGTCATGTCCTGTGAAACGGGAGAAGTGTGTTACTCCTGCGCTCTTTGTCATGTAGGAGGGGAAGGAAACAGAGACCCATCAATGCAGGTGCAACGTTGCTCCCCACACGCCCCCCAATCCGTGTCTACAATCCAGCCCAGCATTACTCGGAAATAACAGGGTGGTTCTTTGTTGGGGTTGGAGACAACGTGACCTATGGGTATAGGTGGTGCTGTTCTACTTGTAGGGCTATACCAGGACCACACGGAACAACGTATGTACCGATGCACGACAAGGACATCCCATGCACGGTGTTCAGCATTGGGGATACAAACCCGGTCCCTAACACTCACCAACGTCATGCCGCTCCACAGGAATGTGCTCCCTCTCTTCTGCCAATGCTCCCAATGGCTCTAAAGAACACACTTCCAGCGGGTCACGATCTGGAGACTTGGCGCACGAGGTGCCCCAAGTAATTTGCAAACTTCCAGATACGCACTTCGAATGAACAGTGGCATCCCCCTGGAGAATCCCGTGTAGCTGTGCGTAAGACGGGCAGGTCGCCGCATTGTTCCCTGACCTGGAGTTGTGGTTCAGCACCCTCCTGTAGTCCTGGCGCATGGACTTGGTCTTGGATCTGTACTCTATGGCACTAAGCTGGTGGCCTCATGCAGTCATCTCTCTTGAGATCTCCTCAAAGAAGTCCAAGTTCCTGTGGTTGCTCCACAGCTGTTCTTGAATTTTCTGCTGCCCCCAAATGTCTAGCAAGTCCTCTATCTCTGCACGGCTCCATGACACCCTTCTTCCCTTGGTAGTAGCTGCCATCGTGGATTGGCGTTGATGGGAGAAGATGGCGGAACGGAGCAATCCACCTGCTCTTCCTTGGACCAAAACAGGTGCAATGTTGGCTCACAGTGATGGGATCTACCGTAGAGAGTCGCACAGCAGTCAGTACCGGAAGAGCCTGATCAAGAAAAGAGGACAATCTCAGAAGAGGGAGTGGACTACATGGTTGTTTGATGTTAGAGCCTCTCTTGTCCTCTCAATGCACCCCCGCCTGAAATATTGCCCTTGCCCGAGCCACACCGGGAACCAGAGCGTGGGGGGGGGGGATCAGAGGGAAGCTGCATCTCTCAGCCATGTGTCTGAATGTGTTCCTTGGTGGTGCCCACCCCTCCGTGTTAGCAGCAGTAGGCTGTCGAGGTGGCTCACAGAACTTGCATTGAGCATTGAGCCTCCAGAGTGGATCACACAACACAGACACAGCATGGCTTTGCAGCGTTTGCAGAGAAAGGCAAAGCTGTGCAACCTACCATGATGCATACACCAGATAAAACACCACCCCCAGGTGCTGTGTGTCCCGATGTGGGCTGTGTCCTTTGAATCCTGAAAAGTAATTCCACGGAGAAGTGTCAGAATGCAAGTCCTGCCTGTTTACCTCCATTCTTTTGCCAACCATGGGCATGCCTTAATACGTGGGGTGACAGGAGACACCACCATGAAGAGATCATCATCGTTCTGGAACACTATTCAGAAGGGGGACCAGTCACTCAGGCAACATCCCAAGCGGACAATGAAAGCTGTTGCTGTTGTTTTGTCTGTGCTACCCAGCGAGGTCGCCCTTGGTGAATACCGTGGCTCTGGGGACAAGTGTCGCATGGACCCTAAGGGCAAACACACAACGCGCTGAGTGGGAAATTACTGTGCACAATATCTGGGGAAGTTATTACAGGACCCACGGGCACCTCGTGCAATACATCGGCCACTCTCATAGAAAGGGATGGAATCTACAGCGATGACTGCATTGAGGAAGTCTCCCCCAAAACATTTTCTGCGCACCGTCATGGCACGAGCCACTCCCAGCCTGGAAATGCCCAGGCGGTGGGGAAGAAGGCCGCACGAGAAAGAGAGTTTGCAGATAAAGGGGGGGGAGATGGTGCAGTGGGGGGCAAGCAGTTGTGTCATGGGGGGAGCAGCAGAAGGGGGAGCGGGAATACACAGCACCATTACACCGGACACTCAGAAAGAGGGAAGGTGGGTGAACGCACTTACCGTTCTATTGCAGAAGACAGGGAACGTATAGCAACACCCTCTAAGCTTCGATTCTTTGAAGATTCAAAGATAATCTCCAAAAGCAGGGGGAAAAAATAAGGGAAGGGGTACGGGAAGGCTAAAGGTGTGTGCTAAAATGCAGACTGATGAGGAAGCGATGCGATCACTAGCCGGAAGACGAAATGGCGCCATCAGGAGCTGTGATTGGACAGGAGGGAAATAGAAAAAACTGCCGTATATGGACAGGCGTGGGAGGGGACCACAACCATATATGGTAACGAATGCGGTAACAACAGAGCACATTGATGGGAAATACCGGGATATCAGGGTGTTGAAAGCGGTAAAGCAGAAACGGGAAATTCCGGTTCCGATACGAGGTGAGTACTGCGTAGTGTGAAAGACTGGGGTGGGGGAACCTCATTGGGACCGTAAAAAACCATAAATGTAGATAGGCCCACAGTTGAAAATGCATGTCAGAGAATCATGTCAAAGTAAGGCTTCTAAAATGAACCACTGACATTAGTTACCAGATATAGAAAACTGGGAACACAAATGGTAAGGGAAATATTGTACAATCATGGGGATTATAATTCAGAAGGATTTATTATCCATCCAACTCAGGAGAGCTAGCACATGGTGTGTGTGTGTGTGTGTGTGAACTCTTCCCTTGTTAAAACAAAACAAAACAAAACACATCAGCTACATTTGGATAAGAATATGAACCCAGTCCAGAAAGCTACAAGCTTAAACAAGTTGCACTCTGTATTCAGATTGATCAGGGCTCAATAATATGTGATATTTTGACCATTTTATTGTTATTGCTTAATCAATCTCTTCCTTTATTTTCTCTTTGGCATTCTATGTTGCATTAGAGGATTAAAGGGGGGAAAAAAATTAGTATTTTGTAGTGTCAAGTGTATCAGCTGTCATAGCCAGGACACTTGTTATGTGAGTTATTATTGTAAAGAGAGAGGAGAATTTTGTGAAAGGACAGCATGGTGGCAATTTTGGGAACAGCAGGCTGTGAGTAGCCCCCGGTGGGTTCCACAGGGTGTATGAAATTGCCCCCCGGACCACCAGAAGTTGCGCACCCCTGCACTAAAGCCTGAAAGCTGAGTATCCCTTGGAGGGAATGAGAGCCATTATGACTGAAAAGCAGTATTTCAATCCTGTAAATAATACATGAATGTAAAACATTTTTTTAAACTGGAAAACAGGTTTAGTCGCTGGGATAAGCACAGGGTTATGTGCATCAGAAATAAACATATATTGATCAATCTACTTTGGATGTATATTTATCTATTTTGTTATTTTAAAAACATTGCAGGGTAGGGTATTAAAAAAAACACCACCTAGACATTTAATTCAGGCAGGGCTGCCACCTGCTAGTAAAGATAACTGTACAGTTATGAATGCTGTTCCATTGTGCCTTTTCATAAGTCAAGAGGAGATTCCGGTTTCTAATAAAAATGGTACAGAAGAGAGACATAATGTGCAGACAGGGATCAGCTGCAGCACAATATAATGTAAGAATCAAAGACTGATCTACATTGCAACTAACTGTCCGCCAAACCTTAACGGTGCCAGGAAAGCCTCCTTGCAATTATATCTAACAGATGCCTGATTTGATCAGAAGGCTTGCAGGCTACAAAGCTGATCTGTCCCTTATACTACAATTAGTAATTTGACAAATTTGAGACAAGCAATAAACCAGCTTAAAACTGAACTTGTTTTCTAAAAAGCAAAACCAAACGAATCTAATCCAGTAAAGGGCATGAACCTACCCGTACATTTCTTTTTCCTCCCAGATGTGTTTTTCAGAATTTTTCACATATGTCATATTTCTGAAACATTGATTTGTTTCACTAGTTATCAGACCAGCTCCTGTCAATGGGGTGGGAGAGCAGGACAGGAGTGGTGGAAGTAACCAGCACACAAGAAATGGCAACAGCAGGCTTTCTTAGCTGAGGACCAAACTACACATTACACCTGAGCGAAGCATTTCCAGCAGAGAAGGGGAAAGGCAGCACTTAACCTTCTCCTGCCAATATACAGCTCTGCGTAGTATCTATTCAACGGGGGTGCAGAACTTCTTTCAGTCCAAGGGATTAATTCCATTTCAGAGAAGCTCTCGGGCTGTATTCCAGTGGAGCCTGGTGGCTCCACTGAAATCAGAGCCACCAGCCTTCACAGCGACAGTCAGGGCCAGAAATATTGGAACAAGGATAACTTTTAGCAGTTGGCCTTTGCATACCACCACATTGAAGTTGAAAGGAAACACACCCAGATGGGAGCGAAGTTAGGACTGTCAGCTGTAATTCAAGGGGTTTGACAAAAGTGGGGCACGAACCATTCAGGAAGGACAGCCAGTGGCATACACCCCCCCCCCATCATTGGTGGCTCATAAGTAATGGAATAAACCAACATCATTTCAAACTTAAGGGTCACCTTTAATATCTGGATGAAAATCCTTTGCAGTCAATGACTGCCTGAAGTTTGGAACCCATGGGCATTCTGAAATTCTGAAAACCAAATGCTGAGTTTCCTTCTTCGAGATGCTTTGCCAGGACTTTACTGCAGCTGCCTTTGGCTGCTGCTTGTTCGTGGGTCTTTCTGCCTTCAGTCTTGTCTTTAGGAAGTGAAAAGCATGCTCTATTGCTTGAGATCAGGTGACTGACTTGGCCATTGAAGAACATCCCACTTCTTTGCCTGGAGAAACTCTTGGGTAGCTTTTGCTGTATGTTTTGGGTCATTATCCATCTGCAATATGAAGTGGCATCCTATCAGTTTGGCATCACTCGGCTGAATCTGAGCAGAAAGTATAGCCCTATACACTTCAGAATTCATCCTGCTGCTTTTATCAGCAGTCAGGTCATCAATAAGCACCAGTGACCCGGTTCCATTGGCAGTCATACATGCCCATAACACTGCCTCCACCATGTTTGACAGATGATGTGGTATGCTTGGGAACATGAGCTGTTCCTTTCCTTCTCCATACTTTTCTCTTCCCATCATTCTGGTACAAGTTCATTTGGTTTCATCAGTCCAAAGAATCTTCTTCCAGAACTGGGCAGGCTTTTTTAGGTGTTTGCTGGCAAAGGCTCATCTGGCCTTTCGGTTCTTGAGCGTTACCAGTGGTTTGCACCTTGTTGTGAAACCTCTGTATTTACATTCATAAAGTCGTCTCTTGACTGTAGATGTTGACAATGACATGCCTACCTCCTCAAGAGCGTTCTTAACCTAGCTAGATGTTGTGAAAAGGTTCCTCTTCCCCATGAGCAGAATTCTGCGGTCATCCACTTTAGTTGTCCTCCGTGGTCTTCCAGGCCTTTTGCTGCTGCTGAGCTTGCCAGTTAATTCCTTCTTTTTCAGGATGTTCCAAACTGTTGTATTGGCCTCTCCCACTGTTTTTGCTATCTCTCTGATGGGTTTATTTTGTTTCCACAGCCTAATGATGGCCTCCTTCACTGGCATGGACACCTCTTTGGACCTCATGTTGGGAGTTCCAGTGAACAGCTACCAAATGCAAATGTCACACTCAGAACCACCTCCAGGCCTTTTCTGTGCTTGATTGGTCATGGGGTACCCAGGAAACAGGCCACACCTGGCCATGCAGCTGCTTGTCACCCATTAGTTCCATTACTTATGAGCCACCAATGATGGGTGTGTGTGTATGCCACTGGCTGTCCTTCCTGAATGGTTAGTGCCCCATTTTTGTCAAACCCCTTGACTTACAGCTGACAGTCCTGACTTCGCTCCCATCTGGGTGTGTTTCCTTTCAACTTCAATGTGGTGGTGTACAGAGGCCGACTGCCAAAACAGTTATCCTTGTTCCGATATTTCTGGCCCTGACTGTACATTGCAGTGATGGGTGGGGACAAAAGGGGAAAGGGGGGGACTAAAAATAGCAGCATATTGTAGCCTAAAGCTTTTACTGCTAGTAACTAAGCTTTAAGAGAGGCATTTCAACCTTTTAGAATGAGAGAAAAAATGGGTAAAAAGCCGGGAAGCCACCAATCAGTGGTTGGGGAAAAGGGGGTGGGGCTAGGGGAAGGAGGCATGGCCATCTGGGGAACCCTGGAGGGCTGGATTGGGACCCCAGGCAGGGCAGATTTGGTCCCTATGCCTGAGCTTCTGCAACCCTGCTATTCAACATCAGAATCAAGTCATGTAATTCAGATCCCATCCTGATGATGCATGCTGTCTGTTAACAACTAGACCAAGTGTAGACAACGATTTTGGACCTGTGGGCATATTTGGTAATTTGAGGAACTGTCCTGGGCACCACCACAAAACAGGTGTGCTGCAGATGAAAGATTCGGTCTGCAACCACCTGTCATCTTAATTTCCTAAGGATGTCTCTGAGCTCCACGTACACCCCAGGGACATGCATGGAGAAAGAAGATGGGAGCAGCTAGAGGCCCTCACTTTGCTTTGAAGTGATCCCAGCTGCCAGTAAGAAATTTTGTCATCTAAGTAAATAAATACTAGAAGAGGTAGGCCACCTCGGTGGGCACCAAGAAAGGTGTCCAAGGGCGCATTGGTCCACATGGTTGCCATGTTGCCTACCTCTGAACTAGACCAAAGAATGTCATTAAGTTGATTAGGAGCCCAGCCCTCATACCTGCTCAGCATGGGAAGGTCAAGAGTGGAGAAGGTGAGGCCGCAGTTCCTCAATGGAAGCAGTTCCAGAATGCCTGAATAGGAATCTAGCACCTTAAGATGGCAAAGTTTGGGCACCAGTGACTGCTGGGAGAAAACTGCAGGTGCAGTGGCAATATGGGGAGGAAGAGATCAATTCAGAGAGCTTGCTAGAGTGACTCAGTAGGGTCATTGTGCTCAAAAGCTAGTAACTGAGGAACAGTCATCTATAACTTAACGAAGATAAAACTGAAATTTAAACTAGGGTTGCCCTCTCTCAGAATGAAGTGTTCTTTATTATTTATTTCCACAGCAAACAAAAGGTTGAGAATCTACAAGCAGCTATTGAGGTACTATAGGAGTGCAATAAAATATTTATTATGTTATTAATTTTCTTAAGGGCTCAGGATGGCACATGATATTTTCTTCCATTTGATCATCACAACAACCTTGTCAGGTCAGTCAGGCTGATAGTGACTGGCTGGAGACCATCCATCTTAAGTGTTACCTACAGATCCTAAAAATGCAGTGTAAAACCTTGGGGATGAGAGACTTTTTCTTCAGCATCTTGGTATACTTACAAAATGCATTTCATGCAGCGCTCATGCCATTTAGGGTGCAATCCTATGGTTGCTAGTCAGCAGCTAGACAGCCATAGGATAGGTCGGTTTCCAGGAACCGAACTCCATCCCCTCCTGCACCACCTCATAGACAGCATGGAGCAGCTCCACGCTCAGAAGAGGAGTGTGGAGCAGCAAAAATGGGGTGTTCCTGGGGGCATGCCAGGGCGGGGAAGTTGGAAATGCCAGTACAACACATCCTATGTGTCATTTAGCTGCTGCTTCCCGCACTCCGAGGTCCCACGTCTAGACAGCCAAAATTGGCTGTATAGCTGTGAAAGCTGGGCAAGGGAAGCGAGGAGGAGATCCGTTCCTCACCACTCCTCCCGCCCTGCACTGGATAGGCAGTCACCCCTAGTCTCGGAGGTGACAGTTGACCCAGATAAGATTGCTCTCTCTGAAACTTAAATCGAGCCTTTTTTCTTTCTTTTTTTCAAAGCATGAAACTGCATATTTTGTTACAGCTGTATTTCTGTTCTAGTTTGAGAAACCAAACATATAGTGCTAATTAATTAGCTGATCTAACCAGCTTATGGTACTATAAAATTAAATAAATTACACATAGCATAAATCTGGCAGGTGTGTCTCTACCTTTCCTAGCCAGAAGTTACACAGTTACCCAAATAATTGTTCCCATTTCCACAGCATTTAATAACTTGTCTTTCAGTTATATTGTTAACAACACTAGTGCTATTGAAGTAACTTGTTTTAGAGAAGCAATTCTTGACCCAAAGTACTTTCTGTGTGTGTCCAATGCAGATGGTTAGTGGAAGAGTAAATAGTTCCTGGACATAAATAATGGTCCAATATAAATCCTTTGTTGTTGTTGTTGTTCAGTCGTTAAGTCATGTCCGACTCTTCGTGACCCCATGGACCATAGCACACCAGGCCTTCCTGTCCTCTGCTCTCTCCCGGAGTGTGCTCAAATTCATATTCATTGCATCGGTGATGCTATCTAGCCATCTCATCCTCTGCCATCCCCTTCTCCTTTTGCCTTCAATCTTTCCCAGCATCAGGGTTTTTTCCAGAGAGTTTCTCTTCGCATTAGGTGGCCAAAAGTTTTGAGCTTCAGCTTCAGTATCTGTCCTTCCAATGAGCAGTCAAGGTTGATTTCCTTTAGGATTGACTGATTTGCCCTCCTTGCAGTCCAGGGGACTCATAAGAGACTTCTCCAGCATCACAGTTCGAAGGCATCAATTCTTCGGCGCTCGGCCTTCCTTATAGTCCAGCTCTCACAGCCATATGTTGCTACTGGGAAAACCATAGCTTTGATTATACAAATCTTTGTCGGCAAGGTGATGTCTCTGCTTCTTACTATGCTGTCTAGGTTGGCCATAGCTTTCCTCCCAAGGAGCAAGCGTCTTTTAATTTCATGGCTACAGTCACCGTCTGCAGTGATCTTGGAGCCCAAGAAAGTAAAATCTGTCACTGCTTCCATTTCTTCCCCTTCTATATGCCAGGAAGTGATGGGGCCAGATGCCATGATCTTAGTTTTTTTTAATGGCTGACTTTCAAACCAGCTTTTGCACTCTCCACTTTCACCCTTAACAAGAGGCTCTTTAGATCCTCTGTGCTTTCTGCCATTAGGGTGGTATCGTCTGCGTATCTGAGGTTGTTGATAATTCTCCCGGCAATCTTAATTCCGACCTGTGATTCATCCAGCCCGGTGTTTCTCATGATGTACTCTGCATATAAATTAAATAAGCAGGGCGACAATATACAGCCTTGTCATACTCCTTTCCCAATTTTGAACCACTCGGTTGTTCCATGTCCAGTTCTTACTGTTGCTTCTTGTCCCTCATACAGGTTTCTCAGGAGACAGGTGGTCTGGTACTC
This sequence comes from Heloderma suspectum, assembly GCF_057233095.1. Taxonomy (NCBI): domain Eukaryota; kingdom Metazoa; phylum Chordata; class Lepidosauria; order Squamata; family Helodermatidae; genus Heloderma; species Heloderma suspectum. The sequence goes on from NC_139458.1 coordinate 396,184,869, forward strand.
CCATCTCTTTAAGAATTTTCCACAGTTTGTTGTGATCCACACAATCAAAGGCTTTAGCGTAGTCAATGAAGCAGAAATAGACGTTTTTCTGGAATTCTCTTGCTTTCTCCATGATCCAGCAAATGTTGGCAATTTGATCTCTAGTTCCTCTGCCTCTTTGAAACCCAGCTTGTACTTCCGGTAGTTCTCGGTTCACATACTGCTGAAGCCTAGCTTGTAGGATTTTGAGCATAATCTTGCTGGCATGTGAAATGAGTGCAATTGTACGGTAGTTTGAACACTCTTTGGCATTGCCCTTCTTCGGAATTGGAATGTAAACTGACCTTTTCCAGTCTTGTGGCCACTGTTGAGTGTTCCAAATTTGTTGGCATACTGAGTGCAACACTTTAACAGCATCATCTTTTAGGATTTTAAATAGCTCAGCCGGAATACTGTCATCTCTGCTAGCTTTGTTGTTAGTAATGCTTCCTAAGGCCCACTTGACTTCACTCTCGAGGATGTCCGGCTCAAGTTCAGTGACCGCACTATCATGGCTATCAGGGACATTCAGATTTTTCCTGTATAGTTCTTCTGTGTATTCTTTCCACCTCTTCTTAATCTCATCTGCTTCTGTTAGGTCCCTGCCTTCTTTGTCCTTTATCATGCCCGTCTTTGCACAAAACATTCCCTTGAGATCTCCGATTTTCTTGAAAAGATCTCTAGTCTTTCGCATTCTATTGTTTTCCTCGATTTCTTTGCATTGTTCATTTAAGGAGGCCTTCTTGTCTCTCCTTGCTATTCTCTGGAACTCTGCATTCAGTTGGATATATCTTCCCCTTTCTCCCTTGCTTTTCGCTTCCCTTCTTTCCTCAGCTACTTGTAAAGCCTCATCAGACAGCCATTTTGCTTTCTTGCATTTCTTTTTCTTTGGGATGGATTGAGTTGCTGCCTCCTGAACAATGTTACAGACCTCCGTCCATAGTTCCTCAGGCACTCTGTCTTTCAGGTCTAATCCCTTAAATCTATTCCTCACCTCCACTGTGTATTCAGAAGGGATATGATTTAGGTTATACCTGAACGGTTTAGTGGTTTTCCCTATGTTCTTCAATTTAAGCCGAAATTTTGCAAGAAGCAGCTCACGATCTGAGCCACAGTCAGCTCCAGGTCTTGTTTTGACTGACTGTATGGAGCTTCTCCATCTTTGGCTGCAAAGGACATAATCAATCTGATTTCGATATTGACCATCTGGTGATGTCCATGTGCAAAGTCGCTTCTTGTTCTGTTGGAAAAGAGTGTTTGCTTTGATCAGTGTGTTCTCTTGGCAAAACTCTATTAGCCTTTGTCCTGCTTCATTTTGTACACCAAGGCCATGTTTGCCTGTTATCCCGGTGATTTCTTGACTTCCTACTTTAGCATTCCAATCCCCTATGATGAAGAGGACATCTTTTTTTGGTGTTAGTTCTAGAAGGTGTTGTAGGTCTTCATAGAACCATTCAACCTCAGCTTCTTCGGCATCAGTGGTTGGGGCATAGACTTGAATTACTGTGATGTTGAATGGTTTGCCTTGGATTCGTACTGAGATCATTCTATCATTGTTGAGATTGTACCCCAGTACTGCTTTTCCCACCCTTTTGTTGACTATGAGTGCTACTCCATTTCTTCTAAGGGATTCTTGCCCACAGTAGTAGATATGATGGTCACCTGAACTAAATTCGCCCATGCTTGTCCATTTTAGTTCGCTGATTCCCAAGATGTTGATGTTCAATCTTGCCATCTCATGTTTGACCACCTCCAGCTTACCTTGATTCATTGATCTTACATTCCAGGTTCCTAAACAATATTGTTCTTTACAGCATCAGACTTTCTTTTTACCACCAGACACATCCACAGCTGAGTGGTCTTTCGGCTTTGGCCCAGCCGCTTCACTCTTTCTGGCGCTACTTGGAAATACCCTCTGCTCTTCCCCAGTAGTATATTGGACACCGTCTGGCGTCATATCTTTTATCCTTGTGATACGTTCCATGGGGTTTTCTTGGCAAGAATACTGGAGTGGGTTACCATTTCCTTCTCCAGTGGACCACATTTTGTCAGAACTCTCCACCATGACCTGTCTGTCTTGGGTGGCCCTGCATGGCATAGCTTATGGCTTCACTGAGTTACGCAAGCCCCTTCGCCACAACAAGGCAGTGATCCATGAAGGGGAATATAAATCCTTAGCATTTCCAATTCCAGGCACAGAAGGCCTTAGAATCCAAGGAATGTTGTTGTCCAGTCGTTAAGTTGTGTCCAACTCTCTGTGACCCCATGGACCATAACACGCCAGGCTTTCCTGCCCTCTGCTCTCTCCCAGAGTGTGCTCAAGTTCATATTCATTGCATCGGTGATGCTATCTAGCCATCTCATCCTCTGCTGTCCCCTTCTCCTTTTGCCTTCAATCTTTCCCAGCATCAGGATCTTTTCCAGGGAGTTTTCTCTTCGCATTAGCAGTAGCCAAAATATTTGAGCTTCAGCTTCAGTATCTGTCCTTCCAATGAGCAGTCAAGGTTGATTTCCTTTAGGATTGACTGATTTGCCCTCCTTGCAGTCCAGGGGACTTGTAAGAGTCTTCTCCAGCACCACAGTTCGAAAGCATCAATTCTTCAGTGCTCAGCCTTCCGTTTAGTCCAGCTCTCACAGCCATACATTACTACTGGGAAAACTGATGACTTCAAAGGCTCGGTTGGGTGACTGGTGATGAAGCTGAGAAGGCCAGATATAACCACCATCCAGAAAATACTATATAACTGTAAGCCTGATCAGGGCCAGCTCTTTGTAAGCTGGACCTGGAGCCAAGCCAACTGTGACCCAGTTCACACCTGCAGGTCCTATTTCCTCTAGCTGTCTTAAATGACCAATTACACATCATGAAGAACAGAAGTGACTAAGCTGGGCTTTTGAGTATCTTGTAATCTGAAAGCATTTTCTGACAGTATATTCAACACATTCTCAGGAATAAAGATGATACCACCCAGAAATTGTTCACAAGCACAAAAGTAGGCCAAGTTAATTATGTATGAGAAGTATTCCAACCTATTTTACTGTGCAGTAAATTTGCCTGCATTCATGTTTGAGGGCTAAGTTCCCTGGTCCTTCTGCCAGGCTTCTTAGCACAAAATGCCCCATAATGTATACTGAGCTCATTCTCAAAGATGGTTAAATTTCCCTTTCTGACATCCAGCTTTACTCTCATTAAAGGCCACAAACTCTGTAGCTGTCATCTCCTCCTTTCCTTGCTGTTCCACCTCCTGATCATATCCCTGCTGTTTCTTTCAGATCTGGGACATCTGAGTCTTGCTCTAATGAATACAGGCACCGAAAAGTTGCACTTCAAATACAGCAAATGAAAATTTTTGTTTTCTTAACAAGATAGTAGCGGCACAGTAGATGGATGTATCAGCCCTGCTTTGAATGATGACATAAAAGCACAGAAGGCCACAAACTTTTAAGAACTTTTTATCATGGGAATTCTGAGACTCACGTGCTGAAAGCCCATAGTTGGGATAAATTTTTAATCCTTGGAGAGGGATTGTTTCTTCTTACCACCATGGGGTAGGCATAAATTAGATTGTCTGCCTTGAGTACCAAAATGTCTTGGTACCATTTCTGTGCATCTATTTTGCTAGCCCATAGCCTTAGTTTTTCGGACAGTAATTCCTAAATATTTTGGTAATTGACATTGTTTTAATAGTGTATTTTAAATGTGATTTTTAATATATATCTGTGAACCCCTATGGGATTTTATTATATTAAGCAGTATATTAGTATCACAAATAAATACATACATACATACATAGTCTGGCAATGAGGAACAGCACAATTCTATACATTTATAGAAGGTTTGGGCCTGGTATTCCTGTAATCTCACGTAGTGCCACCAAGATTGTCAATAGATTTATTTATTGATTTGATTTGTACCCCGCCTTTCTAGCAAAAATGGCACCAGAGGCGGATAATAAATGTATTTTATTTCCCTTTAAAAAAATCCACTGCCACCATTTAAATTAATTAAAACAAACACAAACATACACCATGCTGGTTGGGGATGATGGAAGTTGCAGTCCAGCACATCTGGACAGCATCGGGTTGGGGAAGGTTGGAGCAGAGTATCATGGAGGGCATAGTTGACTGACTGAAACAGTAAGCACTCTACACTGCAACATTTTGTTGCAGGTTCTTGTTGTTGTTGTTACTCCACTTTTCTGACAGATATTTCTCAAAGTGGTTCACATGGATACAATATGAGACGTAGCACTGGTTCTAAGCTTACAAATATACAAAACAAGAAATGAGATTGACTGAGATGTCTGTATACCACAGATGGGCCAGATCAGAGCAATCAGGAGCAGAAAGAGAAGGAGAGGGAACTATAGTTATCTTCGTTATTGACATGAAAGGCGTCCACGTGTAGAAAGGGGCCACACTGCTGGTCCTGCTTCAAGGTCACATGGCTTCCACTGGCCCTGCATTGGTTTCCACAGGAGCTTAAACCCTGCATTAGAGGTGCTTTCTGGGGGTAAAGGTGGGGCTGGGGGAAGTTGCAACTCCTTGGGGTTTGAGCTGGTGTTGTGGCACCACTGCCCCTTTCTATGCATGGACCCCTTTCCTGTGAGTAATATGTGAAGGGGGCAAAAAAAATTATTTATGACAGCTGTTGCTGAGGCAAAAGACTGGGCTTGACACAGAAGCATCAAAACATTTTTTTTCCATTTCATTTGATTTATCACATTTCTACCTGTACACTCTGATTGTCACCTGAGGCCCTTCTCCAAGTGCTTTCTTCAAGGAAGGTTCGGAGGATGGCAACAACGGAGAGGGCCTTCTTGGTGGTGGCCCTCTGATTAACACTCTTCCCAGTGAGGCCCGCCTGGTACCAACATTGTCATCTTTTCTGCATCCCATTAAGACCCTCCTTTACTCCCAGGCCTTTGACAGCATATGATAGGGGTCTTAATAGGTCCTAGGATTTCTTATTGTTGATTGTTAAAATTGTGTATATTTGTTGTATGTAAATGGTTTTTTAATGTTATTATACTGTATATTACTATACTGTATTTTTAAGATTTTAATCTTTGTAAACCGCCCAGAGAGCTTTGGCTGTTGGATGGTATAGAAATGTAAGAAATGAAAAAAAAAATTCTCACTAAATCCCTGAGTCTCATAAATATTTAAAGAAAGACTAAACAGTTTGCTTTTCACATACGTAATGCAGTGACAGCCCAAGACATTTTGTTGCCTGAAGCAGAGCCCAAAGTGTACCCCCCCCCGCGCTAGGGTCTGCATTTTCAGAAGTCCTGCTGCACCATTCAGACGCCAATTCTTGCCTTCGTCTGCTCCAGTTAATGTTGCTGTGTGGCGCAGGTTTACCTTGCAGCATCCTACACCTCATCATTCCATTCTACACATATTGGTATCATCAACCAACCGTTTCAAGAATCTCTAGAACTCTGTATTTGTCCATTTCAAATCTCCATAATATATTTTTTTTGCCTCACTACTGTAACTAAAGCATGTCATCACATAACCACAACAGTGTCAGTCACTAAGAACTAGTATTTCCTAGCCACATTATCCAATGTTTTGTTTAATGAGTGCATTAGATCTTAGTTAGGATTCAAAGCTCAGAATTTTGAGGGAGGAAAAACTTCCTATCCCAATTTGGGCCATTTGAAATAAATTGCATTTGATGCTTGAACTTTCAGTTCTTCAGTTCAATCTAGCTTTGCATGACTGTGCACCTCTAGGTGATCCCATAGATTCCAGTGTATTAGATATAACTCAGAAATATAAGAAGATGGGACTTATAGATGCTGCTGTTATTTATTTTGCCTTTCTTGAAATGAAAGATCTATATTCCAAAAATGTTTTTTTGTTTTTGATTTTTAAGAATACTTTTAAAATTGGCTACGTTTCAATTAGCTGTAGTGAATTTCTCATTTTAGAAAACTGTCCTGTTGGGCTCTTGGTTGCTTAGCAACAGCAGGTCTCTGTACAGCCAAGCAAGCATGTGAATCTGGCCTTGAAAGGTGAGAGGGGGAAAAGACAGATCAATTCCCCCCAGGCCTTAAAATTGCATAAGCCCTCAGTGAAAAACATGAATGTTTTAAAAGGACAGGATTGCCTTTCTGTAGCATATCTTGGACCACTTTATTGTTTATGACAAAATAGTTCAGTGAATATGTTTCTAATTGTTCAAATGGTAATGGGTTAAAACTAGGCAATTACCATATAGTAGGGTATAATAGCTGGCCAAAAGGCCACGGGGCAAAATGTACATGGCAGAGACATTTGGAGAAGGACACCATGAAAAGGTCTTTATATGCTAATACTAGAATCCTCTGAGCCAAAATGAGGGAACTGGAGTGCCTGGTTTTAAAGGAGAGCATAATGGAAATGTTGTGGAATAGAGAATCAGTGGGATACAGTTACCTCTGGATACAAATTCTATAGGAAGGGCAGGGAAGGGCATTCTGGGGGTGGTGTCACGCTGTACACCAGAGAGAGTATAACAGCAACAAACTAGAAACTTCAAAAGGGGAAGACTCCACAGAATCCCTGTGGCTGACAGTAACATGCCCCCAAAGTAATTTAGTATGAGGGACATGTTATCATCCCCCTACCCCAAATGCTGAGGATAATCTTGAGATGGAGAATGAAATCAGGGAGGCATCTAAAAGAGAAAGTGCTGTAGTTATGGGTGACTTCCATTTCCCATACATTGACTGGGTAAATGTGTGTTCTGGTCACAACAAAGAAGTAAAATGTCTATATACCCTAAAATGACTAGGCCTTAGAGCAGTTGGTCATGAAACTTGACCAGTGGGGAGGTGATCCTGGAGTTAATCCTAAGTGGTACCCAAGCCCCAAGATACCAAGGACCTTTTATTGTTGAACCAAATTAAAAGAGTGACCACAAGCCAATCAAATTCAACATATATGTAAGTGGACAATTGCCAAGGAAGTCCAACACAGTCACAATTGACTTCAAAAGAGTATGTGTTTGTATGTACGTGTACATGTATACATACATGCGTACATGCATACATGGGACTGATATAAAGAAAGTTGAAAAGGGAAGTCAAGAGGGTCAAATCTCTCCAGATAGCTTAGGGGTTATTCAAAACCATAACAATAGCTCAGTTAGAATGTATACTCCAAATCAGGATGGGTGCCACCAAGGTCAAGAGGATGCCAGCATGGTGAGCGAGCAGAGTTAAGGAAGCTATTAGAGACAAGAAAGTTTCCTTCAAAAATGAACAAAAGGAACACAAACTTCCACCAAAAACCAAACCAAACATGCAAGCAGATAATAAGGGATGCCAAAAAAAGAGCATTTTGCTAAAAACATTAAGACCAACAACAACAAATTATTTATATTCATCAGAAGCAGGAAACTGGCTACGGAGGTGGTTAGACGATTGGAGAACAAGGGAGTTAAGAGATTACAGAAAAATTAAATGAATTCTTTGCATCTGTCTTCACTGCGGAAAATGTAGGACAGATATTCATGCCCAAACTGACTTTGAGATTTGCAGGTCCTTTACATCACACTGTCAACCTCCAGGTTGCCTCGCACACATTTTCTCCTTTATTGTGCTTTCAAAAAGACTGGAGATAAACTAGGAATAAAAAGTGAATGGCACTGTATTGGCAGTGTGTAATGCTGGCTTAGTGCCATGAATTTGCCAAGGAAGGACTTTCCTTCATTCAAACCATGTGTCTCTAGATTGACTGACTGGAAGGAGAAGAGAATAAAATGCCTCCCTGCAACGAAGGGAGACAGATCTGATCCCTCCCACACCAAGCTCAGAATCAGTCTTCTGTTGATTCAGAGCACCCCATTAAGTTAAGTGGAGCTTACTCCCAAGTACATGTACCACGGCTTGCAGACTTACACATGATCTTATGTCTCCTCAGAAGTAAGTCCCATTGACTTCAATGGGGCTTAGTCCCAAGTAAGTATGCCTAGGGCTACGAGGAAATAGTACAGCACAAGGGCATCTCTACACCAGCCTAAAATCCTGCATTTGAAAGGGGGCTTTCTGCTTCTGTTTTAAATGCAGGATCACAACAACTCCCTTTTTCACCCGCTTCCTTTCCCCCTCCTTCTCCCTGTATCTGAGTCTCCCATTATCTTTCATTGATCTCGCTCCTCTTCTAGCCCCGCTTTTGCTTTTCACGGAGGGAACTCAAGCAGAACACAATTACCTGGGGAGGTGGTGGGCTCTTCCACACTGGAGGCCTTCAAGACGAGGCTGGGCAGCCATTTGTCAGGGATGCTCTGATTTGGATTCCTGCATTGAGCAGGGGGTTGGACTCGATGGCCTTGTAGGCCCCTTCCAACCCTACTATTCTATGATTCTATGATTCTACAAAAGGGTAATCTTACAGCTCATTATCTGCGATCTGTATTTAAAAATGGAACAGAGAGCATTCAGGCTTTCTTCACACAGAGCTTTTATCCTGCGATTGAGATTGCTCCTTCACAGACCTTTGCGGGCTCTTTACATGACACCATTAACCTCCAAGGTGTCTCCTGCACTAAATGCCCTTTGTTCCATTTTTAAATAGATCGCAGATAATGAGCTATCAAATTACCCCGTTGTGTTCCGCTTCAGTTTCCTCCGTGAAAAGAGAAAAAACGGCAAGAAAAGGAGCGAGATCAATGAAAGATAATGGAAGACTCAGATACCGGGAGAAGCAGGGGAAAGGGGAAAGGGGGAGGCGGGAAAGGAAGTGGGTGAAAAAGGGAGTCATTGTGATCCTGCATTTAAAACGGAAGCAGAAAGCCCCATTTTAAATGCAGCCTAAGATTTTAGGCTGGTGTAGAGATGCCCTTAGTGCAGGAGATACCTTGGAGGTTCTCGGGTGTCATGTAAAGTGCCTGCAAACTTCCGTGAAGGAGCAATCTCAATCGCAGGATAAACGCTCCATGTGAAGAAAGCCCAAATTAAGCGATGAAAGCAAGACTCCCCCCACCCTGCACGCTAGGCAGGGAGGGAGGCCCTTCCTCTATGCAAACCACTGTCTGTGTAAAGAAGCCCATCCTAGGCTGGATCTACACTTACCGCCTTTTTTCACTTCCAATGAGGTTTCACCGCCCGCCTTTCACACTCCGCAGTAGTTGCCTCGAATTGGAACCGGAATTTCCCACTTCCGTTCTCCTGCTTTCAATATCCTAATATCCCGGTATTTCCCCTTAATGTGCTCTGATTTTCCGCCTTCGCTACTGTATCCAGTCGTAGTCCCCTTCCCCGCCTGTCCATATACAGCAGTGTTTGTATTTCCCTCCTGTCCAATCACAGCTCTCGACGGCCCCATGTCTTCTTCTGGCTACTGATCGCATGGCTTCCTCAGCAGCCCCCATTTCCTCAGCAACAAGCAAAGGGCTGGATGTGCACACGCTTGTCTGATCTTGGAAGCTAAGCGGGGTTGGCCCTGGTCAGTAGTTGGATGGGTGACCGCCTGGGAATCAGGCTTCCTGCACTGAGCAGGGGGTTATTCTATCCCTTCAAATGAGATTAAGTTTTACCCCCTCCTATCCCCTACTCCGGATTTTTTTTTTAAATTAAGGCGGTATCCTCACAGAATCGGGGCTTCTCTGTGATGTTTTTTTTCTCTAATTCAGGCATGATCTTTGCAGATTCGAAGTTGTGAAGCTTCACAACTTCGTATCTTTGAAGATCATGCCTGAATTAGGAAAAAAAATAAATTGCGGAGAAGCCCCGATTCTGTGAGGATAACACCTTAATTAAAAAAAAAAAAAATCCGGAGCAGGGGATAGGAGGGGGTAAACTTAGTCTCATTTGAAGAGATAGAACAACCCCCTGTTCAATGCAGGAAGCCTGATTCCCAGGTGGTCGCCCATCCAACTACTGACTGGGGCTGACCCTGCTTAGCATCTGAGATCAGACAAGTGCGTGCAGGAAAACAGCAGGAAAACAGCACAGCGCTCGAGTGTGAACTGAGCTCGCACATTCGATGAAGCACTTCAACGGGGAAAATGGGAGAGTGTGAATAATCACGTTTTAATGCGAGAGCGTTTAACCCGACGGGACACCGAATTCATTGTGATGGCGGGCGCAATGTAGATCGGCACCTAATCCCACAAAGAAAGCAAAAGCTGAAAGCCCGGGAAAGAATGCAGGGTTTTTTGCTTAATGTAGAGACACACTTTTTCAGGAAGGGAGTCTGAAGTATAGTGGTTAAAAGAGGTGAAGTTATAGGATCTATTGACAAATTAAACATTAACAAATCATCATGTCCAGATGGTACCCAACCAAGAGTTCTTAAGAACTCAGTACTGAAATTGGTGATATTCTAACAACATTATATAACTTGTCCCCAAAATCGGCCTCTATACCAGTGAATTGGAAAGCATCCAATGTAATACCAATTGTATCAGAGGGGATCTAGAAAATTAGATGCTGCTTAGCTTAATATCTGTTCCAGGTAAATTGGCAGAAAATATTATTCAAGGGGAAAAGTATCAAGCATAAAGAACAACAAGTCTTGCCGAACAAGAATTAACATAATTTCTGCAAAGATTATCAATGGCTACAGGCCACAATGAACACCAGTTGCTGGGGATTCACACCAAGAGAAGGCTATTGCCCTCACATTTAGGGCACAATCCTATGAGCTGCACCCTCAATGCTCATGTAGGGCGAGAGGAGCGCTTCTCTGGCCCTGCATTTTCCTATACAGGTGATTTTGCCCATCTAGCAGGGGCTGTGCAGGGTGGGAGGGAAGGAAGCTGGGGCAACCAGAGGATTCTTCATAAACTAGCCACCATGGTCTCTTCCCCTCCCCACCCACAGAACCGCATCCTTTCCTTCTCAATGAGCTCACAGAGGTAGCCCGTGCGGTTCTCTCTGCACCAGCTTTGAGCGGGAGGGGGCAGAGAGCTCTGATTCCCAGCTCTGAGGTTGTAGTGCTGTCTATGACTTCAGCACTGGGATCTGAATAATCCTATGGCCCACCAGACTCTGTCTAGAGGCCACGGGATTGCTCACTTATTTATTCCACTACTATACCACAACTTTAAAACCATACATTTAAAACAGAATAAAACCAAAGTAGGAACCAAGATAAAAGCCATCAGCAGTGCAAATATCTAAAAACACACTAACATTATTTTTAAAACTGAAGGGCTAAAAAGCCTGGGAAGAATAAAAAGGTCTTCACATGGTGCCCAAAAGATCACAGTGTAGGCACCAGGTGAGCATCTCTGGGGAGGGCATTTCACAACACGGGTGCCACCATGGAAAAGGCACTCTCCTTAGTAGCCACTTGCAACTTATTTGGTGGGGGCACCCAGAAAGGGACTCAGAAGATTATGTTATGGTCCAGGTAGGTGGGCTTGTGGGTTTCCCACAGGCATCTGTTGCCCCATGTGTTTTGGTAACCATTATCAAAGAAAGAAGGATGGATAACTGTAGAAGACTATTGTTTCTGATGAAAGAGAAAATTGCTCTTCGAAACGCATTGAGCATTCTTATAAAATAAAATGCTTCTTCCTCTTGCACGGGAGACACATTGTCCTCTTTTTCTTCTTCTGGCCACTATTGGAAACAGGATGCTGGACTAGATAGGCCTTTGGCCTGATCCAGTAGGGCTCTTATCTTTTTATAAAGAGCTAATTCAGATGTAATGCTAAACTGTTATTTAGCTTTATATGAATGAACCTCAGGCTTGTGCAGTCCCCACCACCTGTTCTCATCTGACATGGTCACATGGAAGAGATCACAAGGTTTCACTTCCATTTTTGATTCACTGTGATTTATCATTGTGCCTAACGATGGGTAGGTAAACAAGCCAGGTTTTTAAACTAAAGTTAAGACTATCTACGATTTGTCCCTGTTCAGACAAAATGCTGAACTGCGGTTAGTTAAAAACAAAAGTTTCCAGTCTTCTCTTTGTGGCCAAGCTGGGGAGAGAGAATGCATCCTGAGCCTGAGCCATTCACATAACACTAAACCAGGGGTTTGGAACTTGTGGCCCTCCAGATGTTTTGGCCTAAAACTCCCATTAGCCTCACCCCCCAAAACATCTGGAGGACCACAAGTTGCCCACCCCTGCATTAAACCATACTAAGCATGGTATCTGAATGAGGCCAAAGTCATTCAAACTTGCTCATTTGGCAGCCCTAACATGCATTTCTAGTTGTAGGGATTGCTGGATTAACCAGATATAAGAACTCCTGGAAATTTGTATTATCAGGGTGTTAGGTAACATTTGCTGAGGTTCAGCTTTGTGTAGAAAAAAGTAATTCATTTTCTGAATTATTTATTGCCTTGTTTAATGCATTACTTAATATCAAGTGCTTTGTTAAATTCTGCATGCATAACAGAATCTAAGTGAGGCATTATAGAATTTAGCAGTACGCATTACAATCTTTTCTCTCTGAGATAAAGGCACAGACAAGTGTCACTAAGCAAAGATAAACAAGGCTGCCATTGGCTGCAATCCAGAGCCCTGTTACTTTATGCATACCCCTGACTGATCGTCAAAGACTTACTTTTGCTAAGGGAAATATCTTGTGTGAGGTTAACAGACTGAGTTGATTGAACGAAGGAAATGGCGTTCTGAGCCATTGATTTGTACGGAATGAGGGGTAAGGGGCTATAATCGGGAAAATGGGGGGGGCACTCCTTGACAATCTGAGGCTGCAATTTTGTACCCAGTTACTTGGGTGAACTCAGTTACTTGGGTGAACCACTGAACTCAATGGGACTTATTTGTGAGGAAACAGTCACAGAACTGCATTGTCTGGCTGCAACCCTCTGCATACTTTCTTAGGTACGTATAAGCCAGATTTAACACAATGGGACTTACTTCGTAGTAAACATGCATAGGATTGTGCTTTTAAAGGATTTGAAAAGACTGATGAGGCAGGACTTTTATTTGCTGTAGGCACCCATGAGGATTCTTCTTCATCAAGGTTTGTTTTTCTACATGCTTAATCATGCTATCTTAATGCTTTCCTTCCACCAATTTACCCAGAACAGACATTAGGTTAATTGATCTGTATTTTCCTGGTTCCCTTTTTATAAATCAGTGTTATGTTGGAAAGGAAGCTTTCTTGTGACAAATGTATGTTTTTTGTTAGAAGATCAAACATTTAGCATTTAAATATTTTTTAGAACTCTCAGGTAAACGCCATCCAGACCTGATGACTTGTTAATTTTTAGTTTGTCAATTACCTATGGTCCATGGGGTCCCGAAGAGTTGGACATGACTTAATGACAACAACAACACACTCCCTCACCCCACCAAAAAACAAGTAGCTGTTCTAGTCCATTAGAACAAAATCCAAACAGGGACAGTAAAACAATACAGTAAAACAAGACTAGCCAAGTTTTGAAGAATGTAGTTTGCATATTTGCAGCTAGATCTTAAGCAGATGACACAATAAATCTTTGTTTTTAAATTAAATCAACATTTTAAAGAAATTATCTAACCCTTCATGGGCAAACCTTTTGGAAAAATCTATCAGGGTGGAATCCTATGCATGTTTAGACAGAAAATTGTCCTAGAAGCCCCAGACAGCACCTTGGATAGCTCTTTTAGAGTTCTGACTGGGTCTGACTGAAACCCAGAGTGGATTTACCTCCCCACTGACATCAGAGCCACCAGCCTCCACTGAAAAGATGATTACAGTAAAGCAACATGTCAGTAGCAATTAAGGGCTTTAGGGTAGAAGCAGTCCTAAAATGCTGCTTGTCATACTGCAAGAGTACACTTTTCATGTGCTTAACATCTTAAGTTAATGGTGCCAAGGCTTATTTGCCTGGAAGTGATGCTGTCTGACCTAGCAGCTCTGGTATGCACACACATACACATCTTCCTGATGTGTATGTGTGTGCATGAGATGTTTCTAGTTCTCAGTGATGAGGGGCAGACATTAACCCTATTTGGGTACTCCCACAAACACAATTTACAATCACGTGACGGGGAGAATAGGGCTGTGGCCACTATCTGCCCCCCCCCCCCATCTTGTGGGAACATCTATACAGAGGACCCTGATCTACACACACAGGCTTCTCTCATGATGTGGAATCCTGTACAATCATAGATCCACATCACAGGGGAAGCCTAAGTGAACAGAGCAGGCTGCCCTTTACAGATGTACCCCCCTCAGCTTATGGATGGTGGGGGCGGGGCCTGAATCGTGTGAGGGAATCCCCGAATAGAGCTACTGTAGTTGCCTGAAGCTATTCTCTTATTTATCATATTACTCCACATATTCCAGTCTTCTTTAGGCTAAAATCTCATGGGGGTAAACCTCATTGAACTAAACCAGCTGACCTTCCATAGGTTCAGTCTGCATCTCAGAGCATATGTAGGAGGGAGTGAGGCTGCAATCCGAAACATACTTACAAAGGACAAGTTCCACTGGTCTCTGTGAGACTTACTTCTCATAAGCGGGAACAAGGGAAGATCGACTTCCCTAACCGGGTGGTGCCCTCCAAGGTTTTGGATTACAACTTCCGGAATTCCTGACTATTAGCCATGCTTGCTGGGGCTGATGGAGTTGAGGTCCAAAACATCTGGAGGGGCACCAGGTTGGGGAAGGCCAAGTTAGACCATGCATGAGGTTCATCTAGTTCAGTACTGTTTACACTTCCTCAACCAGATGCCATCTAGATATTTTGGACTTCAAGTCCCATCAGCCCCAGACAAAACATCTGGGGAACACCAGTTTGGGGAAGACTAGTCAACACGGATTGGGTGCAACTGTCCTGGGTTTCAAACAAGATCATTTCCTAGCTTTAGCTAGAGATGCCAAGGACTGAACCTGGCAGTCGTTTTTAGGTAAAGCATGTACTCTACCACTGAACTACCTACCGCCCTGCCCCGGTAGACGTAACTAGGATCAGACTGTCATACTGACACTCTCTTGGGCTTACTCCTGGATAAACAACTAAACACGCTTAAAGACAGTGGCGGCTGGTGGCTCCAATTTCGGTGGGCCTGTCAATCAATTCTGGGTTTCGGTCAGAACCAGCCAGAGCTTTAATGGGTCTGCCAAGGTGCTGAACCTAGTTTGGGGATAGGGTTCAGCACCTTGGATAGCTCCTTTAGCGTTCTGGCTGAAACCCAGAGTGGAGTCGGAGCCCCACCGAAATAGGAGCCACCAGCCTCCACTGCCTAAAGAGCGGGTCGCAAAGATCGCGCCAAACTCTTCCTCCCGCCCGCCCTCTGCTGGCGTCACAGGCGTAAGGGCCTGAATCATTGACGTGAGGGGAGATGTTCTCCCTCCCCGCTTCCGTCCTCTGAGAACCACGTGATCAGAAGCTGTCGCTCCGGCTTTGCTCTCCTCCCTTTCCTGGTCCTCCTCGCGCGTGCGCACGAGCGGCGGCTGAGGCGCCGACGGCTTCCGGGTGGGGTTGGCAGTCGAGCTGGCGAGTTAGCAAACGGAGCTCAGGCCGGGGGTTGTCGCCGCCGCCGCCGCGTCAGCGAAGGTAGGAGAGGAGAGCCCACTTGGCGCCATGGCTTGCGCGCTCGTGCCTTTCTGCAGCTTCCAGGACCTGGAGTCGGCGCGGGACTTCTTGTGTTCGCACCTCCGTCAGGGAGGCGCTGGTGGAACGGGGGGCACCAAGGAAAGCAGCGGTGAGTGGGTCCCTGGGGCGGGGCGGGGAAAGATTGAGGTGGTGGTGGTGGTGGTGGTGGTGGTGATAACAACTTCTTAATCTTATTTCCCCTAGCACTACCAGTGGGGCTGCAGCCTGGTCCCGCCTAAAGTCATCGCTCAACTTCTCCCTTTTAAGTATGGCTGTGTGTGCAAAATGAGTAGGGAGAAGTGGGGGGTCGCTACTGTTGCCCCCCCCGGACCTAGACCCCACCTCACCAGGCAGGCGGTGTCTGTGGCGCAGCCTTCCCCAACCTGGCTCCCTTCTCATGTTTTGGGCTACAACTCCTGACACTCTTGTCCATTGCTGTTGCTGACTGGGGCTGATGGGAGTTGAAGTCCAAGACATCTGTAAGGCACCAGGTTGGGGAAGACTGTTGTGGTGTGTGTATGACTGTGAAAAGGGAAATGGTGCAGGTGACATATAGGTTACTTATGGTACCTGTGACTGAAATAAATAGTCTGTATTTTACCTGTGCTCTTCTTTTTTCCATAGACTGTACCATACTTCCAGACCATATTTCAACACCATAGCCTTTGGTATGGGGACAACAGGGTGCTCTCTCAGTGGTATTATTGGCTCAGATTCAATAACCAGGGGACTGAATATGTGGTGGCTCATGGCTCTACTGTCATCTTTTTCTTCTTTTGGCATGACTGTGTGCTCAAAAAAAAGTTATGTCAGAGTGGGTTATCCACGTAACGTTTCTAGGGATAATTTGTAGATTCGTGATTGGCCCTATTCGTGCGGACGTCCTGAGTGCATAACCCAGCTCTGATCTGAAGTAACATGTTTTTATTGATGATTTGGAAGCTGTTCTGGGATACTTGACTGAAGAGTGGGTTAAAAATGCTACAAGTAAACAAATAAGTTGTCTACATGCATGTGTTTCAAAGATCATGTCAACTGGTCATTCTGTCAAGGCCCAATGTTGAATTGATGTGCTTATTATTTACGATAGTTGGTGGGGGTCATAAATATTGCTAATGTGACTAACATCGCAATCTAAAAAGCACACTTACTTGGGACTAAGACCCATTGAACTCAAGAGGACTTACTTGTATGTAAGCATGCTCAGGTTTGCACTGTTAGGCTTCAGTCCTAAACACAAGTGAGCCACCATTATCATAGTGGGATTTACTTCCAAGTAAAGATGCATAGGATTGTGCTGTTATATGGTCTAACTGCGATGTCTGAAAGCTGTCTTTCACCCAGGGCATCAAACCAAACCTGAACTCTAAAAGGATCTCTCCAAATTGGAGAATGGGCATCTGAATGGCAAATGTGGTTCAGTATAAGCAAGTGTAAAGTGATGCATGTTGGGGCAAAAAATCCCAGCTTCAAGTATAGCTTGATGGGATCTGAGGTATTGGTGACAAACCGGGAAAGAGATCTTGGGGCTGTGGTGGGCAGCTCAATGAAGATGTCAACCCAGCGTGCAGCTGCTGTAAAAAAAGGCAAACTCCATGTTAGGCATAATTAGAAAAGGAATTGAGAAAAATGCCAATATCATACTCCCCCTATACAAATCTATGGTGCGACCACACTTGGAATACTGTGTCCAGTTCTGGTCACCACACCTAAAAAAAGATATTGTAGAGCTGGAAAAAGTGCAGAAAAGAGCAACTAAAATGATCAAGGGCTGGAGCATCTCCCGTATGCAAGATGGTTACAACAGCTGGGATTGTTTAGCTTGGGAAAAAGAAGGGTAAGGGAAGACATGATAGAGGTGTACAAAATTATGCATGGTGTGGAGAATGTGGATAGGGAAACATTTTTCTCCCTCTCTCAAAATACTAGAACCTGGGCTCATCCTATGAAGCTAATTGGTGAGAAATGCAGGACAGATAAAAAGAAGTACTTCTTCACACAGCACATAGTTAAACTATGGAATTGGCTACCACAGGAAGTAGTGATGGCCACCAGTTTGGATGGCTTTAAAAGGGGGTTGGACAAATTCCTGGAGGAGAAGGCTATCAGTGGCTGCTAGTCTTGATGGCTATGTGCTACCTCCAGTACCAGAGGCAATGAGCCTATGTACACCAATTGCTGGGGAACATGGGTGGGAGGGTGCTGTTGTGTTCATGCTCTGTTTCTGGGTTCCTGGTTGACAACTGGTTGGCCACTGTGTGAACAGAATGCTGGACTAGATGGACCGTTGGTCTGATCCAGCATGGCTCTTCTTATGTTCTGAACTGAATTTTTATATATTCCTGAATTGGAAACAAAGGCGACCCTTTATCTGAAACTCACTATTGAACCTGGACAGAACTGTACAGAATGATTGGGTTACTACTTCAAAATAAATGTTTAATAGAAATACCTTTGTGGTGGTATACTCACTGGCCATAGCCAGAATGAATCATGAGCAGGAGTGTTTAACATTTTAGGTTTTTGTAGGCTTATGTACTCTGTGTTCTTAAAGAATCAGGGATGAAGTAGGTAGAACAGACACCTACTTGGAAGGGTGAAATTTGCTGGATTTGAATAGTATAAAAAAGTTACAAATTTACTACTTTGCATTCTAGTTATTTTTATTTCCTGCATGTAGATGCTTCATTGTACTTTATGGGTATATGGTTGATAATGATAACAAATTTGATCTGCTGTTACTGTCAAGACGTTTCTCCTAATATTCAACTGAATTCTACTGTCCTGTAACTTGTTCCACTCCACTTGTAAATTAACACTGGAAAGTGAACCACTTAAAGTTTTTTCAAGGGAATAACAGCCCAACTGTTATTGAATCAGACCTGAATGGAGCAACTTCAGACATGGTGGAACCTGAACAAGAATCATGTCCCCAAAGTAGTGTGTTGACCTTGATAAATGTGCAAGATTTGATAGGTGGTAGGGCATGGGAAGTTTGGAGGTGAGGTATTTGGGGAGAAAATCTTTTATAAAAAGGGAAAAGGCAAAAGATTCTGCTTTAAGCAACTTCTTAATCATGTCTGTTTATAAACTCTGAAATGAATAATTTCTATTTTATAGATGAGCAAATATGGAAGTGGTAGAGTTAATAATGGAAGCAAGTTGTTGATCTGTGTAGGTCAGATTTCTTGAAACTACCTTTAAAATGTTTTGATATACATGTGTCGTTCCCTAAAGAATATTAATGGAGCTTCTTCTCGAATTAATTCCCAGAATTATTTGTTAGTCTGTTGCCTCAAAAATAACAGAACGTCTTGTAGGGATGTCAGAGAATTCCGCCATGGATCTCAGTGAGGCCGAATGCCAGTGCATTCGGCCCCCCGAAATTCGTGGCGGAACGAAGCCCCCCCGCCCCACGAAAGGCGCGTGAAACAGGATACCTACCTGCTGCCATTCGCGCTGACTTGCGAATGGTGGCCGTGGCCGCCATTCACTTCATCACTATAGCCATGATAGGCTACATTTGTGTCCCTGCAGAAGCCGTGATAGGCTGTGTAAGTATTTACGTAGCCTATCACGGCAAAAAAAAGGGAACGCAAATGGCAGCGGCTACAACGGCCGCCATTTGCGTTCCCTTTTTTTTTGGCCGTGATAGCCTACGTAAATATTTATGTAGGCTGTTACGGCAAAAGAGGGGCGCAAATGGCGTAGTGGCTGCCATTTGTGTTCCCTTCCCCCCCCCCCCGCCATAATAGGCTACGTAAATATTTACGTAACCTATCACGGCAAATAAAAGGGGGGGAATGCAAATGGCGGCTGCCGTAGCCACCGCCATTTGCATTCGCTGTTGTTGTTTTTTGCTGTGATAGGCTACGTAAATATTTACGTAGCCTATCACAGCAAACTACAGGGACGCAAATGGCGGCGGCTACGGCAGCCGCCATTCCCGTCCCTGTAGGCTGCCCGGCGGCCAGATGTCTGGCTGCGGGTGGCCCCGGCTGGCGGCTCCGTGGAATCTCCGTGGAGTGGAGCCGGCCGGAGAGAATTTCGGGGGGAGGGACGGAGCACCTCCCCCTCACCGCGAATGTCACCCTTTGAAAAGGTAAGTGATTTTCGTACATCCCTAACGTCTTGTGGCACCTTAAAGACTGACAGATTTATTCTAGCATAAGCATCTGATGAAGGGCACTGTAGTCCATGAAAGTTTATGCCATAATAAATTGTGTGAGTCTTTAAGGTGAGACCTGACTCTTCCTTGTTTAAATTATTTCTCATTATTTTTTAAATACAGAACCTCCCCGAGTAAAACAAAAAACAAATAGTTTGAGCTACTTTTAAGTGTCCTGGTTCACATGACACCTCAGCCTATTGAGGGTTAATTTACCCAGAGGAGCTGCTGCCTGCCATTGTGAATATGCAACCTCCAACGGGGTTTGTGTGTGTTGGGGGTTGTTGTGTCATACGAGCCTGGCCAGCGGGGGTTTTTTGAAGGCTAAACAACCCTCACATAACCCATGGTCTGGTGTAGGGTTATGTGAGGGTTGTGTAGCCCTCAAATAACTCCCTCTGAGGCGTTCCTACGATATGACAGTCCCTGACAACCCCACTTGGGGGTTGCATATTCATAATAGCAGCTGGCACGAACCACAATCCCTCTACGGTAAATGAACTCTTGATAGGCTGTTGTATCATATGAACTGGCCCAATATGACAAAGAATAACATAAACAGCTGCGAGAGCATTATTTCTGAGCATGGTGTGGAGACTAATGGGGAAAAGAGGCAGTGCAGTAACATAGGCTCACCGTGTGTTTTCCGAATGAATGAAGGGATTGCTGCTGCCACTCTCCCCCTTCTAGCTAATAGACAAAAGTAGTTTTGGTCATAAACCTTCATCCTCTTCTACCTAGTCCCAGCATGTAGGTCTCATGCAGGGAAGCACCTCCTTCTCTTCACCCATCAAGTTCTCGCCAAGGTTCATATGCGAAATACTAATGAACACACATCTGTGTAGTCATTTGTAGCTAAAAGGGAAAATAGAACAAAAGTTTTTAAAGTGTTCTTGTCTGGTTAATTAGAGGCAATTGTTACTTCCCACAGTCAGCCAGGAAAGTGAATATTTCCAAGCCAGGAATATTGGAGGAGTCAGATGGCATGGGAGGTGCCAATGGTTTGAGGAAGGTTTTACCGAGGAGGGTGGGTCTTAGGATAGACTTAAAATGCCAGAACATGTTTCAAGCATTCAGTTTGATCTGTCAGAATAAAGATTTAAAACTTTAATAAAGAGACATCAACATAATAAAAGCAACCAAGCTATGAAATTAACTGTTTAATATTTTTCGTTATGCAGCAGACATAGCAGCGTTGCTTCTACAGCAGATGCCATGCTAATTTTAATGAAACTTTGGCTGGATTGCTACGAGACAATTAGTGTCATAAGGCCTTGCAAAATCATCCCAGTTAATATTACACCCACGATATTATGGATATTGGATTTTTCCAAATACTGAGGAAAATAGTAGTGCTTTAAGAGTAAGGGTCTGTTTAAATTTAACTTCTGTGGCTCTTCTCTTTAGTTTTGTCTTTGGATGAAAATGTGCTAATTAACATTCAAACTACAATTGAATTTATTTCACTTGTACTTAAGATTTAAAATAAACACATATATCAGATAACTTACTTAGGGCTTTCTTATACAGATATGCTGCAGTTTCCTTTTCATAGCTAGAGTCTAACCTTAACCCCTTTCAATTTGTTTCTTCATACAACAGAACAAAGCACATTTATTACAGAGCCTTACTGGTTTTGCTTTATTAACTTATGCATGACCTAGAATATTCCTAAATTTGAGTCATAAGTGAAAATGAGAAATTGACCCTTGTAAACATGGTGTTTATGAAGTGCCTAAAATAACTGCGGAATCAGATTTATTCTGGTGATTATATGCAAAGGGTAAGTGACTCATTCACTTCAGACTATGGAGACCTTTTCAGTTCAGTAAATTGCCTTTCTGTGGGAGTTTTGTAAATAGGAAGTTCATATGTGTGATAGCTTTTTTTAGCAGCAGCGTTTACTTTAAAAAAACCTCTTACTGTAAATTTTGTCAGTGCTGGCATTAATAAATTTATCTTAAAATGTATAGACAAGACTTGTTTAGATTTTGTTGGTATCATCTTTCCATGACATGAATTGATTGGATCTGTGTCCCTGACCGGAACACCTAGAAATATGACAGAGTTTTGCTAGAAAACCGCCGTCATCTAGCTGGCTGACTAGTTCTGTTGCCCTGTTGGCTTAATATTAATGTCTGCTGTAGCCATAGCATCTCTGCTGAACAAATCTGTAGGAAGAAAGATTGATAATGAAATCATAAATATAATAAAATCAGCAACCCACTGTGTTTAAAACCGAATGTCATGAACAGTGCTAGTATACCTTAGTCAAACAAGTGGCAAGTATTCCTCTTTCCCAAAAGCAGTAGATTCTCCTATGTCAGGGATGGGGAACATGTGGCCCTCCAGATGTTGTTGGACTGTAACTCCCATTATCCCTCAGCATGGGCTATGCTGGCTAGGGCTGATGGGAGTTGCAATCCATCAATGTCTGGAGGGCTACATGTTCCCCACCCCTGTCCTAGGTTCTCCTGCTTTATAGTTATCATCCGTATTAGTCACTTGTGCTGTATAAATCTCCTTAAGGGGGAAAAGGAAACTGAAGAAGCCAGTGGTTTTCATTCTAAATTTTAAAATAGCTAGCTTCTTCAGCATGTAATGAAACTTCTAAGAATCCTCTGGCTCTTCAGCATTTTTTCTTATTCTCATTATGATATTGGGGACCACAGGAAAGTGCTTCAGAAACCACCAATAGTCCCTAAACTACAGTTTGACAGATGTATTAAAATATTACTTTGAATGAGCTAAGCATTCAGAAAGATCTTGCATTGCTTTTGGAATATGATCAGCATGTATATAGAATCGGGAACTATATGGGCTGTGCCATATAGTGCTTTATAAATCATGACCGGTACCTTAAATATAGTTGTAAGAGCTTATAAGAAAGCCAGTGTTGACTGCCTTGGCCTGTACAACTTGTGATGAAGCAAGCTCAGTCCACCCCGCCTAGAGATGTAAAATTTCTGGAAATTTTGAAGCCATGGAAAAAACAATTTCTTCCTGGTTTTGTGTGTGTGGAAAAAATGAAAATCTTGGGAAAAATTGAAAAATAAAAATACTTTTTTTTAGCACTCTTTACAGATCTGAAGTCATTTTGTTGCTTTAGGACAGCCTTCCCCAGCCTGGTGCTTTCCAGATATTTTGGACTTCAGCTCCTATCAGTCTCAGACAGGATGGCTGCTGGTTAGGAATGCTGGGCATTGTAATCCAAAACATCTGTAGGGCACCAGGTTGAGGAATGCTGCTTTAGGAACGTAAAGCAGCCTTTATGTTCCTAAAATTATATTATGTATAATTTGGTTTGCTCATAAAATAATTGTTATATTCTAAAACTTTAAAAAGTGAACGCAGTAAATTTGTAATTATTGTTTGAATAAACTATACTTAAGCAATTTAATATACCAAAAATGATTAATTTTATGAGCAAACCAAATTATACATAACATATGTTAGGTTCCTAGTTTATGTCTGACCAGAAGGAACTTCAGCAAGTATTCTCTGAAGCACCTGAGTCATCCTAGAAGCCAGAAGAAGCAGGAAGAACTGGAAGCAGAGAAAGACAAGTCCAGAGCCACAGGACTCTGTAGAACAAAATCCAAACTGTCAAAAATGTACATTTTATTTAATATTATGATATGGTTACTCTATTCGCATGTTGGGAAACTGAGCATGACTTGGAGCATCTCAAAATTTTTACCAGTGAAAGATACAGTGAATCAATACTTTTAATAAGAAATGGAAGAAATAACTGTGCTGAGAATCTTACAGAGAGGATTAAACATTATTTCCAGACGTTTTACATATCTAGTCTTTCTATAACGGTCTTATACATAGTTTTTAGAAATAATTTGGGAAGTAAAGGGTTGGTAACAATATCTAAACAGCTTGTCTTAAATTCTGAAAGAAAATATTCCATAATCCAAAGCTATTCAATTTTTCCAATTTTTCAGAAAAACACAAAAATGGCCCTTGGGGGGAAAACCCAGAAAAAATGGTTTTTTCCCCAAAATTTTCCAGTTTTTTCCCAGGACTTCACATCTCTAAGCCTACCAGTTATGGATGTTGCTCTTCAAGGGATTTGATAAACCTCTATTTTTGTTGTCTGTCCATTTTTCTAAAACAGATGGTTGACAAGTACTTGGCATGCCACAATACATGGCTGGTGGGCTGCATTTGACTTGACATGTCACAAGTTGTGTAGGTTGGGTTTACAGTACTGGTGTAATGTGTACCTAGTGACCACTGCTCATATATTTCATCCCTACTTAGGTAATGAGATGCTACTGTTGCAGCCTCTGGATAATCTTCAAAGGTGGCTTAATCTATCTTTAGTCTTTTTACTTGGAAGTTCATCAGTTCAGGGTTTCTGACCTACCACTTTTTTAAGCCTCCTTGTGATTATTTCTAGATTTAAAATGAGAGTTCATTACCTTTTCATAGGCACTGAAATGCAGCACTTCATCTCAGCATATAAGCTATGGTTATGATTTGCTAAACTAAGCTAGAATTTTTGAATATTAGGTAAACCAACAAACTGGGAAGAAGATGGTTGGGGAGCCTGGGATGAAGCAGTAACACAAGAACCTGTAAGCCTCTCTACTTTCATTACTAGTTATGCCTTCTGTAGACGAGCTTTCTTTCCTTCTCAGAATAATTTGAAGAATCCATTGAATAACTCTGTTGAAACATTCCACTTCAATAATTAAGCTTTTAACATAGGATTCATGCATCCAATTTGCATATTATCATACTTTCCTTCCCCTTATGGGTACAGCTAGCTTTACTTTATTATATTAAAATGTTTGTAACTTGCCTTTGCACAACGGCACTTCCAGGTGGCTAACATTAAGATCAAGTCAACAAAATGAAAATAACTTTAGTCTTGATAGCCATTGCACAGTGGAAGTTTCAGATGCTCATGCTGTCCCACAAAAGTTGCAGTCTCATGGAAATAGGCATATTTGCCTTTCCCCCTAAATGATGTAGATATGTTTTTCTTTAGAACAGTGTATACATTAACCAGAAAAGTAATAACTTGAAAAATCACTGTACACAGGAAGAGGAAGAAGAATCGACTTCCAAGACACAGGCAAGTTCTTGGCTTCAGGACTGTGTCTTATCCTTGTCGCCAACAAATGATCTCATGGTAATAGCTCGTGAGCAGAAAGCTGTATTTTTTGTGCGTAAGTATGTTGTATGCATTTGGTATTCATGGTATTGTACACTGACGATCAATAGCAGTTTTCAGATAAAAATCCATGAACTGCTTTGAGACATAGTGATAATGTTATGAATGACCTTAAGCTACAGGATCTCTCTTCAGTCACCATTTCTACTACTTTCTTATGTTGTTTTTATTTACAGCTAAAGCATAAAATAGTCACTGATGTTTCTGTATTCAGCATGAGAACTATAGCAAGAGATTGTTTTACCTGTAGCAGCTACTGTAGTTAAAACCAACCACTACAGTCACTGAGGGTGCTGCTACACTTTATGAAGCAAATACAGCTGCTTTGTGTACAGTGACGTTTCCCACAGTAAACACTGACATAGTAACCCTTGTTCTTTCCTCACTGTTTCCTCCCTTTTTTCAGGATACAATTTGATCAGTTGAGATTTTGACCCATCCTCTACATACAGTCATGTGAAAAAGAAAGTACATCCTCTTTGAGTTCTATGGTTTTACATATCAGGACATAATAAAAATCATCTGGTCCTTAGCAGGTCTTAAAATTAGGTAAAGACAACCTCAGATGAACAACAACACATGACATATTACACCGTGTCATTATTTATTTCACAGAAATATAGCCAAAATGGAGAAGCCATGTGGGAAAAACTAAGTACACCCTCACTGCTTCCATAGGTATGAAGAGGCCAAGTAGCAGCCAGGTGCTGCTAATCAAATGTCCTTGATTAATTGATCATCAGCAAATGTGATCACCTCTATAAAAGCCGAAGTCTCAGGAGTTTGCTGGTCTTGAGCATTCAGGTATGTGCTAACACAATGCCAAAGAGTAAAGACAGCAATGATCTTAGAGAAGCAATTGTTGCTGCCAATCAATCTGGGAAGGGTTATAAGGCCATTTCCAAACAGTTTAAAGTCCATCATTCTACAGTGTGGAAGATTATTCACAAGTGGAAATCAAGACAGTTGCCAATCTTCCCAGGAGTGGACATCCCAGCAAATTCACCTCAAGGGCAGACCGTGCAATGCTTAGAGAAATTGCAAAACATCTCAGACTTGAGATGCAAAACATCTCAGTTACATCTCAGACTCTGCAGGCCTCAGTTAGCATGTTAAATGTTAAAGTTCATGACAGTACAATTAGAAAAAGACTAAACAAGTATGGTTTGTTTGGAAGGGTTGCCAGGAGAAAGCCTCGTCTGTTAAAAGAACATGGCAGCACGGCTTAGGTTTGCAAAGTTGCATCTGAACAAATCACAAGACTTCTGGAACAATGTCCTTTGGACAGATGAGACCAAAATGGAGATGTTTGGCCATAATGCACAGTGCTGCATTTGGCGAAAACCAAACACAGCATATCAGCACAAACATCTCATACCAACTGTCAAGCACGGTGGTGGAGGGGTGATGATTTGGGCTTGTTTTGCAGCCACAGGACCTGGGCACCTTGCAGTCACTGAGTCGACCATGACCTTCTCTGTATACCAAAGTATTCTAGAGTCAAATGTGAGGCCATCTGTCCGACAGCTAAAGCTTGGCCGAAATTGGGTCATGCAACAGGACGGTGATCCCACGCACACCAGCAAATCTACAACAGAATGGCTGAAAAAGAAAAGAATCAAGGTGTTGCCTAGTCAAAGTCCAGACCTCAACCTGAGTGAAATGCTGTGGCGGGACCTTAAGAGAGATGTGCATAAACAAATGCCCGCAAACCTCAGCAATGTTGTAAAGAAGAGTGGGCCAAAATTCCTCCACAACGATGTGAGAGACTGATAAAATCATAGAGAAAACATTTACTTCAAGTTATTGCTGCTAAAGGTGGTTCTACAAGCCATTGAATCATAAGGTGTACTTACAGTCACGGCCAGAAATATCGGAACGAGGATAACTGTTTTGGCAGTTGGCCTCTGTACACCACCATATTGAAGTTGAAAGGAAACACACCCAGATGGGAGCGAAGTCAGGACTTTCAGCTGTAATTCAAAGGGTTTGACAAAAATGGGGCACTAACCATTCAGGAAGTACAGCCAGTGGCATACACCCCCCCCCCAATCTTTGGTGGCTCATAAGTAATGGAACGAATGGGTGACAAGCAGCTGCATGGCCAGGTGTGGCCTGTTTCCTGGGTACCCCATGACCAATCAAGCAGAGAAAAGGCCTGGAGATGGTTCTGAGTGTGACATTTGCATTTGGTAGCTGTTCACTGGAACTCCCAACATGAGGTCCAAAGAGGTGTCCATGCGAGTGAAGGAGGCCATCACTAGGCTGAGGAAACAAAATAAACCCATCAAAGAGATAGCAAAAACAGTGGGAGTGGCCAATACAACAGTTTGGAACATCCTGAAAAAGAAGGCATTAACTGGCAAGCTCAGCAACAGCAAAAGGCCTGGAAGACCACGGAAGACAACTAAAGTGGATGACCACAGAATTCTGCTCATGGTGAAGAGGAACCCTTTCACAACATCTAGCCAGGTCAAGAACGCTCTTGCGGAGGTAGGCATGTCATTGTCAACATCCACAGTCCAGAGATGGCTTTATGGCTGTAAATACAGAGGCTTCACAACAAGGTGCAAATCACTGGTAATGCTCAAGAACCGAAAGGCCAGATGAGCCTTTGCCAGCAAACACCTAAAAAAGCCTGCCCAGTTCTGGAATAAGATTCTTTGGACTGATGAAACCAAATGAACTTGTACCAGAATGATGGGAAGAGAAAAGTATGGAGAAGGAAAGGAACAGCTCATGATCCCAAGCATACCACATCATCTCTCAAACATGGTGGAGGCAGTGTTATGGCATGGGCATGTATGGCTGCCAATGGAACCAGGTCACTGGTGCTTATTGATGACCTGACTGTTGATAAAAGCAGCAGGATGAATTCTGAAGTGTATAGGGCTATACTTTCTGCTCAGATTCAGCCAAATGCTGCCAAACTGATAGGACGCCGCTTCATATTGCAGATGGATAATTACCCAAAACATAACAGCAAAAGCTACCCAAGAGTTTCTCCAGGCAAAGAAGTGGGATGTTCTTCAATGGCCAAGTCACTCACCTGATCTCAAGCAAAAGAGCATGCTTTTCACTTCTTGAAGACAAGACTGAAGGCAGAAAGACCCACAAACAAGCAGCAGCTGAAGGCAGCAGCAATAAAGGCCTGGCAAAGCATCTTGAGGGAGGAAACTCAGCATTTGGTCAGCTCCATGGGTTCCAGACTTCAGGCAATCATTTTCTGCAAAGGATTTTCATCCAGGTATTGAGGGCGACCCTTAAGTTTGAAATGATGTTGGTTTATTCCATTACTTATGAGCCACCCATGATGGGTGTGTGTGTATGCCACTGGCTGTCTTTCCTGAATGGTTAGTGCCCCACTTTTTTCAAACCCCTTGAATTACAGCTGAAAGTCCTGACTTTGCTCCCATCCTGGTGTGTTTCCTTTCAACTTCAGTGTGGTGGTGTACAGAGGCCAACTGCCAAAACAGTTATCCTTGTTCTGATATTTCTGGCCCTGACTGTAGTTTTTCACATATGGCTTCTCTATTTTGGCTTTATTTCTGTAAAATAAATAATGGCACGGTGTGATATGTCATGTGTTGTTGTTCATCTGAGGTTGTCTTTACCTAATTTTAAGACCTGCTAAGGACCAGATAATTTTTATTATGTCCTGATACATAAAACCATAGAACTCAAAGAGGGTGTACTTCCTTTTCCACACGACTGTATGCTGTATGTCTGACAGGCGAATTCAAGTAGTCATGCATCAAATTAAAGAATGGATGCACACTACCAAACTTAGGTAGTATTTTGGTTTTGAAATAATTACTTGCCCCTTTTTAAAACATTTTTCTTTGGAAACTTTGCCCACTGTGAGATGTTTTCTTTCTGTATGTGTATAATATTTTGAAAAATGGCAATTGAACAATATTTGGCATAGAATACTAATGAATAATATTTCATTTTATAAGGAACTTCAGGAGAGGTGAAATACAAAAAATGATTCCTTAGAATAATGGGATAAATTTATTCAGTATCGGAGACATGATTTGTACATAACAGTTGTAATAGCCCTGATTTGGAAACTTTCTCTTTTTTGATTTATATAATACCCGGAAAAGTATCAGTTTGTTTATTTTATCATGTTGCAGTTTTTTACAAAGTCAATTAAAAATGGGCCGTTATTTTAGTAATCGAATGTAATCATAATATTGACCTAGTTGCTGCAGGTGTGTCCAGCCGTTAACTTGATGCACGACTACTAGAATTCACCTGTCAGATATACACCGTCCCAGTATGAACTTACTTGTACACTACTATCATCATCTGAGGTCTTCCTCCAGGTGCCTCTGAGGGAGGTTCTGATGGTGGCAACAAGGCCCACTCTGTGCAGGCCCCTTGATTCTGGAATAGTCTTCCCACTGAGGTCCACCTGGTGCCAATATTGTCATCCTTTCAGCGCCAGGTTAAGACTTCCTTCTACTCCTGAACGTTTGACAGCATATGATAGGGTTTCTAATGGATCCTGGAGTTTTTATTGTTGAGTGTTTTAAATTGTTTTGGAAATGGTTTTATATTGTATTTTTAGGGTTTTAATCATTTGTAAATCTCCCAGAGAGCTTTGGCTATTCAGCAGTATATTTTTTTCTTCTTTGAGTTTTTGAAAATATACATACATAAATGTGTATATATCCATAGCAATAAATACATATGAAATACGTGTATTTTTATATCTATCTATCTATCTATCTATCATCTTCCTAGCAAATATATATATATAGACTTCAACAAAAGTGGATCAGGTATCCAAATAAATATCCACTTGAAGCTGGTGTCTATATGCCACCCGTTCAAAAGCGTTATCAGGTCCTCAATCCATTACATTATAGGAGGTGAGCGTTTATCCTCCAAGTCTTTTAGCTGTCAAGAGGGTGTGGAGAATCCATTCACGCTGGCCAGTTGTTAATTTCTGTGCACCAGGTAAATCATTTAAAAGAGTGTTGACATCGGCGAATATTAAAGACTGTTCCAGTACAACATTTATCGGTATAATAACCTCCTCTCCAAAAGAAGCAATTACTGGACATTGTCAAACATAAGCTTAAAAGAAGCATTAGCTGCATTGCACTGCCAGCAATTAGTCAAATTGGACAATCCCTTATTAAAGAGATGTTGCCGTATCCAATAGACACAAAAGAATTTTTTTGCTGAGTAAGATGCAGCCTAAGATCCATAGACATGACAGGTATAGACACCAAAGCAGGGATCCATAGATTAGGCAGAATGGAACAATCCAATTCCCTATTCCATTCCTGCTTAAATGCCTGTATATCATATATCATATATAAATGTTATATATAAATAAATATTTGGGGGACCCTTTGGAACAGTGTGGGAGGTGGTACAGGGGGCTGTAGGGGGAATTGATGAAAATCTCCTCCTCCTCCTCCTCCTCCTCCTCCTCCTCCTCCTCCAGAAGAATCTGTGCTGGATCTCAATCCCTTCCATGAATTAAAGGAGCCTTTCTGTTTGCAGAAGGGGCACTCTGGGTCCAGGCTATCATGTCTAACGATACTGTGATCTGATTACAGATATTATAAGCAATTGGAAATATTGGAGTCTTAATGCTACTCCGAAGTAAGGGTTCATAGGATTTCAGTAGTTAATCCAAAATGACTTGCCAGCATACTCTTACAAGGCTCTAGTGAGAGTCTGGATTCACAGGGAAGACTTGCTTATCAGTGTCCATGAGAAGAATTGGTAAGCATTGTCATTCATAATCCATCCTTGCTTTTTATTATTTAGTTATTTTTGGAATTGCCTTATCACTAGTGCCTCACGGCAACTAATGAACAATATATGCCCAGTAAAACCATAGTCCGATACTTGTTTCTTCTTTAGGGGGCATGGGAAGAATCCAACATTCCTTGGGTGTAGGGTGAAGCATGGAAGCCCCTTTCTGGCCTCATAAGATTATTTCTAAAACTGGTAGTCTAAATCTGATCATAAATACCCATGAACCATTTATCCACCTCATTTGTAAGGTTAGCAAAGTTCTGTGATCTTGCTGCTGTTCCAGGGGGACATTTCCTGAATTTCCCTCAGTAATGTTTTCAGACAGTGGCTTGGATCCAAAGGTGCCTTGCACAGATGGAACGGTACTTCTGCTAATGGAAATTTCTGCGAATTCCCCTGCCTCATGCTCCATAGCATTCTGGAAGTTTGGGGGACCCTTGTGAAAAGCTGCTGTGGGGAGGGGAGACGCACAGCTGGCTGCAGTGAAGAAGACAAAGGGGGATAGACTTTTTGAGAGACCTTCTGTAGGACAAAATGAATGAATTCCTTTATCTTTAATTGGTGCCAGAGTTAAATAAATTGAAAAAATAATCCAAACCTTTTCTTGTGTGTTACCTTAAATTAAAATATGGAATGACTCTGTCAATAAATAGTTTTTCTTCTCTCCCCCTCCCTCGGCCCCCAGCAAAATGGAAACACAATGAAAATGGGAAAGAAGAAATGCAGTACGCTGTTGGCTGGAGTGGCTCTTTGAATGTTGAAGAAGGGTAGGTATGGAGGCTTGAATTTTGTTTTTAGATACCACTGCTTTTTACTTTGCTGTCCAGATCTATGCTTGGGAGAAGATCCAAAGGTACATGTGGATGAAGCTGCCTTATACTGAGTCAGATCATTAGTCCATCTAGCTCAGTATTGTCTTCACTGAATGGCAGTGGTTCTCCAGGGATTCAGACAAGGGTCTTTCCCAGGCTTACCTGGAGATGCCAGGGTACCTTTTGTAGGCAAAGCATGTGCTCTACCATTGAGCTACAGCCCTTTCCCCAAGAAGCATTCATAGGCTCCTTGATCTCTCCAGTGAAGCACATTGCTGTTCCCTAACTTGTATTCATAGAAGATAATGGGAAAGCATATGTATGTGGAGGTAGGAATATGTATGAGAGCTGCTGGGTGAGCATTATGATTCTTTATGGCAAATATATTTGGCTGTAGAAGGCAGCTTATTCAAACAATCTTTCCTTCCACCTGCAGCTTCTAGTATCCCCCCACAAGCCTTTCCAGCGGGTATGGGTGTCCTTCTGAACAACATGGGCTGTGTTGAATGGAACTGCGGTGCGAGGGGGGCGGGGCTTGCCTGAAATTGGGCAGAGCGATCTTGCACCAGTGGAGCTGTGCTCTGGCTGAGGTTTCTCCACCCACTTGGGTTGTATGACACATCCCAGGCTGTTCAAGAGGACACTTAATGTTCTGAAGAGGCTTTTTGGGGGATGGGAGGAGGGGAAGGGAAAGATTGGTTGTGCAACCTGCCTTCTCCTTGTACAATCATTGGATACAACCCATGGTTAAAAATGTAGAAGAAGGAAACAACCTTCTTTAGAATAGCTATACATCATAAACTGCCAAAAGCTTTTAAAGGACAGCACCTTTCTCTATGGATGTAATGATAGTCTTATTAAATTGCCATTAATAAGAGCTGCAAGCCTTAATCAATTGTGTTGCTGTTAAGCAATCCAAGGTGCAATCCTATGCATGATCGGACAAAAACAAGTCCTACAACTCCCAGCATTCCCCAGTCAGCCATGCTAGCTAGGGAATGCTGGGAGTTGTAGAACCTTGTCCTGTAAAACATGCATAGGATTGTTCCCGAAAACATTCTTTTGCATTTGGAATTTCCCCTTCAATTAATTACTTGCAACGTTTTGGTGTTCTGAGGCCATGCAGGTTTTTTCTTCTGTACACTGTTTTAGGTGCTGCTCTGAGCAGTCTTTGTAGCCTCTCTAGATGACCTCTGATTTCCATTGCTGGATCTCTTTGGCTTTGTGTGAATTCCAGTTAGACACTGAGTGGCCCTGAGAAGTAGAAGTAGGACAGGTAGGAAAAGGAGCGGGTGGAGATGTTTGTTGCTGAATTTGGCAGCATCCCCATGATGAGATTAATGTGTGTGGCAGTTCACATTCTCTTATTCTGGATTAACCTGAAATGTGCATCTCCTTGTTAGGCTTGGGCAGTAATAAGTTGAAATAAATAGAGAACATGCAGCTGGAGAAAAACAGGAGCACAGCATATACAAACAAATGCCTTTCATTGGAAATCCACCTCTAATACTTTTTAGTAGTTACACAGTTAGGTGGTGATTTCTCCAGTAGAACTGTCATGTGTGAAAGAGGGCCTATATTAAACATTTCTTCAGCTGATAACTAGGATCTCTGGAATGCACCTTGATGCTAAAATCCTCATGAGTCTTAGCCTATTCATAACAATCAGTGAGTTGTCTTGAACTCCTTGTTTACACTTTTCCCAATATTGGGAAAAAGGCGGGATATAAATAAATATAATAATAATAATAATAATATAATAATAATTTTCATACTGCAACAAATAATTATAGAGGTTTCCTTTCCACAGCCTGTACTTTCTGTTGGATGGTATGGTTTAGAGAGGCCAGTGATTTTTCATACATTGTACTGATAAATACCCAAGAAGAGGGAGCAGTGTTTTCCGTATCCCTATCTGTCACACTTCTCCGTTTAATGCTCTCCTCCAGATTCCCTCATTCTTCATATGAAAGTCCTTACGGAGATACAAAGCTTCTTGCAGTTGATCAGGATACCATCTCCTATTATCCTTCTTCTGAACATTTCCTACCCTTCTTTCATTATCAGGGTCTTGGCACTACTGCACTGATTCATATGACTGTATGCATTTACGTAGACACAAGTATTTTTTTGGTTAGCTCATAACTTTACATTGCTGGAACCCAACTACTGCACACTTCCATCTCTTTCCACACCCCTTCCTTTTGGTGTCCTTTTTAGTACACAAAATGCATATAGGTTTGTAAGTTCAGCTGTGTGGATATGGTATTATTTTGGAATTTTGTTTAAAAAATAAACCTAAACTTTTTGGAGGAAGATGCTTGTATGAACAGGAAATGCACAAAGATTTCTAATAAGACAACCATTGATAAGGTCTGGACCCACACATAAAGGCTTCTTAATTGAGGCTCATCCATGCTCATTGAGACTCTTGTGACCAAACAGCCATCAAGTAAACACTAGACAATTTTGTGCTGTTTTGTAATTTGATTAAGAGTGACAGTTCTGTGCTCTATGTGACAAGGGTCTTGCATGAAGTGTTTAATACCACTATATTTTTCCCCTAGTGAATGTGTAAGCAGTGTATTGTGCATCCCACTGGCAAGTCAAAAGAGGTAAGAACTGTCTTTAAAAAAAAACAAAACCTAGTTAGAATCCTTTAAAGAGCCTAGGGCTGTTTTGAGATACACACATAGTTTCATCAGAATATTCAAGTATGATTTAACTGAGAATAAGACTTGACATTATTCCTTTCACTTCCTTTGTATGAGACAGGAGCTCCACAGGCCGACCTGACTGGACCTGCATTGTAGTAGGCTTCACCTCTGGCTATGTTCGCTTCTACACCGAGGTTAGTCAGTTGTCACCATGGTCTGCCTGCCTCCTGAGGACCTTCTCACACATCATGTGTTTTCATGTCTACTTGGGCGTAGTCAATACTGTTTTGAAGTTCAGTGCATACAGTTTTTGATACAAGTACCTTGAAAAGGTAGCTATTGCTTAGATGCTTATTCAAGACTATTAGCAGCAGCACCCCCCCCCAGTAAGACTAGCACCATGCTTCAAAACAATGTAAGGATTTTTTTTTTCCTATACAGAGAGTGCATCAGAAAAATGTAATGTGTGAGGTGGCCCTGAGGTTTTACGGCTTGTAGCTTAACATTTAGACAACACGTTGTTCCTTTTTTTTCTTCTTCTCCCTAATCACAGTAATACGATGAAAGTTTGTTCTTGTTTTTTAGAATGGAGTACTGCTTCTGGCACAGCTTTTAAATGAAGATCCTGTCCTGCAGCTTAAATGCAGAACGTACGAGATTCCACGGCATCCTGGAGTTACAGAGCAGGTATTCTGGCAAATATATAAAAGGTGAAATAATTATAGGATGCAGTATGGTTCTCATATGTATAAACCTTTCAGAGCTTTTGTCAACTATATATGAGTGATTTCTGTGAATAAAACTCAGTGGTACTATGCAGGCACAGTCCATAACTGGTTAAGCGATTCAGATTGGTCTATTGGCTTGTGTGTGTGTCTTCACCCCATCTCTCTTTTATTGTGCAGGTCCACCTTCCCTTCTTCCCATAGTCATGGCTCCTTATTATGTTTTCACAGTTAATCATAGTTTAGGCTAACCACAGTGTGTGTTTAACCCAGGATTTGAACCAAGCTGGAAGCTGGTTACAAATCCTAGGTCACGAGCTTTTATTGTGTATGTTATCCTAAAAAATATGGGCAGCCAATTCTACACTGTTGTGTTAGTTGCAGAGGTGTCCAGGCTAGTGAGGTGGAGCCATGCCTGCATCCCTGAAAACACCCCCCTCCCCGTTTTGTGTCTCACTGGAACAAAAGCATATTGTTCCTAGGGAAGAAAAATTGCTCCACTGGCCTTCAGAATGCTGAACAAAGTACCATCAGCAACCCTGTCTTATTTCCCACTCTTCACTGAACTTGAAGGTTGCTGTTTGCATTGCATGAAATTTTAACTTGTATTGATAGTGGCAGCTGCTGCAGCTCCAATGCAGGGGCTGGGTTCAGATCCTGGTACAGCATGAATGAGCACAAGCTGTCTCCTTTGCTGGGAGTCTAGTGTTTGCTTGGGAACTGTAATAAACCAAGCAGGATAACATCTGTCATTACTTACATGCTTTGTTGCAATAAAGTGATGCATGTTCTTTTTATTCAGAATGAGGAACTGAGCATCCTGTATCCTGCAGCTGTTGTGACAATTGATGGTTTCAGCCTATTTCAGTCCCTCCGTGCATGTCGAAATCAAGTAGCAAGAGGTAGGTCAAGGCTTGTGGGCAACATTGATGGGGCTTCCAGCAGTGGGGCTTTTTGGTGGTGAAGGAGTATTAAACTGTTTATTTCTTAGAAACACCTCCAGGGATGTTAGAGAACATTGTGTATTGGAAAGAAACATCTTTCTTTATTGGAAAGCTGACAGCTAATTGGCATCCCTCAGACTCCAAAGCAGCCTCACTTCAGAAAAATAATTGATTTTTCTATATCATTTAAATGTCTTGCTCTGATAGCTGGTTCAAGCTCTGAATACCCTCTGAATTTTGGATGTCTAATGATCCACATAGTTTACATCTGATGAGGGTTTACCATTGCTGGCAGATGAGGCTGAACATAACCTGTTGTTGCAGTGATTACTTGGTCTAACTCTGGTTGCAAATTTTACTTTTGCCACATACAATTAGCTGAACTGCATGCCTACAAATGTTGTATTTGTGAAAAGGGAGAAGCTTTAATCACTATAATTTATTTCCTGAGGGGTAGCTGTGTTAGTCTGTGCAGGAAAAACAACTGTCTTGTGGCACCCTAAAGACTAACAAATTTTTTATAGCATAAGTTTTTGTGGAGTACATTTCTTTCATCTTATCCCAAGAGCTGGGTTCGATATGTCCTTGCAGAAATCCTGTGGATTGCTGAAGGCCACTGAGCTTTACGGCTAAGCAGGGATTTAAATATGGATCACTCATTCCCAAGTGTACTGTACCATATTAGCTATGGAAAATAACTTACAGTGCAATCCTGTGCATGTCTACTCAGAAGTAAGTCCCATTGAGTTCAGGTAAGCGTATATAGGATTGTAGCCTTACTAGCATTTCTTCTTGGGTTAAACGTGGACTTGGAAATATAGCAATAATATGTACAGTACAATTTTTACTATATGTTTTCCTTTTAAGAAAGGAAATATTAAATAATTAAGTCTGAACCTTTTAGCTGTTCAGTTCAACAGCACACACTTTTGTCAATAGCGTGAGCTGACCATATATAATAATTTTATTCTAACCAATAGTTTTCTGTAATCTTTCTTTCTGTTCAATAAAATGGGCAGCTGCAGCTTCAGGCAATGAGAATGTTCAGCCACCTCCATTAGCCTATAAGAAATGGGGCCTCCAAGAAGTGGATACTATAGTTGATCATGTTAGTGTTGGTAAGTAGTATGTTGGTCAGTACTGCTGAATAAATAGTCCTGTTCCATGAGTCACTCTGTGTTTAAAGCATTTCATGTATACTGTCATGGTAATCATTATAGCAACTCTGTAAGGTAGGTCAGTATAGTTTTTGGTTATCTTTGGTTTCTTAACCAAGAGCTCAAGTCTTGATATCAGTAGGAAGGTCCAACTGATGCTTTTTTGCTGGGTCCAACCCCAATTCAAGAGGCAGTTTAATAGCAGCCATCCCCAGTATGTTATTTCTGTCCTATCTGAGGCACACTTGTCACCCAAGGGGCTTAAGGGGTAAGGTTGCTGACAGGTCCTTACACTGAAGGGTGATTCCCAGAGTTCATGCCTTGGTGCAACCATTTGCAAGTTGTTTTTATATAACTGATTATCATTGGATTACTTTTGTCTGTATGCTGCTTTTGGTCTATTACTAATGAAGTGTGTACTTCAGTAAAAAGTGCTCTAAATAAAATATCCTTATCACAGGCCTGTATAGTGTTGTTGTTGTTGTTGTTGTCATCATAGTAATTCTTTTTTAGAGCTTTCAAGAAATGGAAGACTTATTTTTCGAAAATTATGAATATATTTGGGCCAGATTTCATGAAGACACATTAGAATTAGAAACATCCTTTTCTAAGGTTTGTTTTCATATTTAAAATAGGCATCATGACTCTGTCACCTTTTGATCAAATGAAGACCGCTTCCAATATTGGTGGATTTAATGCAGCTATAAAGAACAACCCTCCTGCTATGTCTCAGTACATTACTGTAGGATCAAATCCTTTCACTGGTTTCTTTTATGCCCTTGAGGTAAGTGTATTATGAATTAGTAATTGTGAAATGGAGTGTGCTGGCTAGGAGATGTATGTTTCCTTTTCCTGTTGAGTCTGTTTTTAATTATTTTTCTTTTGCTGACATTTTGAGCTTTTAATGGGTAGAGGTGAGGTAGGGAGAGCTGCTCGTGGGGGGAGCAAAACTGAGAGCAGGATGTTTTATAATTCAGTGGTTTTGATAAGTGTAAAAATATATCTTGGATTACTTAGACATTAGATATAAATTGGATATTCATGCTCCCTTTTGTTTTAAAAGATAAAAAATGTATAGTGTTGTCTTTTGGGGGGCGTAGTGTGGTTTTAAGAAAGTATGTCTGATTAGAACATTTGATACATTACTGGGAAATCTTTCTGTTTGACTGAGCGGCTGTGTTTGGGTTGTAACACTAAACATGAATGACCCTTGGGATCGTGAGCTTGCCCCTTCCTTCTCCAGGATGGTCACAAGGAGATCAGAAGCTTTTGTTTCCATTTTCAACTAATCATGGTTGCTTGTTATTTCTGAACCCAGACAAACTGTGGTTAGTCTTAACTATAGTTTAAGTTAAAGGGTGGGCTGAAGGGATCTGCTGGTAGATCGGGTGATCTGTGCAGATAAGCAAGGGTTTCCCACTTCCAGTGGGTTAACAATTGTGACAACAAAAAGCCTTTTCTCTTTCTAAATAAAGTTTCTGAAAGTAAGAAACCTTGTGGGAGGAAACTGAAATAGATTTGTACATCAAAGGATTTGTGTGCAAGCTCCAGTTCTGGTACTGAAGACAAATTCCTGGGCAAAGGTTAGGCACCTTGTTCTACAATTAGACATCTGTCTTCCTGAGCCACTATTGTTCAGCTGGCTCTGGTTGGCAGACCTGTCATGGTTCTAGAGAGAAACATCTTGCAAGCCTAAAGTCTTCCCACCCCTGGTTTAAAGAAACAAGCCAACTTCAAACTGGTTTCTGATCCTGGCTTGTTTCTCAAAACCATAGTTAAAATTAACCACAGTTGCACGTTCAGACATAATAAATCACAGTTAATTGAAAATGAAACCTTTTGGCCATGCTGGAGGAGAGGGGTGCTGCATGTGAGCTCATTCATATAATGTTAAACCGTAGTTTAGCATTATGCTCAGAACAAAGTCACTGTCATTTTGCCCAATGACAATGTTTCAGAGAAGTTAACTTTTTGCAGCCATCACATTTTCAGTGTCTAGTCTGCTGTGCTTTTGAAGGCAGTTAGCTATGCTTTATAAAGGGGAGAGTTTCAAAGTATTGAGCACATCTTTTCATAGTATGGTTGCCATGTAGGGCATCTGCAATTGCATTCACTTTTGTGCAGAAAACCTCTCTCTTTTTGATAATCCCATTACTTGGTGGAATCATTAGTTAATAAATTGATTTCCTTGTTTTGTATGTTAATCACCGTTACCTATTCAATATGATTCCTCTTCTATGAAATGACAGTGTTTGTAGTTACCAACTATATTTGTATATGAGAGTCTGTAATGTATCAGAGGTGCCGAGATAGCATCATTTGGGCAAATTATACATTTGCAAGGCCTGCAAATCTCTAGACCCCCCAAAGCCTATTTATATGGGCCTTGCGCTTATGCCCTGCTTGTGGGTTCCCGGTCAACGGCTGGCCACTGTGTGAACAGATTGCTGGACTAGATGGACTCTTGGTCTGATCCAGCATGGCTCTTCTTATGTTTTTATATTGTTAAAATATTAACTAGTTTGCCAGAAAGAACAGAAAAAAAATCATTTACTTATACTGAAATGATACGAAATTTAGCAGATCTTTCACGATTTTAGTTAGTTGTTTATTAAGGGCAGTCTTCTCTCTGTGAAAAACGTGCGCAAAATGAAAGTTTCCAAAGAGCTGACTATTTTGACAATTTATAAACAACTTTCTATCTTTCCTTTAGGGTAGTTCACAGCCACTGTTGTCCCATGTTGCTTTAGCAGTTGCAAGTAAGCTGACGTCTGCATTATTTAATGCTGCCAGGTAATATAAAATAGATTGAAAATACATTGCATCTGTTTCTTATGGATTGAGTTCTTTAAATTGAGACAATGAATATGTTAATTTTTCTGTTTCAAGCGGTTGGCTTGGCTGGAAGCACAAACAGGAAGAAGAACCTGTGCAGAAGCAGAAGCCCAAGGTTGAGCCTGCAACTCCTTTAGCTGTAAGGCAAGTGTTTAAAAGAACAGAGGTTTTTTGAGAGAAGCTGTGGAACTATGTTCCCATTGTTTCCCATATTGCTTAACTATTGGGTGAGATGCATGCAAAGCCAAACATTTTATCCAAGTTCACCTTGTTGTACTAACAAAGCTACCTCTACTTTTCAACTGTCTACCATGTTGTGTGACCTCTCACCTTGCAATAGGATGACTATTGCCTAGTTCATTCTGGTGTCCTTGAGAATGTGTGGGACTGCTGGCAGGGTTATGCCTAGGTAGAGGTCTCACAGGCACACTTAGGGATGGTCAGATATAATGCCAAACCATGGTTTAGCTGTATGTGAATTATCAGTGAGGAGTCTCAGGGTCACATGCTTCCTTCTTCCTTGCATTTTGCAGTTCCCTTCCTACAGTCCTGGTCTGAGCAAATGTTTTTGCCTGAACTGGCCAACTACAGTTTGTGCTTGCCCCTCAGTCTTGATCCTATCTCGCAGAGCAAGCACAAGCCATAGTTTGATGGTTTGGACAAACCTGCAAACTGTGCCTTGTCTCAAGCTAAGATTTTGAGGAAGAAGGAATGTGCAGTTACATGAACTGATTTGTGTAGAGCCAACCTGGCCATGTAACACAAAACCATGGTTTGGCATTAATGTCTGAACAACCTTGATGTGTGAGAACTAGCAGCTTCCCATAAGGGCTCTGGTGATGTCTCTGCAATCTGGGTGATTATGATTTCTTGAAGAAGTATCGCTGCTTGTCTGGTGTACTCCCCATACCTCCATGCTATCTTGATCACACAGTGCAAACTCTGATGATGAACCTCAATGCATGAAGCCTACTCCTTCCAAATACAAGAAGGTTCTGGATTCAGACTAATGGTAGAGTCAGAGTAGTGGGAATATCAGCAAGTGCGGGGAAGAGAGCAGTGCATAATATATTTGCTTTGATAATGTTAGATAATGTCATAATGTAATGATAATGTCTAGCCTCAATTATTTAAGTTGTAGTGAATGGAAAGCTGGAGGAAAAAAACATGACATAGAAATTATTTAGGAAGGTGAAAGGCAAATGTAAGCCAATGTCTGAATCTAAGTTCTGTTTGACTCATTACCAGATATTGGCTGTTTTGTGACATCTACATTTCTGTTTTAAATCTGAATATGTTACAT
Organism: Heloderma suspectum; assembly: GCF_057233095.1. Taxonomy (NCBI): domain Eukaryota; kingdom Metazoa; phylum Chordata; class Lepidosauria; order Squamata; family Helodermatidae; genus Heloderma; species Heloderma suspectum. The sequence continues at coordinate 396,225,966 of NC_139458.1, forward strand.
CTGCTAAATTAAAGATTTTATTATCTGTAATTGTTAAATGTGTTAGGATATTTATTGCAAGAGTTTTTGCACAATGTGTTATCTAATGAAGTTCAATGGCATAAAAACATATAAGATATAGTAAGACTCCTTCTGCTAAAAATGCTGTACCTTGAGGGAATCTTCCAGATATGAAAGTATTGGTTGCGCTGAACTAATTTACTGGTGAAAGTTAGTCCAACGTTAGGAACTTAAGTCATAACAGCATATTTACTAATTCTGGGTATACTGTATTATGTAATCAAAGATGTCATCTTTGGATATTGTTTTATACATTTAGTTTTATATGCTTTTAGGTTTGGAATCCCAGATTCTCGTCGCCATGGAGAAAGGATATGTCTTTCTCCTTGTAACTCTTTGGCAGCAGTAACTGATGATTTTGGCAGGGTTCTTCTATTGGATGTCACAAGAGGACTTTCTATTCGTATGTGGAAAGGTATTATGTATACTGATTAACCTTTTGCGACAATATGGAAATGTATCCACTGGAGCTAAGGGGCCAGTTTGCACGATCAAAATAAGCCACAATGGCTTATCTACTTACTTAAGCCACAGTGACTTATTTAAATTGCGGTGTATTTGCGGCACGATTTCCATAATCACCACCTGGGTGCAGCTTGTCATGTTGTCCGAACCCAGGTGACGTGGCTTGTTGGAGGGGGAAACAACTGCCCATGGGTTATTGGGGGGTTGTTTCAAGTTTGCTGACATACTTCTGATATATAGTGGTACACTGCAAGAAACCCCAGGCCTTCATTTCTGAATTTCAGTAATTCTTCCTACCCTTTATGGCAGGGATTGGGAACCTCCAGCCAGCCGAGATCCTTTGGATTTTTCCAGGGGGTGAGCCTTGGCCTCCGAGCTCTGCCTCCTAGAGGCATCCCTGCTGTTATCTCCAATCACAGATACAAGATAACAGCAGAGATTCCCCTTAGAGTGCCCCTTGCCCTCCTAATTGGGAAGGGATGTGCGCAGGGGAATCCCCGCTGTTTTCTCTGATCACAGATTGGAGATAACAGCAGAGATCCGGCCTTTTGTGTCAGTCATCCGCCTAAGCCCCATGTCAAGTGATGCATGAAGCTGCTGATTCAACAAGCACTTAGAGGAGCTGCTCTTCCAGGCGCCAGCTGTTTGTGTTCCGCTCACCACCCCAAATGGGATGGTGCATGGCAAGTGAAAGAGGCGCCTGGCTCAGCTAGCGCCTGGAATTGCTGATCCTACAGGCACTGGCCAAGTCCCTTTCTCTGTGCAGACAGAGGAAGAATAGGCGGGGTGGGGTGGATGATGTCGGGGGGGTGTGATTTCGTGGTTCCCATTTTTGTCATCATCTGGCCCACCTTGTTGTTCCAGGGTGGGGGAACGATTTGATCCTTGGACCAGTATAGGTTCTCTACCCCTGTTTTATTGAAAGCGAAAGCCCAGCATAATGAGGAAAGACAGTGGAATTGGTAAAGAAACTATTTAGAGAAGAATTAAATAGTTGAAAGATGCTAGAGCAACAGTGGTTGAAATCGAGAAGCGGACTGACATATCTGAATGATGAAAGTAGGAGTCCAACTTGCAACCCATGAAAATAGGCAATGGCAATACATGGAGAATCACTTCAGCTTACCCCGCCCCCAGTTATGGAACTCACTGCCTTTCCCCTTCCCTATTGCTGCCACTGCTGTTTCTAATCAGAGTATCACAGCGTGATAGTGGTGTGCGTGCAAATGTACAGTTCTTCTGTATGTACCTCTTAAAAGCCCGGAGTGTGGATTTCTTCAGACACCTTTTCCTACACAGATAATCACTTCCCTGTGGAAAATAGCATGTACAGAGCTACATATGACAAATCTGTACGTGTCTGTTTAAACATGTACGCACAATGGTAGCTAGAACTGACTAGAAACAGGGAAATCAGCAGTGCTGGGGATCGGGGAAAGTAGTGAAAACAGCAGCAGCAGGAAAAGGGTCAGGCAGTAGTGATAGTAAGAGGACACCAGTGAGGTAGGGAGTGACAGAAGAGGAAGAACTGGGAGCCCCTGCTGCAGACTTATGGAAAGGCTGATACCTAATAACAAGGCTTAGCTTAGAAAACCCAGCTGAACACATAGTTACAGTTTAGGAATAATAAGAGAGCGAACTTGTATATGTAGGGTAGCTAATGACTTACTTTGACTCACAGGCTACCGTGATGCAGAGACTGGTTGGATTCAAATTGTGGAGGATCTACATGAAAGGGAAGCTGAAAAGATAGATTTTTCTCCTTTTGGCGCTCCTCACGGGCCAAGCAGAGTGGCTCAGTTCCTTGTGATTTATGCTCCCAGGAGAGGAATATTGGAAGTATGGAGCACACAACAAGGTCCGAGGGTTGGAGCCTTCAATGTAGGGAAACACTGTAGGTAAGAAATCAAAAGGTAATGCAAGAGGCTCAGAAGAGTAATTCAGGAAAGGATTGTGACACTATCTTCTACATCCAAATGTGTTTTCTCATTTACTCCCCCCCCCCACCATCTGCCACAAAAAGGAAGCAGGATAAAACGTGATCAAATAGCTCAAGATAGTGTGTTAGTTCTTGTCTTCATTTATTAGGCTTTTGCATGCCTTGTATAAGGGTGTTATTATGCTGGAGAAGAATGATGAAAGTTGTCAGATGGCCGTTTTAAATTTGCCTGCAGATTGATTCCATAGACATTTATTTTAGTAGGGAACAGAATATTGCCACATCCAGGAACCACTACTATGTGCTACAAAATTTAAGTGTTCCTTCTCTTTTTTTAAAAAAAGAAACTAGTTGCACCTGACCCATTTAGAGGTTTTCTTTTCCCCTGTGCACCAAGTATATGTTGACGGTTCTGCTTTTCACTGTGTTTATCAAACCTGTGTTTAGGTTGCTGTATCCTGGCTATAAAATAATGGGCATGAACAACGTAACTAGTCAGGGTTGGCAGCCTCAGACTTACCAGATCTGTCTTGTTGATCCAGTGTCAGGAACAGTGAAAACAGTTCATGTACCTTTCCATTTAGCACTGAGGTAAGGCTTGCTGAGCTTCACACTGTATAACTGAACTAACTTAACACATGTTTAGATGAATGATGCAATATTCCATATTGAAAAGCATGAAGAATATATTCTGCTGTTGGATAACCCAGCATATTCTGCTTCTATTTCAGATAGGTAGTACAAAAAAAAAAATCCAAAATCCATAGATGGGCAATATCTTTATTAGGACCAAACAGAATTCCACAGAAGCGTGCAAGCTTCTGAGTTCTGCAAAACTCCTTATCAGGCTAGATGGTACAAAAAGTTGTGGATGAGGGAAGAAATAGTAAAGTCCAAAAATTTGGCCAGCTGTTGTGGCCCTGTGGTCTGCCAAATTTTTGGACTTTACTGTTTCTTCCCCCGTCCCCTACTTCATGAAGAGAGATAGTAGGAGTCCTTCTAGGAGACTCTTTTTGCACTTGCTACAAATATGCGGGTATTACTCACTTGCAATGACTACACATTCTGGGGAGCCCAGACCTTTTTTCTTGAAATAGTGCTGCTCTTGCATGGATGTTCCATTTTCTCAGTGCTCAAACAACAATATTTTATTCCTGGAAAAATACAGTCCTCCACCCCACCCACCCCCTCAACACACACACACTAGTGCATCCATTGCTGCAGTTGATAGTTTTTGAAATGTGGCTGCATGATGGTCACAGGCAGCTATTGGGTAGTGCCTCTGATGCAACCTTCTCCCCACCATTGTTGTGTGAACTCAGTACATATGTATTACATAACTTTGTAACTAAGGGGGGCTGAACACTCCCCTCCAAAGCGCGTTCATATAGCCATTTAAATATATATGATCAGTGAGCACTAGCAAGTTGACATTGAAAGGCAGCATACCTCCGATGCTTTAGGACAAACGAGAGGAAATGGTATGACTTTAATGTCCTTTTTGTGAACTTCCAGACACATCTGTCTGGCTTCTGTTAGAAACAGAATGTGGGACTACATGGACCTTAGCCTGATCTAGAAGGGTGTTTCTGATATCTCCTCTTATCTCCCATTAATACAATATCATGGGCTTTTTGCTCTTTAAGTAGTGTTTTGAAGGTTGTGTGCTTCCCCTGCATACATAGCGTTGAATTCAAACAATTTCATGTTGTGTTTATCCTTCCAGTGATAAGAAGAGTGAGCGAGCAAAGGATATGCATCTAGTGAAGAAGTTGGCTGCCTTGCTGAAAGCTAAAACATTAAATCTGGGTAGGCCTGTTTCTGTGTTTTGTTTGCTATTTGGGGGTCATAAAATGCTGTGCTTTTAAGGGCCACTGACATCACAGAGGGAAAAGGGTTCCAGTACATTTAGGGATGTCAGAGAATTCCGCCACAGATCTCGGTGAGGCCAAATGCCAGTGCATTTGGCCCCCCGAAACCTGTGGCGGAACGAAGCCCCCCCCGCCCCCCCGCCCTGCGAAAGGCGCACGAAATGGGACACCTACCTGCTGCTGTTTGTGCTGACTTGTGAATGGTGACCGCGGCCGCCATTGGCTTCATCACTATAGCCGTGATAGGCTATGTAAATACTTACGTAGCCTATCACGGCTAACGCAGGGATGCCATTTGCATCCCTGCGGAAGCCGTGATAGGTTGCATAAGTATTTACATAGCCTATCACGGCAAAAAAAAGGGAACGCAACTTCATTATAAGGGAAGCATCATCTAAAAATACGAGCACTGAAATGTCATGGAGAAGTAGTTGGGTTATTTTGCTCGGCATGATGAGTTGAATTTGTCCCTTGCCTATGATCTTATCACAAATTCTTGACGAAGAGATAAATAAAAGCTTAACTAGAGACCAGGCATTCCTAATGCAGGTACATGATCAACTTATTTCAACTCATTTACAGTTCTTAACAAATTGAATTTGAGTAACAGTTTGTGTGTTTAACTCTAGTAAAGGTCAAGTCATGAGCATAACACATTCTGAAAACACCTTGTAAATTCAGAGCAAATGATCCAGGTTGTCAGTCTGTGTACATGCATGGATTTGGAGAGCAGCAAAGAGAAATGCATCTCTCTCAAACTACTCTTGAAAGCCCCAGGAAGTGTTCGCATCTCAAAATGCAAGCTTCGGTCTCCTTTCATTTGACTTTGCTTCACATCACTGGCTTTCCTTTCAATGTAGCCCTCTCTGCTATCTTTTTTATGAGCTGAGATGCTGCTCTCTGTTGTAAATAAATAAGTTGCTTAGCACAACAGAGAAGCAGAATTCTCCATTCAGTTATTAAAAATCTAGGCCTTAGCTGGTTAATTCTCACTGCAAATGATGCTGCAGCTGGCTGTGCAAATATATTGTTCCTGGAAATGGGTAACATGAAAAATTCAGCTACTTTTTTGCCAATGGCTTGAAGTGTGTGTGTGTGTGTGTGTGTGTGTGTATGCGTGTGTGTAAGTGCATGTCAAGTGATTTGACATGCGCTTACACTTACCCTGCAAGTCTTATTACAAATTGCCACTATAGTGGGGTTGAAAGGAGTTGGGGGATGCATGTGGGTGAAGAGAATCATTCGACAGAGACAACAAGCTGGTGTGAAAAACAGGCCACAGCCTTAATTGAAAATAATTCCAAAACGGTATGGAAACAATTTTGGGTTAAGAAATAAGGGTTGGGGTACAAGATTAGATAAGTGTTCTGCCTAACCCATCTGTCTGTGTTTCTGCTAAGAGGGAGTATTGCAGAGCTGTGACTGTTGTAGCGTCTCCTAATATTTGAAACCATCCTAGTATTGCATCTAGCAACTATTAATGAAGCTCTTGCCAAAGTATACTTTTGCCTCACTCTGCTCTCATGTGCTTTCCTGTGCTGGACTTTCTGCTAGCTGTAACAACAGTTACAGGACTCCGGTGCTGCAGATCCCTCTGAGGATTGCTATGAAGGCAGGCAAATAAACATCCCAAGATGCTGCAAAACCTGTTCTCAGCCCTGTCAACTGGTAGCCAGTTTATGTCCACATTGAACCTTGAGCAACCCGATGATTGAGGACAAGGCTTTGAAACAAGGGGGTAGCAAAAGAGGCAGCAGTCTATGTTACTTTTAGTAAATCCTGTGTTGACACTGTGCAACTAGGTAAAGGTCTCCATGGTGTACCGTGACACGGAGGCAAAGCCAAGTAGGTTTAGATCATACTAACTGGAAGTGGCTGGCATTGCCCCTAAGTGGTGTGATGCTGGTACCCTACCTTCACTTACTTACTATGGGTAGAACCCCCCACCCCACATCCTCTTGAATATAGGTGCCACCAATAGCTAAAGTGAACATCCTAACTAAAGCGTATTAAATTGCATTTCCTAATCTTTTGTAATACATACTTGTCATCTTTCTTTCCAGATGTGTTTGAGACTGAAGTGAAGGAATTAATTCTTGATATTAAATATCCTGCTACTAAAAAACAGGTAATTAGCCAGGAAGAGCTTTATTCTGCAGATTTAATCAGAATTAGGTAAATGGTTTGTTATAGCTTTCGGCATACCTGACACCTCCCGTGTAGTGTAGTCGTTAGAGTGCTGCAGTATGACTGGTGAGATCCAGGTTCAAATCCCTACTAAGACATGAACCTCACCTGGTGACCTTGGGTCAGTCACTCTCTCAGCCTAACCTACTTCACAGGGTTATTGTGAGGATAAAATGGCAGGGGGAATGACTTACACCCTGTTGAACGCATTAGAAGAAAGGTGGGATGCAAATTTAATTAAATAAAATAACTTCATTTCCATGTGCAAGCATTTGAATTCTTTAAAGTGGGATGTAAGTATGTAAGAATGAAGAGTTGCTCCATTTCCCACCAACATGCAGAATGTGTAGTCTCCTGTTTGGTGGTGGCACTCTCTTTCCTGTCTCTCCCAAGAAATTTGTATGTTTGGTGGGTGGAATCTTGCCTCTTGAAGTAGACCCACCTGACATTTTGAAAAAGGTTGTTTTAGATAATTTCTGATTGGATTAATTTATTACACACTCCCTAGAATTTATAAGTCTGGCTTGTGAGATCCAATTTATTTCTGTAGTGAGATAAACAATAAACAAAGGACTAATTTTGTGGGCCACCTGTAAAAGAAAAACTCTGTTCCTTTACAGGTGACCTATGGGTTAACCTTAGGTCCAGCAAAGCTTTTCAAGGCAAGAAGGAGTAACATTAAGCAGTATTGTTCTGATTTCTACCCATATGGAACATCCGTATTTGTTTTTTAATAGAAGCATGAAATTGAGGAGACATATTTACTCTATGGTGTATTTTACTGACAGGCTTTGGAAAGCATCCTGACAAATGAGCGTTTGCCACTATCTTGTCTGACAAACATTGCACAGACACTGATGGATACCTTAAAAGATCAGGGTAAGTAAAAATTTATTTTGTAGCTGTCTGTTCAGTTGCAAAATTCAGAGAACAAAAATGGAGGGCAAAACAATTATTCATTTTCCTTGCAGTATAAAATGACAATTGGAACGTTTAACTGTTGTCATTTGTGAAACTTCTTTCTGCTTTTATCGGAAAGGTGACTGAATTTCATATAAAAGAAACAAGTGTAACCCTGCAAGGAATTGAGGGAGGGCTCTTTCTGTCTTCTCCACACAACAAAACTATTACTGGGATCTGTATTATTGGAGAAAGCTTTCTGAGAGCCCAGTATCCTCCCCCCCAACACACACATACAATTGTTTTGTCAAACGTCATCCCTGATGCAGTTGTTGGAGAGAGGAAATTGGGTTCAGAGACATTGGCCTGGTTCACATGTAATGACAACTCATGTGAGCATTTGATGTCCAAACCCAGACACTTCGGGTTGTTTAAACGCAGCCAGAGTGTCCAGGTTTGGACATCATGCTCTCAACCTATTAATAATAAGTTATTTACTGAAAGCAGAAGTGAGGAGCGTGCTGAAGGCAGTGTGCTCGCTCACTCCCACTCAGCCCCACCAACGTGTGGCTTAAATAACCCACACATTGCTGTTATCTGTGAACCGGGTCAATGTGCCTATCTCCAAGCCCAATTCCCCACCCTCTATACTTGCTTTGATGGTGAAGGGAGAATGAGTCTTTCTTGGTTGCTGTAAATACAGAACCAACCATATGGTCACTTTCTTGCTTCAGTGAGTGAGGGTAGTGCCTCTGCTTTGAGGGATTCCAGGCAGCATGAGGGAAGCAAACGTGTTACCTGTGTCTGTGGTGCTGGCTGATGTTCCAGTCCCCTGTTTTTGTTTTTCTTCATGGATAGACAGTCTCTATATCAATAGAGATCATCCCCCACATTTGGCACTTTCGCAGTCCACATGTGAACACCAAATTTACAGATGGTGGGAAATCCCTTCAGTGTATTAGTGGAAAGATGAATGATTGAACGAGAGCTTTTTGTTGCATCACTTTTTAATAAAAGGCAAACTAATTACTGTGTAGTGTAAATCTGAAGTTGAAGCTAAACAGTTCCCCACCCCTGGACTATAATATGAGCTCTAGTCTTTGGAAGGATACTTTTAATTTTCTTTCTCCTGCACCCTAGCTGTTGTCCCTACTCTTTCGTTGCTTTTTGCTGCTCTTCATATCAAGAACTCTGTTGGGCTTTTGACCATGTTGATAGGATTCCTGGACTTTTGACAGTGAGAGAGTATTCCTGGGAATACTCAGGAATACAGTTGTGTCGGTTGCCTGATTCCAGTGTGTGTCCAGGACTTCAACATGTCAGTGAAAAATTCGACCAGGGCATCCTGGAATCCAACTCGATCATTCCAATAGGGCCCTGAAGCAGCCACAGACTGCAAGGCGCCCCTGGCATCATATGTTGATGAGTCATTCCAAGACAATGAAGTACTCATAAACATTCCCACACCTTGATCATCTTCACCCAAATCTGTGTAAACTACAAAATGGAAGCTTCCAATCCTCAGCCAAATTACCTTGCAAAGCAAGTGAAGGTGGAGGCCGGAAGGAGTCCATATCTTCAGTTAAAACAAATGAACTGCCAACTGCAGAGGAAAAACCAAAATCCACACTGACTTCTGACACTATGTGATGACTTGTCCTTCAAGAGTTTCGTGGAATAGGCTCCCATAGAAATGAAGGCTCCCATATAGCAGACAAAAAGTTTACTCTTTAATCCAAATACAAACCAAGCACCAGCATAACCTCTATGCTACTAACAGACTAACCAGAAACACTTGTTTAGTTAAATACTCTACAGCTGTGCTGGGAAGTAGTTTATCTTAAAGAGAGACTACACTACAGTATGTATATTATGTGGGACGAATGTGCTGTGTTCGCTGTGGGTGTTCACATGCCAGAATGGACATGATGAAATGCTACCTGTTTAAGACGTTCATCTTGTGCATGGTTGCTGGGAATGGGAGGGGTTTTTCAGGTTTATTTATTTATTTATTTATTTATGAAATGTATGCCCTTGGGGCGGTTTATAATAACGCCCCCCCAAACAAAAACAAAATAACCAAAACGATAAATATAACAATGAAAATACTAAAATATTGTGTCAAGTCTTTTGAATATTTCTTATATTTTGAATATTCTTTATTATCCTATCTCTTGATTTTAATGGCCTGTTTAAAATTCTGCTAACAAAGAGAAATTGACAGTTCTTTTGCCTCTAGGCAAAACTCAGCCAGACCTTAACCTGATAAAACAGAATCCTCATGCAAGTAACTGTGGACTGGAAATATGGCTTAACTGGGAGTTTAATGAAGCTGCAGAGAGATTTTACAGCTCCATTTCACATTCATCGAGATTAATGTGCATCTCTTTCTCTTTCTCCAGAGGCGGAATGTATTGATGAAGAGCTGTTACAGTTCTGTGCAAACAAGCTAAAACTATTGCACCTTCATGAATCAATCAACAAACTAAATTCTCAGACAGTACAATCTGAGACAATGCCATCTGATAATGTGAGTAATGTGAAAAATTGTTTTTGTGAAAAGAATAAATAATCTTCAGAGAGTGTGTGATAAAATACAAAAGGGAAATATACAGTCAAAAAGTATTGCTTTTATAAAGAGGCACAAATAACTTAAAGAACTTTTAATAACATGTTAAACATACCTTTGAACTAATCTAATTTTCTGTAATTTGGGCTGATAGTATTCTGCATCAAGGAAGCCAGATTTTTTACCCAAAGGTTATCCTGTTGGTCAAGTTCATATTGTTAATTTCTGTAGTATAAACGGTATTAAGGGTTGCTTCATACATGATATTTTTCATACACCGAAATACTCTTTGTGGACAAAAGCTTGTATATTTTCACGTATGAGAATTCAAAGCATGAGAATTGGGCAGCATCTGGCCAATCCAAGTATTGGCAGCAAAATACCCATTTGTGCTACATTCGTATATCATGGTGTACTTGTTTTTTCTTGCTTGCTTCAAGCTGTAAATGCATGAGTCACATAATTTTATAAGAGAAAAATGTATTTTAAAGGTATTTTTTTCAAGCATCTTCACTTACTAAGTAATATCCAGTTATGTATTAAAAATCAGAGTTGATCCAGCTAGCCAAGCAATCTGGGGCAGGACTCTTTTTAGGGGAACCGATGAAGCAGCATGTGATCTGAGAGGATTGCAGTGTGAGAGATGTCCTCCCAGCATCCTCTTTCACATTGATGCTTAGTATGGAAAAGCATCTTGCATCTGCCCTGTTAGACAGGGATACTGTGATGAGTGGAATTGTGTGATAACTTTTCCAGGTTAATGTGATCTTCACTGTTACATGTTTTAACTTACTGCTTTTAAGGACTTGGCTAAATTACTTCGATTAGATGAAAAAGAGTTTACTAGGCTGCATATGTTACTGGAGAATTACAAGCAGCAGAACACCCAGCCTTCCGTGCGTTTTGCAGAGGATAAAGATGGCATGCTGCCTGTGAAAACTTTCTTGGAGTATTTGGCTTATGAAAAGGATGTGATTAATATGAAGAAGCTAGATGAGAGAGAATATGTGGCTTTAGGTATGAGCCTTTCAGGGTTAATTGTGCCTTGGGTGTGGGTTATCCAATACACACATGACATTTCCCTGTTTCCAAGAGCTTTTCCACTGATGTAATAGGATATCTGGCCAAAGCTTCCCCTTCTGTAGAAATAAAGTGGGACACTCTTTCTGCTAGAGTGCCTAAACATTGGAGTGAACCAAGGGCTCTGGATCAAGGTGGTACTATGACTGTCATGTAGCAGGCTCAAGGGTTGCCTCAACCTGCTGAGCTGTGTGGCGGGGTACCCTTGATCAAATGCAGTGGCAGAGGGGGGTGTCGGAAGGAGGATGGGCAGAATGTATATAGCTCCTGGCAGCATTATTTATTGCCCATCTGAATTGGCCAAATCTGCATGCATTGCTCTGATAGGTTTGCTTTGTTTGCAAGCAGAAGAATCCTCATTGGGTGGAAACCTTTAATAACTAGGAAAACTCTGGTGTGTGTTTAGGAAGCTTTTTTTTCTGGAAATGTTTACATGGAGAAAGTTCAACAGAGGAAATATGCCAGATGCTGGAGTCTGCAGGATTTAGCCCCCAACTATTATTGGTGAGTACTATATTCGCTTTCCTTTTTTACTCTTCATAGTTGTTATCAGACTTACATTTTAGCTGCTCTCTGCCAATGAGCTCTTGCAGTTTGACAGCTAGTATATGAGAAATGGGGAGCAGCCTCTTGAGTAGAAATGGTAACTTCTTGGGGTGGGTGGGTAGATAAGAACATGGAAGATGCTGGTGGGGAAAAGAGGTGGCACAGTGTTGAGGTATTGGGACTAGGGCTATTGCCTGATTTTTTGTGTTTGTGTGTGAAACAGCTTTCATTGTAATTCATGTTAAGCTGCTATTAATCTATAACAAGAAGATAAATGTAATGAAATGCTGCTATCAAACATTTCTCCTTAAAGTAGGATTCCCAATGAGATAAAATGCATTTGGCTACCTCTGTATAGAATGCATATGGGGAAAGATCTGAATTTTGTGAAGAAAGTGAAAAAGACCTAACCAATATGAAGCAGCAAATTTAAAACTGAGAGTACTTCAGTGCAGTGCGGTAATGCTGCAGGGAGCTTATTGCTATAGATAATGTGGAGGCCAGTAGAACAATTTTGTAGTTATTTCTAATTGTCTTTAGAATTGAGGGCCTGATCATCAGTAGTTTTTAGTCAGGATTATTTGGAGAGGTTATCTCCTGAATCTATTCCCATTTAAGGGAACTCTCCTAAATCTTTTCTCTCTGTCTTTCTCAGTCCCTGCTTCTCAGTGTGTGGCTTTTTAAGGAAAAAGATATTCTACAAAGAACACAATCAATTTGCTGCCTTCATGCTGCGCTATCCCTTTTGAGCAAAATGACAGGTGAGATGAGTTTACAGAATGGAAATGGCTGGTACTCCTTTCTTGGAAATGGGCCATTGACCTTACTCTGCAAGCCATAATTAGAACTGTGAACAAAGACAAACTTAGTGCTGCATGTAAATGTATTTCAAAAGAAGTGAACCAATGAACGATTCTGAAGCTGTTTAAGGGCTGTCTGTGGGTATGCCAGTGTTCTCATTATAGTACTTTGAAGACCCACACTTCTACACACTCAGATGCAATAGATCTTTCGAATACTACCTTGGCCAATTGAGTATATTGTGGAAATTTTATCCCACCCCCACCTTTCTCCCCTCAGCCTGATGTTAACTACTGGAATGTTATCTCATCTGCTAGATAAGCTTTCTAGCTCTTGCCCCATTAAGGGTCACCTCTGTTGTTATCACTATGATCTGTCATTTGTGTAGCATTTTTAATTTGTTCAGGGTCTTACCAGTTTCTCTTTCTTCAGCTACACATTCCAGAAAAGTAGATCAATGATGACTGTTTTACAGATGGAAAAGCTAAAGCTGTGACAGTGATACAAGCCCAGAGCTCAACTTTAATGTTATTTTGGTGCCTTGCAAATACCTTTTTGTTATCTCTGGCTTTTAAAACCCAGTTCTTTTTCTCTTGTTTTGTATGTCTTAATGGGGCTGTTCTGACTGCAGTTTTAAAGTTTTGTTAATATTTGCTGCTGTTGTGGTGTTAGGTTTCTCTCTGTTTTATATTGATTGCTTTAATGCTGCTTTTTAGAATTTTATTTTGCATTTTAGCATTTTAATTTATTTTTATATTCTGTATGTTGTCCAGAGAATTTTACTTATTGGACAGCTAACAAATACATGTAATAAAATTGTAAAGAAAAACAATCTGATGGCCATTGTAGATTCACAAAACCATGACACAACAATATGGTTCTCATTTATTCACAATATGGGGACCAGGATACCTGAGAGAGTGCCTCCTTCCTTACCAACCTGCCCGGTCACTGAGGTCATCAGAGGGCATGTTCCTAGTGGTTCCACATGGACCTATGGCCCAGTTGGAGTCCACCAGGAGAAGAGCCTTCAGTGTGGTGGCCCCCTTCCTGTGGAATTCTCTGCCTTTAGAGGTCAGGCAGGCGCCAACATTGTGTTCTTTCCGGCGCCTCCTGAAGACATTGTTCTTTCAAGAGGGCTTCCTTGCATGACCAGCTGTGGTTTGTTGAACTCCACTTCGTTGGGATTTGTCTTTTTAAAAAATGTTTTAACTTTTAAAACTCTTTTAACCATTGTTTTATTCTTATCATGTTGTTCACTGCTCCGAAATCTTCTGATGAGGAGCGGTATATAAATATTGTAAATAAATAAATAAATTTAAGAAATCTTAGTTGATTGTATACACTGTAATTAATTAAATGTGCAAGTGCTAAGTGGAGCAGAGAGCTTACGGAAGAGGTCTCTTTTGCATAGGGCCTAGGAAACTGACTCATTTTGCATTATCACACAGCACCAGCAGATGGCAGACAGAGTCTTAAAAAGACACACTTCTCCTTTCTCTTTTAGAATTCTCGGGCAATGCCTATTCTAAGAATGGCACCAGCATTTGCTGGAGATGTTTGATGGTGTGTGCATGTGTTGTAGCAGGCCCCATTTTAAAAGAGGCATTCCCTCCTGCGTGAGAAAAGGCATTCTCTAGAAGATGCTACCCATAGTTTTTGTGCAAAAAACAACAGCAACAATAATACATTAATTGATACTGATTTTATTGACTAAACACTATAGTCCTACAAATTGACGCTGTATTTAACCAGCTGAGTTTCTTTAAAAACGCAGTTAACTTTTTATTTTAGGTTGTGGTTTTATTTTGCTAATTTTAATTGACAACTTGTACATCTGAGTTTTTCCCTTTTTGTTTTAGTTGCTATAGATGAGTCATGGGATTCTCAGTCAGTCTCGCCCTGGTGGCAGCAAATGCGCACAGCCTGTATCCAATCTGAGAATAATGGAGCTGCCTTATTATCTGCTCATGTTGGGCATTCTGTAACAGCACAGATAACTGATAGCATAGCAGAGAAAAAGGTAAGTAAATTAGATTTCTTTTCCCCTGCCATATAGTGATTGCTGAAAGAAAACTGTAATATATGCTTCTGAAGAACAGACTTTAAACTCACAGCTATTGGAAACTCACAGCTATTTGTTTGTCTTGGTATATGAGGTATACAAATGTCGGCCTCTGGTTTGTAAATATAGGCCATACTGTGAACTCATTGCAAACTAGCAGGATAAAACTAAATTTCACATTCAACTTGCGCATTGCAAACACCATGGGATGTTCGTAGTTGTGTAATACTCTCAACAACAGAGTATTAAAGTTAATTGTATTTTGGTTTTGCTCTTGCTCAGCTCTTAGACTCCTAGGAAATTCAGCTTTCATATCCCACCTCCACCTTTTAGTGTGCAGATAATAATGATGACGATGATGTATTGGTTTACATTTTTATCCTGTGTTTCCTCCAAGGAGCTCATGATGGCATGCATCTCCCTACACACACACCCCCCACCCAATTTTATCTTTAAACAACCCAGTAAAATAAGTTAGGCTAGGAAATGATGATTGTTTCCTTATTTAAGCCTTTTTTTTAAGTTAGTGTAAGTTGATATGTGTAAAACAACTTTTATTATACACACGTTGACTGATGAAAGACATTTTGCTGAGGTATTCTTACTCTGTTCTTTCTTTTCTAAGAACCACTTCATCTAAAAATGTAAAAAGTGTATGCAACAAACATATGTATCAAACACATTAATCAGGCAACTGTGATTTGGCTGCAGCTTTCTGTTGAGTGTACATCTGGTAAATCTGGGTTTGCCTCTGTGTAATGTGTGAAATAGCCCTAACGTAACTCTTCGACTTCTTTAACTCAGCATTGCGGAGACTTCACAAACAATCTTTTTTTGTTAGTTTCCCCAGATAACCGTAGGTGGTGATACAGATTCTTGGGAAGCACTTTCACTTGATACTGAATACTGGAAACTTCTGCTGAAACAGTTAGAAGATTGCCTAATACTTCAGACACTCCTGCACAGTAAAGTGAGCAAGAAGACAAACCAAGTCTCATCTCTGCAGGCCGAACCACTTGGCAGACTCTCTGTAAAGAAACTGCTTGAAGGAGGAAAAGGTGATCTTGCCAAGAGGTCTTGGCTTAGACCCAAATATGCGCAAGTGGACCTCCACTTGTGGAAAGGGAGGGAGGAAACGTTTGCTGATTCCCCTGTTCCCCTGTAGCCCCTTGTGTCCCCTGAAAACCTTCTCCAGAGGACCCTCCAGAGCAGCGTGAGAGATGGTGCTGGAGGTTGCGGGGAGAAGGGGGAAAAGTAACTTCCCATCCTTCTGTGAACTGGGCAGAGTTTATTGAATTAACATACCAAATAATGTATCAAAAAGAACAAAGTAAAATACATTTACAATTCCATATTATAAGATAACAAAATAAAATACCTTTAAAACTCCATATGAAAGTATGTATAGGACAGAAATCAGTGTTTGGACTTCGCTAGAACAAAATTCAGAATTAAGATTTAAAGTATTCTAAGAACATGAAAAATAACACATAGAGGAAATACATATCAACATGAATTTATATCCTCAAAGCTCAGAATATCTACTACAGTTAACAGATGGATTCCAGATTATAGCTGACATTCAAAAATGTAGTGAGACAAAACTGCTGCCCCACAAAAGTCTTGAACTGGTCACCCTTCTGTGAGTGGGCACCTCTACTGGATTGCAGCCCCTTTTGCAAATTGAAGGACTGCTTCTGGTCATGAAAAGGCTGTGCCGAATCCAGCCCTTTGGATATTTGTATTCAGCTTTCATCTTCACTAAAGACCAAATTCTGTGAAAAGTAGCCAAGGCATTCATTACTCTGTTTACCTAAGTTCTGGGGCTGTTGTGTTAGATCCAAACTCTATTTTCCTATGTAGTTCTTGCGACAGCTTGCCTATCTGTATCTAACTCTGGGCTAATGAAAGGGAAAGGAGCAGAACCCATGGAATCAAAGATGTGTGAAGATTTTGCTTGTCTTTGAGATGCCTCTAACGCTATGTGGCTAAGTCTGAAGGAAGGGGCCACAGGGAATGCTTCAAATCATACGCAGTCTTGAAACTACCTTTGTACTGTCAAAGATTCTGAATTTTTATAAGACTCACATGGATTATATGTATTCTTAATCAATTGATAACTTACCGCAAATTCCTTAATGTATATATACAAAATGCACAACTTTGGACACCTGGCCATGAGAGCATTTAGTCTGAGATGGAAGGAAACCAAAGGTATCAGCATTCCAGTCAAATAGAAAACTGAAGTAATTCCAGTTGTACAAACCCTATTTCTTGTCTCCATGGAGTTCAAATGTTTAGTGTTTTATGGCAAAGAGTCAGACAGGCACGTGTATTCTATTAGTCTTGTAGTTAACAGGACACTTTCAGGTTCAATGTGGTAAAAATCTGATAATGGGATTAGTGTCAGTTTATGTGGCATACATCTATGTTCATGCACCAGCAGAGGAAAGGGCTAATAAACAAGGATTGACTTTTTTTTTCTTCCCAGAGGCAGTGCATGTTGTCCCAAGCAAGAAACTAGGATTGTAAACTTTCTTACTGAAAAAAATATTTTAATCACAAAATGTGAGGAAACTTAATTGATATGATTTAAACAATGACAGTAGCATCTGAGTTCGTAGCTGTTGAATGTTGTCTTCTAGACAGGCACGCTCGACAGTCACTTAGACCAGAGGCCAGCAGACTGCTTACCACACATCTGTAACTGAAGTGGTAAAATTCTTCTTCCCACTTTGCAGGATAACAGACAGCCAAGCTAGCCCAAGGCAAGAGAGCTCAATCTGAGGCAGGCAGTTTATTTGTTCTTATAAAGGCAAGCAGGTTTGGGTGTTGGGAGAATTCTTGAAAATCTAGTGGAAATGTTTGGGAGTAGTTCCATGGTTGACATGAATGAAAGCTCGGCAGATTCTCTATGCATAAATACTAAGCACTTACTGAACCTGTAGCTTGCTTAATCCCATTTAATTGCTCGGGGAGGTGCTGAGATGTCTTTTTCACACGTCACCACAAAATGTCTGCCATAGGAGGCGTGGCAAAAGACAAGTAACATGTCCTAAGGACTGAGTACAAGGCAGATGTACGGTCTAGGCCCCACCTCACTAAACAACTCCTTTGAACCCACAGTTTTCGGCACCAACAGAAACCTATTTCACAGCAATCCCAGCTGCTAGTAAGAGAATGTGCTACTTTTTTCAAATAAGTGGGAGGGGTAGGGCATCTTGATGCATGCCGAGAAAGGTGGCTGGGGGCACACTAGTGTCCGCAGCCTCCACATTGCCTACCCCTGCCCTAACATGGTAGGGAGAAGGCTCAGTCTAGTCTTCTCCCTGATGTGCTCTTTCTCTATGTGCAAGAACATTGTTCCCATGTAGGAGTATTAAAAAATGCAGCCCCTTACCTGCAAGCTGAATCTAGAAAGATGGTATTTTATACATATGTGTAAACTGAGCCTAGGGTTGTTTTCAGAGAAAAATACCTAACTGATTCTGGGCTACCTTTTACTTTTGCTTCAGGAGGCATTGCTGACAGCGTAGCAAAATGGGTTTTCAAGCAAGACCTCAGCCTACCATTACTCGGACTGGGGCGGCAGAGAGAAGAATCAGAAAGTGAAGAGGAAATGCCACAAACTAGCATCAGTTTTCTAGCTGAGGGTGCAGAAGACCAGTCAGGCTTGGAAACCATACTAGGTAAAGATGCAGAACAAATGTTTGAATGACATGCTCCTTCAGGAGCTAGCTGAAATGACTTTTCCAATTGACAAATGGCAAAGAAATGGAACCCCCCCCCCAATAGTCATTATTTTTATATCTTATTTCTAGAATTACTGCATTTAGCATATCAGCAATTTCCTTGTAGCCTAGAGATGGATGTACTCCATGCGCATTGCTGTTGGGAGTATGTTGTGCAGTGGAACAAGGACCCAGAGGTAATGGGGCATTTCTGTTTCTTATTCCTCGTGTTTCCTGTTATAGATGCTGTTGCTGTGTAATGTAAATAATGTTAACTAGGTTTTGCTTACAATTTTTATAGATTTATCATTTGAAGACAGAAAAAGGTGCTTTGGCCAATTTAATCTTTGAACGTTACTTTGGCACATCTGCTGCAACCTTTTGCACCACATTTGTACACATTCAATTATGCTTTCATAATTTTGTTAGAAGCTGACAGCATATAAATAGCTACTGTACTAAAACTACTCTGTTGAACTGTGTGTGTGTTTTGAAGGCTAAAGCTAATTAGGGTGCAATCCTATGGCTGCTAGACAGTGGCTAGACAGCCGTAAGATTTTTTGGTTTTCAGGAACCAACCTCGGAGCTAGTGGTCCAAGGTCGGTTTCCAGAAAACTGCCTTCGCTCCCTCCCCTGCTGTCTCGTAGGCAGCGTGGTTCATCCCCGGCTCTGCGTTTGGAAGAGCAGTGCGGAATGGGCAAAAAGGGGGCATTCCTTGGGGTGGGGACAACGGATGCGCCGGTGCAATGCTTCTTATACTCTGTCTGGCCTCCTTCCCCTGCTCCAAACTGCTCCAGCTAGACAGTCGAAATCAGCCATCTGGCCGCAAATGCAGGGTGGCCAGAGCGTGGTATGGAAGATCCCTTTCACACTCTGCCCACCCTGCTTTGGATAGTCGGTTGCCTCCAAGTTTGGAGGCGGCTGACTATCCCCATAGGATTGCGCCTTTAGGGTATATATCAATACGGAATGAAAAGTTTGCTCTCTGGGAAGATAAGGCTACAATACAGTGTTACAATACAAACTAGATCCAACCAATGTTATGAATCATAGGAGTTTTCATAGTGTAGGATAATTGAAAAAAGAAGCAGTAATATCCCAAATACCCTTTGAATAATACATATGAGGAACCAGTTTATTGTTACTGTACTTCACAGATTATTTTTTCCAAAAGCAATTTTCATTTCACTTTATCTCTTTCATTTTTCACAACCTATTTTTAAAGGTAGAAATCCTTATCCATGGTGTCTCTTTATCTGCCGCTTTAATGTTGTTATAAGTGCTCTCTCAAACTCTGAAGAGAGACAACTGTTGTTCTTCTCATCTGATTAACCTTTTCAGAACAAAGCTTTTGAAAAAATACAGAACTTTCCTTTCTCACTGAGATTCCTTGTCTTTCATTTTTTGAAATTGTGTGTGTGTGTGTGTGTGTGTTTCAACCTGCAACAGGGCCTACAGATAGCAAGGCCCCTGTCATTGATATGTGATCAAAGCCTGAAATGTTAAATCAAAGCCACAAAGTTTTTAGCAATTAGCTTAGGAAGCCGCTTCTTTGCCTCATTGCATTGACTGATTTTAACACTTGATTTCTCCCTCCTCTTTAATCTTTTAATACAAGGAAGCACGTTTTCTCATCAGATCTATAGAACATCTCAGATGCATCGATAACGCTCATGTTCAGCATGGTAAGTACGAGGGAACTATTCTCAATAGAATATTAGTTTGAGTAGATCGGGGTAGGCAGTCTGGTGCCCTTCAGGTGTTTTGGACTATGGCTCCCGTAATGCCTGATCATTGGCCAAGCTGGCTGGGGTTTATGGGAGTTGTAGTTGAAAACATCTGGAGAGCACCAGATTGACAAACTGCACAGTCTGTAGCAGGAATAGGCAATCTGTATAGGTGAGGTAGAGAGGCTAGCTTCAGAGTGATAAGTGTAGCATGCATGGCGAAGGATTCACAGCTGTGTCTGTAAGTGGAATCCCCATGGATAGATCAGATAATGTAATTATAATTGAGTGAGTCCCATTGGTACCAGCATCTCCACAAGGAAGTCAGTGCTCCACTTCCTTGTGAGGATGCTGGTTACCAGTGGTACTCACCCTGAGGTGTCACTGATCTGTGGAAGTTTTTACTTGCAAACTTTGACTGACAGACTTTTGTTGTGAACAACCAAAGCGTACCCATACTATCTGAAACCAAGAGGGATGCACCTTCCTATCATATGAGTTTGCCTAACAAAATGCATTTTTGATATTGCCTTCTGCTGGATCTTAAGTTCATATAACTGTTTTCAGGAATTGCTCTAATGATGTGGAACACATTCATAGTAAAAAGGCTTTCTGCTGCTACCTACTTAATGGACAAGGTAAATATTGAATTATCGCTCCCCCCTCCCGTCCCCCGGTGTGTGTGTTTGTGTGTGTGAGCACAGGAGGACAGAAGATGACTTTTTTCAGAAGACACCTGCTATCTGTAGTTTTTGCAAGTACTTATATTAATATTTTTAATTGTTGCCCAATTAAATAGGTGCACCCTTTTAATCAAAAGATTTTAACTAGACTAATAGGGGGTTGGATTCGATGGTCTGTGGGTTGGACTCAGTGGTCTTATAGGCTCCTTACAACCCTACTATTCTATGATTCTATGAATTGAACAAATGTTGCAGTTGCATTTTAAATACATTTCTTTCTCATTTTTACGTTATTTTGATTCAGTTTGATTTTATGATAAAATTTACCAGAAGTAAATACTAATATTTCAAAAGTCAGTTTCATTTGTTTGTTGTGAACTAGCCCCTATTTTTTAAAATACTTTTTATTTTATTTTTGTCTTTATAAATGAAATAAACAGTACCAACAACCTAATCGGTAGCAATACAGTATTCTTAAAAGGACGGAGCAATAACCAAAAAGGAGAAAAAAATTATTTAAAAGGATTAAATTTAAACTCCAATACACACGGGCTTCAAATCCCATTCTACTTAAAAATTATACCTGTAACACTGGCAATGTTACAATTCAATACAGCATGATTAATCATATCATGTCATCAGTCTTATAGCAAGGAAGCAGGCCTACAATTTGTTTCCAGTAACCATATATTGCTCTTCAATTAAATATAGTAAAGCTTAACAATTTAACCAGTCAAAAACCTTACTAGCCAGTCTCATAATAATGATAGTAATAATAATAAAAAAGGAAGGAGGTTAAAAAGGATAAATAATAATAATAACAACAAATCACTAATAAATTTTATAATGTTATATGATAATAAAGCTTAAAAACAACCTTACAGCAATCAGTAATATGTTTTATTTGTTGTTGTTGTTCAGTCGTTCAGTCGTGTCCGACTCTTCGTGACCCCATGGACCATAGCACGCCAGGCCTTCCTGTCCTGCGCTCTCTCCCGGAGCGTGCTCAAGTTCATATTAATTGCATCAGTGATGCTATCTAGCCATCTCATCCTCTGCCGTCCCCTTCTCCTTTTGCCCTCAGTCTTTCCCAGCATCAGGGTCTTTTCCAGAGAGTTTTCTCTTCGCATTAGGTGGCCAAAATATTTGAGCTTCAGCTTCAGTATCTGTCCTTCCAATGAGCACTCAGGGTTGATTTCCTTTAGGAAATATGTTTTATACTACATATATAAATGAGCATGCACATTTCTATACACCCTCAAACAGTATATTTAGGTACAGTATGTTGTATCCATTAAAAAAAAAAAGAGAGAGAAATGAGAGAATGCAGATAGATAGACAGACAGACAGACAGACAGATAGATAGATAGATATAAGCAATTAACTCTGGCCTAGCCTGAGTCATTCAGACTAAACATAGTCAGTTAACAAAACATGTTTATGGATTCCAGTTCATGGGGCTGGAACAGAAATCTTACATGTTTTTGCATTTAGCCACACCTCTGCCATTTCGTGATTTAGGAACTTCTTCATCTGACCTTCAGAAACAATGCAAAATGTAGCAGGATATTTTAAGTGATATTGTAAGTTAATTTGTTTTGCCAGATTTTTCACCTTGATGAATTGCCTTCTTTTCTCAGCAACTTCTTTGGTGTAATCCGGAAATAACATAACTTTATCTTGTTTCCAAAAGAGATTTCCACCCCCTCTTGCCAAACACAGGATATAATTTTTTGTGGAGATTCTTGCAAATTGGACTGTAATCATCTAGCCAGTCAAGTAATCAAGTAAATAATCAGATGGCACAGGGAGTATCTCATGCAAAAGCTTATCTACAAAAGTAGACAAATTTACATCATTAGGCGAATCCTTAATACCAATAATACGTACATTTGCCCTGCATGTAAAAGCCTGCAGTTGAGAAATTCTGACAAAAGAGTTGTTGAAAAAAAATGGTGACGCAGTTTCGTTTGCTGCCACCCTATCTTTCAGCTCGTTAACTTTCACCTCCATTTTTTGCCAAGAAGTGTTAATTAAATCCACAGCTCCTTGCAGGGTGGTGATGGAATTTTGAATTGTATCCAACCTCTTAGCCTGTTCAGCAAATTGCAAAGACAAAATTTTTTATCAGAGTAAATAACTCCCCTATATTTTCGGGTCTCGGCGCCTTTGCCAAAGGAGGTACAGGGGGAGTAGGCAGAAATGCATTTCCTTTTTTTCTCCTTGCTGTAGCCATGTTTCTCTTCAAACAGATCTTGCAGGTCTTCAAATATCCTCAAATATTGTTAATATTTCTTAAACCATTTCTCAGATATTGTTGGTATTTCTTAATCCATAAATTACAATGGAGCACGCCAGCCCTAATTTCTTCTATTTAGAGAGGAGTTTCAAAACAACTTTAGGCGATGATTAAGCTCTGGGAGGGTAGTCTCGAAATCCAGCCCCCATGTTGCATCGCTGAGAGGACTAATTTTCTAAGACTTCATCCAGATGCTGCCTTGCCTCCCCTTTTCATTCCAGGGGCGAGATAAAAAGGCTTTTCAACCTTTTAAAAAGCTGTTGGAGGTAGCATCCCACGGAGGTTCCACGGAATGCTGCAGGGGTGACATTGGCTCCAACCAGAAGTCCAAAACTCTGAACTAGCCCGTTTTTGAAGAATATTTTTCAAGTTCCATCACGCAGGCGCTGCAGAGAGCCTGAACCAGCAGCTTCATCTAACGTTGTAGTCCTGCAGTTGGCTTTTGCTGCTGCTCTGTGTACCTCAAAAATCTGAAGCAACACTCTAATCCTGGGAAGTTGGGAAAATAATTACCAAAGTTTCCCAAGGCTTATCACACCTGCATGTATATCACTTGATTACTCATCTGATGGGCAAATGAACGTGTGAACTGTTTGAAGTGAGTTGTGCTCAAGGGAACATCAGGAGCTACATTAGTGTATACGAAGGGGAATGGGGAAATTAGCAGGGACACCAGAGCCAGTGGTTAGAGTAACAAGCCCCCCCCCCCCCCCCCCGCTCTTCACAACCATCGAAGAGCATGTTATCCGAGGTTGGTCAACTTATTTTTGGCACCGGAGCCAGAAAATCTCACAAGTGCCTCTCCCTGGGATTAAAAATACAGTAAAAATAAATTAACAACTTGCTGCCCTTTCATGGTATCCAAACTCCGCTGCCTGAGGGAGCTGTCTCACACTTCCTAATCTCGGACCTCCAGTTATTATTGGAGAGAGGAATTTCAGCAGATACAGCCTTTTTGCTCATGTAGCATTAAACAGTGACAAGGAATTCCCTGTTGATCCAACTCTGGAATTTTGGCTGGGTTGGGTGCCTGTGCCAGCACAAAGGCTCATGAAAGCCAAATTTACCCCAAATGGAAGGGAAGCATTTTTGCGTTGCTGAATGAAGGTCAGCTAGAAAGGAAGTGTTGCAGAACCCAGAGTCAGAGAGACCACGGAGTGAAGGAAAAAGAGATTCTTTATTTAACGCGCGGGCTTAAGGCTGGAATCGTTTCCAAAGAGCCAGAAGCCCCGATTTACATTAGCACATTGGTTTTATAGACATTGTGACATATATGAAATGGCTCCTCCTCTCCCTCCCGCATGGGGTTGCAATCCTCAACATTTCTTCTCTTAGCACTATTGTTTATAATACAAGAACTGGGTTATAGGGTAGCCATGATAAGGAGAGAACAGAAGAGAACAGCAGAGAACAAGATATACAATTGTATGACCTTTGACAAGATAAGGAATTCCTGTGTCTCGTCAGCTTACAACAATATATTCAAGGGAGAAAGAGCTCAGCAAGAACATGAAGCATGAGACTGCATGAGGCTACTTAGTCTGACCCCCGATATGGCTGCTACATTCCCCCCTTAAATGCATAATTTCATTACAATTATAGCATTTCTGATAACTATACAAAGCTTTTTGTGACATACATATTACTTAGCCTCTTGTTGGGCTATTAGAGCATAGAGGGCAGCAGTTTTACTAGCTGAGACATAAAACAGATTGGTTAAACAGCGCATAAGACAAGGAACGCAGAGACATAACAGAACTTTTATGAACAATACTGATAGAATTAGGATGAACAATGCTTTTAAGCCAGCTAAGATCTGGAAGCCAAGGGGTTAACTAATTGAGCTAATTGTTTTGTCTTATTGTTTTGTTAGCTACTATATTGTGCAGCTTGTTGATCTGTTCATCTACAGCATTGCCATTATCAGTTAAGTTAAAACAACAGAGCTTTTGGTGTGTCTCACAACTTAAATGATGAAGAAGGAAGAGGTAATCTATACCAGCTCTGTTTTCTAGAACTGCACCTTTTAGATCACGCAGCTTTTTATTTAACAATGACAATGCTCGTGAGGTGGCATTTATGCTTTTGGCTAAGCTGCAAGCTAACCAGTTGTTCTTTAGACCATCAGCCAAGGCTAAACCTGGAACCTTAACCAGTGACATTGCTAAGGCCAATTTTTCTGAGTCAGAATATAACTGCACATGACTATTACAATTTTTAGTTAGTTGGAGTGCTCGAGGCTGCCGTTGACGGATTTTCTCGGGCTACAGGGGAAGAATTGGCACCAGTTCAATTGGCGGCTGAGGCAACATGGGTGGTTATCAGACAAGTTGGCAGGAATGAATGACCAAGTGCGGGAATTACATGTCTAAAACCATCCATGAGGCAAAAGTATGTGGGCATCATTAAAAGATATGTTTTGAATTTTATTACAGTGGAAGGGGGCCAGGGATAGCTTTGTATTTTCTGGAAAATTTTTGACAATTAAGCATTCGTGCACACGTAGCATTTGTTTCAGCAATGATGGGGGTGCGTAGAGTGAACTCTGTAGGGGGTAGGATCTTTGCAACCACGCCCCAATTAGCATTTTGGGAATAAGTTAAACTTACACCATAAATTCTTAACATGGTATCTTTTTGAATGTTCCCAGGATGTTTACAGACAGGTATTAGGCAAGAGCTAATAAGCCTGTTTGCAGGTATACCTCTTGGCAAACAAAAATGTTTTACTCTCGTGATGTTAGCCAGGTGAAGCCAGTAATTATCAGCAAATCCCTGGGACAAACTTTCTCTTTCAGGGGCTGGCCCCCCTTTTTGCACCTTATTAAGGAAACACAATGCAACACTACTAACACTACAACACGCATGTTTGATCTTCTTTGGGATCTGACCGTACGCTGGGCAGCTATTTATCTGGCAAGCTGCAGTAGGGTCTAGTCCCCTTCTTCAATTCTCCAGTTGCAGGTCTGACCGTACGCAGGGGGACAGTTTCCCGGTGTGTCCACAGTAAGGTCTAGCCTGAGTCTTCTTACTGCTTTTTCAGAATGATTTTTAAAGGATTTTTAGGATTTCTGTTTACAGTCTACTCTCCCCCTCTCGCTCTCTTGACTCGTGTCCAATGTATCTAGGGTTTAACTCTAGCTGCTTTCATAGCTGCGGGGGTGGAAAGTATGACAGTTTTCAGTCTTCTCTATCTGGGAGTCAAAGGGTTATTTTTCCTTCTTTAACTCATACTTTAACTCTTGGTTGGAAAGGATGAACTTCTGTGATGGGAATTGGGGGCTTATTTTTTTAAGACAAAGCGACGCTGGGCTTGAAGACCTTTGCTCAGTGTTTGGACTTCTTGTTTAAGGCTAACGTTTGCTTGCTCTTGATGCTGCTCCAGTGTCAATTATGAAGTCAATGTCACGGCCCCTCACAGTCAATATCACGGCCCCTCTCAAGCTGTCTCCCTCTTCGCCCATTCTGGCCCCTTTGTTTTTTTCCTTTGTGTATTTGATTTATTTTATTTGGGCATTCATGCCACTAATGTCCATCTTGTCCACACTGGGCACACTGGTTCTTTTTTTTAAGAATCTTCTGCCTCTGCCAGGTCTTCTTCTTTTCTTTTTTCGTTTACGTCTTCTTGGGCCTCTGGGTCGAGGGGGGTGTACTGGCGATAGGCATTTGAAAGATGCTCCAAGTACGCTCTGGGGCCTCGGTGGCACCTTGCAGCACTTTAGACACTTTGGTCATATTAATTGACTTCTTCATACCTGCTTTCATGGCTTTTAACAGCAGGGTTTGATACTGGGTGAGGCGCTCTAGCCCAACTTGTGTTTTGGGATTCCAGCAGGGGGGGATTTATTTACAAGGAGACTTTATTGGGTAACTTACAGCACACAGGCGTACTTAATTTTTGGATCAGACAGCTTCTCTGAACCATGAGCTATTGCGCTAAATGGGTTTTTATACTATACATGTTACCCATAACACTAGCAAACATTTTCAGCATAGGCTAGAAGTGTTTGGTTCTCAGGCACAGCTTCCTGTAAACAACTTCGCTTCCCAAAGTGCTTGATAACACTTTTTATTTATTAGTATGGGAAGACAAATTTTTTCTTTCTTTTGCTTTCTTTTTCTTTGCTGATCTGCCTGTATTGCAGATCATGTTTCAAACTTTTTATATAAAACTTTCTGCTCTATGCACCAGCCTTGTCTCTTTATTTGTCTTTTTCAAGTTAAACTTACTTAAACTTTTCTGCCTTACACTAGTCCCACTGACACACATTTGGGATAGGCTCTTCTTCTCCTTCTAGTTACATTTTTTTCATCTTAAAGAACTATTACATTATTGTGGCTACTTTATCCAAGGTAATAAGCTCCAGGCACAATCAGCTGCTTTTAATTTACCCTGGGGGCAACTATGGCCACGCTTCTTTTTTATACATGTTTTTTCTTTGCCTCTTGCCTTTTCTTTCTTTTTTTTTTCTCTCTTCTCTATCTGTCTGCTACTTTCTCTATTCCTTCTTTTCTACTTGCTTTTGTCTTTCTTTCCTTGTCATCCATTGGGAACCACACTTAGTATTATTTGGAGTTGCAACTAACACTAATCTGCAAATATCACATATATTTTATGATATTTAAGAAATCATAAAATATATACAACAAACTTTTTCTGCAATTTAACACAATGAATGGAAAACACTTCTTGCATGGTAAGGCATGATGGAGCAGATCCAGCAATCATACTGCTCTTCTGGCTGAAAGCTCAGGGCTCATTAAAATCAAGGGACGGGCATACCCACACACGCAGAGTTCTAGGTCACCATTTTTGCATCGGCAACTCTATGCTGCATGAATTCTGGCAAAAGGAAATCTAAAAGTCACAGATCAAACTCAGCCTGCTGTACACTGAGCTGACTACAAACACAGACACATGGTCCACAGCGATGAGAGTTCAAGTTTATCAAAAGCTTCACAGCACTGTCCATGGCAAGTCTTTGACAATTTAAAATTTTAGTTCATGTGCAGAGTGTCTCTAAAAAGCTCAGATGATGATGGAGGCAAACAGTGAAGGCTCTGGGCAATGAAGATGCGATGTTTCCAGCAAAGGCTCTCTACTTTTGCATCAGTTTAAAAAGGGAAAGTGTGGCCCTACACCCCTTTTGACAGACAAGGGCCTTTAACTTTTTAGCAAGGCCTCTGTCTAAACAGAGCCGCACAGCTCAGCTCTCTAGCCGTGACGCTTTAACTTGGGCAACTCCTCTGTAAATTTTATTTTACTTCTGTCAGGTTCTCTCACAGACATTTTAAAAACTTACTCTTTTTTTTTTTTTCTTCTAACCTGGTACACGAAAGCACTGAAACACTGAGTGCCGAAACTCAGGACGCTGGGGGGTGATGGGCATCGCTTTATACTTGCATTTTTCAGGCAGCCATTAATCTTCGGGAAGGCGGTGGGGTGATTTGCAGGACTTCAAAGGCAAGCTTCTCAGTTTGTTTGTATTTGTAAATCCCAAGCTCAAAACAGGACATGATGAGGTACAGGGCCACCAAATTCTTGCTTTGGCACGGGCAACAAATAACTCGGGTCAGCTTTCTTCGCTGGGGTCTCAAACAGGAAAACAGTCTTAATTTAAAGTTGTAACATCACTGACAGCGTCAGCCAGCCAGCTACACAGATCTCATTGTTTTTCAAGACAGTTGCTCCAATATCTTCTTTTCTTCTCAATCAGGTTGGGTCTCCCAGCTTACACAGTTTATTGCAGCTTTCAGGAGCATGGCAGTAGCGTGATTTTGGCTTGGCCAGGAACATGCTGTCTGGTTTCTCGGTCTCTTTAGCACACACACTTAGGCAGTGTAACACTGGACACTCAAATCAGTGAGATTTCTTCATTGCAGGGAATCCCACGGCAAAAGCTTAATGGTTACGCTCTTCAGAAATCATATAGCTGATGGTCAGTAGCTACAGGCTCTATGCAATTTTAACACAGTTCAAAGCTAAACACGGTTACCTTGACAGAGATCTTCAACGTGGTCTTTCCACTTTATTCTGCTTTGGGACAGTCTTATGGCACACTTTTTACTCGAAGAGGGGTCTAGCCTGTGCTCTGGGGACTGATTCTTCACCTTTATTTTCTATTTTGCCTTCATCTTCTGGGTCTTCATTTTCAGTTTCCATTTCTTAGGGATTTTATCTCAATTAGGCGAGGTGATGATGTTGCACAACTCAGAACGTTGTGGGCAATTTTCCTGCCCCCCCTCTCTCGGCGCGCTAGGCTAACAGCTACTTCTTTGGCCTTACACTCCCACGCTCCCACGCTTTGTTAAAAGCCAGACTGTCCTGCAACATTTTTCTAATTAACAGCCTCAGATCTTGTTTTTTTTCTTCTCAGCTCGACCTTGAGCTTTTTGCTGTTTTCTCTCTCTATTCTGAATCTTTTTAAAAAAACCTTTTTCCTTCTTTGTTTGACATACATCTCAAGGGGGTGCAAGGTTTGCTTCCCCCACCACCCATAGCCTCCCTCCTAAATTGAAGACAGACACAATTAGGGAATGGGAATTGGTCAGTGAGTAAGGGGTCTCACTGGCCGACACAAGAGGATTTTTCACACCACGCACTTTGCTACTGGCCTGGGCACCCGGACGGTCAACGGTATGCGTCAGAAACCGCAGTAGCCACTCACACAATCATCAATCTCTCCACTACATCCATATGTCCCTGCCACCCACTTTTCCCACTTTTTACCAGAGCGGAAAACGGCTTCCCCAGCTTCCTCAGCTTCCTACTGAGTACTGGCGTGCTAGGTACTGGCGCCCACTCGGGGGTGTGATCAGGCCCCCCTTCTACCCGCAAGGAGTAGGTTCTTTTGTGTACGTATACCACCAACACTGACCTTCTTCATGAGGCGGGGCCCTCTTTTTTTCTGCCCAGTGGCCTTTCTCCCTAAAGGCGGGGCCCTCTTTTTCCCATATACTTGCCTTTCTCCTGAAGGCTTCCAATGTGGGTTTCAACTCAATTGCAGCTGCGATACAGGCAGGGCTCAAGTTCCTTCCTCCGCTTCCCAAGGTTCTCTTGCTGCTCACTACCGTTTGGGCGATCCCGGTGCAGGCTTTCTCCCATTCACTCGACAAAAAGGTCGGTGGCGCCAAGAAAGGGAGGCATGTGCCGAGCTCGTCCTCCTGGTGCGGCGATCAAGAGCAGGCAAATGCCACCTGTCTGGCTCAGAGCCTGCCACATCCGAGTCACGGCACCATTTATGTTGCAGAACCCAGAGTCAGAGAGACCACGGAGTGAAGGAAAAAGAGATTCTTTATTTAACGCGCGGGCTTAA
Source organism: Heloderma suspectum (assembly GCF_057233095.1). Lineage (NCBI taxonomy): Eukaryota > Metazoa > Chordata > Lepidosauria > Squamata > Helodermatidae > Heloderma > Heloderma suspectum. The sequence continues at coordinate 396,256,204 of NC_139458.1, forward strand.
GGCTGGAATCGTTTCCAAAGAGCCAGAAGCCCCGATTTACATTAGCACATTGGTTTTATAGACATTGTGACATATATGAAATGGCTCCTCCTCTCCCTCCCGCATGGGGTTGCAATCCTCAACATTTCTTCTCTTAGCACTATTGTTTATAATACAAGAACTGGGTTATAGGGTAGCCATGATAAGGAGAGAACAGAAGAGAACAGCAGAGAACAAGATATACAATTGTATGACCTTTGACAAGATAAGGAATTCCTGTGTCTCGTCAGCTTACAACAATATATTCAAGGGAGAAAGAGCTCAGCAAGAACATGAAGCATGAGACTGCATGAGGCTACTTAGTCTGACCCCCGATATGGCTGCTACAGAAGCATTAAAAAACTGATCTGATGGGGTAATGCCTCTCCTATTTACATTTTGTAGGAAATGAAGGGAGGGAGAGGGAAAGGGAGACATCCCATATGTTCACGGATGGGAGCATATCAGCATGTGGTGGTGTTTACTTTTTTACCTAAATGGATTCTTATACTTGACGAGAAAACGTTTCTGTTACAGGTTGGAAAAGCACCAAAGGACAGATTGTGCAGAAGGGCAAGTGATTTTTTTAACTATTTATTGAAGAAATGTGTAAGAATGGTACATCTGATGATGTTTGTGCTAACTTGAAACAGTGGATTCTCTTCAATTCAAACTAAGACCATAGTTTTCCCCCCATCCCCCCCAAGATAACAGTTTTTCTGGGTCCTTTTATTTTATGTTGCTCCACCTTTCCAGGAACTCATGGGAAGAGAGCCCCCTTACCTGTCTGTTTCATCGAAGCACACGCTTATGATAAAATTAAGTTTTCTAGAAACCAAAGTGACTGTGAGTGGTTTTGCATTTATTCATCATGTTTCTCTCCACTTTTGCTTTTGAGCTGATACTGTGCTTTGAATAAAGAGTGGATAATGTAGCAGTTACAGGAACTCTGGGGGAAAGTGACCATGTTGTACTTGAGTTCTTGGTTCTAAGGGAAGCAAAAGCCGAGTGTAGTCAAACACGTAACCTGGATTTTAGGAAAGCTGATTTTAATAAACTCAGAACAATGATCAGTAAGATCCCATGGCAAGCGGCACTAACGAGAAAAGGAGTCCAAGATGGGTGGGAGCTTTTAAAAAAGGAAATTCTCAAGGCACAATTACAAACAATTCCAACAAGAAGAAAAGGTGGAAGACAACAGAAGAAGCCAATGTGGCTTCACAAAAAGCTTAGAGATTACCTGAAAACAAAAAAGGACACATATAGGAAGTGGAAAGAAGGCCAAGTAACAAAGGAAGAGTACAGGCAGGTAGCACAGAATTGCAGGGATGGCGTCAGGAAGGCTAAAGCTGAGAACGGGCTGAGGTTAGCGAGGGATGCTAAAAGCAGCAAAAAGGCTTTCTCCAGCTACGTGCATAGTAAAAGGCAGAGGAAAGAAATGGTTGTTCAGCTATTAAATAAGGATGGCAAAACGATAACAGATGACAAAGAAAAGGCAGAGGATTCCTGCATTGAGCAGGGGGTTGGACTCGATGGCCTTGTAGGCCCCTTCCACCCCTACCATTCTATGATTCTATGATTCTAGGTGCTCAATTCCTACTTTGGCTCAGTCTTCTCCCAAAAGAGGGTCTATGACCCCCCTGGCGAAGGCGAAGTACAGGCTGAAGGGGCAGGATTGCAGCTTGAGATCGATAGGCATATGGTCAAGGAACACCTCATTACTTTGAATGAGTTCAAATCTCCGGGGCCAGATGAACTGCATCCTAGAGTCATAAAGGAACTGGCAGAAGAACTCTCAGAACCGCTGTCTATTCTCTTTGAGAAATCATGGAGGATGGGTGAAGTGCCAGATGACTGGAGGAGGGCTGATGTGGTCCCTATCTTCAAAAAGGGTAAAAAGGAGGAACCTGGGAACTACAGACCAGTCAGTCTGACATCAATCCCTGGGAAAATTCTGGAGCAGATGATAAAGCAATCCATCTGTAAGCACCTTGAAAACAATGCAGTGATTACTCAAAGTGAGCATGGATTTGTCAAGAACAAGTCCTGCCAGATGAATCTGATCTCATTTTTTGATCAAGTCACCTCCATTGTGGACCGTGGGAATGCTGTAGACATCATATACCTTGATGTCAGCAAAGCTTTCGACAAAGTGCCCCATGATATCCTGACGAGCAAACTAGCTCAAAGTGGGCTAGATGAAACAACGATCCAGTGGATCCACAGTTGGCTACAGAATCGCACTCATTGATATGACTCAAAGAGTGCTTATCAATGGGACCTTCTCAAACTGGGGAGAGGTAACGAGTGGGGTACCGCAGGGCCCAGTGCTCTTCAACATTTTTATTAATGACTTGGAGGAGGAGGTGCAGGGAATGCTGATCAAATTTGCAGATGACACCAAATTGGGCAGGATAGCTAATACTTTGGAAGACATAAACAAAATTCAAAGTGATCTGGATAGACTGGAGCGCTGGGCAGAAAACAACAGAATGACATTTAATAGGGATAAATGCCAAGTTCTGCATCTAGGAAAAAGAAACCAAATGCACAGTTCCAAGATGGGGGATACGTGGCTCAACAACACTACAAGTGAGAAGGATCTTGGAATTGTTTTCAATTGCAAGCTGAATATGAGCCAACAATGTGATGTGGCTGCAAAAAAGGCCAATGCTATTTTGGGCTGCATTAATAGAAGCATAGCTTCCAAATCCCGGGAAGTACTAGTTCCCCTCTACTCAGCACTGGTTAGGCCTCATCTGGAGTACTGTGTGCAGTTCTGGGCACCACACTTGAAGAAGGATGCAGACAAACCGGAGAGGGTTCAGAGGAGGGCAACAAAGATGATCAGGGGACTGGAAACAAAGCCCTATGAAGAGAGACTGAAAGAACTGGGCATGTTTAGCCTTGAGAAGACAAGACTGAGGGGAGATATGATAGCGCTCTTCAAATACTTGAAAGGTTGTCATAGAGAGAAAGGCCAGGATCTCTTCTCCATCATCCTAGAGTGCAGGACACGGAAGAATGGGCTCAAGTTACAGGAAGCCAGATTCCGGCTGAACATCAGGAAAAACGTCCTGTTAGAGCAATACGACAATGGAACCAATGACCTAGGGAGGTGGTGGGCTCTCCCACACTGGAGGCCTTCAAGACGAGGCTGGACAGCCATTTGTCAGGGATGCTCTGACTTGGATTCCTGCATTGAGCAGGGGGTTGGACTCGATGGCCTTTTACGCCCCTTCCAACCCTACTATTCTATGATTCTATTCTTGTGGCACCTTTCTTTCTTTCTTTCTTTCTTTCTTTCTTTCTTTCTTTCTTTCTTTTCTATACCGCCCAATAGCCGAAGCTCTCTGGGCAGTTCACAAAAATTAAAACCAAACAACACCCAATAAAACAATTTAAAATATATAGAACATTAAAACCACAATATAACAATACAACCACAATAAAATCTAGCAGCAGTGCAGGAGTTTAAAATACAGATTTAAAACAGCAAAGATAAAAATTTAGAAAGCTAAAATGCCTGGGAAAATAAAAAGGTCTTCACCTGGCACCGAAAGGAATACAGTGTAGGCGCCAGGCGAACCTCACTAGGGAGCTCATTCCAGAGCCGGGGTGCCACAGCAGAAAAAGCCCTCCTCCTAGTAGCCACCCGCCTCACTTCCTTTGGCAGGGGCTCACGGAGAAGGGCCGCTGACGATGATCTTAAGGTCCGGGCAGCCACATATGGGAGGAGGCGATCCTTCAGGTAACCTGGCCCCAAGCCGTTAAGGGCTTTAAATGTTAACACCAGCACTTTGAATCAGGCCCGGAAATGGACTGGCAGCCAGTGCAGCTGGAAAAATACTGACGTAATATGAGCTCTCAGGCCAGTCCCTGTTAACAATCTTGCTGCCCTATTTTGGACCAGCTGAAGTTTCCGGACCGTTTTCAAAGGCAGCCCCATGTATAAAGCATTGCAGTAATCCAGACGAGAAGTTATCAGAGCATGGATAACTGTAGCTAGGCTATCTCTGTCCAGATAAGGGCGTAGTTGGTATACCAGCCTAAGCTGATAAAAAGTGCTCCGTGCCACTGAGTTCACCTGTGCCTCAAGTGACGGTTCTGGATCCAAGAGCACCCCCAAACTACGAACCTGATCCTTTAGGGGGAGTGCAACCCCCTCCAGAACAGGTTGAATATCACCTAGCCGGGCAGACGAACCACCCACTAACAGTACCTCCGTCTTGTCTGGATTGAGTTTCAGTTTATTGGCCCTCATCCAGTCCATTACCATGCCCAGGCACTGATTCAGAACAGCCACTGCCTCACCTGGTTTTGATGAGAAAGAGAGGTAGATCTGGGTGTCATCTGCATATTGATGGCACCTCAGCCCACACCTCCGGATAACCTCCCCCAGCGGTTTCATGTAGATGTTAAACAGCATGGGGGATAAAATAGAGCCCTGTGGAACCCCATGGCACAATTGCCATGGCACAGAGCAGTAATCCCCCAGCACCACCTTCTGGAATCGGCCATCCAAGTAGGAGCGGAACCACTGTAGTGCAGTGCCTCCAACTCCTAACCCAGACAACCTATCCAGAAGGATACCATGGTCGATGATATCGAAAGCTGCTGAGAGGTCCAGGAGAATCAACAGGGTCGCACTCCCCCTGTCCCTCTCCCAGCAGAGGTCATCCCACAGGGCGACCAAGGCAGTTTCCGTTCCAAAACCAGGCCTGAAGCCCAATTGAAATGGATCTAGATAATCCATTTCATTCAACAGTGCCTGGAGCTGTCCTACAACCACCCGCTCAAGCACCTTGCCCAGGAAGGGGATGTTGGCCACTGGCCTATAATTGTTAACATCCTCTGGGTCCAGGTTAGGCTTTTTCAGGAGTGGTCTAATTACTGCCTCTTTTAAAGCAGCAGGCACCACTCCCTCTCTCAAGGAGGAATTTACAACCTCCTGGACCCAGCCGGACAACCCCTCCTTGTTTGATTTAATAAGCCATGAAGGGCAAGGGTCAAGCACATAAGTGGTCGATCGGACTTGACCTTAAAGACTAACTATTTTTGTGAAAGTTATAGCCCAATGCATCAGATGCATGTATTATAGAGAGGTTCAGGTTGATATATAGTACATACGGGGTGTGTGTGTGTGTGTGTGTGTGTGTGGTGGGAATTGTAAACAGTGAGGTCAGAAGGACATTAAATGCAGAAAGTGCTGAAAGTGATCATCACATTGGGCAGTATCCCATGCTGTCCCAGTGCTAATGGAACAGACCGCTAGCACAACAGGAACTAGTGGCTCCAGAAACAACACCAGAAACTAGCTGAAATGCTCGTTTCTGGAATGGGACAGGTCAGCAGAGCTCCCTTCTGTGAGCTTTGTTGATCTCCCCCATTCCGGAAATGATTGTTTCCGGTTGTTTCAGGAACCACTAGTTCCTGTTGTGATAGCAGTCCGCTCCACTAGCACAGGGACAGCATAGGATACTGCCCAGTGTGACTGTCACTTTCAGTTCTTTCTGCATTTAATGTTCTGCTGTCCTCACAGTTTACAATTCCACCCCCCATAGCTCTTATAAACCTGAAACTCTCTCAGGCGTTCCATGCACCTGATGAACAGGCTAGTCCATGAAAGCTTATGTCAGAATAAATATGTTAGCCTTCAAGGTGCCACAAGATGTTTTGCTATTTTCGCTGCTATGGAGTAACATGGCTACCCTCTGGAAATTCTGCTTTGAGTGTGTATCTTTTGTATCCAGAACAATAAACCATTTTATTTTAAAGCCTGCCAGAATTACTGGCCAGTTTGTAAGCTTGTATTTAAAACCCCAGTCATTTTTATCACCTGTTTTAGTTCACTAATTATTATGCAATGTTTAGTAGATGAGCACCTTTTAGTAGATGAGCACCTTAAAATCTTTACAGTTTTAGCACATTCTGCTTTTGGCATAACATTTATTTCAGTAATTGGGGTACATCTTTTTATTTAATTTTTAACCTCACCAGGGACTATTGCCATTGAAAATGATTTCATTCAGATGACTATTGAGTACTTGGATCATTTATTTAATCTGAATTTTAGCTAGATTTAGGGAGCAGTCCTGTGGCTCACGAGACACTGTCTAGAGGGCCATAGGATATGCTCTTTTCTGGGAATCGACCTCAGAGCCCACGCTCCAAGGTTGGTTCCTGGAAAACCGATGCCCCCCCTTGTCCACACTGCGGCGGAGGCAGCGATGCCCCCCCTCGTCCACACTGCGTCGGAGGCAGCACAGAGAAGCCCCGTCCTCTGCGCTCAGAAGAGGAGCGCAGAGCAACTGAAAGGGGGCATTCCGGGGCGGGAAGAGCAGAGCTGCGTATATAACAAATCCAATATGTTGTACGGCAGCTTCCTCTCCTGGTTGGTCCCCCTGGCGTTAGACAGCCGAAAGCGGCTATTTAGCAAAAAATAGCAAGGCAGGAGAGGCGCGGAGGGAACAATCCCCCCCGTGCCTCTCCTGCCTTGCTTTGGATAGGTGGGTCGCCTTCGAGGTCGGAGGCGGCTGCCTATCTAGTTAGGATTGTGCCCTCACTTAACCTCTTTGAGTAGTAATGAAAGATACGGGAATGTAAATATGAATTTTAGTCTGAGGCACTAATTTGTCATTATTTTACTTAGTTTCATAAGGAGCTCTTTTGGGTGATGGATATATATAACTGGAATGGAAATGTCATGATCTTCAAGAATATTCTTTAGAAATATATTTTGTGCAGGTATTGTTTGTGTTTGTCTCACATTCTGTTCAGATGTTTGTTTCTAAATTAACTGTAATGTGTTTTGCTATGAACACAGTCTGTCTGTTCTATCCAGAAAATCAGAAATGTCTTAGAATGGTTTAAGGAGAAAAATCACATTGCATAGGCTAACACCTCTTTGTCACATAGGATGTAGGGATGAGCGACACAGCAATGACATGTTTTCTTGGCTCTTGCTTGGATCTTCTTCAAGCTCTCATGGAGGTAACAAATCCCCCACACAAAACCCATACCTCACATTGTTTTTAACGGAAGAATAATGTATCCTGTATCTGGGCACTTTGAGACTAAATTTATTTATTTATTACATTTCTGTGCCACCCCATAGCTGAAGCACTCTGGCAGTTTACAGAAGTTAAAACATTAAATACAATATAATATTTATTATATTCCTTTGTAATTTGCCTACAAAGAGAGGATATTAATGCTTCTATCCCATAAAGGGTCCTTAAGTCTCTTCAGAAGGAATGTCAATGAGCATTCCTAAAAGGCAAAGGTAACAATGTAACACAGAGATGTTTACCCAACTGTAGCTTTGAATTGGTTCTAATTATTGATTCCTTTGAAATGCTATAGTTTTGCGGGCAAGACTTCTTGATTCCTGCTTTTGCATCTTTAAAAATAAAGACACTGAATATCTCTGAACAAGACTAATTCAGAATTAAATTGGAGTTACTTTTAAAATGCCAATGTTTTTCTCTGCTTTACTACACCAGGCTGATGTACGGAGTGATGAAATGCAACTTCCTGTGCTGGACACAGAAGATGCCTGGGTGTCTGTTGAAGGACAGATCTCATTGGTCGAACTAGCCCTCGAGCAGAAACACATCCATTACCCCCTTGTTGAGCACCAGTCTGTGCTTTGTACTATCTTGTATGGAATTATGAAGTTTTCACTGAAGAGTGTGAAGCCCCTCTCTCTTTTTGATAGTCAGGTATGTCTATAGAAGAGTTGCCATGAGCTCCTGCCCTTGCTTACAAGGGTTCACAATCGGTCTGTCACTGTGAAATGCATCTTCATATATTTATGATGGGGCAGGCAGTTGGAAGACTAAAGTTCAAATCTAGACATCTTTTGGGGGCTGTTCAGGGTCCTCGTTTTCACTGCAGCCTTTGTGTCCCCTGAAATAATGCAGCACAAAGAAGCTGCAGCCAAAAGGGAAAATCAGAAACACTACTGTAAATATGGGGTTGATTGGTTCCTGGCCCATATTTTGAGTACCATCAGCCTACAGTACCATTCAGGGCTGTTGTGTATTAGAAAATTCCAAGTAGAAATTAATACTGAACCCACATGTCAATTACCTGTGACAGCTGGCCACATGAGTTTTTTTGCTTGGCATATATGTGTATTGGGAAGCTGCCCACATCTTCCATTCACATGTTTCATATAATTTCACTGCTATGAAACATGTGAAAATGTTCCCCTTCTTGATTTCAGTTTTGTTCTAAGTGTCCTTCTCTGAGAACAGGAATAAAATGTATACTCAGAAGAAAAGAAATAATCTTCTGTGTGTCTTAGCTGTGGGTTAATCTCCATCCCCATGTGTTCTCTCCATGCAGGGTAAAAATGCCTTTTTCAAAGATCTTACTTCAATTCAGTTGCTGCCTAGTGGTGATGTGGACCCAGCCCTGCTGTCTACAAGGCATCAAGTGAGTTAAATTCTTGGGGGAAACCGATGACAGCCGTGTGTTTCTGAAGCTAAACCCCTGCTGACGTGGTGGTATTTTCCCCCTCTCCCAAGTTCTTAACCAAACTAGTGAGCGCAGTGGCACAAGCCCAGTCATCATCCCAGAAAACAAAAGACAGCCCAGAAGAGTCGGTGGTTCTGTCAGTGAAAGACCGAGATTGGCCAACCCTGGCTTTGGACTTGGCTCAGCATCTGCAGGTCACCGAGGATGTGATTAAACGGCACTATGTGTGTGAGTTGTATAATTATGGCCTGGATCAACTTGGAGAAGAGGTAAAAAGTTCATGTGTGGCAATTTGTCGCCTTTAGTGCAACATCAGATTTGTAGGCAAAGAGATGAGTTTCAGAACTTTAGATGCTTATTTTAGATCCCACCAGTAGATGGCATACCTCTTACTGGCTCAAACCTAGTTGTAGAAAATAGCCAAACTTGAGCAGGAATTCAAATAGTGGATTGGGGAGGGCATTTGCCGCTGTTGCTGGGCCACTTCTCCCCGTGCTTGCTTGCTGCTGCCCCCCCCCCCCCCCCCAGTACTTTCTGGCTGTGGAGTGGCTCCCACCTGCTGGCTGTCCCTCCCAGGTGCAGCTGCAGTGAGAGGAGAGTGGAGCAGTGGCTGCTGGAACCTTGCTGGGATCTCTTCAAATCGTTTTCTGGTGGAGTGAAATGTAGCCCAACCAGGTTCCAGTGGCAGCTGTGTGTCACTATAGCTCTGTTCTGCCTCTGAACTTGGGAGGGGGCAAGAGTAGCCTTAGATTCCCAGCCTGTGCCTCCCCCCCGCCCTTTCTCACACAGCAGCCATCCAGAATGGATACCAAGAGTGTCATTCTGCTGGAGGAGGACCACCCTGGAAATCCTCACTGGCCTTTGCAAGGCTGCTGGGGCATTCTCCAATTGGGATCCAGTGATAGTGGGGGCAGGACAGGTTGAGGGAGTGCTCTCTCCAGTGACTAAAGGAAACCAACTATTGGCAGTGGCAGAGGCGCCTGCCTGCCCCACCCAGTGTGCGACAACACCCCAGGTCAGACGCTTAAATAAGTGTGTTTAGGATTGCAGCCCTTTGTACCTTATGGCAGCCTGAAAGAAGGTGGTGGTGGTGTGGTTAAATAGCAAGTCCCTGTAAGTTTACAGTGCAATCCTATACCTGTCTACTCAGAAATAAGCTCCATTGAGGTCAGAGGGACTTACAGTTGTGTATAGGATTACAGCCTTCATCTCCAAGAGGGGTAGTCAATGCATCTTGTCTCTGGTGCACATGTATGTAAATGTGTGCACAGAGGAAGGGGCCATGCAGTGCACAGCTAGCCATTTTACGTGTTAGGGAGGCTTATTTTGAACTGTTTATAATCTCTTGTAAGATTGTTCTTCAGGTATATTCATTTTTTATTTTATTGTATCATGCAATCCCCCTAAGGAACTCAGAGTGGCATACATGGCTTTTCCTTGCTCAGTCTTTATCCTCACAGCAACCTTGTGAGGTAGGTTAGGCTAAGTAGCAACTGGCCCATGGTCATCTAGTGAGCTTCATGGCTCCACGGATATTTCACGCTGAAACTCCCCCAGCCTAGTCTGCCATTAACCACTACACCACACTGGCAACAGAACAAAAAGTGTTCAAGACGAGGCTGGCCAGCCATCTGTCGGGGAGGCTCTGACTTGGATTCCTGCACTGAGCAGGGGGTTGGACTCGATGGCCTTGCAGGCCCCTGCCAACCCTACTGTTCTATGATTCTAAGTGCAGACTTAAAATCAGTGTGCATAAATAAATACACAACAGGTGGTGAAGAGCCTTGTGTAGTAGCGTGTGGAGGGAGCTTAGGTTGCAGTCCTTGGGATTGAGTGTTACAAGCCTGTGCTTGTCTGCAGTGGTGAAATGGGGGACAATCCAGACCAATTTAGGAGCAATCCTGAACAATGCTGTCTTGGTGCTCAGAGCTTTGCAGCAGTGTAATGCCTATAAGGCTATTTGCTTTGGGTTGGGAAATGGTCTGGTCTGGAGTAGACTGTGTGACCTCAAGCAGGAGCTGCCTGTTTAGGGAGCACCGTGCCCCTGGGGCGCCGGTTGCTGCTCCGCCTTCGGCAGCAAAGTGCTTTGCTGCCTAAGGCGCTGCACAGCCCTGCATGCCAGTTCGTTCGTCGCTGTCCGGCTTCTGTTTGGAGTACAATGGTTTCCTGCCCGTGTTGGCTCTCCGGAAGAAAACTAAAGGCATTCTTTGAATATATGTATATTAAAGTCTTGGATCACAACTGTCTGTGTTAACATGTCTTCTGGTACGCAGGCTATTCTTCAGGTCCATGACAAAGAAGTCCTTGCATCTCAGCTGTTGGTGCTGACAGGGCAGAGACTGGCCTATGCCTTACTGCACACCCAGACCAAGGAAGGCATGGAGCTGCTTGCCAGGCTACCTCCCACACTCTGCACTTGGCTTAAAGCTATGGCAAGTTCCTCTTGACTGTAAACAGATCCTCTTAACCAAAGAGCACAATAAGAAAGCCCTAACCTAGTATTTCCTTACACTAAGCACAGCACAAAAGTTGCCATCTTTAGAAAAGGTTTTTACAACTGAAAAATTCTAGAGTTATCAGAATGGAAAGCAGCAGCTCATCTGCGTAGGTTAATGTGGGTGAGCAGTGTGGGGACCAAGATCTCTACCTGAAATGACTACGGTGGCTAACAGATGATTAATCTTTAGCCAGAGCATGCCACGTAGCATGGAATCTGGACTTTGCTGCAGATCTGGATCCTTGAGAATATAATTCTGTTCTATTTTTTGAAGAAGGGAAAATAGCATTCTAGCTTGTATTGTGTGGACACAGAAGTAAAAAAGGGAATCAGATGACTGCAGGCAGTCTTTGGTGTCTCTTTCTCCTCTCAGAAGTCATTTTTTCCTCTCCCTTTAAAAAAAGCAGAACAGCAATTTAGGACAAACCTGATCCTAGATTTTCTTTCAGTTTCAAAGTAAGGCCTGCTTTGTTCAATGCCTGCCTTATGATTGCAATCTAATGGAATTTGTTCACATAGCATGGTAAGGAGGACCAACTCTCGGCATAGGATGTTTATTTAGGATAAGCAGCCTTTGAAAGAGTGGCCTAAAACAGGAGTACATTATTTTACTGGATTTCACTTTATATTTTCAGTATATAAATGGTTTACAACAACGCTTGCACTCATTTCCTCGAAGTACTGGCCCATGCACACCTATACTAGATGTTCAGTTTGGGAACTGGGGTTTCATGTCACTCCAAAGGGGCAGGTAGAGAAGCAGCAGTATATGTATGCTTAATCACTATTTCCCCCCTGTAAATCACACTCTAGCTGTTTTGAAACAGATAATCTGTAGCCCAAGTTCCTAAACCTGAGTTAGCCACCCACCACCCATAGTTTGGCCTTTATTGCTGGCACATTGGGGGTCTGGAGGAGAGGACCAAATTCTCCAATTTACAAAAGCTTTCCTGTTTATCTAGGAGCAATTCTCCCTTGCCATTGGGTATCAGGTTAGGGAATATTTACAGTTATCTTCATGGCCACCCCAAGAGGAAAGTTATGCTGAAGGTTTTGTGGAGAGATTGGGATCTGGGCCTCCTACACCCAAATACCACTTCCTTCATTGCACTAAAACAGGCCGCCCCATGCCTGGTGCCCTCCAGATGTGTTGGAGTACAGCCCTCCATCATTCCCCAGCCAGCAGTCACACATCTGGAGGACACCAGGTTGGTGAAGTTTGCACTTAAAGCAATAGTGTTGCCTTTTTAAGAGTACAAAAGTGGGGAAGAAGCACCGTTGGGAGTACTATTACAGAAGTTGTAACAACAACTCTGAATACAGTTACCATGACATGTTCCTGAAAAATATTGCACAAAATTAGGTGTATACCAGTTTAGACTAAAATTCTCTATTCCCGTGTTGCCTAGAAAGGTAACCTGAACATGGCTTCTGCAGGTTAATGATTGAAGACTATTTTTCCCTTCTCCACAGGACCCACAGGATCTTCAAAATGTAGATGTGCCAATTACCACAACTGCAAAGCTAGTGGATAAAGTGATAGAACACTTACCAGAAAACCATGGGCAGTACAGTGTTGCTGTGAATCTAATTGAGGCAGTGGAAGCAATGTCATGATGGCAACATTACCAATTCTGCTAATAGTTTCAAACAGTTCTCTAGCATAAATTTAGTGCATGGCTCCTGGACATACAGAAGCACAACTATCTAGTGGAAACTATTCCGAGTGACTTTTATAAACTAATAACTTATGAGATGGTATCTCCGTGAAGTTCTGCCTTACTGTGGTGGGTAATACCAGCAGTCTGTCACCTTTGTATATTTGTCTATAACCCTAAATATTTATTTTTTAACGCCCAA